>NC_138028.1:58718204-59318204 GCF_964106645.2 Podarcis pityusensis | reverse complement strand
CTGGGGGATCTTTTTTTATGTGGGGGGGGGAGAAGGAACAACGGAGTGGTGGGGAATGAAGCTTTACTTCTGAGTTTGAAAGAGTTTGAAAGCTCTTGAAGCTCAAAAACAAAGCACAACATCCAGAAGTGGCCACAGAAAACATCAAAAAGGTAAACAAAGAAAGAAAAGTGAGTGGGGAAAATCACCACCCAACTTCTCCTTCATGCTTTCCAGAGATCTGTGTTCTTGATCAATTAAATGAGAGATCCAAAGTTGTGCCATTTCTAATGTCTTTTAAAAAAACCAACCTGTATACTATGTTGTTGTTGTTTTTGTCCTGTGTAATGAGATCACAGGGCTCAGTTACATGCTGTTAAATTCCTACTTGAAATATCTTTCTGTTTGAAAATTGCTCTAAACTGATGTGCATATATATATATATTTCCTTCCACTTCTTCTGCAAAGGGCACAAGTTGCATGCCTATACACACACACATTTTGTTCTCACAACGACCCTGTAGGGTAGTTGAGGTGAGAAGTGGGAAGATTTTGGCTTGTTGATCCAGGCTGCTTCCTGAGTTTCTATAGACTGGATGATCCGTGCTCCATCACATGGAAAGAGAACACAACTCCTACAGAGATGGGACACTGGGGAACCTGAAGCTGACTAGACTCAAGGCAAAGTCTTGAAAAGCCCTGTGGGTTTCACCTTAGCAATGAGCCCACCAATTTTCCCATTATGTCTTTGGGTAGGGATATCCAATATGAAATGTGCACAACTCTTCTCAACTACAACTGGTATTTTCCATGTGTGGTTTTGCACATGCCCCCTTTGAATGCTTAGAAGCATCAACCTGATCAGTGTCTGCGTGGAAGACCTCCTGGGAATCCTGTATCTGCAGCCTTGCGTTTCAGGGTGAACAAAAGTTGGGATATAAATGTAGCCAGGGTCAACACACCCATAAAGCAAGGTTAGGCAACCACCTCAGGTGGCAGGGGCCACAGGGGACAGCAGATCCTGCCTCCAAGCAATGTGTCACCTGCTGCTGCTGCTGCTATGGTGGCAGAAACAGCTGTGGCGCATCCTTTGGAGGCCAGATCTGCTGCCTCTTTGGCAGCCCCCTCTCCTGCCACCTCTATAGCAGCCTCCTGACAAAGAGGGGGCTCTGCTGGTTTCCTCCCAACCTTATTCCTGATGTAGATCTTCACTCGCCCATTCTTCCCAGGTCAGGAAGGGAAGCCTTTCTGTGATTCGCCTCAGTTGCCAAAACGTCTTGGGCCAGCCCTGAATGTAACTAAATACAGTGTTACCTCAGGTTAAGAACTCAATTTGTTCTGGAGGTCCATTCTTAACCTGAAACTGTTCTAAACCTGAGGTATCACCTTAGCTAACGGGTCTCCCGCTGCTGCCGCGTGATTTCTGTTCTCATCCTGAAGCAAAGTTCTTAACCCAAGGTACTATTTCTGGATTAGCGGAGTCTGTAACCTGAAGCGTATGTAACCTGAAGCGTCTGTAACCTGAGGTACCACTGTAAACCATCCTGGCTTTTGAATGGACTTGCAAGTGAAGGGGCAGACAGGCTGTGTGATTCGGCCACCTGGAATATCAGCGGAGAGTGCAAAGCATCCACAGTCTTTGCCTGTACTGCCAAACATCTACTAACTACTTGTCCAAAATGGTTAAGGAGGGCAGTTTCCTTGAAACTTGGATCCTTTTCTTCACCTACATGAGGGGTGGGGAACCTCGGGCCCAGAGCCTGAATATGGTCCTCCAGGCTGTGGGATGTGACATCACTGTAGCAGTCAAATTCAACATTTCCTGTTTGCCCAGAGTGGGCACACAGGGGGCTGTTACTCCAGCCAGGAGGACTTCCTGTCACACCTGTCTGGAGCACCCTCTCCCTTCATGTGACCAGGTAGATGGGCGTGACCCTGGGAGACCCCATAAAAGGGCTGGTCAGGCAGCCATCTTTCTCTTGTTGCTCTTCAATTCTTGCTGCTCTTGATGTCATTTTTCTCTTGAAGCTTTTGCTGTCTGCTGGCTGCCAGCCAACAGCACATGGGCTCAATCCCCATATAGGATAAACCCACATTCTCTTCTGTAAATACAAGCGAAAGCCTGCCTTCAGGGAACCTACTGTGAACTGAATGTGAGTAAACTTCTTATTACTTTTAATAGAAGACTGTTGTGTCTTTATTATTTTTAAGAGGGAACAAGGGATTTACCAGGAACAAACTCAATATGGGCAAGCCAGATTGGATTGCTTAACTCAAAAGGTTCAAACGAATCTACCAACTAGCTTCCTGCAATATACAGGGGAATGTACAGTGGTACCTTGGGTTACAGACGCTTCAGGTTACAGACTCCGCTAACCCAGAAATAGTACCTAGGGTTAAGAACTTTGCTTCAGGATGAGAACAGTGGCGGCGGCGCGGCAGCAGCGGGAGGCCCCATTAGCTAAAGTGGTACCTCAGGTTAAGAACAGTTTCAGGTTAAGAATGGACCTCCAGAACGAATTAAGTTCTTAACCTGAGGTACCACTGTACTCTCCTACCAGCTCACTAGCATGAGTGAGGAAGGATAATATTTAATCAATATATCCTCTCCTATCCACAACATTCCTACACAGGCCTCTCTCTCAAGCTCTTTGGACTCTCCCTAGGCCCTCCCTGAATTCTTTGACAGCCTGGATAGCTCAGTTGGTTAGAGCATAGTGCTGATAATGACAAGGTTGCAGGTTCAATCCCCGTTTGGCTGATCCTCAGAGTCCCTTCTCTACAATTCTATGATATTTGGTCTGGCAGAAATGTATCCTTAAACAGTAACAATGGTTTGCTTCCTTGGGAGGAGAAGGGTTGTGTCTAAACCTCTGGCCTTTCTGGGGCTAGAATATAGTCTATGGTACTGTACATATCCATTGCTCTACCAGCATTGCTTCTGTGCCCACCTATCACTGGCATGTAGCCCCGGAAGGTTGCCCATGTGCGAATGTGGCCCCAATGCCTCAATTGTGACCTGCATCAATGAAGGAAGATCATCAATGGCACCTCTTGCAACCTCTCTCCGAAAACCCGACAAATCACCTGGGAAGTATGCCATAACACAAATTGCTGTCAATCTTTCTTTCTGTGTGTCCAAGAATAAGCTAGGCGGCACAGTCGTCCTTGTTTTGTTTTGCTGATTGTCCCTCCAGTGTCAGAAATAAGCATTTTTTAAGCATCTGTTTGTAGAACTCTATAAAACCTAATCCTTTTTTTAAAAAAAGGAAGTGGGGAGAAGGAAAAGAGTATGCAGGTGATGTAAGCTAAAAACAACTTATCAGGAATGATATCTTTTAAAAAAAAGAAGAAGAAGATGAAGGGAACAGATCTTGGCAGTGGTGAATGAGACAACCAGACTGCAGTTCCTGGAAAAAAGGCATGTTATCTGTTATCTGTTGTCTACACAGTGGCATAGATCAGTCACAAATCCACAAACCAACTCATCTGAGGCAGCTGCACAATCATTTTGGAGTCATCCAGAAAAAAGGAGGCCTATGGCAGTACCTTCCTTCTGCTGCTTCCCTGATGTATTGGGTAAAACAAATCTATCCAGTCCTTCTGCTATAAGGGGATGTTGTGTATATACCGGTATGTGTGTAGGCTGATTTTTTTAGATAACTGTTTTTTCAACCGAAATAAAAATACTGTTTTTCTTTTTTGCAAAGCCCAAAGTGTTTCAGAAAGAGACATCAAAGCTATCATGGAAAACTTTTAATGCTTTTCTCCTCTTCTTGTATGTGCCCTTGTGTTGAAGACTTTTTGTCTATCTCCCCCAAGATCTGCAGGAGTTTTTCCTGATTTATAGCTACAGTCTTGCTGTCAGGCTGGTGTCATTTCACAGGCGCTCGTCCCGCTTTCTGCATTTTCTTGACCTGATGGAAAAGATTCGCTCCTGGTAGGGACTCCAGAACGTACGCATCTTGTCTTTCAATTCCAGCTGGGGTGGCCTTCAAGGCTGGTTGCAATTTTACCATAGTTAAGCTTTCACGCAAATACCTGGGGAGGGGGTGGGTTTGTATAACAGAGGCCAGAAGACCCTTAAATCCATCATGGCAGGAGCTCAGATTCCAAAGAATTAGAACATCCAAGGAGTCCTTTCAGGAACTTTAAAAGCCAAATAAGCCAACTTGCCAGAGGTTTAGCTATTAAGCTGTCTATCGGGTATAGTGTTACATTACACAGATAAAGCTCTTTCCTGTTGCTGCCCTTTGCAATAAAGTTCCACTTAGTCCATTTACACAAAGAACTAGATTCAAGGCTCAGACGCTCCAGTAAAACTCCGAAGCAACTCTATGGAAAACACTAGGCTTATTCTGAATTAAATATTAGGAAGAGGCATTGAATATATTCTTTAATGCTCCTCTTTTTAAAAAAATGTTATTTCAAATGGAAGATGATCACGGAATAAACAGACATAAATACTGCACTGAAATTGGTCCTTCCTCTTTCCGAGCAAAAGTTAGAGCAATGATGATACTGATGTAAGTCATTTTTACTGGTTTTCGTACATGTAATGTATAACGTAACATAACTAGAAAAATTAGCATAGACATAAATAATGATTCATTATTATTTATTTACACCTTGCTTCCAAGAAACTCCAGGTGGCATACAGGGTCCCCCCCATCACATTTTATCCTCCCAACAACCCTGTGAGGTAGGCTAAGAGACAATGGCTGGCCCAAGGTCACCCAGTGAGCTTCATGGTCAAGTGGGAATTTAGCCCTGGTCTCCCAAGTCCTAGTCCAGCACTCTAGCCACTAAACCACAGTGACTCACTTAATCAAAACACACACCTCATCTCTCTAGTGATTAGGTAAGTATTCATGTCTTTATAATATTCATCTATTTAGTTTTACTACAGGATTCTCCCATCTTATTGTCTCAGGGTTGTATGGAAACATCCACCCACAGCAAGATCTTCTCCAACTAATGTATCAACAAGTATAGAGCTAAATAATTAGGATGTGGAAGCAAAAGAGGAGAAGGAATGTTAATTTGCCACTTTCTCGAAAGGTTTAGATTTTATACAGTCGCACCTTGGATCTCGAACACCTTGGCTCCCAAAAAATTAGCTTTCGAACGATCGAAACCCGGAAGTGAGTGTTCTGGGTTTCGAACATTCTTTTGGAAGCTGAAAATCTGACGGGGCTTCTGTGGCTTCTGATTGGCTGCAGGACCTTCCTGCAGCCAATCAGAAGCTGCGCTTTGGTTTTCAAACGTTTTGGAAGTCGAACGGACTTCTGGAACGGATTCCGTTCAACTTCCTAAGTACGACTGTATTCTTCTTTTAGAAAATTCAAGGATAGGACATTGCGTTGCATACAGTAAATGCACAAATAGTTAGTCAGTGCATAGCTCGAAGTCTCCTATGCACCATGAGTCCTCTTTGTTGGCTCTCAGCCACTTTTTTAAAATTGGAAGAAGCCTGTCCTTTGTGGATCAGCAGGTCTGAATCTAACCCTTTAGGGTTCAGTCCCACATACACTTCCTGGAGAATAAAGCCCATTGAGCTCAACAGGTTTTCCTTTCAAGTAGACATGCATTGGATTGTGCTGCAGTTAGCTGAAACAAATAGGCTTTCAACAAATGGTATTCACGTTCATGTTTTCAGTGGAAAATGAGAAGCACTCTGACATATAGTCAGCCCCAATTAATTACGCTTGTCCGTTATATTTCCTATGATAACTATGCATGGTATTTAGATACATGCTGCCACTTCCCGTTTTGAGTGATTAAAACTACCCCTGAGGTGGGTGAAAAGATTTCATTCAGTGTACTGTACATTCTAAATGTCTCCTGGTGTTTTATCTTTCTGCCAGCAAGGAGGGCAACATTCTCCAAGCCTCTAGTCAGTTGCAGCAATGCTGGATCTCAGAGTCATCTGCAGCAATTTGGAAATTTCATCAATGCTGCACCTTTGGGACACTTCCTTGGTGTGCTTGCAACAGCTGAAATCCGAGTCAGTAAAGTTACCTTCTAAATTAATGCTTGGACCCCCCCCCCAAAAGGTAGCTGAATCTTCAGAGGTTGTGGAGAAATCCTACCAAAATGATACAAAACCGAGCACAAACTGTATGGGTTATGTATACATTGATGAAAGCAGGCAAAAGGAGACAGTACAGTGGTAGCTCGGTTTTCGAACATAATCCATACTAAAACTCAGTTTTCGAAAACTCAGTTCAGAAGCCTCAAAATGAAAAACTCAATATGGAAGCTGCGTTTCCGGTTCGACTTCCAAGGCACATTTGAAAACTGAAGCATTTAATTCCGGGTTTACGAAAACTGAAATGTTTGTCAACAGAGACATTTGAAAACCAAGGTACCACTGTATTACAAACAGGACTGAGCCAAGGCTCTCTGGCACATATTTCTGGGTGTAAAAGTGTTGGATTGCAAAGCCCCCCCCCACTGAAGACCTACCCCAAACTTTCCCCTTTTTGATGCCTATTCATGGTTACATCAGAACTAAAGTCTTGCTGGTTCAAGCCCATGGCTTTCTGCACAAAAGATGATATTACAGTGGTACCTCTGGTTATGAACTTAATTCGTTCCAGAGGTCCGTTCTTAACCTGAAACTGTTCTTAACCTGAGGTACCACTTTAGCTAATGGGGCCTCCCGCTGCCGCCACGCAATTTCTGTTCTCATCCTGAAGCAAAGTTCATAACTAGAGGACTATTTCTGGGTTAGCAGAGTCTGTAACCTGAAGCATCTTTAACTTGAAGCATCTGTAACCTGAGGTACCACTGTATATGCATGCTCCAAGACAATATTTTCTTTTATACTATTTCACATGCCCTGGAAGTAATCTCTGGTATCCCAAACAGGCTCAGAGCACTGGATAGTTTTTGTCTTCTGCTTATGCTTTCCAGTTTAGGATTACCCCTTATGTATTTGACAAATTGGTCCACAAAAGCTGATGCCATCATTTAAGGTGTCACAATGCATCTTTTCTCCTCCTGTCTTTCCAGGTGACAGTGAGGAAGCGAAGAGATGGGCTCAAAAGCTCTACGGGTTGGCAATGGGCCCTTTGCTAGGGGCTCAGGAGGTGCCTGTCAATGCCCATCGCTGATGCCATCCCTGAGCTTTTGTTCAATGTCTTAGCTCATAGCCCATATTAATAATGAGCACTGTTTGAAACAATGGTTTAAATTATTGAATGACTGTTTCAATCACTAGCTGCATGCCACAAAGCTACAAAGGCAATACAAAGAAAGAAAATCAGATAAAACTACTATTTATTGGGAAAAACAGATTTTAGGATTGAGCCAATATTTACGGTATTTTCTAATTATCAGTAGCTATGAAGATTTCTTTTCAGATAGATAATGTTACATTACACAGACTTTTAAAAAATAATAATCAAATTTTTACATTTCTCTCAGTCCTCCAAATACCTTTTGTGATCACCATTCTACACACACACACACACACACACACACACACGATATAACATTAGCCAGGATAATTAAGTTGTTTTGGCTGGCCACAGTAAATCTGATTGCTACATTTTTGTTCAGTCGTGTGTGTGTTTTTAAGGCACATCTCTAAAGCAGATTGCACTTGGTATGCTGGTCGCATTTCTATAGTTTCTCTCAAAGAGTGCCTTTTAAAAAAAAGACTTCCTCCCTTTCTTTGTCTCTTAGCTGCACTGCCAAGGTATTTGATGGTTACAGTTACTTTACTGAATGAAATTCAAGCCAGAGGAACACGCACAGAAATGAATTTATAGCTATTCAAGCCTCGTTTTTCTGTCATAAGATCCTTAAAGTCAACACAGAGCCAGGGAAGATAGCCTGTGGGCTATTGGGAGAAACCGCAGCACTAGTACAAGAATGATACAATTATAGCAGAATTCTCATATGGTCTGTTTTAAAAAAAAAATCACATCATTTCCTATTTAAGAAAGGGAGAGGGAGGCAGAGAGAGGTTCAGGAAGGTATGAGACTGGAGGCAGGGGGGCAGTGAAATCATTCACAGCACAGACAGAGGCCTCACACAGATCTTGCCTACGTCTGATTGGTGAGCCTCAGTAAAGCTTTAGCCAATGAGAAGCTTGGGATACCTGGCCATTCATGAAAGCCAGCATGGCACTGTTTTGTTTAAAGAACAGGAAGTGCGGTGAGGGAGGGAGGTGGAGGCAGTCTGTTATCACTTTTCATCAAGGTTTCCATTGTAACTAAGCAAAACTCTGAACTTTACATTCTGACTTCATTTACTCAAGACATCAAAAAGCTCTGCTTCTTGAAAGATCTCTGGAATAGTGCTCAAGCGGCGTTTAATTCTAGGGGGCCACTTGTTTGTATATTGGAAATCAAATTCTCTCTTTACCAGTATGCTCTTGCCATGAAGTCATTTTTCTGTGCTGATTGAAATCATCTGTTTTCAGTTCTCTGACAAATTAATTGAACTTTCCTCTGACTCAGGGGCCTTCTGACTCTTGAAGCAGATTTTGTCTACATGCCGTCTCCCAGACGAACACAATTTAATCTCCTAGGCTTTAAATGAACTTTATGTTTCCAGAAAGCTAGTGAAAGAAGCATTTGTTCTGGTGATAGCATATTGCTGCTTTTTTTTTTTTTAACAAACGGAGAAAGAATAGAGGGTTATGGAATATTTATTTTACTGCGGCAGATAACTAGCTTTAAAATGCGCTAAGTCAGAGCCCGTGATGCGTAGTGACAGCAGCATTTAAAAATGCTAGTCATAAGAAAAAGGCAGATGTAATTTCCTGGACATGACCATGGGCAGGGCCATAGCTCAATAGCACATGGAAGCATGTGTTTTGCTTCCACAATGCTTCCAGAATGCCCAACAGCTCCAAAGTAGGAAAAACTATTGCCTGAAATCATCGAGACTATCGCTTGTCAGCATAACCAAAACTTCACTAGCTGGACCTGCATTCTAAACTCTACCCTATTTCTATTGATGTAAATAAAATAAAAAAAGATGAATTCCATTTGGTACAGTGACTGTTTGGTGGTGGTTTCATGCTTTTCTAAAGCCTGAATCCAAGAGTCTACTCATGAGCATCTGAGGCAAAACTAAGTCTTACTGAAATATGCCTTTCTAAACCATCAGATATTCAGGCTTGTCCTCTGCCCTGAAACCACAAATCTTCATGCCCAAGCCAAGCTAGGTGTCTGGGTGAAATTTTGCTGTTTTGCAGCTGGCATTCTGCACATGCTCACAGATAGTTCTGCCTATGGGTCTTTTACGGCACCCTGGCTCTATGAACTGAGCCTAGACTTAAAAGAAGCCCTGCTTCTTGGGTACAGGATGTCAGGGCACATAATAAAAGTTTTCACAAGAGGATGTTAGAGGAAGGGCCATAGCTCAGTGGCTTTGCACGTAGAGAGGCTCAGGTTTCAGCTCTGTCACCTCCAGGTAGGACTAAGCATGCCCCAGTTTGAAGCCTTAGAGAGCCACTGCCAGTCAGCATAGAGGAGGCAAGACTGAAGTAGTGAGGAGCTTGATGGGCCAGTGGTTGGGTTTGGTTTAATAAGTCTGTTTATCCCAGACACGTATCTGCCATGTGGTTTGAGTGCCTGAAAGTCGCATCCTAGTAGGGAGGGAAATGTGCATTAGCTCTTAGTCTAGTAGATGTGGAAGATGTGGACATATTATGGATTTATGGAGCAGAATCATCACTTTAAAAAATGTTGCATTTTAAGCATTTTAAGCGCCATTCCTTCTAGTGAGAAGGACTCACTTAACTGATCCCTTAACAACCAGGTGCTTAAAACATCTAAAGGCTGCAATCCTGCACACACCATTATTTGGAAGTAAGTTCCACTACTGTCAATTCTGTGTAGACATTTCTAGGATTGTGCTGTAAACACACACAGAGAGATATACTTTTTTTTGTTGGTGGCTGATGTCAGTTAAATAATTTCGGAAATACGAGTTCCTTCTTTACAGGAACTTAACAGTGACTTCCTTTAGTGAAACCACAGGACACTGTTATTTATGTTATTGTGTCACTTTCGAAAGTATGGATCAGTACATTTTTGTCGTAATATTTTCAAAACCCTCAAAAATGCCCCCTGAGACAACGGAGGGAGCCATTTCCTTTGTCCAATAGTCTAACAGAAACATCTGGAGGGTCCCAACTTCTCCCTTCCATATCACTCAACTTCTGTTCGGTCCCAGGCCGTCTTAGACTTCCACCTCCCAGTCGGCAACAGAAGCAGAAGTGATAAAATACAATCGGGTTGGTGGGGAAGCTATTCTTGCTCGCCTTCCAGCTGTACTGGAAACGGCAAGAACAGGATATCTCATCAAAACAGCCTCTTGTTACATAACATCCACCCGAGTTTTGCAGAAACAAGCATTCTGGCTCCAAGAAGCTTCGCAGGAATATTTCCGAGCACTTATTTACATGAAACCTTTCGAGGTTCACTTATCGCTAGACGGAGTTTGCTGTCGGATGAGCCAACTGGCAGAGATGGAGTAAAGAGGCATTTTGCTCATCTTGAAGAAATCAGACAGCTGAATACATACATATAAGGCCATTCTTTTGAAGAACATCAGAGCCCTGCAGAATCAGGTCAAGGCTTCATCTAGGCCAGCATCCTGTTTCATACAGTGACCAGCCAGATGTCTCCAGAGGGTCTGCAAGCAGGGCGGGAAGGCAAGCGCCCTTCCCAGCATCTGTGTTGTGATAGAGACGGACAGACAAACAGACAGACCTTCCACGCTCTGTGGTGGTTTGTCTCTCCTCCATGAATTTGGTGTGACCGTCACTGCACTCTGTGCATACCCAGAGGTTACAAACAAACCACTGGCTAGAAGTTTCTAAGCTGGGGATGGACAAGCTGTGGCTCTTCGGTTATTGCCAGACTCCAGTTCTGATCAGCTTGTGGCCATCATTGTCTGTAGTCAAGGACGGCGGTAGTTGTAGCCCAGTTTAGCCACCCCTGTTGCCATGCTTCATTGTACATTCTTTGCAGTGAACTAGTACAATGAATTATTCTAGCACCTTACTTCCCAATTGTAAACATGCTGGGTTAGATCCAGAAATTTGTTTATGCAACAGAGCATTCTTGGCTCCTCCATCTGCTACAGTGTGGTGTAGTTGTTAGAGTCTTCAGCTAGGACCTGGGAGAGCACAGTTCAAATCCTCATTTAGCCATGAAGCTCAATGGGCCAGTTATTCACTCTCAGCCTAACCTACCTTACAGGGTTGTTGTGAGGATAACATGGGGGGTAGGACTATGTGAGCCACCTTGGGCTTCTTGAAGGAAAGATGGGCTATAAGTGCAACTAACAAATGACATAACCCCACACATCCCTCTGAAAGCAACTCCTGAAGGCTGACAGGTCCGCTGGAATAGTATAGGATGAATTGCATGAGGCTCTGGCAGAACTGGGAGGAGGAGAATTTGGCAGGCCTTTCCTGAACAAGGGGAAGGACTTTTCTCTCACACAAGACATTTCTGGATCAAAGCCACGAATTATATAAATTACTGTGGTAGACCGAATTTATCTGTAAATTGCCTAGGCCATAGCACATACACAGGAAGTGGAACAAGATTGCTCAGAAACACTACAATGACTTTTTGTGATAAGAACACCCTCCTTGCTCAATGCCTATGGCTTTTTTAAAAAAAAAAAACCTTTTGCAAAGAAACTGAGGCATGACAATGTTGAGTTAGCTAATCTGAGTTACTTGATCCCTGTTCACTTCCCACTTGCCTGGCGGGTGTGGAGAAGGAATTTTTTCCCTTTGCGTTTGACGGCAACCCAACTGCCCTTCAAAATTCATGCTTCTCCAAATTTTGCCATGCACTTCTCCAGTGCCAAAACACATACAGAAGAGCATATGTCAGAGGGAAGTGCACACAAATGGTTAGTGAAAAATATATACAAAAATGCATATTGTTACAGGCCACCTTAATCTCTGCCAAGCGGTAGCAAAACTCCAGGAGAGGGTTCCAGGCAGTCGCTCAGGGTTGTGTTTTTGCTGGAAAATCGAGGAACAGCCAAGTCTGCAGTGTCTTAAAAATATGGCTTATTCATACATATTTACACCTGAGTTTTATGGAGGGAGAGTTCATAGCATTTACATTTCAAGTGGGGCTTGTCCTGCCCAGCAGCGCAGCATTGGATTCAGAGACATCCTAAGGGCTATACCCATGTTTCTTTGTAACAGCCTGCTCCAGCCAGCCAGGGTGTCTTCTGCCCTTCTGTCCCCACACAGATTTCTGCCCACTTCCTGCTCCTCCTTCCCATAACCCCCTGCTTCAAAAACCTCTGTTAGTACACCCTCTCTTCCTGTGGTGACATCATGCCTCCTGTTACCCTGGCAACCGCCTTCTCTCAATTCTTCTGTTTCTGTCCACTTCTCAGCTGGAGGAAGGACAGCATCTGCATGGTCAATTGTTCTTAATGGTCTGGTACTTAGTTGTCCTTGTTTTATAGCAAGGATCTCCTGAACAGCTCAGGAGATCTGGTTCAGCCTGCATTTTTCACCTGCCTGCCACCTTCCCTTCACACTCCAAAAATCCCCTTTCTTAAATTTAGGATTATGGGGAATCTGCCCTGCCACCACAAATTCATAACCATATGGCAGGGGAGATGGCTTTCAAAAAGAGGTATATTAGGAGAAACGGCTTATCCACATTAAAGAAAAATATTGAGGAAAAATATGTATGTATGCTTTTTTCAGTCTTTAGCACAGGAGAAATTTACATGTGGATTTTAAAAATAAAAAAGTGCAAACTGCTCTAGAAATGGAGCAAACTGTGCTAAAGACTGAAAAAAGCAGAACACGGGAATATAGGTTAGAATGCAAGAAGCAGTCATATATTGAGTCTGAGCAGGTCCATCTAGGTCAGTATTGTCTACATTGACTGGCAGTGGCTCTTTATAGGAGAAACTGAGAGGAACCAGCATGGGCAGGTTTCTTCATCTTTGCTGTGTGCCAAGTGCTCGTCTGAGTAACTCTGAGTCAAGGCAAACAGGATGGTCCAATGCAATTGTTTTTGCTTTCTAGTTGCATTCACTGAATGTCTTTGTGCTCTGGCCATCTTCATGCATTTTATCAGGGTAGTAATGGATCCCTGAATATACTTATTCAGTCAATATTTCCTTTGCATTGGGGGCAGAAGGGCCATTTGAACAATGAAACCATTTACTTACTTTTTTGGCTATCCCCATTGTGTGGGATTAGTCCTCCAGAAGTATAGTGAAGAAGATGCTTTGATTTAAAGATGGAGATTGTGATGGGTAGCCGGAAAAGAAACTGTCCTTTTGGTGCCCAGACAAAACCAAATTTTATGTGCCTGTTTCCAACAATAAACTATGCAAACCTGGACTACCACAATTCTCTAGTTTTGTAGTTTCTTGCAGTGCTTCAGCCAAACTATAGAGGGCAAGCTGAATGAGACCCACAGTCTGATCCCATGCATATTTAGTACATACTTAGAAATCTATCAATTTCAGTGGCTTCGATTTCCAAGAGTGTGTTTGTGTGTGTGTGTGTGTGTGTGTGTGTGTGTGTGTGCATCCTGATTGTTTTTGTCTTTGTTTTCACATTTCTCTCCAAAGCATCCAGTTTGCTTTGGAGTCCCTGTGTAAGCAAAACCACTTGGTTTCTGAGGCTTTTCTGTGAGGAAAGCGAGTTGTTAGCAATTAAAACGATGGGTTTTTCAAGAAACTGCATGGGTCCGATCCAAAACCCATGGAAAGCCATGGGATTCTTTCTGTCAACTTGTGTGCTCTCCAGATCATGTGCCCAGCGATTAGGGACTTCAGAACAGCTCTGATGCGTTTCGCAAAAGCCATCCAAGCCGAGTTTTAGAATGGACTCACACGCTGTCAAAGTTGATGACTCAGAAGTAAACTTTCTTGCAGTGTCGCTCTTGAGAAACAAATGCCTTCCCTTTCAGTAAGCGATACAATATTTCTGGCTCATGAATGGCAATACCAGATTGCATTTTCAGTCTTCCTTTGGCACGGGAGGAACTTTGTGTAATGGTCTGCTTAACTACTCAGGGTCTAGTTTGAGCAGCCTACACGGAGATGTTCTTTGTTTCTTTTGTAAACCTTCAGGATGCAGCTTTTTAATGACGTGCGGAACTTTGGGACATTAGGAGATGGAACATAACCGCTCAAAGCTGTTGGGTTTGTCACTTTGGATTTGTTACATAAGGCCGTGTTAATGTGAATGAGGCTTTTTGATTATACAGCGCAGACTGTGGGAGAAATTCTCTGATGTCTGTCTAAAGCAGTGAGCAGACTCCTTGATTATTAACATATTGGTTGTATTCCTATTTCAGACATTTGCTTAGAAATATGGGAACAGCTAGGAGACCGGGTGATGGGGGGGAGAGAGAGAGAGAGAGCAAGATATTTGAAGATTCAGTCTAGAAAACCAGCCTAACACAAAAGAGTGTGTGTTCTTAGGTTGTACTTTTCCTTGCAAGTAAAATTGGGAGAGCTGGTGATTATTATTTTTTACAGTCTTTGCCTGCTGTAGTCATACTGTTTACAACTGCACTTTCTCTCTTTAAAAAAAAATAACACACACACACAACCCACAACAACGGGAATCATTCTCACCAGTGAATGAATTTGAGTACTGTAGGCTTGAAGTTTGGATCATAAAGAAGGTTGATCGCCGAAGAATTGATGCTTTTGAATTATGGTGCTGGAGGAGACTCTTGAGAGTCCCAAGAAGATCAAACGTATCCATTCTTAAGGAAATCAGCCCTGACTGCTCAATGGAAGGACAGACTGTGAAGCTGAGGCTCCAATACTTTGGCCACCTCATGAGAAGAGAAGACTCCCTGGAAAAGACCCTGATGCTGGGAAAGATGGCGGGCACAAGGAGAAGGGGACGACAGAGGACAAGATGGTTGGATAGTGTTCTCGAAGCTACAAACATGAGTCTGACCAAGCTGCAGGAGGCAGTGGAAGACAGGAGTGCCTGGCGTGCTCTGGTCCATGGGGTCACAAACAGTCGGACACAACTAAACGACTAAACAACAACAACAGGCTTGAAGTTTCACTGGCCCACCCACTGTGTACGGATGGCCACTTTGGGTTCGGCAGAACTGCTTTATACCATTCTTATACCATTCTTAGAAACTGCCTGGCTCAGCCATGCCACTCTGATGGTGTGACACTCTCATCCTAACCCTACCTCACAGGGTTGTTGGGAGGATAAAACAGGGAAGAGGAGAAGTGTTTGTCAGCCCCAGCTCATTGGAGGACAGGTGGCTTCTAAATGTATTTAATTAATTCATGGCTGTTACAGTACAATGCCAAGACTTCCGCTCAACAGCTTTCCCTTAAACGACTTTCAGTTCCACATAGCTCTCCTTTGTGTGCCAATCTTCTTTTCCCCAAATGTTTCTGTACATTTTCTCTTCTATTTCTGATTCTCATTGACTGGTCTTAAAATACTGGTAGTCCTCAGTCTCCATTCTCCACCCACAAAATGGGAGTGGTAATGACCTACTCATCTGTAGGGGAAAATATTGAACTTAATTGAGTTTGGAATGAAATGAATTTGCTAATTAAAGATGCTATATAAACAGCATATGTATATAGAAAGTACAAATGAATAAATAATCCTTTCACAATTGTAGCTTCTGTGAGATAGATGCTAGATAGATAGATAGATAGATGATAGATAGTTAGATGATAGATAGATAGCTATAGATAGATAGATGATAGATGATAGATAGATAGATGATAGATAGATAAATATAGATAGATAGATACCCACTTATATGCCATAATGTTCAAATTGAGGGAAATGCTTGCCTGAACAGATGTTTCTTCAAGAGCTGGCAGAATGCCAATATGGATTAAGCCTCTCGTATTTCATCAGGGAGGGCCTTCCACAATACTGGTGTCATGAGTGAAAAATCCCAACACTGTGTTACCACAAATTGATAACCAGTGCTTTTTTTGTCAGGGGGCGCTCAAGGGCACACAATACCGGTGCCTCTTTTTGTTATTGTTAAAAAGTGTGGCACTTACGGTAACAGCTTCATGATGAGTACCAGCATCTGTCTCTTGTTGTTGTTAAAAAGTTTGACATTTACTGCAGGCACTTCATGGTGAGTACCGGCATCTATTTTTCTTGGGGGGGGGGGACACCATCACAACCAGTGGGTCTTTGCAAAACTAGCTAGGCAAAATTTGGGTCCTTCTCCTTCGCTTCTTATCAAAGTGCTCTCTCTCTCTCCCTCTCTCTCCCTCTCCTTCTCCCTCTCATAGCTCTTCATGCCTATGCAGCGGAGCAAATGGCAAGCTTTCTTTTGCAAAAGTGGTGACAAAAATCTGACACATTAAATCAATGACAGCAAAGATTCTCAAAACTCTAAGAAATCTGGGAAATATGTCAAGCATCTACTATCTGGGCACTACAGTCTTGCTTGAAACCTACCTGGAGGCTAAACAGCTGATTAGAGGTAGGAACATGCTTAAGTGCCTTGCTGGGGGATAGGGGAGAAGGTGCTGATGCAGCTGCGCCATCACTTGCCATGCAGCTCAGCGTCGCCTTTTGCAACTAACAAGAAGTTCTTCATTTTCCAAGCTGCGTTGATGGCTGCAGAGCAAAGAATCCCAAGCCTCTGACCACACACTAAAATAGTTTCTCAGGACGAGGCATAGCAATCTTAAATGTTTTTGGTCGGAAATAGCTTCAGAGGGTATTGGTTGCTGCTGTATCCTGTCCCCAGTTCCTTACCAGCTCACAGCGCTTTCATTTTGATTAATAACACTGCACATTTTTTGATGTCTTAGTCACCGGAGAAGCAGCACATAGCTTTGGTGCTACTCAAGTGTACTCTCTGCCCCCCCCCCCAGGGGGGGAGGGAGCTTATCACTTGCATTAATTTACTGTTAGGATTGTTTGGTGTGTTTTTTTAAAGAAAGAAAACAGAAAGAGCTTTCACTTTTCACTAGTTTGTGAGCCCACCCTGCATTTCCCCTGGATGGGCTGATGTTCATTAGGTAGGACACACGCTAGCACTAATGTGGAAAGTTAGAAACCAAAGACAACTTGTCCCTGTGCCCAAAAGTGACTCATTGTCCCTTTCCTTGCTCCAGCCAAAAGCAGATTCAGAAGCTGTGAGAGTTTCCTGAAGATAAGAGATAAATCGAAGGAAAACCTGGCAAAAAGAACGGAGGGGAAAAAAGATGATGGTCTCGTTTCAAGATAGCATTTCCTTCAAAGCCCCTCCATGCTAATTAACCATTCTGTGCATATTTTCAGCCACATTAAGGGATTTCCTCATCAAAATAAACTTCCTCCTTTGCTATCTTCTCTCTCTCTCTCTCTCTCTCTCTCTCTCTCTCTCTTGGCATCTGGGATTGCAGTTTTGCTGCAAGAATCAGGGTTAAAGAGCCGAATGCTGCTTGTATGTGTGTGTGTTTATATATTCATTGAAGCCTTGCCAGGATAGCCCTAGAATCCCAGTGCCTGATCCAAATCCTATTTCGGCTAATGGGATCTTTGCTGTGTACTTCAAGGGAGGAGAATCGAGCTCCTAGCCTTGTGTGTCCAGATTGTTTCACTTACGCTGCATAATGTGCTGCTAATAAACTGCAGATGGACTCCAGCCGAAAAATTCCAATGCCAGGCCATTTGCAAAACTTGAAGGTGTTCACACCTACAAATGTATCCCGAAAACAAGCTGCTTATTTATAGCATGCATGCACCCAAGAGCAATTGTCTGGCTGAAAAGCACACTAATAAGGTATAATTTATTTTCGTTTTTCCCCAGCGTGGGATGCCACTCATGATCTTATATGTTTTCTCTTATCACAGTATTCAGCTATAAGCACTCGTCCATCATTTCCACCCAAGCATTGACTGAAATATCCTGAGTCCATTTAACTGAATAATCCTTAACTTGTGCTGACTCAGTGCCATGTTTTAGCAGGATTCGCCCCCCCTCCCCCCTCCACCCCCCCTAATTTGAAATTAACTTTTCAAATTCAATCAATGTACGGTACATGTTTTAAAATATCCAGTCAGAAGGGATCTGATTTGAAAATATTGATCCCAAAGAAGGCTCTTCCCATTAGTCCTTTTATTTGACAATGCAGTATCATTCCATTTTGTTTTGCCAAATCTTTATATCTGAAAGAATTATTCTTTTTCCCCAGATCTGTTTTAATTAACTATTATATTAAGTTGTGCTTTATTGTTGTAAACCACCCTCAGAGTTATATAAAAGGCAGTATAAAATATTTTGAATAAAGAAATAAACATACAAATCTTTGCCTGCAAATAGGTCTGAAATTTAATACATATGTAAGTATGTTTAGGCTGTGCCTAATATAAAGTCCTCACAAAGTGGATTACGTGAAACAAGAATATACAGCATAAAATACACTATCACAATGGGGCATACAACAACTCTTCAAAAATCCAGCAGCAGGCCAGTATCATACCATGAAAACCACCTAACACAACTTCAGATCAGCAGAAAAAGTTGCTTTAAGAAAAAGTGGCTTGAGATAAATCCTGTGTAAATGATGGAGTCTTAGACACAGTAGCTGGGAGGGAGTTTCACCAGTATGGGGACAACACCAAAAAGGTCCTGCTTCTTGTGCCTACCAAGGCATCACATTACTACAGTAATGATTTATGATGCCACATAGGTACCAACACCTTTAAAGAAAGGATCAAAGGCAGAGTAAAGCTGAGATAGTTTGTAACACTATCTCAGGTTCCCTCTGCCTTTGCTCCTGAGGGCAGAAAAATGTGTTTCTGTTGGTGATGGGGACAACAAGTGAAAGTCTCAGGGTCCCCAACTTTCAGTTCCTTCTCTTTCAGCTTTAAGATGATGCTTCTCTGCTGTCTATACCAGCAGATAGTTTCAAGAGAATAAGGCAGACAGACATGGGGAGATTTTGTTCTGCAGGCAGTATCAATCATAGACGATGCTGCATAAATGATACCTGCTTGACTGTAAGCCAATTAATAATTGGTGATGATGTATTTGTTTATTGCACGAACGTGAAGAAGAAATTATATGATTTTTAAAAATGCACACTGTTAAATTTGTGCTCACGTGATAGTATAGGAACTTCGTAAGTTGCCTAAAGGGTTCAGTGTAGGCAACTCATAAATCTAATGGATAAATACATATAATTTAACTTGATTAGATTTTTCAAGTTGAGCTGGAAGGGTTGGAAGATAAGAATTACTATACTAGAGGACTTCGTAAGGCTATACTATACTTTTAAAGAACAGTTTAATAAGGTTTTCCATAGCAAAAAACCAAAAAACAACAACATTAAAACCCAGAGTATATATACATTCAGTTACAGCACATGTAAGAGCAAAACAAGTAGACAATAGAAAATCTCCTACAAATATACAACCCATAATTTACAAACACTAAGTGAAGCAGTCAGGGAACCATCATATAAGTAATCAATTAGCCAAGCATAAAGGGAAGTTAACTCACTAAGCCTATAATGTCACTGCATAAAGCCACATGAGTTGAGGGAGAAAGCGAGTCATGCTCTATGACCAAAACATATGCAATAAAACAAAGCCATTTCACAGAAAACCTACTTTCCCCCCTCCTTGGATTCTTCCATTTCCTCAGCTGAAAAGTTAGTCTTTCCATAAGGGCCACCAAGCAAATATGAGAATGTCACTCCTTCATCAAATTGGCTGTTAAGAATTCCCAATTTCACTACCACCATAGAGACTGCAAAGATCACCAGTGTCGAAGCAATGATTCTTCAGCATCAACTTTGTTGGACTGGTCATGTTGTGTGGATGCCTGATTATCGTCTTCCAAAGCAATTACTCTATTCCAAACTTAAAAATGGGAAGTGTAATGCTGGTGGTCAACAAAAGAGGTTTAAAGACTCTCTCAAGGCAAATCTAAAAAAATCTAGTATAAACACTGACAACTGGGAAACACTAGCCTGTGAGCGCCAATATTGGAGAACAGCCTTTACCAAAGGTGTCATGGACTTTGAAAAGGAAGGCACATTTGGCAAACCCTTACTGTGATCAACTCCTGCCTGGAAACCTTGTCCCCACTGTGGAAGGATGTGTGGATCCAGAATTGGCTTCCACAGTCACTTATGGACTACTCACTATTAAGACCATATTCATGGAAGACAATCTTACTTGGCTATGAGTGATCGCCAAAGAAGAAAAAGAAGAAGAATAGACCGCAATAAAAAAGTAAACCAACAAACTCTTTTTGTTTCCATCATCTGAGTGCCATAAGTGGATCTGGTGTCAACAGCTGCCCCATAATCAATCAGAGATCCTTTTTGACAATTACCTGCTTTACAGTTTCTGATGAAAATGCACAGGAGCTTAAGGTCCTATGATGATCTGTAAAACTGAATAAATTAGCATTAATTATTGTCATTTTCAAAGGCACTTGTTTTCAGATACGCCCTCGTGAATAAATGCAACTATTCTACTATCAAAACAAAATAAGTGGAATTAAAACAAAAACAACAAATAATGAGTATGACCTGAAAATCTCAAATAATTCTATAGTAAATGGTAAAAGATTTCTGGCCTCCTTGCAAGGAAAAATCTGTGGAAGAATATAACACCATCGAATCTTCAATGCTGTTTCACTTGTGGTTTATGTTAAATATTAAATCATTGTCAAATTATTATTATTTTAACATCCCACTTATGCATGTACTCCAGGATGACTCATTGCTCATCACTTAAAGTTACAATGATCTGAAATTTACAAAGGGAATTAAGCTTAGAACCGCAATCTGCCATTGTTTTGTTAAAAGCAACCACTTAGGGCTTTGAGGTTGACTAAGAATTACTGCAGAACACAGCACACAAAAAACTCTTTCATTGCTCATAACCAGCAGAGGTGAATTATTAAGAACATAAGAAGAGCCTGCTGGATCAGGCCAATGGCCTGTCTGTTTCAGCATCTTGTTCTCACAATGGCCAACCAGATGCCTGTGGGAAACCTGCAAGCGGGATTTGCGCACAAGAGCCCACTCCCCTCCTGTGGTTTCCAGCACCTGGTATTCAGAAGCACTGCTGCCTCCAACTGTGAAGGCAAAGCACAGACACCATGACTAGCAGCCTTTGATAGTCCTCCTTCCATGAATTTGCCTCATCCTCTTTTAAAGTCATCTAGGTTGGTAGCCATCCCTGCTTTGAGTTCCACACTTTATGCAGTGCATGAAGAAATTCTTTTATCTGTCCTGAATCTTGCAACATTTAGCTTCATTTGATGTCCATGAGTTTTAGTGTTATGCGGAGGGGATTCTTCTTCTTCTTCTTCTTCTTCTTCTTCTTCTTCTTCTTCTTCTGTCGTTTAGTTGTGTCCGACTCTTCGTGACCCCATGGACCAGAGCACACCAGTCTTCCACTTCCTCCCACAGTTTGGCCAAACCCATGTTGGTAGCTTCGAGAACAATGTCCAACCATATTGTCCTCTGTCGTCCCCTTCTCCTTGTGATGTCCACAAGTTTTAGTGTTATGCAGAGGGGATTTTCCTTATTATTAATAATTATTAATTATACCCTGCTCACCTGGCTGGGTTTCCCCAGCCACTCTTGGTAGGCTGTCATTATCCAATGAGTCCTATTCACTCCTTTCCTTCTGTGCAATTAAGAATCACATGACGGGGAGAATGGAGTGATGCCCAGCGGCCTCCTTTTGGCAGGACCTGCCCCATTTATCCACACGTTGGGGAAGCTTCTGGAATGGGGCGTAAACTCCCTACAGAAATTATTCCAATGCTGTGGGGAGCAGCAGGAGATGTGACAGCAGGACCCCAATGAGCATGGCCCCTATGTCTCCTTCAAAAAAAATTTTATTGCAAGAGGGGGAAAGGGGTAAACTAAGCTCTGGTTTTATTTCATAGCATAATTATCCCTTCCCCACAGTCTTCTTGCACCTGATTCTTCTGTAAGCAGACCTCAACATAACATATCCACAATATAATTGTAGTGAAGACAGTGATTCCAACTTTGGTTATGTCAAGATTCTGCATCATGTGAGCATGTGTTAGATTTATGTACGTCCATTTACTATGTGTCAGCTATAAAAGAGAAGAAAAGAAAAGAAAAGTCAATCCCATGCTAAGAACTACAGTGGTACCTTGGTAGTTGAACGGCTTGGCTCCCAAACAAATCGGCTCCCAAATGTCACACACCCAGAAGTGAGTGTTCCAGTTTGCAAACTTTTTGGGAAGCTGAATGTCCGACAGGGCTTCTGTGGCTTCCAATTGAGTGCAAGAAGCTCCTGCAGCCAATTGGAAGCCACACTTTAGTTTTTGAACTGTTTCGGGAGTCGAACAGACTCCCAGATCAAATTAATTTTGAGAATCAAGGCACCACTGTATTAGGATTTGAGTCAAAAACTTCCAGCGTTCTAATGCCTTTATATAAATGCTGAAAGAAACAAAGACTTTAAGAAACAAAGACAAGAGTCATGACCCATCAAGACTGACCATCAGCAAAGCAAAGGCTGGGCCAGCTGCAATTGTAGTTAGTAAGACAAAATATTAGTAGTTTTGGTTTAAGATTGCAGTTTGCCTGTGTAAGCAAACAGGAAGAAGTTTCACTTTTGCAAGCTTGATGAGAGGGACAGAGCGCGAGGCTTTCTGTCTGTTTTACATGTAGAGAGGATCAGGCACGATGTTTGGAGTCTTTTTGAATCCAAGGCTGCAGCAGTAGAAGGAACAGGACTCCCTTCGGGTGTAATGCTGTGCATTTTAACATCCTAGGCTCAAGTTGCATATATATGTAAACAAACCATATATCATAAAGACTCCACAGTCCCCGCTGTGCCTCTTTGTTACACAGACCCTGGGAAATGTGCCTGGTACCCCTGGAATCCTGCACCACTTAGAGATTGGGGTGGCATGTAACACTATTTTTTTTTTCAAATGTTAGAATGTAAAACACATGTAATTCTGATAGACTATGACACACATCCCAAGAAATTAAGATATTTCCAATACGTGAGTCTTGACATCAGTCATGATTCTGCAATTGGTTCCCACAAATGTACATATCCAAGTGGAATTTGCATTTCAACCTAATATTGTCCATATGTATTTCTCCAAAGAATGCAGCATCAGCATCTGTCTTCAGATGCACTAGGCAAACATCTTTGGTCCTTAGCTTTGCAAATGCCAAACGTGCCAGATATTCCATCTTTCACGAGAGATAATCCTTTGAGTCAAATCTTCACTTGGGATGCAATATAAGAAGCATTCCCCTCCCCACCCTATTTCCTGCAACAATTAAGTAAAGTCTTCAGGGGAAGCCCACTCTCTTCCCCGCCTCATCCTCCCTTTGAAAGTGGCGTTATCAGATGAGTCATATGCCTGTTTTTATGTACTAGTGCACATGTTGCAGATCCATTATGAATTCATGCTTCAGCCCATGACTATGAAGTCAGAGGGAATAGCAGAGAGGCAGCTGCTTAGATCAAGCGGCAGTGTCGGTCTACCCTAAGCTTGCAGCCAAAATCAACAGTGTCTCTTTTACAGTTGATCTAGGGAATGATGTTACATAAATGGGATGTTTGAACTAATGACTAAGTCAAATACAGCTGGACAACCCCCCCACCGCTAACCCCCCCCCCCCATTCTCAAATAAATTCAGCTGATGAAGTTACACTTGCAGTCTTGTTATGTAAATCTAGAGCTGGAAGGCTAGTTTCAACAAGATGCGCTTCATCCTCTTACTTTCTTTTGCACCATCTTCTAGAGCTCACACATACACACAAACATATATTGGGTTTTGGGAAACTCGCAGACCCTTCAGTGAGCAAGTCCCTTTGCTATTTTTTCTCTGTCAGGACCCCCTTTGTACTGGGCACACACCCAACATCTATCTCTTTAGCTATGTGCACTTATGTGCTGGTTATGCTATGGGAGGGTTTGTATATACAATGCATTTCCCTTCACAGACTTCTGTGCAAAAGACAACTTGAAATCCACAGTAAGAGCTTCACACGTAAAGATTGCATAAGGGGTGTTGGGCCATGTATTTATATGGTATACATGATGTGCAGTCAATTTTCACTCCCTAGTGTGTATACATGAAATGAAATAGACATTATCTTGAGGTGTGGTGATCAGTAGGGATGGGGAAATTGCACCAATGTTAGTGGACTACAACTCCCATCAACCTTGACCATGGACCAGGCTGGCTGGAACTGAGTGATGGGAGCTGATGGGAGTTGGAGTCCAATAACATCTGGAAGGCTACATTTTCCCATCCCAAATCTACAGACAGGTTTCCAGAAATTTATTTCATGAATTCTATGGTGTGGGTGTGTGGGTGTGTGTAAATATAAAATCTGGAGCACCTTATATTACACAATCAAGTAGTGTAAGGCATGTATTTCTTTTTATCCATTATGAGGCAGGCTTTCTATTAATTTTTCATGGGTTTAGCACAGACCAGTTTCTCTTTTTCTGACTGAATAATAAATGTTCTGCTAAAACAAGCAGGACCTAAAATCATTATCCCGAGAGTACAAAATCACCTTCCCTCATGCTGGAAATGAGTTTAAAGAATTAATGTTTCTCCTAAAATATGGAATGCATTTGTTCGTGAAACACATGTTCCCATTAACATCCTCTGGTTCCTGACTATCTGCAAAGTTACTATAAAATGCTTTTTAAGGTGCAATGCTGCAAAAAAATATTTGTAGAACTGCAGACACACTTTCATTCAATTTCTTTTAATATTACCTAGTCTGACTTCTGCATTTTGTTTAATAAAATTGTGTTTCTGCAGAACAAAAAAAAAAAGAGGACAAATTTCAGAGGGTATAGACTCTAAATACCTCACACACAAACCGCATACAGCATTGTCATATCAAATGTGGTGTGGGATTTTTTTGGAAAGCATGCTTGTTGTCCAAGAGCTCCAAATCCACATTAACGGTGCACCCTGAAATTCCTAGCATGCCACTGAATCCAACCTGCAAAACAGTGACAGCCTAGAAGCTGCCATAGGCAGTTCACATGGTGAATAATTGTTGATTAACACCAGGTGATAGTCATGCTTTAATCCTACTGCAGCAGAGTATAGTCCATTAGGACAAATAGAGCCCTGCCCCACCAACATCCCTCTGCCCTCAGCCAACCCCTACCTACCTGCCTGCTTACGTACATCTAGCTGAGTGGGTGGCATCTCCAGGTAGGGCTAGGAGAGAAACCGGTATGAAATCCTGGAGAGCTTCTGCCAGTCAGTGTAGACAGTGTAGACTTCTGCCAGTCAGTGAGCAAGATAGACCAGTGGTCTGACTCATTGTAAGGGCAGCTTCCTAGGTTCTCCATCAAGGAGCTACCCAGTCTAGCTTCCATAATAGAACTCTTAATGTATTACTCAAATAATACATTACTGTGTTTCCTAACTAAAAAAAAGTGCATTGAAGTATGTTATGCATATGTGGCCTTAACATACAGGAAGAAATACTGTGTGGCCTTTCTTTGCCCATGGGGATTTCAGTATTCAGTGATTTGTCAGAGAGAAGCACATATTTGGGAAAAATGCATTTTGTTTTCCTCTGGCTTGATCAATCCTATGGTTTACAATGAATCTTTTAGATTTGAGATCTGGATAACTGCTTTCACAGGAATCCAAAGAATGGGGAAAGATACCGAGTAATGAAAATTACACTAAGCAAATAGTTTAGAAAGCCATAAGCTTCCCTGTCTCCATGAAGATGTACGTCTGCAGCTGGCTTCTACAGCTGTCATTGGCATACAAAATGAAATCCCAAAGTTCCGAGCCCACAAAGACTAGAAAGGGGAAGAGTGTTGATTCTGGTTACTGAGAAGCAAAATGCAAGTCAATCTAACCAGGCTGTTTCCAAAGGGTGGTGAGGTTTTCAGCTAGTAAATGTGTCTGGTAATTCTGAGAGAACCAGTACAAGAGGCTGATACAACTCTGACCCTAAGGGCTCTGTAACCCAGTCATAGGAATTTCGGACATATTTTACGGAACTGGACTTTCTCATGCAAACTGGTTGGTAGTCAGGCAGGAAGGGGAGTGGGAAAGACCCTTTGCATCTTTCTACAACAAAAACATTTTATTTTATTTGCAATATGCTGCAGAAACACATTCAAGAAACCTAGGCACTAGGATTCTAAGCCTCCATCAAAGCATGATGCAATGCTCTTTGTTGAAACTTTGTTCTCTCTCAGTAATGTACAAACTGGGAGTGGGTTCTAAGTTGAAGAGCAAAAAGGGACACAGCTTTGCTTCCTGGAGCCAATCACCAGAACTACCTTCCCACCAGCCTTATCCCTTCCCAGCAGTCCATTGCCTGAAGTCACCCCCAAAACTTTTTGCCTGGCTACAATACTGGAAATGAAGACATTGGGGAGAAGAGTTCCTAGGGAGGGAAGGTAGAAGGATTCACACCCCACATCTGCATATTTGTTACTCTCAAAACTGGGCCTATTTATAAATAATTAGAGGAGGCTAAATTTCTTACCGATCAGTCTATCGCCATCATGTATATCTGGAGCCTAACTATCAGAAGATAATTCGCTCCTCAGATGATTCCTCTTGGTTGTCTGTGTTGGGTCCATACATGCAATATACATGTGTGTGGGTTCAAATGTAGACCTTGTAAAAGTCTACCTTTTGTTTTATTGGTGATGTTTCCTGAATCCCTTTGTGGTGATTTATGATGGAAAGCAGGAATGTATAAGAATATATTAAAAAATAACAATAATTCATTGTTGATGGGCAACATCAAGTCTGTCTTATTAGGGTTGTTTATCTTGAGTGGACCAGCCAGCTCTTCAAACATAGGAATCCTTCAAATATAGAACTATCCTCTGACAGCTCCTCAAATACAGAACTGATTTCCGTAAATTAAGACACTTGTAACCCTAAGAACACAAGCCTGAGGCGCATGCACCTTACACTAAGCTATGACTTAAAGTAGGAGTGTAGCCTACATGTATATTGAGGGGAGGGATTTACTATCTGGAAAACAACACATGAAAGCTAGCTTTCAAGAGAATATGATATGCAGAGTAGCATATAAATCAATAATCTCGACTTTATATACAACACTGGGTCTTGTGCTGACATGTTCCAGTTTCAAAACATGTCAAAATAGATACAGGATGCCCTCAAAACCCCAGACACTATCTATGAGTAATTCCAAGTGAATACATTGATAAAACTGCTTGATAGCTCAGATTGAATTGCAGTGGGACTAAATGCTAACTTTCATTCATGAATGACAATGTTTGTGTAGAATATCATAATTGGATATTGCTTGCTAAATCTATAAAGTCATCTGTTATGTGAATGAGCCGCTGTTTTTCTAATGGGCAGGCTTGTTAGATGTATTCTGTAAATTCACCTCTTGACAACATAAAAGTAATTTGTGGCATAAACTGGGTTCTTTTTTAAAATGTAACTTTTAAAAGACTATGACTGAAAGAGAGGGTTCCGCTTCCCCCTCCTCATTTTATATGATTCCCAAGACTGCAAAAAAAAAACCTCTCCCACTCTCCACCCAATTTTTAGAAACACTTTATAAAAATACACGATTCCCATGAACTGGAATGGAAGGCAAAGGGGTGTTAGTTTGCACATCAAACCCTAGCAACTCATAATGTGTCACACAATGGAAATTCTGCATAGCAGCCCTGCAATATACCACAGCATCTCATAAAAAACCCTATAGTGCTCTGCATAACATGCTGCTATTGGGAGTCTACACCACCAAGTTTTTGCTCACTCAAACCCCAGGGTAGTTGAGAAATTTTCATGGAGCTTATAGTGATTTATAATGGGAAGCATAGGCTTTTTCAGCTACATTGTTCTCACTGACAGTGTAAAGAAAGAGACCACTAAATCTCTTCTCATCATAACTAATGATTAAGTCAGCAGCTTTTGGGGCGAATACAGAATGCCCTTCTACAAAAACAAAGTATTCTATTGTAATGCATTACATTTTTCTCCCAGAAAAAAAAATTCTTTTAAGTATCCCATAAGGCTTTTGCAATATCTTTAACTAGATCTTCTCTCATTGTCACCATATTGAAATAAATGGAATGTGTCAGGCTGGGTAATGCCCTTTCAATAACTTTTTAGGAGCTCACTCAACGGTTTGGAAAGGGGGGGAGGATAAAGAAATGAAGCAAACTTTCTCAGGATCTTCGATGCCTTGAATGAAAGATTGGCTCACTAAGAGGAAAAAGCTTAGGCTGACATCAGTGCTAATAGGTGGAACAAGAAAGGATAATTCTGCTAAGTCAGTGTTACTTTACACATGTCCCAATAGCTTGAGAAGTAAATTACCCAATTAAAGAATGGGATTTGATGGCAATTCCCTGTGATATAAAGATCTTATTTAAATGTCTGTAAATGGATCAAATTCTAATAGCAGGGCTGATTCTGCATGCAGGTATGGAGAATTTGACATGCATTCTCTAGGCTATTATAAAGCATCTTACAATGTCATGCCACTGGGAACGAATTGTCCTGGGATCTTAGGTAGGGGTCATAGTTCAGATTCAAAGAGTTATGATCATTTGGTCAATTTTAAAAGATCTCAATTTTTCATAATCCTTCCTTAATGCTGCCTGACAAAAGATAGCATCTACAGTATCTTCCTTCTTGTTGCTGATAGTCTGTGTACATTTCTAGCAACAATAGCAGGAATCCAGACATGAGAACATGTCTTTCAACATCTTTGTCTCACTTTATATTACTTTTTCCAAAGAAATATTCAACACCAGCACAATCTAGTTCTTACAACATACTAATATCCTTGGAGTAAGCAAGCATTCAACAGGGAACACTGATGTAATAAAAGTTTTAGGAAGAAAATGTGATACGAAGGCTGGCAACATGGGAATTCCTTGCAGATGATTGCAATGCCTGGAGACAAGACAGGGAGGTTGTGTATGCACAGAAGTGACCAGAGGAGGAATGACCACTGGGAGTATAGCAGAGAGAAGAAACACCATGATGCATTCTATGCCCTTTTAAAATGTGGCTCTTTTTTGTGGGGAGGGTGTGTTACTGGGTTGTTGCTTTTATTTTGATTATATATATTGTGGTTTTTATGTTGATATTTTCTGTGAACCGGGTATAAGGTGGTATATAAAAATCAATAAATGATAATAATAACAGAAAAACCAGACATCTTCATCTGCCCTGCAATAAAACATGTCTCTCCCATATCGGTCTCTACAGCCACAGTTACAGGTGCTGTAACTCTCCAATGGTTTGACATTACCCCATACCACTTCAATATATGGATCAGCTAAAGGATTTTGCACTTATAAGGCTATGTTCATGGTTGGAATTTCATACAGTATTTATAAAAATGCTAAGAACCAGGATTTTGCTATCCCAAATCACAACTGTCTCCTTACTATCTTTCTTCTCTTCTTCCTAGTCAGATTTGATTTTCAATGTCACACCTCCTTATTGCAGTGGTAGTGTACCGTTTATGATCATCCTAAAGAAGTAATAGACCTTTCAAGCTTTAAGCTTCTCACCCTTTGAACGTCATGAAAAAACTGAGAGTGTCATGTGAAGGGTATTCTCTTCTTTAGCAAAGCATAAATGTGCTCAGGGGATGTGGGTGGCGCTGTGGTCTAAACCACTGAGCCTCTTGGGCTTGCCGATCAGAAGGTCGGCGGTTCCAATCCCTGCTCCTGCCAACCTAGCAGTTCGAAAGCACGACAAAAAAGGTGCAGGTAGATAAATAGGTACCACTCCAGCGGGAAGGTAAACGGCGTTTCCATGCACTACTCTGGTTTTGCCAGAAGCGGCTTAGTCATGCTGGCCACATAACCCGGAAAAACTGTCGGCTCCCTTGACCAGTAAAGCGAGATGAGCGCCGCAACCCCAGAGTTGTCTGTGACTGGACTTAACTGTCAGGGGTCCTTTACCTTTACCTTTTAAATGTGCTCAGTTTCATGTGTTAAAAAGTCTCCACCTTTAAGCATTAGCTCTTAGGCTGAAGTGTGCCTGTTTGCTTTTTGCTGACCCAAGTTTGAAGTTTTTAAAAATGTACTAGGGAACTAATGAAATCGCTGGACATTCAATCGCCTGTACGTTTCTGACCAAAGAGGCCATTATATATATTAGGAACATAAACTGGAGAAATTCAAAGCATGCACAATTACGGGCTATATGCATGTGGGGCTGAATGTATGTGTATGAATACAATTGCACATGAATCTAATCAATACATTCATTCCTTATTAGAACATAATTACACATCCCAGGAGGCTGGAATTGAAAAGTCCCATTAACCCCTCGTGCCCTTTCCAGTTTTTCTCTGCCTTTCCCTCTAACAGACTTCTATGTCACTCCACTCATTAGAGGCTACTGTCTATGACATTGTTACATAAATAAGGATGTCGATCTGTCAGAATGGGTCTCCCAGCTCAAGGGTGATGACAAATATCTGTCCCCCTGAATTAGGCTAAAGACAGTAGAATACAGGACAGCTACTGTTGATTATTGGATAGTTAATGCATAGAGGACAAAAGGTGCTGAAGCTTGGTCACTTTTTGAAATCATTAATATGGATTTAGGCCTATTGTTTAAGAAAACTAGGTTAACAATGGCATGCTTATTTTTTTTTTATTTTGGGTACTGCTTATATAGGGTTTATGGCTTCATAATGTCAAAGGCAAGTTCTTTAGCGGAGATCAGTGAAATGTATTGTTCAGCTATAGGAACAGCTGGGAACAAAGTTATAATGTATTTGCCAAACTCTTTAGGTGGCAAAGAATTTAGCTTCCTTAAGAAAGAAAGAAAAAACAAGACATACTATGGGTGGGGGAGGGAATAACTACAGGAAATCACATATCCAGTAGAACAATTTTCACTTTGGGAACAGCCTTGTAGAACTATCACATGGTTTGCACTGTAAATGACTGCTTTATTACCAAGACTCTCTGAAATTTCACTCTGCCTTCAAACTATGTCTGCCATTTAAATAACAGGAAGGGGACAGAAAAGTTTTCGCAATCGAGAATCTCTTATTAGGCGAGCTTTTCCTTTTTAACACTCATCACAAATGTTGCAAGTGTTGCAAGCAACGCTTAAAAATCAGAGTGGTATATTGGTGGGTTCCACAGACAAGTGTTGCTGTTTGCAGAAACAGAATGCACAATGGAAAGAACCAGTGACTCCAAATCTACAGTTTGATGAAGTTTCCTAACTTCTGTGACGTATATCGGGGCAGTGAACTTGAGGCCCAAATGTGGTCCGCCAGGCCTCTCTGGCACTTCGAACTTGCCCCCACACTGTCCCTACTTCACACACGATTGGAATGTGTCCTTGGCACTCTCATAATGCCTCATGATAGTTGGGATGAAGGATGAAGGGGTGTGTGAGTGTGTGTAGGAACTAGTTTACTGCACAAAGGTAAAGTTTTTCATTAGTTGATGTGCCCACTTTTGCCTCTGGCTCCACCCACCAATGGCATGTGGCCCTCAGAAGGCTGCCCAGAGGTGAATTTAGCCTTCAGGCTGAAAAAAGGTTCCCAGTGCCTGGTCTATGTATATTCAGAACCTTCTCAATGAACTATAGCAAACTCTAAAATGCTCCTGTTCCTCTTCAGGCTTTCATTTGTCCTCACAAGGGTAATCGTGTGGGCAAATGCATACCTGGATGAGGCTTTCTGTCTCCTCCTCTGGCAACAATTGTGGACAGGCCACTGGTTTTGCATTCCCTGTGAACAATTGACAACCAGTTCAATCTAGGCCAATTTATATATTTAAAAGAATGTTTGCAGATTAAAATGAATAGGTCAATTTATAGCCATGCCTCCGTCCGCATGACTTTTCCAGCCTTGCTCTGTGCAGGAGTGTGTCCTAAAAACACCGCCACACATCTCTCCAAAAGATGATTTGGCTTGAGAGTTCGTATGGACCAAGGCTTTGTCAGCCAATAATATCACCACATGAGCCAGCTCAGTAGTGTAGAGTAGCTGTAATTCTCTCCATGCTTCCCTCCCTCTAATTTCCTCCACCCTGAGGGAGCAACTGTTGCAAGGAGTATCTCCCTTTTCCTGGCACGGGGACACATGGAAAGTTTCTGCTAAGTTATTGTAGTCGGAATTCTCAATCATGTTGGGGATGCCAGGAACCAAACAACAATCTTTTGAGTCCAGCAGGATCAACAAGTCAGCCTGTTAAGCCACCGTGCCAGTTTTTAAAAAGCTGATTTTAAGTAGAGCTTTGTGAGCTGACTGCAGTTCATTCACATCTTTATCCAGACGCGGTGACAGAAACCTAGCAGGGGGGAAAAAATGAAGGCTGATCAAAACCAGGGATATGTAGAACTCCTAAATTTAATTTGGCTGGGAAATACTCAAAGGAATCCTTGCCAGCTTGGTGGGAAAGTTTAAGCATACATACTTGCCAAGAGCAAAGTTCACTTTAGGAATAGACAATAGCCCTTTTCACATGACAATACAGTGTGAGCAAATGTGCACATCGACCAGAGAGGATTGGGTTCCACCCCCTGACTTCCATGCATTCTTCTGAACCCGTGTACAGCACCTATGCATGTCCACATTGTACACTTCTGGGCCCTGAGCACAGAATCAGGTCCCCTGGCAAATCCAGAGTGAACCTCTTGTATACTACTTGTATGCGTACAGAGTCTGGGCACAGGTTCATGTGCAAGCCTGACTCACCTGGCACTACTTCCATGTGTTTATTAATTCCTGGATAATCCTATGGAAGGGAGCACAGAAAAATAGTGGAAAACATTATTAGGGGTGAAATTATCAAGCCTATAGAAGCACAAGTCATGCCAAAGTAGGACAAGCATGGTAAATCCTATCTCACTAACCTTTTTGGAGAGTGTCAATAAGGATACAGAGCTAATGACCCAGTAGCCATTGCATGTTGTTGTTGTTGTTTAGTCGTTTAGTCGTGTCCGACTCTTCGTGACCCCATGGACCAGAGTACGCCAGGCACTCCTGTCTTCCACTGCCTCCCGCAGTTTGGCCATTGCATACTTGGCCTTAAAAACAAACAAACTTAAAAGTCCCTCACCAGCCCTGAAATAAGAAGACAGGTCCTCTTATGGAGCAGTACATGTGAAAAGGATCTAGGAGTCTTGGTTGACCACAAACTTGACATGAGCCAACAGTGTGACGCGGCAGCTAAAAAAGCCAATGCAATTCTGGGCTGCATCAATAGGAGTATAGCATCTAGATCAAGGGAAGTAATAGTGCCACTGTATTCTGCTCTGGTCAGACCTCACCTGGAGTACTGTGTCCAGTTCTGGGCACCACAGTTCAAGAAGGACACTGACAAACTGGAACGTGTCCAGAGGAGGGCAACCAAAATGGTCAAAGGCCTGGAAACGATGCCTTATGAGGAACGGCTAAGGGAGCTGGGCATGTTTATCCTGGAGAAGAGGAGGTTAAGGGGTGATATGATAGCCATGTTCAAATATATAAAAGGATGTCACATAGAGGAGGGAGAAAGGTTGTTTTCTGCTGCTCCAGAGAAGCGGACACGGAGCAATGGATGCAAACTTAAAGAAAGAAGATTCCACCTAAACATTAGGAAGAACTTCCTGACAGTAAGAGCTGTTTGACAGTGGAATTTGCTGCCAAGGAGTGTGGTGGAGTCTCCTTCTTTGGAGGTCTTTAAGCAGAGGCTTGACAACCATATGTCAGGAGTGCTCTGATGGTGTTTCCTGCTTGGCAGGGGGTTGGACTCGATGGCCCTTGTGGTCTCTTCCACCTCTATGATTCTATGATTCTATGATCTAGGAGCAGTTGGTGCCACAGAACACCAATGTCTGCATACAAATCTGTGGGACAACTACCCTTGGAGTACTCGTTCTGGTCACCACACCTCAAAAAAAAAAAAAAGTAGAACAATATGCTCAGGGATTTGGACAGTGAGATGAGGTGAGGGCATTTGGCCTCCTGTCGCTGACCAGCAGTGGAAGAGGCCAGGCAGCAGTGAGGTCAGCGTGGTGCAAGCAAGGAAATGTTACAACACTGGTGGGTATATAGAGGTATGTCTTCATGCAGTGCAAAACTAAAACTATGGGTGCTCACCTAGACTACTTCAAAAAGAAAGGATAAGATTTATGATGGCTATCTGCTAACTCCAGTTTCAGAGTGAACACCAGTCATAGAAGATGGGGCTTGTGTTCAGCTTCTTAGGGATGCCGTAGGCAACTATCTGGCCACTGTGGCAAATGAGATGCTGGACTAGATATTCCTTTGGTCTGAATCAGCAGGTCTCTCACATTCTTCACAAAATTGACAGGTGGATTCATGAAACCTTTCAAGAAGCTGAACCAAACACTCAGAATGGACTGCTTAGGACCAAACTAGACATGAGAGTGGTATCACTCAGTGTGAGTTGTGCTAGATATTCCTATTCTTTCACTGTATGCACATCCCATTAGGGACATGCAGAACAGAATGCTAAACCAAGGGAAAACCCCAAACCAGTTTTTTTTAATGTTGTTTTTCTCTTGGAAGCTGTTGCTTCTGGTTTTGGAGCCTCACTGGAAGAAAAACAGCTGGAACAATATGAAGGGGGAAAGCACGTGCAGGGGAAGGATCCAGCACCACCACCCTCTTTCCAACCCAATACACTTTAAGCTCTCCCTCTCTCCCTCCCTCCCTCTCTCCCTGGATTCAGCCACAGCTTGATTCTAACATATGGGTTAGCTACCATCGTGTTTAGTTTGGCTCACAGGCTATTAATATTTGACTCTATAACTAGTCTCTATTCTCAGCATGAAGTCTTTGAACACACTTCAGGTTTTTTAAAAAGGAGAAAGGACAAGGTTCCACCAGAACTTCATATTTCCTGTAACTGAAATTGAAGCAGCATTCATGCCCTGCCAGGAGATCGTTTTAAAGGAGCAGCAGAATCATTGTCATCCGTCATGGTAATCGCACCATAATGTAAGTTGCCATTATCAAGGGCAAAACGCTCTGTGTTATCAGAGGAGAAAATGCTATGAGTTTCTGGCGTTTGACTATCTTCTTATTCATATTAACAGCTGCCTTCATTTGACACCAAACAGGATGCCAGATATTAAGCAATACTGGAGGACCTTGTTACTTTGAGCTAAAGAGAGAAATGGAGGGAATTGTTATCTTGGCCCAATGTTAATTTGACACTAGCTTGGGGAACACACGCAAAGAAACACATACCACACGTTACGAAAACCCCCAAATCTTTGGAAAGGAATTGTAATCTAAATATGTCAAAGATACCAGTAGATAGTCAGGCCTACATGATAATTTTTTTAACAACAGTTGGTAAAACCAATCGCTGGCACAGACCTCAGGGCTGTTGAAATAAATTCACAAAAACCTTTATTGCTAATGCAGAAAATGACGACAGCTGCCACAGCTGCTGAACTGCAGGAAAGTGGTAGCCAAGACTAATATTTCCCAGTGTCTTTCTAAAGAGCACAATGTGTGTGTGTGTGTGTGTGTGTGTGTGTGTGTGTAAAGATCATGTAAATGTCTCATGGGCTCCTTTGATTTGCTAAAATGCAAGGGCTAAATTAAATATTGGGGGAAATGGTAGTGGGTGCCCTTGTAATTCAATAAATATTTCCCAATGTGTTTTGAATATCTTTATCAGGGACAATTGTTCACTGGCTTTGCTGATTTATTTGCTATTGTTGTTTCATTTGCCAAGTAAAATATGCTTTGGCATGAAAGCAAATTTACACACACAAATATGTAATTTTACTATTATTATTGAACAACAATAATAGTAGAAATTATATATTATTATATATTAGTAGTATATTACTGTTATTACATAATAATTATATTACTATTACATACTGTTATGGTACTATTATATTGGCTATTATATTACTGATATTATTATTATAATTAATATTTCTATATTACATTGTAGTTGTTTGTTGTTATGATAAAAATATTGGGTTGGATCCAGATGGCTTAGTCATATTTGGCACCAGTGGGTAGAATCTAGGCATGTCTCTAACCTATTAAGCCTGTTGGACATTTCAGAGATTGTTGTGCTATTCTAAGGTGCCTTGTGAACCCTATTATTTTTGACAAATGATATAGTAAGGGAGCAATAACCCCATGAGTCATACCTGTCCCACAGGCTACTGATTTTCCACCTCTTCTGTGCATATATACTCAGGAATAAGTTCCATTGAGGTCAACAGAGCTTTCTCCCTGCTAGGTAGATATAGGATTACAGCCTTAATTTCTTTGGTAACAATAAGTTCTTCTTTTCACAGATTCTTTAGCTTCACTGTTCAGGCCTAGAGTGGAATTCATAGCACTTCAAGCAGTTGATTGTCAAGATCTGTACTAGTTTTTATTACTGTTTTGAAGAGTTTTGTGTTACATTGTTGCTGTTGTTTTAAAAAAGTGATGTTAGTTATTAAAAGCCGTTTGGTTAACTAATAAGCTGGTACTAAACTGTTGCTAATATTAATTAGTTAATATTAATTAATTTTGCACACGGCCCTTCAGCCAAAGATCTCTGTGCAGTTCATGGCATGAAACATCTAATTTGTATTTATCTTCTTCAGTGTTTTTGTGCAGAACTAATCAAAATATGCACCTACAACAGCGCTGAGGAAGAAACACTGGTGATGTGCCCTTATGAAACTGGACTGTGTTTGCATTAGGTTTTGAATGATTAGAAGTAGCTAGGCCATGCCTTTCTGCCTCATCGTAAGTGGAAACTTTGTGTGTGTGTGTGTCATTATCCCTTTAAATCAGCTTCCCCAAATCAGCTGGGGCTGGTGGGAGCTGTAGTTCAAAACATCTGGAGGGCACCAGGTTGGAGAAGGCGCCTTTAAATGCATTCCAGATTTCTTGTCCCCAGTTACCTGAGGGCAACTGAGATCATCCAGCAATGCTATTTATTACACAAGATTACAGTGACATGGAGAACCTGCAGTCAGTTTGAATAACAAGGCATTTCAGATAAGAAATTGCATCACAGGGAACACATTTCAGGAGGGAAAAATTCCAATCATTCAAGTCTAAGGAGTTGCTGACCTTCTGGCAAAGACTCTATGATAAGGGTAGGTCTCGGAGAGCTGGAAGAAAGGGCAATAACCCTGGTGCTTCAGCACTCATGCAATGCCCAAGCCATGCTGAGGCTGCAAATGTGTTTTCTGGGGTTAATCCCCCTTTTCCAGTGTCCCCCTCCCCCAGTCTTTCAGCATTTTATGTTTATGTTGTAATGGCCATTGGCTACAGACAATAACCACAACTTGACTGAAACTGGGTTACCATACTAATGGGCAAGAAGTAATAGAACCTGTGCAATGCACAATAATTTGGTTACTAAATCCATAAATTTGTTAGAGTAAATTTGGTACATCTGGCAAGCCCATGTAGAATGGGTGGGAATATGGAAGCCTAATCTGTTTCTTTACCACTAAGGTCAAACCTGCTATTGACCATTGTCCCAAATGGCAGCCGAATTGTTTACCAGACTTGTTGACGCTAGTCCATCAAGAACTGAGGCAGTGTCTCTGACCTATGAGTCAGCAAGTTGGGGTATTTGCAACCAAAGATTATTCACTGGTTCTGAGCACTTAGGCTTGCCACCTCTAAAGGTTCCTGGGCCCAAGATTGCTGATAGATGTCACATACAAAGTGGAGGACGGTATCTGCTTGGAAGGCACTGATACAAGTGGTGTTGGTGACAATGCAAATAGTTATCCTTTCCATATTTACCCTTATTGCAATGTTTGCCCTTATGGCTATTTCTTTATTTGTGTTAAGTTTTAAGGCTTGCTTTTTTTGTTGCTACTCTGCAAAGAGCCGTGAATGCTGGCAGCAGTATATGAACAGGTCTTTCTCAATCTGGTGTCCCCCATATATTTTGGACTACAACTCACATCAGTCCTGTCCTGCCTGCTGTTCAGGCATGATGGGATTTGTGGTTCAGTAACATCTGGAGGGCACCCTGTTGAGTGTAGAGCAATATATAAAGAAGCTAACTTAGGGAACCTGATCAAATCTTGTTTACCGCATGATCTTGGCCTGTCACCAATAATAATTTTAAAAATCCAGAATGAATTGGGATATAAATGTCAACGGAAATAATAAATCTATGGCTCTCCAAATGAGGAATATGGTAGTTCTGCAGAACAGGAGAATGATGACATTATTGTTTGTCAGCCACAGGCTGAACAGGTGTTTTGGAGATGGGGGTTTCGAAGTACAGTGGTACCTCGGGTTAAGTACTTAATTCGTTCCGGAGGTCCGTTCTTAACCTGAAACTGTTCTTAACCTGAAGCACCACTTTAGCTAATGGGGCCTCCTGCCGCGCCGCCGGAGCACAATTTCTGTTCTCATCCTGAAGCAAAGTTCTTAACCTGAAGCACTATTTCTGGGTTAGCGGAGTCTGTAACCTGAAGCGTATGTAACCTGAAGCGTATGCAACCTGAGGTACCACTGTATCCTATGTAAGCAGAAAGATACTTCCACTCGTGCAAGTTTTCTCTCCCTGATTTCCACAAAATTCCTACTCCCACTAAAGTACGCTGCAGTACATTCCATGCCGTTCCAAAAGATGTCCCAGTCCTCAGGAATAGCGTGTCAGAGGTACAAAAGACGGTACACAGCACTATGTAGCAGCAGCCCCACAGCACTACGTAGCAGAGGTCTACTTGCACTTTTATGGATCTAAAACAACAATAATACATCAGAGTTCTTGTTGGTATCCATCCATCTTGTTGGGGTGTGCCCCCAGGAGTGAAGTCAAACAGCTGTGTTAGTGACCAGCTGCGTTAGTGACCATGGAGCACCAAAGTGACTTCCCTGAGGTGCAAGCTTGGGCAGTGTGTATGGAGGTCCTGGGCTGCCCAGATGACAAGACCTCCCTCTTGGCCTCACTGATGTGCTCTAAAGGAAAGCAGAGCAATACAGTTGGCACGAGCCTGGCTGCAGGAGTTGCCGGAAGGAGGCATACAAGGCGCTAGCCAACAGTCTTAGGGAGTCTACTCCGGATTTGTGTAGGGTTTACTCCTTAGCCTTTTCTTCTCCTGAAGATATCTTGCAAGGCAGCAAAGATTTAGGATCAGAGTTTTCCTTAACCTGGATAGGCTATCTTCCCAGGTTGATGAGCCCCATCAAAGTATTTGTTTTCAATTTGTATAGCAGTGGTGCCACAGTTGCCTCCCAGTAGAAGGACCAAAAATGTTTTGTTCAGTCAAAGACTGTTCGTGTTTATTTGAGAGAAAATCCCACTGTATCCAATGGAACTTATTTCCAGATTTATATGCCTGTGTCTCTAGCTTTAGTTATTTACTGTACATCAACACCCATTCATATAAGATCACCAGTTTCTAAGTCCCATTTGTGCCACAGAACAAGTGTGTGGTCCTTTTCCCCACCCCTCTCACCTGGCTTGTACATAGGAGAACAATTGCTAGAGTTGAGGAACAATTGCTACAGCTAGAAGCTGGAGGCAGAAGGTTGGAAGCTGCTGAGAGAGAGAGAGAGAGAGAGAGAGATGTCTTGCTCTGTGCTGGACTTTGGGGCACCCCTGGAAACCTAAAGGGGTGTAAATGCTGTGAGCCCTTCCATCCTATGAACTGACATTGTCAGGGTTCTTTGAGCTGTGTGCTTTCAATGTTCGGATGTACACTGCCTCTTCTCTCTCCATCCCACACCACTAGGAGAGCAAAGGGAACATTGAAAATACACAATATGCAGTGTTTAATGGCATAACAAACTCACACAATCCTTCCATTCCACACCCACCCCACCATTCAATGGTGTCTCCACATAAGACAACAGAGCTATCTTGATCTAGACCAACTGTGACCTGTTCCAAAAAGAATTTTTTTAAAAAATGGATTTATTTATATATATGATAAATCATATGGTCTGAACAAAGAAGCCTGAATTGTTATCCCGGAAGGCAAATGAAATAAACATGCAACAATAGAGGACATTGCTAGACAGAAGATGAAAAGAAGCAAGGCTTTTAAAAAATTTGGCAATGGAGATAAAACATTCTGAAAACAAATGATGGTGGAAGAAATTCCAATTGTTGTGTCTATGACTGATGTACTTCACTGAAATGTAGGTTGGAGAAGATTTAGGTAATGCAAAACATTGTTATAATTCCACAGAACTTACAACCCTCCAAATCTTTCATGTGTCACATTGTTTCATAAAGGCAAGATGCAATTCACCAGGTGAACTCTAGATGCCTGTACAAATGTAAGGAGATATATATATATTCAAAATATAGATCTCCTAGTTGGCACATACCCTTGCTTTCAATCCACTAAGCAGCACAGATGAAAATTGTTTTGCATGTTATATTTCAAAGGCATTAATTTTTTATTGCCATGAACCACTTGAAAATGGTTGAATATGAATTGTTGAATATCAGCATTCAATATGTCTTCAACTACAGCTCCACAAACACATCACGGACCACCTGAATGACATTTGCGAACTACTGGTGATCCGTAGATCACAGTTTGGGAACTCCTACACTAAACAATGTGTGGAAAGATGTGCATAATGAACACACTGAACAGTAAAACTGAGTGTCATAGTTCACAAGATTCTCCAAGAGCCAAATTCCTGGGTACATAGACCAGAATGGCACATTAATAGCACAGCAGTACTGCAGATCTCCAGTTCCTTTTCTGCTTCCCACTTTATTCCTTTACTTTGGGACACAGGATTATAGCGTTCTGTATTGCAACTCCTCTGCTCTGCCTAACTGGCAGCCCACTAGGAAAAAGTCACATGCTGGTGGCCACATCTCTTTCCAGTCATGTTCAGATGTGCTATTTGATCACCAAAGCGGGAACAAACCTTGTGTGAAGTGATAAATGACAAAGCAGATCAAGGAAGTCACACTTCCCCCTTTCGCACTTCTGTGGGTGCATGATACGTCTTGTCAGTGGTGAGTTCCCCAAATACTAATCACACATCTCACAATGGGGCAGAAGCACAAGTTCCTCCTTCATACATCATCCAGATGTGCAAAAAGAGGAAGCATGACTCGGTTGCCTGTTGTCAATAATACGCAAATTTCCTCAGATAAAGGAGCAACCTGAGGGATGCCTTTAGCAACTCACTGAGGGCCTGTAAATTGAAAGCAAGTGAAAGCTGCAGCGCCATGGTTGCCTATACATACATCCTTACATTGTTGCCCTTCAAGAATGTACCCAAGTTGTGGACAATACATTTATCAATCCAACTCAGTCACCTGGAGGATGAAGGGAGCCTGTTCCACTATCCAGTTCTGTCACCCAAGAGAACATGACATGACTGTATCAATGGTTATACTTCAGATGACTTCTTTTGTGCGTCATTGTTCCTTAAGACTCCGTTTCCCTCACCAAGAGGAACTGCAGTAGCAGGGAGAGGCAGGCTCTATTCTGTAATAGCCCCAATGGTTTAAAGAAATGCTAGAGGAAGCTTCCCAGTGTGCTACCAAATCAAATTTGTTTAGGGAATGGTGGGGTGATGGGAACTGTAGTCCAAAAACAGCTGGAGACCCAAGTTTGGGAAACAGTGCCCTAGATGATGATGATTTATTTATACCCAGCGCATCTGGCTGGGTTTCCCCAGCCACTCTGGGCGGCTTCCAACAAAAGATTAAAAGTACATTAAAACATCAGTCATTAAAAACTTCCCTAAACAGGGCTGCCTTCAGATGTCTTCTAAAAGTCAGATAGTTGTTTATTTCCTTGACATCTGATGGGAGGGCGTTATACAGGGCGAGCGCCACTACCGAGAAGGCCCTCTGCCTGGTTCCCTGTAACTTCATTTCTCACAGTGATGAAACCGTCAGAAGGCCCTCAGCGCTGGAACTCAGTGTCTGGGTTCATCTTTGCTACAACTGAGGCTAGATTTTTTTAACCTGGCTTTAGATGGGACAAGCTCAGTCAATCAAGCCTGATTCACACAGGCTTGTATCAATCGTATATAGCCATTTCCCCCTTCAAGATAAGAGTCTTAAAGAGTCCCTTAACAAGTGGAAACACCCTGCTGTATCATTAAGCATCTTAATCTATTAACCTGCCAGTAATCCATACCCCTTAATCCTTAAAATTAGGGTATTATTTCCCTAGTATGTGCCATATGTGACACTTAAGTACTTTCCAGAAGGGGAGCTGAGTTAGCCTCAGTTGTAGCAAAGACGAACAAAGAGTCTTGTGGGGCCTTGGGGATTCTTGGCTGTTTTTCCTTAAGTGCTTGTACAGTAATTGCAGCAAGCAAAGAAAAACAATAAATATGAGTGGCTCATACAATATGAGAAATTGTGTAAGGGCCCAGTGTTCAACTTTTTAATAGAAATAGCTGCAGTATAACTTTCCCACAAGCAACTGGACACTAGTATTTTTAGCCAGTTGAGGCCAGTGTATGTTAAGAATAGCAATTGCTACAGTGGGAAAATGCAGTTTCTGTTATGGGGGCAGCCAGAACAACAGCTGGCTGGCGATGCATTCATATGAAATATGCAATTATACAGAGCACATAAGAATAAATTTTATAAACTGTTTACAGTGGGAATTGTGAAAAGACAATGGCATATTGTGGCCTTCTTTTGGTCGTAGGCACAGTATTTGCCTTCGTGAATGGCAAAAGCCAAGGCCACTCTGTTTATGGGACACTTCCTGCAAAAGAGCCTTCAGTAGAACAACGTAGGTATTTTCATTTGGACGATATTGAGACAGATACCATCTGTGCATCTTGCTCAGACGCTGCAATATTTAGAAAGATAATCCAACTTAAACACAAGAAAGGGAGTCACAGATGATCTTCTTCATTTAGCTTTGTATGTATACTAGACTGAAATTTAGTGGGAAAGAGGTCCATTCCCAGGCATATGAAACTAAAACAGAGTTCCATTTCTGGAATCAGGTCATAATTTAAAATGACAACAAGCACATTGCTAGCCATTTTCAAAACCCTGAGATCCACTTAGTATGTTTTTTAAAAAAATCATTATTGCATTTATATCCTACCTTTTTCTCCAAGGAGTTCAAAATGGCATACATGGGTTTTTCCCCCCCTCACAAGAACCCTGTGAGGTAGTTTAGGCAGTGACTGGCCCAAGTAAGTGTTGAGTTTCCTAGAAGAGTAACAACATCAAGTGGGAATGATGGCAGAGTCGTGAAACCTATAGAGAGTACTTGACACTTCAAAGGATAGCTATTACAAAAAATATATAAAACTTGGAAAGATGAAGGATGATACCATCATCAATTGTGCTATAAAAAGGATATGTTTGTCTGGTTTTTTATTAAAAACAAAAACAAAAAACCCTGGTATGCCTGTTCTGCCCTCCATGTTGTCATTGTGGCACTGTTAGTTTTAGAAAAAGGGTGAAATCAATACTATTATTATTTATTAATATTTTGCTCTTCTGCACAGTACCAAAAAGGGGCCTAAGCATCAGGATTAGTAGGCACAGTTCAGGAGGATTTCATTCTTTGTGAAACTAATCTGTATTAATTGATTTTTAGCCTTGCTGTGGATTAATTGCAGCTCTTTATTAGAAATATTATCAGAAATAAATTATAGACCAGTATAGATTGTTAAGCCTAGATTTGAGTTGAATGAGGCTAATCAATATGTAAGGCCTGCGATTTAAAGTAGTTCATTAGGCCTCAGGAAAAGCTAAACAGTATATGTGAGAAACATCTCATCTGGACACTAGAAGAAGCTGTGTCCTTAAAAGGGAATAAATGCATTTGTAATTTATAATGGTTATCTCACATCAGATTATTCTATTCCCTTCCATTGTGCACAAGGGTTAAGAAGGGAATTAACAAAAGTTGAAAGATGACAATGCAATGGGTCAGGTCTCAAAATGTTATGAGGCAGGCCATTTGTCTTATGTTAACTTTGGTACCCATGATGGGTTTGGGAAGAATTTAAATTGGGCCCTTAAAACCATCATGTCTACAGTACTGCAGCTTCATTAAGTTACATGGCATTCTAGGTGAGGCAGACAGCTCAGTTTTGACAGCCAATCTCCTACCTGTGGACTGTTGAATAAATGGCAACTGATAACATGACTATGTGATCTTGAGTGATACCCTGTATTTCAACCTCTGTTCCACAAACATAACAGGAAATATTGATAACCAAGCTGATAGAGGTGCTGCAAGACCGAATCAAATGTATACAGCAAGCACTGCATGCTAAGAACTACTACAGATTATAATAGCTTGATTTTTTTTCACATACAGTGAGCCTCTGGAAGAGACGTGAACTACAGGCATATTCATCCATTCGCTTTATCATTTGCACCTCACTTTTCTATAGTCGTACTCGTACTCAAGGCATCTAACAATAAAGAAGGTAAAAATACAGAATAAATCAGAATAAATCTAAAAGACACACTGAAAACACGCACACCAAAAAAGCTGCAGTAGAACAAAGCACTTAAACCTAGCTGATGAAAAGTTCCCCCCAACATAAAAAAGAGCTTTGAAGCCTGACAGAAAGTGAGCAGAGATGGGGCTTTGAAGGCTGCTACAAATTCTAGGAATTTTAATTGTAGGAATATCTGGCTAGAGAATGTGGAGCAGATTCTCAGAGGGGGTTCCCAGTGGTCAGGTAGGTTCATACAGGAGAAGGCAAGTCTTAAGATACTCTGATCCCATGCAGTTTAAGGCTTTAAAGATCAACACCGCTATCTTGAATTGTTCCTGGTTAACCATCTATGGTTAACCATAGTTCCATGGTTAACCAATTGTTCCACTGTTAACCATCACAAGTTGCAGTCCCCAGTTAGCACTCTGGCAACTGCATTTTGAGTCAACTGAAATTTCTGAGCCATCTTCAAGGGAAGTTCCACAAAGAGGAAGTAATAGAAATCTAACCAGGAATTTGACTAGAGAATGAATAACTGAGCCCAAGCCCAGTGGGTGATCGTGAACAGAGTTTTACTCAAAGCAGGCCCATTGAAATTAACACAAATGACTATATTAGGCCCATTAATTTTGGTGGGTATGCTCCAAGTAAAGCTTACTTGAAGATAAGGGAGGGTCTACAGGAAAGTGTGCATCTGGCAAGCAAAACAGGTTGTGCTCCGAGATTCCCCATCAGTACCTGTGCCTTTGTTCTCCCTCCAAAATACAGATGGACATCATCAACGATGGACATCATCCATTAAAATGATGCTGTAGAAGGGCTGCATTTAATTTATTTTGCTCTTCATTGCAGAGCTTGTAATATGCTTTTTTGTTACAACACACCATCCTAATTGTACTATGCCATTTCCAGCAGGTTTAACGTTTGCTTGAATGAGGCACTGTGAATCATTTCAAACAGATGGAGACACAATATAAGGCTTTTGCATTAACATACAAGACACCACAGAGTGTTCCAAAGGTTAAACAAAGAAATCTCCCCTAGGGCCAGTTTCAAACAGACACCTATCCACTGCACCCTGCAACCTACAGCCTCCACCCTGAACAGGGTGGCAGAAAGGCAGAGGGGAAATGGCTGGACACAACCTCTTTTGGCTTTAGCTCTGCCTTCTAAGAAGTGGTGACTGGTGGGACTGGTGGGACAGAAGGCAGGGAGATGAACAGTAGGTGGAGTCTGAGCCAACAACAGGCAGAGCCACTCCCTGACTGGTTGCAACTAAGAAACCAGGTAGGCAAGCAGGTGAGTACTGACGGGGATCTGATTGAGGTTGGCAGGCCACTGCCTCATTCGCCTTGCTGGACTAGCCTCTAACAGATAACCCCTGAGGCATGGGTAGGCAAACTAAGGCCCGGGGGCCAGATCCGGCCCAATCACCTTCTAAATCTGGCCCGCAGATGGTCTGGGAATCATCGTGTTTTTACATGAGTAGAATGTGTGCTTTTATTTAAAGTGCATCTCTGGGTTATTTGTGGGGCATAGGAATTCGTTCATTTTCCCCCCAAAAATATAGTCCGTCCCCCCCAAGGTCTGAGGGACAGTGGACCGACCCCCTGCTGAAAAAGTTTGCTGAGAGAATGTGGCCCTGGAGTGACAGATAAAAGGTTGCTCAACCCCAGCATAGGGTAAGAAAGGACCAAATTGCAAGAGTTGTGGAGAGGCAAGGAGAAATTAATTTCCAGGGAAACAAACGAATTTGTCACTCTGCAATAGTCTCATCATGGTGGCAGGCAACACTGGAGGTAGGCGCAGAAATCAGAATCTCAACATATTTCAAGAGAACGCTTCAACGTGGGGGCATGTGCTGTTGTCGAGGAACGGATCCGTGGTGAGGGGCAGTAAAGAGGGCTGCATTTTTATTTTGATATTTTTATTATATATTATTGTTGTTATCTTTACCCACCCTTCACTCTAAGGTCCCACGATGGGTTATAACACTTAAAACACCATATCTGAAATGGATTACAACAACTTACAATTGCAGAAATAAAGTAGGCCTAACTCAAGACCATCTCTACACAGCTTGCTATATAAAAGATCGCCAATAGGGGCAATTCTGGGGTTTCCATTTGTTTAGGGACAACCAACGTTTGCCCTCCAAATGTGTGGGACTACAGCTTCTATCAGCCCCAGTGAATATGGCCAATCATCAGGGATAATGAGAGTTGTGGCCCATGACACTTGAAGGCACATCATTGGCTATCTGTGCAATGTACCTGTTCCAAAGCATGACTAGGCAGCAGATGCAGGGAGAGGGGACTAGCAGTGTGTTGGGGAAATTGCTATGTGTGCCACACTGTCTCTCCCAAGTGAGCCTGCTACTGCCTTATTGCCAGTGCTGGGCTCAGCTTCATCCGCCAGCCCAGTTGGCTTCTGTATGTGGAATCCGGGTGGAAGAGCCAGCATTTTATCCCTTGCCTCAGGCAGCAGAATATCTTGGACCAGCCCTGAACACTCCCTCCCTGTTTCCATTATTAGAACATGATCTGTAGCTACTTGAGTTGGTGAGTTGCCTGCTCGGCCCAAAAACATAAAAGCGAGGGTGTGTGATTGTTTACAAAACTACGAGGATAAACACACCGTCTTGCTCCATGTGTTATCTATCTGGCATAGATTATCTGTCAGGCTTTTTGCATAAACTATCCAACTGAAAAAGGAAGCCCTGGGACTAGATCTTTCACCTTCCTTTGATTGTCATTTTCCAATTGTTTTCTTTTCTAAGTGACGTCAGCAGCTGGCTTGATTGATGTTGCATCTTGGCCCAGATTATGCTGGAACCACCCAGAGATGTCAAGCGCCAAGAAAAGGTTGGGGTGAATAAGAAGACGTTCCCTTGAACTATCTGTGCACATTCCAACCCAAAAGCTGCTACAATTTTAGTGAAGAAAGGTGGTGTGCATCAGAAATTAGTTTCCAGTTTGCTGGTATTCATCTCTCTGAGGAGTGAAAGAATTATTCAGATGAAAAGCTTCAGCAGATGCCCAGGGAACACACAGAGGAGTGGTGAGGAAGGGTCAGGATTTGATCCCTGTCCCCAGGGCTGACTTCCGCATGTTCACTGAAGGTCTGAATAAATCTCAGCAGGTTTCCAAGGGTGTGGAGAGAATCTACAGGCATAGAGTTCAAATACATACAGGCTCGATTCAGACTGTGGAAGTCATGCAGCAAAGAGATGAGGAAGAGGTCCAGGGAGGACAGAAGTCAGGAGCAGAAGTGTGATCTGCCCACATCCACATCCACATTTGCTGAATGTCAGAAAATGTTTTAATGTAACCTCCAATGTGAGCTCCTGAATTATTAGGCACACTTCTAGTATTCTCCCTCTGCTGTTCTGAAGGGTCCACTAACCTTCATAAGTGGATTGGGGGGTCAAGGGGAAATGACAGGGGAGGCTGAATGTGCAGAAGTCACCTTCCCTCATTCTGCTGACAGAAGCCACCGTCGAAACTAAGACACTTCCATCGCAGAAGCCCATTGCTTTAAGCCCGTGGTTCCCAACGTGGGGCACACACCCCACAGGGGGGCAATTTGGAAGTTTGTTTAAAGGTAAAGGGACCCCTGACCATTAGGTCCAGTCGTGACCGACTCTGGGGTTACGGCGCTCATCTTGCTTTATTGGCCTGGGGAGCCGGCGTTTGTCCGCAGACAGCTTCCGGATCGTGTGGCCAGCATGACTAAGCCGCTTCTGGCAAACCAGAGCAGCACACGGAAACGCCGTTTACCTTCCCGCCGGAGTGGTACCTATTTATCTACTTGCACTTTGACGTGCTTTCGAACTGCTAGGTTGGCAGGAGCAGGGACTGAGCAACGGGAGCTCACCCCGTTGTGGGGATTCGAACCGCCGACCTTCTGATCGGCAAGTCCTAGGCTCTGTGGTTTAACCCACAGCGCCACCCGCGTCCCTTGGAAGTTTGTTTAGACCAAGTTAATGGCCTTTTTGACTTCCTCCATGTGAATAGAATCATAGAATCATAGAATCATAGAGTTGGAAGAGACCACAAGGGCCATCGAGTCCAACCCCCTGCCAAGCAGGAAACACCATCAGAGCACTCCTGACATATGGTTGTCAAGCCTCTGCTTAAAGACCTCCAAAGAAGGAGACTCCACCACACTCCTTGGCAGCAAATTCCACTGTCGAACAGCTCTTACTGTCAGGAAGTTCTTCCTAATGTTTAGGTGGAATCTTCTTTCTTGTAGTTTGGATCCATTGCTCCGTGTCCGCTTCTCTGGAGCAGCAGAAAACAACCTTTCTCCCTCCTCTATGTGACATCCTTTTATATATTTGAACATGGCTATCATATCACCCCTTAACCTCCTCTTCTCCAGGCTAAACATGCCCAGCTCTCTTAGCCGTTCCTCATAAGGCATCGTTTCCAGGCCTTTGACCATTTTGGTTGCCCTCCTCTGGACACGTTCCAGTTTGTCAATGTCCTTCTTGAACTGTGGTGCCCAGAACTGGACACAGTACTCCAGGTGAGGTCTGACCAGAGCAGAATACAGTGGCACTATTACTTCCCTTGATCTAGATGCTATACTCCTATTGATGCAGCCCAGAATTGCATTGGCTTTTTTAGCTGCTGCGTCACACTGTTGGCTCATGTCAAGTTTGTGGTCAACCAAGACTCCTAGATCCTTTTCACATGTACTGCTCTCAAGCCAGGTGTCCCCCATCTTGTATTTGTGCCTCTCATTTTTTTTGCCCAAGTGCAATACTTTACATTTCTCCCTGTTAAAATTCATCTTGTTTGTTTTGGCCCAGTTCTCTAATCTGTCAAGGTCGTTTTGAAGTGTGATCCTGTCCTCTGGGGTGTTAGCCACCCCTCCCAATTTGGTGTCATCTGCAAATTTGATCAGGATGCCCTTTTAGGAGTTCACTTTTTGAATAATAAGGATTATATGTAACCGGGGGGGAGGGGGAGGGGATGACTTCAGAATTTTAGAGATGCTTAGGTGAGACATGGCCAAAAAAAGGTTGGGAACCACTGCTTTAAGCCATTTTCTTCGACTTTGGGCTACGACCAAATGGGGACAGGGGGAGAACTTTGCTGCTCTCACTTTCACACGTTGCTTTTCATACAGCACTGCCCCACCTCCCGGGCTTCTCCCATTTTCCATATGAATGGTATAGTCCCTATCACATCAAATTTGACCCCAATTTGATGTAAAATTAGGCAAAATTTTAATAAGGTATAAAAACATGTCTTAAGATCAAATATAGTAGATGTAATAATAAGAAAAAACATGATTAAGACCAACACATGAAGAGAGTTGAGAATCTTCAACAGAGAAGAGATTAGGGAGGGAATCCAGCACCCATTTCTGAGCCATGATTTATAAGGAAACAATGTCATTTCTACACAGAGCCATCTTTCCCATAGGGCTTGGTGGTTCGGTGCACCAGGGCGCTGGCCTGTCAGGGGTACCCCAGTGAGTCGGGGAGCTGCGCAGCTTTGCCGGCGGGCTCCCCTTTCCCTGCACCAGCCAGCTGCGCCTCACCAACCATATGGCTGGCGGGTGTGCAGCTTGCCTCCCAAGCCTCCGCAGGAGGAGAGCGATCCCTGCAGAGGCTTAGGACGGAAGCTGCGCACCGCCAACTATATGGCTGGCTGGAGTGCAGCACTCTCTCTCTCTCGTCCACTCAATCTGTGGGAAGAGGGAGGCGGGCGATGCCCGTCCTGTTCAGCTACATCTAGCCCGAGCCGTGAGTAGCAGCAGCTGCTGCCCTGGTTTCTCTCTCTCCCTGGAATCGTGCCCTGTGTTTAATGTTACGGGCAACTCTATCCCAGGGAAGCGAAGCCTTCTCCCTTCACTCTTCTTCTTCTTCTTCTTCTTCTTCTTCTTCTTCTTCTTCTTCTTCTTCGAGGGTGGGCTCCTTCTCCGCCCCTCCCCCCACCAACAAGGTCCCTTGGGGTTGTAAAGCAAGCCAGACCAGTTAGCACTGACCCCATTCATTCCGGCAGCTGGCCATTACCCACTCACTCCAAGCCTTGCGGAAAATATCATCACCATTATTATTATTATTATTACTACTACTACCCTCCACCCATAGATATCAGGGCGGCTCACAGCCTGAAACTACGGTACTAAGCACATGCTAAAAACTAGAACAAAGGCAAACCAAACCAAGCCAGCAACCATCCTTCTCCCTTATTTGTGAAACAAGCATGTTAATTGCCTATCCAACTAAAAAAAGGCACTGAAGGTGAAATATACTCAGAGTCGCAAAGTGATTTCATGCTCTTTATTCAGCTCATAGTGGTGAGGAGGAATGAATGAAATTCCCCTCACAGTATCTGCTTTATATACATTATTTACACAATGGGCTGCACATGATTGGCTAATTCCGGAATTCTACTGTAAGCCAATCAGGTTGTGGATTCACTTCTATCTGGAGCATGATTGGGTGGTTGCTGCCAACCAATCATACTGCTGCATTGTTCTAGGACCAATCAGACTGCTGCATTCTGAATCCTATTGTTCTAGGACCAATCAGACTGCTGCATTTTGGATCCTATTGTTCTAGGACCAATCAGACTGCTGCAGTTTGGATCCTATTCAACTCAGTACATAACAGAAGGTTTTTGAGATCAATGCAAGCTAAAAAGCATTGCAGGGGGTTGGGCTGGATGACCCGCAGGGTCCCTTCCAATTCTACGTTTTTCTGAAAAACACACACACACAACCCAACTATGGTCCCTCTGCAGTCCTCGCCCCAAGCAACTGTGTGTGAGACTTGCTCCCCAGAAAGTGTGCCTTGTCTTGCTACCTGTGGTTTTTGGTCTCTCGTCAGCCCCCTCCCCCCAATCTATTCATATTCCTTTCTCCCTAATCTCCAATATTACATTTTTCTCTGGTTGAGACTTAAAACAGAAAGCCCTAATTCCCAACTGTGTTTCTTGCTGCAGTCCTACTGTCTACTCAGAAGTAAGGTCCTATTAGATTCAACAGGGCTTACTCTCAGGTAAGTGCAGTTAGGGTGCAGCCTTTGTGACCCAATTTTTGGGTCCTTTTTAGGTTCAGGATGTCACTGCTTTACACCCCCCCACCCCCCACTATATTTGAAAACGTCAGCTTTGTACTTAAACACAAATTGGCCCGGAACGTCATTGTCTGTGTCTTTATTAATTTATTTAAAGAACAACAGACTGGTGATTGCTTTAACTTTTTGATATGTGGTGATTTGAATCATGAGGATGAATTAGAAGAACTGTTGAGTCTTGCATGAGTCTTGCTTTGGGACTTTATTAGATTTTCTTCTGCCTCTTCATTTTATTTTGTTCTAAGAGCATGTTAGAGATAATGTGTAAGCGTGGTGTGAGCTCCCTAAAAAAAAGGTCAACTACTCTGGGGTCCCCTAATAATAATAATAATAATAATAATAATAATAATAATAATAATTTATTTATTTATACCCCACCCATCTGGCTGGGTTTCCCCAGCCACTCTGGGCAGCTTCGAACAAAATATTAAAATACGGTGGCCTGTTAAACATTAAAAGCTTCCCTAAACAGGGCTGCCTTCAGATGTCTTAGAAGTCTGGTAGTTGTTCTTCTCTTTGACATCTGGTGGGAGGGCGTTCCACAGGGCAGGTGCCACTAGCGAGAAGGCCCTCTGCCTGGTTCCCTGTAACTTGGCTTCTCGCAGTGAGAGAACTGCCAGAAGGCCCTCGGCACTGGACCTCAGTATCCGGGCAGAACAATGGGGGTGGAAATGCTCCTTCAGGTCGACAACTCTGAGAAACGGGGGGGTGGGGGTGCCTGAGGGATCTTTGCACCACAGCGCCAGATATGCTTAAGACAGCCCTGTTTCTACACCTACGTCACTTCTCAGCTTATACTGCCTGGAGCTGATGAGGGTTGGACTACAGAACATCTGGAGGATACCAGGTTGGCAAAGGAGGCTGTATGGTTAAATTACCCTAGAATCTTAAGTTAAATGCAGGCCTGCACTGGACTTTCAATACAGGTAAGCCGAAACTGGTACTCCAAGGCGATACCGAAGGCATGAAGCAAAGTGATAAAGGGAATAAGCTGCCCTTTCATCCTTAGAGGTGGTCTCTCCATTTTATGTGGAAGCTTGGACTGGGTCCTTCACGATCTCTTTGTGGATCTCAAGTCATGGAATTGTAAATCTGGCACCCATAATGAGAATTAAAAGTTCACCCCACACACATACACAGAGCAAAGGGGGCACGAGAAATGTACTTGTGGTCACGAAAGAGACTGTCTTGCATACTTGCATTTTATTGCTGTCATTAATGGTGTCCTGTCAAGAACAGCCCTCTCTGGTGCAAGGAATGATTTGTAGCACAACTGCATTTTTGCGGGCTTCCCCTGCAACAACGACAACCAGAGAGAGAGAAACACCCAGTTCCACTTCTTTAAAAAACCCGAAAGCCTTAAAGATGTCTCCTGAAAAGTCACAGGCTGTCCTTAGATTGTTCAATTTTTGGAATTCTTCAGGAGTGAGAACAGACTCTGTTGTCAACAGAGTTCTGTTCACAGAAACTAGGCAGAAAAATGAAAGAAGGCTCCCTATTGTTCAATGATGTGGTGTAGGCTGCAAGAATGTGTTGGGAATGCAGTGTCTGCATATCACAGAGAAAGAGAGGCCTTTGTGTGGAAACACTGAAGCAGAATGTCAATCATATAAATAACTCTTACCTCATTTTATTTTATTTTTTAATTCTAGGCATGGTCGTCATCATTTTCAAACCATATGTCAGTGGGCATAGCCATAATATTGCTTTCAAGCACCAACTTCCCCTCCCTACCCCAGTCTGTATGCCACACGGAAGCAAATTGATCGTGTTTGAAGACGCACAGAGAGAGAGAAAGAGAGAGAAATTGGCCCTTTTTTGAATGAGATCACACTGAACAGACTCGTAGGGCTAATTCTGATGTTTTTGGACTGGTTCCCATGGAGACATACACGTGGAAAACATTACATCAGGACTGAAAATCCATGTGGATTTTTCAGGAAGGAACTGGGAGCAAGGCACCAAATTCCTGCCGGCTCCAGCTTGCGTGGAGCTTTTCCGGTAAAATTCACATGGATTTTCAGTTCCAGGGAAATGTTTTCCATGTGCATCCCACCATGAAAGTATTTAAGAGAGAAACCCTACAGCAACGCTGTCTTGTACTGACAAATATGGCATCAGAATGGTCACTTTATAACATTGCCTTTCAAGTCATTGTGAGCTTCCTTGCTATTTTATTTATTTTTTTGTTTATTAAAATGTCTATGCAGGGGCTTATCTGCTCAGACACTGGGATTAAAAAGGAGAAAAAGGAGAAGCTCACTGTAGCTGGGATTTCTGTGTGTGGGAGGAAATCAATAGGGCTGTGGCTGATGCTTGATGCAAATGATGCACATCACAATGGATAACATTGTGTCAGGGCAGGGGCAGTGATGCAATGGCAGCAAGGGGTGATCTGAAATTCTTTGAAATCCTGAGCTCGAGGCAGGCAACATGCCTGCAAAAAAGAAAACGTTTCAGCTAATGAATGCTTTCGTTCCTTCAACAAGCAAGTTCTTGAAGGTCAGCCTTGCCAAGAGAGGAATACCATACCTGCCAAGACAGGAATCAAAGTTGGCCTCCGCCGAAGAACAGCATCCTACGTGTTGATTTTATTATGTGCTGCATGAAGGCAGATCTCCCTTTAAGATACGATGTAATTGTTTTGCCTGGCAGTGATAGGAGGAGATTGCGTGCTGAAATATCACCCACGCTGGAAAGGTTGTTAGCCATTATTTAATTAGATAATGTTACATGCAGCATCACTCATCAAGAGTGAGTTTGAAGAGCATGCCACAGTGCTTAACTATAGACTTGCATGGGGGGCGGGGAGGAGAGATCCCCTGCAGGTATGGTTCTTCAAGAGAATTGCAGGAATGTGTTAGAAGTAGTTGGAGAGAGATCCAGTCCTCTCCTTTGAGGTCTGCGGGGCTGCGCTCATCGCTAGCCACAAGGTTCAGAAGGCCCTTGGATTGCAAGAACAAACTAGTAACCTGGAACATAATGATAGGTGGCTTTGTCAAATGGGCTGGGTCGCATGAACCAAATGTGCCAACGAAATGAAATCAAGCAAAATTTCATTCATCTGCAAGTTGTGCACCTTCAAAAAAAAAAAAAAAAAAAGCCTGCTCTAGAGAGATGGGAGCTGTAAAGCCACTGTCAAGAGATTCACCACATCCTCAGCAAGGAATCAAGAACCCGCTAAGAACCAAGTGGGTGGCTCTGAGTCACACAAATTGACAGGCGAGTCTCATGACAGGCCCTCTTCCCACATTCCCACCAGATATTTACCTATATTCTCCTACAGATCTTCCCCACCCCCACCTTGCAAGAAGCAAAGTATAATAGGATGGAGAAACAGATCATTTCTGTGTGGGTATTAGGATATCTTGGTTTCTGGGAATAGGAGCCAACTCCTAGGGGCTGGGGTCTCTTCGGGGGGCCCCAATAAAATATTTGAGGGGACTGCCCCTCCCCCAAGTTGATGGGCATTGTCATTCCAATGGTGTGTGTGCACCACATCTGGTGATCGATTATGCAAGGTGGGCTCCTTCAAAGATTTGATGCAACCTTTCTAGTGCACCACCAAGTGACGCTCGTGAAACATTCTGCAATGCTGTGTGCAGTGCTTCTTATTCCAAAACATACATGGGATAATGACAACCATCCTGTAACATACATCACACAAAGGGGGGGGGGGGAATCCCTGTTCTGAGTTCTTTTATTGGAAATGTTATCCTGACGATGCTATGATCCCTGCTGTTGAACTGATTCAAGCACTAGGTTCCATCATGAAGTTTTACAGGAAAGGAGCTGAGCAAACTCCCAGTTAAGCATGATGAGAATTCTCCCTGAGCTCCTTCAACATTCCACTCATATTCATCTTCCTTATCTATCTTTATTTGTCCATTGGCAAGACACGCTTTTGAAACTGCCATTTGAACAGGTGTCTCACCTTGCGTTTATATAGGTAGCCTGCATTTTCGCATTCCTAGAATGTATAGAACTGCCACACTTAGGTGTGTTCTGTGCATGCGGAATAAGCCATTCCAGTAGAAAAACCATGTCGGCCAGGAATAGGGATTATCCTGGATTCCCTTTTTCTTGCATATTAAATTCCAGACAGTTATACATGTACTAACCCAGCGTGCCCTGACGGATCTTGATCACAAATGATGGTATGCTAGAACAAGTTAGGACTGCTTTGAGCATACTTTTCCTGACATAGAGAATAATCTCCATATCATGAAAGCCAGATGCCCTGTAATGTCTGAATGACAGTGTGAGTTACCCTTTCTTCAAGGGCCGGTGATGGGGGCAGGGGCTGCCATGCCCACAAGGGCTTCCCCTGATAAAGCTCCTGTCCCTTTTTCTCATGAGGTTTACTCTGCTGATTGAACAATAGATGCTGGAATGCATTTGGAGTCTTCTGATCTTTTGTGTGCCTTCTTGCAAACAGATTGGGGGGCAAGCAAATACCTTGCAGAGTGACTTTGAGTGTCCTTCTTTTAATTACTCAGCAAGGTTAGCTGAGCATACCACATGGGCTGGGGATGTTTTTGTGTGGAGTAGTTTTCAATAATATGTGAAACTGCCGGATTAATGGCAGAGATGCTGCAAATAATATTCCTGTGGGAGCATTTATGGCAGAAGTGGCTCACTGGGGTGGGGAGGAGGAAGCAAGGTGCAAAGGCACTAGCGGAAGCAACTGGGTGTTCCTGTCAGTGTATTCATAACATCATCATCATCATCATCATCATTATTTATTATTATTGTAATACTTCATTAGTTCACCGCATTTTCTGACATTGCATATTTATTTTAATTTGATTATTCTCAGTTTCTTTGGATTTTCTTTTGGGGGGGGGGAGTCAAAATATGTATTAAAAAAACTTTGTAAAATAAATAAATAAATAACATAGTTGATGCTTTTCTCCGCATCTCTGTGATGGGAAAAGTTTTAGGTGTGATTGAATTTTTGCCAATCACGTAACTAGTAAAGGGGAAAGAGCCCATCTCTCCCTCTCCCTCTCCCTCCCCCCCCTCTCTCTCTGACACACACACACACACACACACACACTTTTAAAAGTGGGCAACCCTTTGAGCATACACTCATCTCTAGATGAGGGGAAATTACTTTTTGGCATGGATATCTGTATTGGGTAAACATATAATGTTAACTTAGCTTTCAAGTGCATTACCTGAGCTGAGGAACTCTATTGCTCCTCCATTACTGAGGCATTACAGTGTGTGTACTTTATGTAACACAGAGACAAACCAGTTGTCAGCTGGATGTAAACTGAACATTTTTGATGCAGAAATTACTACTACCAGTGATCTTTTTCTGTGGGGACACAGGGGTATGCATACCCTTAAATATTTTGTGAATCTATGTACTTTTGTCCATTTACTGTATTTATTTTTCCCAATTTGAACCATAAACTGGTGGTTTTCTTGAGTCAAAATGAGAGTACCCCTATACATTTTAAAAGAAAAAAAGCACTGACTATGACCATGAAAAGAAGAGTACTGGTTCTAACCATGTGTGCACCGGTCTGTACAATGTACACTTCCTCGTTGCTGTGCATTACACATTCACCAGAAGGAGCATGATTGTTATATGCCATCCCAATCTCCATGAGTGGTATGAGATCCCAGGGTCTGCAGACACACTTACCAGGGTCTGGGTTCCCTTTTGGGACAATGAGGCACTGTGGAATCTGTGGTGTTTTTATGATATATGGGTTATTTACACATATATCCAACCTGTATCTAGATGGAGACAGATGCAGAAGCAGAAGATGGCTTACTAGCAGTACATGTGAAAAGGAGCAAGGGTCTTGGTAGACCACAAACTTAACATGAGTCAGCCCACATCTTACCAGCTTCCTCACAAGAATATCATGGAGGACTTTGTCAAAAGCCTCACTGAAATCAAGCCAATGCTATTCTAGGCTGCATCAACAGAAGTATGGTGTACAGATCAAAGGAAGTAATAGTACCACTCTATTATGCCTTGGTCACACCACACTTGGAGTACTGTGTCCAATTCTGGGCACCACAATTTAAGAAGGATGTTGACAAGCTGGAATGTGTGCAGAGGTGGGCAACCAAGATGAGCATGGGTCTGGAAACTATGCCTTATGAGGAGCAGTTGAAGGAGCTGAGTATGTTTAGCCTGGAAAAGAGGAGACTGAGAGGAGATATGATAGCCATCATATAATATCTCAAGGCCTGTCACATGGAAGAGGGAACAATCTCTGGACTCAAACCAATGACTTCAAGTTACAAGTAAGGTGATTCCAACTAAACATCAGGAAGAGTTTTCTGACAGTAAGAGCTGTTTGACAGTGGAATGGTCTCCCGGGAGACTGTGGACTCTCCTTCCTTAGATGTTTTTAAGCAGAAGTTGTCAGGGATGCTTCATCTGAGATTTGTGCATTGCAGGGGGTTGGATGAGATGACCCTTGGGTCCCTTCCAACTCTACAATTCTGTGATTCTGTGATAACCCTTTCCTCCTACTCACATACGTCCCTGCTGAACACCTCTCAGCTTCCTGGCTTTCACTCAGAAGTCCACCCAGGCCCCAAACAAACTCACAATAGAACCTGCTAACTTCACCCTAGTCTCTTCACCCAATCTCCTATTCTAGGGTTTAACCTTACAATGCTAATCAGAATTCATAGGGGTGCACACACCTCAGTGACTTCGGCTAGGGATGACCCCAGGGAACAGCCCCTTTTGGTGACATTGGTGGTGGTGCCAGCTTGGTGCCCACAGCAGGGCTTGCTTTTATGGGCAGGCATCAAGGTCCTCAGACTTCCAGGGTCCTGTTCAGCAATCCATCAGTTGCACTCCACACATCCAATTCCAGGCTACAGCAGGCTTTGCTCACAGATCCCTGGAGGCTTCCTCAGATCTTTTGACTTTATGTGACTTTATATCATATATTAATCATGGAGCCACTTAGTCCATCAATATTTGACTACGGATGTTTTTATGTGCTTATATCTTAATGTTTAACTTAGTTGATAACCTTTGTTCCCTTAGTAATACCATATATATTTCCCTCAAAACGGGGTGTGATCTCTTTGTTCATTCACGCTGAACCATTGTCTTCTACTTTCGTTTTACCTCGGGTCCTGCTGAAAAATGACTTGTATTTCTTAAATAAATAAATGTTATCTTCTGTGGGGGCAGTGAAAATCTCGAGCTGCACCATGCATGTACCTTGTACCTCAGGATCAGTGCTCAAATGCAAAAATATGGCAAGGAACCTGCAGTGTGTGTGGTCACTGTTGAAAAACACCACATGTGACAGTTCTAACATTGTAGATGGCTGATTGTCTGTCAGTTCCAGCTACACAGCCTATAGAAATCCCCTCATATATTAAAAGAATGTGTGGGTGAGTTGTTAGCTCCATCCCCACTGCTAATTTCCCACCAGCCATGCGCCCCCAAAGGCCACACACCATATAGGCCGCATGCTGTCATTCAGTAGAATAGGCCCTACCAACGTTCACAACTGGTCCAAGATCTGTATAAGGATTCTTCTCACATTTGCCTAATGCATGGTTATTGCAGGCCCATCAAGGAAGGAACATTGCATTGGCACTGAAGGGGCAGAGCCAATGGGCACAGCCGTCCTCACCCCCTCAATGAGTGAGTAAAAGGTAAAGGGACCCCTGACTATTAGGTCCAGTCGTGGCCGACTCGGGGGTTGCGGCGCTCATCTCGCTTTATTGGCTGAGGGAGCCGGCGTACAGCTTCCGGGTCATGTGGCCAGCATGACTAAGCCGCTTCTGGCAAACCAGAGCAGCGCATGGAAACGCCGTTTACCTTCCCGACGGAGCAGTACCTATTTATCTACTTGCACTTTGTGCTTTCGAACTGCTGGGTTGGCAGGAGCAGGGACCGAGCATCGGGAGCTCACCCCGTAGCAGGGATTTGAACCGCCGACCTTCTGATCGGCAAGCCCTAGGCTCAGTGGTTTAACCGACAGCGCCACCCGCGTCCCTCAATGAGTGAGTAGTGTTCATTTAAATGCCCCTATTAAGATAAGTGCCCCAGAAAAAAACAGTACATCCCGTTTTTTTCATGTGAGATCACAAAGGACATTTTGGGTACCATGGTCTCTTGAGCTCTCACACTGTGCTGTGTCTCTAAAAAGCACAGGGCAAGACTGAGGCGCAGGTCACATGACCCGCCCAGGAGACATGTGTCCCAGTTTGGGGTTTCCAAATGTTGGATGGTATGTAAGTGTTGCCATGATCCTATCCTGCAGTGTGGAGAGTCAGTGTGGTGTAATGGTTAGAAAGTTGAACAATGACTGGGAGACCTGGGTTTGAATAACCACTAAGCCCTAAAGCTCACTGGGCAGCCTCGGGCCAGTCACCATCTCCCAGTCTAACCTACCTCACAGGGTTGTTGTGAGGATGAAATGGGGAAAGCACATGGTTAAGGTGATGCATTTTCAGTTCTAGATGAGAGAGCTCAATATTTCTCCTCATGGATTAATCACGCGCAGAAATCCCTGACCATTTAAAAAGTGCATTAAATTTGCTTTTAAAAAATTATTTAAGATTAATTGGAGTTTTCGCTAGGCAGCTTTTTTTGCTGCCGCACTTTACAGACAGTTTAGCTTTCAGTCTCTGTACTTGCAGTGCTGCACACAACAAAAAGTTTCACTTTTGTTTCTGGGCAGTTTCATTTTCTGAGTGCCATCGTCTTGTGCAATATTTGCATTCCAAACACTGGAGGAGAATGTTGAAACCATAACTTCAAAGCTATTAGTTAAAGAGTTTGTTTTTTTATCGGTCACTCAGGCTTTTCATGTTAGTTTCTATTCCTTTACTCAATGCTAGCAGATCACAAAGGGGGAGATGTGAGCAACGCATCCTGAGCTGACAAATTATTCTCCCAACTGTACTTTCCACACAAACTCTGCATGTTAAGGAAGGAAAAGGAGAATCCTGCAAAGTGACTGGGATTATATGGAGCTGCCAAAGTCATTGGTGTAAAAGAAGCAGCTTCAAGAGCTAAAGAAACTATCGAAATATTTAATCTACGCCTAATCTGAAAATGATAATTCAGAATTTTCTGTTGAATTGAAAGATTCCCTCTTCTGATCCAGTATCCTTGGGGTTGTTTGATTTGTATCACATGGAGCTGGGAGAAATAATTGTAAACAGCTTCATATGGTATGCTTGCTTACGGCTTTGCTAAAAGAACCTAATGAAATCAATGGCCGAAGACATTTCTCAGTGTTTAAAGATAGACTTTTGCACACTCATCACTTACAAAAGACCAGTTAATAATCTGTCCTAAAACTACAGATACAATCTGCTGGTAACAGATGGTGTGAATAGCAAACCAGAAGTGGCCATTTTTGATGGTCAATAGATTAAGAAAACTTGGCTCTTTAATCTTCTGAAGCATCTTGTAACTCAATGAATCTAACGTATTGATTTGAGTTGCAATGTCAATATGGCTTGGGAAACCGCATTATATATTAAGGACTTGAACCCATGGCTCATGTCATACTCACATGACTGTTCCTTTGAGCTATAAACATCTCAAAAAGATACTGGAAAACTAAGTTTCAGTTGCTGTCATTTTATTTTTTTCTGACACAACTAAAACCATTTCCCTAAAACTCAAGGAGTGTAGAACACAACTGAGACTCTGACTCTGTTTAATTATTTGATTTATGAATCACCTTTCACATCCCTTTGGCACACATGTAATACACACATATCATACAACACTTTATCATAAAACACTTTAAAATAGTCTCAAAAACTGTACCAAAGAAGTACCAAAGCTAACTGGAGACAAGTTTGAAAACAATATAAAAGGGACACTTATGGCAGACCCAGTTTCACCCAGATGGATGAGCCTGTTGAAACAAAAATATCTTTATTTTCAGAAAGTACAGCTATTGGGTGCCCGACATATCTCAATAGGAATGCTGTTTCACAGAACAGTGGTAGCCACACTGAAAGCCCTGCTCTAAGTGACTGTGTGTTGGGCTTCTGATATTTTGGAACTATCAGCCTACCTCACAGGGCTGATGTAATGATAAAACAGAAGAGCAGGAAAAACTGAAGCACCTTAGAGGAAAGACAGGAGAAATGTAATAAACAAATAAGCCCTGAGGCATTCTGTATAAAAACAAGTGGAATATAAGCACTCGCTGTTAAATAAGATAGAGACAGGGAAAGTATAACGGTGAAATTTCGGAGGCAACTAAGAATCACAGCTATGCAAAATGATAACTGCAAATTTAAGGGCTGTGGCTGTTTTGTATTTAAACAAATCCAGTGACTCTCTCTGCTGATGACCCCAACCTGGCCTTTATGAACTCTGCTACTTTGTCCCTTCCGAAATGCTCTCCTGTGGACTCTTATCTTTTTTAATCCTACACAGAAACCACCAACCTCAGCCAAGCACATACAACCAACCATATTCAGGAAGTGTCCTGACATTGCAGCATATGGGAAATCTCTTCCCCAATGACCGAGAGCAGAAAAAGAGCTCAGGCCAGAGTGCAAAGGACATCGAGCCATGGGAGACGATGGAAAGAGCATAAACGAGAAAGGCGCGTATTGGGCTGAGACAAAACAAAACAAACGTAAGATGGGCTTGATTAGCAGAGCATTTTTGCACTTCACCGAGTGGAATCCGGGTGCTATCATGTTTGCAAAGCTGCCATGCAGGGACCAAGCAAGGAGTGAGCTGGTGAGAAATGTTTGCGCGCCTGATTTAACTACCTCTTAACCTTCAAGCAAAACGCAGGGGTGGGAGAAGAAACCCCCACACAAATGCCATAAAATGTGCCTACCTCAATCTCCAGGGAGACTCCCAAGGGTTTCTGCGTTCTGCCCATGGTTGGGTTTCCGTGGAATGAAGGTCAGCAGAGATATATGTTGAAAGTTAACAACCTGAGCATAGGATGGAGCGGCTCACAGCATTAACACCCCAAGAGATCTTGTTTCCCTGTTCGGTTTCTAGGGGAGCTCCAAACCCAGCCACAGCTTTGGTTCAGCAGCAAGCAAGACATGCCTCTGTGCCTCTGGTTGCCAGGACCAGCCCAATTCTCACACACAACTCTCCGTGCCCAGACCACCTTGGCCTCTTTTGCCTCCTAGAATGATAGTGGAATCCAGCCAGGTGAGGTGAGGAAAGACCCTCCCATTTGTCTCCATGGCAAGAGAGCAAGTTATTTGGATAAATTAAATAATGGTATTATTATTATTATTATTGGCAACTTACAGTACATATAAAAACATAGTAAACATCAAAAACCTCCCGATACAGGGCTGCCTTCAGATGTTTTCTAAAAGGCAGATAGTTGTTCATTTCCTTAACATCTGATGGGAGGGTGTTCCACAGGGAGGGTGCCACTGCTGAGAAGGCCCTCTGTGGTATTTAACTAGACAGTGAAAGTCATTAACTTAGCAAAGGAACTGGTTTGGTTGGTTTCATCTTATAGATTCTACCCCCACCCAACATGCACAGAATTATAGGTTTAGAAGGGAGTCAAGGGACCCAGGGTAACATCCAGACTGACCCCCCAAATTCAGATGTGCTGTGCACTGCCTCCAGGGTTTAGCTTCCTTTGAGTAGGAAGACACTGAGACTTAGAGGTTTTTAAAGGTTAGGGTTAGATTTGCTTTACTTACACATATACAAGTGTGAAGCATAAAGGTTATGCCCAAATGAATTCATTGGTCTTTAAAAAAGCACAAAAGATACTTTTTGGTAACTTATTTCATGGCTTCTGCTTGTGGGGGACTGTTTCGGGAATGTACCTGAACCCCAAACCACCTTAATCTGACCTTGGCTTCTCCATCTTCTTTCATGGCACTTGAGACAATTCAGCGACTGCTCCAAATTATAAATTCCACAAGGACCCAGACTGAAATGCAAAACTTATTTTTCAGCATGTAAGCGAAAGGAGAGAGAGTTGCCTTTTGTGCCCGTGTTTTCTATCTCTCTGTAAGAAGTGAATGCTCTCGGTGTATCACTTTCAAAAGTGAGCCTACACTCAAACGGAAAAGCTGACATCTTAATATTACAAAGTTGGCAGCTGGATCTTCTCAAAGATCTAGATGCTACACCATCTTCCACATCTACAGCAACCAGAGCCTGTAAAAGGGTACTTATATTTCCATAGTAAGGAAAGCAACACACACAAACCCCCAAAACCTGGAAATGAACACATCCTCGTAGCAAGTCTCATCTGAACATAGCAGAGATGAAAGGCCGGCAGACCAATCAGCGATGACTTATGAGCACCAAGGGAGGAAGTCTGTCAGCCATGAGCAAATTTTTTGCTGTCTAGAGGTTACTAATGAAACACTATAAAAACAGAAACAAAAGCAGGAGAACTGAAAACAGTCGCAGGCCATTTAAACAGTTTATTGTGTTTCAGTTTGATATTAAAAGCGTAAAGCTTGCTTCTAACAAGAAAGGGAAAGGGTGTTCTCTTTTTACAGTCCAACCCTAGTTAAGCAAAGCACTGGGAAGGAATCTAATCATGGCCCCAACTCTGTGAACGGCTATGCAAGGCAAAAAAAAAAAAAAAAAGCCATATAGGATCCAGTGCAATTGACGCTACTAGCAGCATACTGTACTCACAAATTAAGAGTCTACTGGCACAGAGTGGAAAGAGGGGAGAAAACAGGCTGCCTCAGCTGAAAGATGGGGTGAGAACTGTTGCTACGACCATGTGCTTATTTCAGTCCAGGAATGGGGAACAGCTCAAGCAGTCTCCAAAATCTTGCAGTGGGGGCTGTCTGAATATCTGAGTGGGATGAGGAGGAGGAGGAAGCCTGCATTGTACAGGCTGCTTCCTCCTCTCCCCCTGCCACCGCTTGCTCAAACTCTCAAGGTTTCTTCCTCCTCTACCCTGCCTGGTCTGTCAAACAGCCAAGCAACTGGCTGGGGGAACAGCAGAAAGAAACCTGTACCATGCAGGTTTCTTTCTCCTCGGCCAGTTACTCACTTGGATGTTTAAAGGACTTTGTATGTACTCATCCTTTAAAACTCTGAGGTCAGGAATATGGGGAGATTTGAAAAGCCACATAAGGGGGTTTGACAGGTGAATGTGGCAAACCACTGGTCAATTTTGTGATATCATATGACTGACATGCAGGTGGCCTACCCACCGGTAAGATTTGGCCTGCAAGATCTTGCTAAGGATCTGGCCTGTGGAGCCAAAATTTCTCACCTCTGTTTTAGCCAGTTGGATATCCTGTTAAACCAGGTATATGGTCAAACTAGAAATGCTATTTGTCCTCATTGTTGTTTAGCTTTATGATGAAGTTGTTCATTAGTTTGTTCCTTACTGGAATTGTTTCTATGTTTTCTGTAATTTTATTATATTGTATATGTTCTAATTGTGTCATATTGCTCTCTTTTTGTCCTGTTTATTTTTACTGTTATATTATTCCATTGTTCCCCACTTGTTATAAATACACATCACCGTCATCAGGGTTCCTCTAGACTAGGGCGAATACACAGAATGTTCCCCTGGTGCAGCAAATGAAAACAGGACTAGAACGAGTTAGATGTTGACGTAAAGGCAACAATATTGTAATGTGCTCCCTGGTTCCCTGAATTGTAAGAAATTCTAGGGTCACTGCTTACCTGGGCTTGGCTTCCTCTTGTCTAGGAGATCATGGGATACTTTTGCAATATTTGGTGGAATCAGACAGCATGCAAACTGCACACTACTTCCGCACATCAGGGTCCCAGAGAGGCAGTCCAGCAGTCCCAAATATGCCTTAGAGTCCGCAAACCTGCTTCTATTGTTCTTTTTGCGCAGCGATCTAATTTACATCTTTTTTATTTAACAACATTTACCGTATATAGTGCTTACTCAAACAAAAGGCCCGTAAGCACCTTACGAAAGACAATCTAAAATATTAATTAAAAATGCCAATAAAAGAAGACATTAAAGACATGTAATACACACACATGTAGGTGACACACATATACACCAGCAATTCTAAAACAATGTTCTTAGCGGGCACAGAAAACAATACAGCCAGAAAATCAATAGCCAGGGAGTTCCAAATGTAGGGTTGCCACCATCTTTCAAAAAGTAGTTGAGTTTTTTAAGGAAATCCCAAAGCTGTTGAGCTTTTCTTTAGAAAAACCACAATTTTTCAATTGACTTGCCTAAGATCCAGGACAAAGAACCGCCTTTCGGAAATTCCCCCAGGACGTCAGTTCCAGACATATGGCAGCCCTATCCAAATGTCAATGCTGCTTACACTAAATGATTGATTTATTCCCGGTGCAGAGCAAACATTGTGTGGCACTTGTAAATATGCCACAGAACTGAACTGGGGAGGAAACTACAGGTCAGGCTCAGCAGTTAACAACAACCCTTCATTGTTGTCCAGATGTATTGAACTCCTATTGGAGATTTGGGGTTGGGATGAAGTCTGGAGAGTGGTTTACAATGCAAGGTTATCCATTGTAGGTTGGGCTAAGAGAAAGACCAGCATACAACAATCTTAAATGCAGTTCACTGTTAGGCACTTTTTCAGATTAGGCAATGCTGAGAGAGAAGAGTTTGCAGCAGTCCTGCAATACTGCAGGTCAGAGATGCTGAGGCTGATTTTGATTCCCAGTTAAAAATCCTCTTTCAGGTTTCTTAATTGACCCCTCTAACTTCCTCTCAGGCCAAAGGAAGCTGTCAATTGTATTCAATATGCTCCATGGTCCAATGACTTGCATGCAGATTGGTTGCACTTTTAAATGCCAAAAAAAACTATAATAAAAAAGCAGAGAAAAATCCAATTTAGAAAAGGAACTTCCGTATTTGATGCTAACATTTGTTGTTCCTATGGTGAGACACTGACAACAGTAACAGTGATTGCAATTCTGCCCAGTTACTTGAGTTAAAGCTTCGTATTTGTGTGAATGCACTCATGTCTGGACAAACATGGATTGAATTGGGCTGAACATCTCAAACAATATAGTGTCTTGGAAAGGCTGCACTTCGATGTCCTATATTTTTGCCAACACATCCATAAAGAAGGCTGCTACCCAGACTAAAAGCCAATTACCAATCAAAAAATGCCACTCCAGTCACAGGGCTCCCAGCACTATGGAGGAGACAAAAAAAGGAGAGGTCAATCAGTAGCCCCCCCCCCAAAAAAAATCCTACCCAGCCCCCAAAGAGGCAACTAGCAAAGCCCATACTGCATAGGGAGGGGGGGAGGACACTGCACAAGAAGATTGGAGTATTAGGAGAGGAGCCAGATTATAAAGCCTGTTTTACCTCCCATCCTGATTGGCCCAACAACCCAAGTGGGCCATTCCCAGCTCCTCCTGAGGCATAAACCACCCTGAGTCTTCTTTCTTGAGGAGTTGGGATGTGGCAAATTTGCCACCCCTCAAGGGTGGGAGCAGCAGTCTCTTCCCTCTTTTGCCTTAAGTCCTAATTCAGCTCAGTGTGGTCCATCACGCTAATAGATTCTGCCCAAACTCCACCACTCGCTTCATCAAAATTGTGTGTATTATGGAAACCCACAACCATAACCTAACCTAGAGCACTTCTTCCAGCAAACAACACTTCCAGCAAACACCAAAACAGTCGTTTTTGTTGCAATAAGCCAGATGTTCTTGTATTGGAATGCAAGCATTCCCCCCCCCTTCAAGCATCGTTTAATATGTTGCCTCTTCTCCAGCCTCACATCAGCTGTTCATAAAACTCTTTCCCAACTGAGTATAGTTTACAGATTTGGTTTACAGATGTTTGCAGTACATGGTCAAGAAGAATGAGGAACCTGTTTTTATATTATTATTATTTCAGGAAAGGAAGCTATGAAAATCATTTCTTTCCCACTATTTTTATATTTCCCCCCACCACTTGGCTGACAAAGATTATTATAAATGCTGAAGTTTAATTTATTAAATCTATATATCGCTTCACACATCCAATAGGAGACTCAAAGCAACTTGAAAAACACTGAAATACATAGATACAACATACAATTCAAAATAGATTAAAACAATACAGATATATAAATACTAAAAATGTTCATTCAAAGAAACCACCTAATGACCTGAAATCTTCATCCAACACAAGAATGAACACCAAAATGCCATCAATTTGCTGAATTGTCATCTTATTCAAAATGTATTTGCCACAAAATAAACATAAGCCCATATGACACCTTACCATCTTTTCAGTCCTTTAAAGTGTCCCTCCCCCATCCATTCATGAGATAAAATTGATTGAGAAACAGCAGGTCCTTCTCAGTTGTGGCCCAAGTATCATGGAATGGCTTCATGGGAAGCTCACCAGTGTACAGCCAACCGGTTGTGCACTACTTATATAAGCACCAAACTGATACCATATGTGGACTATACCTACTGATCATTATCAGATATTGAGGCCTGTGATATTACATCTGTGTCTGTGTATAGCCAATTGAAATAATGTTTCAATACAAGGAGGGCGAAACAAGATGTGATCATAATTCATCAAATCATTAAACTTACCAGATAGCCAAGCAGGCGGACCTATGTGTAATACTGTAAACAAATAAGCAGCCTTAAACAAGCCTTCCTTTTTGTGTTTTGCTGGTCCATGGTAGCCATTTCACCAGAAACTATGGTGGGAGGGAGTAGGGAAGTGAGGGAGAGATCAAACAAGTAAGAGAGCATTCCCCCCCCCTTTCCTAGATTGCCTTTTACAAGGTTTCAGGGGCTTTCCCTGTTTTTTTCCATCATTTTAGGGTCAAAGTTGCATGGTTGAGAACGGATTAGATATTTCACCATAGGAATCAATGGAAATCGTCGACTCATTATGCAAACATTTGCCTAACAGACGATTTCCTGAGAACGCATTTTGTTCAGATAGCAGGAGCATGTGTATTCCAACTGGCAAACTGTGGTTTGAGCATGCCCCTCAAACCAGGTCAAACTATGGACCTGCCCACACAGTTCATGCCCACATGAAGTTCAGTTGCTTTAGCAAACCCATTCTCTCCAATGTCATCACACATGCTTTGGATAAGAAGTTTGTCGAGTCATGAGGTAGCAATGGAGTCGTACCTCACTGAAGAACCTGGCTTGCATGTTTCTGCCACATGCCACATGGTATGTGGAGAAACTACATTGCAATGTGAAATAAAGAGTCATCTGAATCCATTCTCTGTGTCTGGTGCATATGAGGATAGCACTGGCCAACTGCTCTTCGGCTTGCCAACCCTAGTCCACCAGGACAAATGAACGCCTGGTGTAATCATATGACGTTAGTGGAGTTTCACCAGAAGTATGTTTACCTCAGGGGAATGGTCTGCTAAATTTATACTTTGTCAAATATAAATGCTTCCCATAAAGTGGATTTTACATGACTTTGAAACATGGTGCAGCTTTTCACTGATGTGGTAGAGGATGCAGACATTGCTGGCTTGATTTTATAGAAATCTTTGAAAACAGTCCATAAAATATTTGAGGAAACCTAAGAGGCACCCACACGTTTGGAATGAGATTATAGGACAGTGTTATTATGCAACCACAGCCAGCCCCCCCACTTTGAAAAAGAGCTGTATCTATTTCACATTTTTGCCTTCCTAACAAGAATGTTAGAGTTAAAACAGATAAATAAGCTTCTTTTGGATGCAGACTTCAGATCCTTTCCATCACAGAGCTCATAACTAAGGCCTTTACATTTCCTCATATGGCTATGCTCTGCCCATTTCATATTTCCACCGCCTACACTTCCTTCCTTCCAAACTTTCCTGGTCCAGCCGTTATGGCAGTTGTGCAAAACGTTTTCAGGAAATCCCACCTGGTTTGGAACATTATCCCTCGCAGCCCCGAATTCAAAAAAAGACCGAGGCAGTCCTGGCTGAGACTATTTTTAAGCAAATTTGGGGTCCATACAAACTTTCAAACTGATTTATGGCTTGTGTAGAGGAAACCCTTTAAAACTTAAATATCTGATGTCTAGTTCATACGAAGCACTAACCCCAGGATAACCTTTTTCCAGAGGTTATCCTACAACTGACCCTAAACTATTCACCTCTGGAATTCCCCCCCTCTCCCTGAAAGTACCCCTTGTCCTAATTGACCCTTCTTTGAAGCAGAGGTAAGACAAGGGTCAGTTACATGCAAGTTCGTCCAAAATGCTAGCACTGGGACAAATGTGACACAGAGCTTAACCAAGACCAGCATTTGAAGCACTGGGTGGTCTGGGAGGTAGGTCTCTTACTATTTTAGGGTGATCGCTTCACTTGCTTCCATTTCTAAACTACTGGATAAAGGACTCATACAAACTCTGTCTTCTTCCTCTACCTCCACCCCATATTCCAAGGTGTTGACTGCTTCTGTGTTGCTCTAAGTGTGCTGGTGAGGCGTGGGGACTTACAGCATGAATCTGGCTTGATTTTCTTGCTGCCAAGTCTTCACGCATAAAAGGCCAGTGTTCCATACTCCCATCACTTAAAAATTCAGACTCATTCTGGATAGATGAAAGGAAAAGTCCAGGATAGATGGGGAGGTCCAGATCACAGAATACAAAACATACAGATAGCAGTGGCACTACAACAACAATTTCTTACAAATCTACTACTACTTATAATTATTTGTGCCTGTTCTGTGATTTCCAAAGAGCTTGACTTTCACCGTAAATTTTGATTTTCACAGCAACCCAGCAAGGTTGCCCATTAATATTATTCTGATTCTACAAGATGGGTAAGCAGAGCCAAGTAACAGAGCCAAGCCAGAATTGAAGCCACCCAAACTCCACAGCAAACCGGCCAATTACACCGGGGAGAAAATTATTCCCCAACCTCAAAACACAGTGGCCACTCTGAGCCTTAACATGAAAGGAAAGAAGGGAAAAAACAATTCCGCAAATCAACCCAAAGGAAATGCTACTAGAGAACATGTCTATGTCACCCCAAATACTGCTTTGTTAGCAGTCCCTACTATGTAGGCTGTGCTGTGCGGCACAGAAGAGACATTACAAGCAAACACAATATCTCCCAGGTTGTTTGCAAGGGAGAAGCGACAGGCAAGACATGCTCTACCTTTTCTCCACTCACTGAGTTGTCCCTGCAACAACATTTGAAACATTTTTATCTCTTTTCAAGGCTTAGAGGCCAGAAAAGCAGATTGGTGTTTAAGATATTCAGATACTGGAAAGGGGTAATTCAGTGTCCAACTCCTGCATTCTCAGTAAATTCAAGTTTGAGAACACCCATTTACTTAGGTAACGTTGAGTTTACAGTTGAAATTCTTCTCCTCCTGTTTTGCTTCCCTTTACTTAGGCTCTCTTTAGGCATTCAGGCATCACACGGTAAGTGGGATAACAGGGAAGGGCCCATCAGTCCCACCTTCTCCAGCTGACTTAGGGGGAAACGCATCTAAATGCAGTATTTCGTAAGAAGTGACAGGATACACACAGGATTGCGGCTAACATCATTTGTGCAAATCCACGGTTAAAATGTGCTGGAGGCACAAGCTGTCACAGAAAAACTAAATACTTAGCTAACCTGTCTGGATGAAGTGGTGAGCTCACCACTCGTAATGAAACTGTGTTGTTGTTTAGTCGTTTAGACATGTCCAACTCTTCGTGACTCGATGGACCTGAGCACACCAGGCACTCCTGTCTTCCACTGCCTCCCGCAGCTTAGTCAAACTCATGTTTGTAGCTTCGAGAACAATGTCCAACCATCTCATCCTCTGTCATCCCCTTCTCCTTGTTTCCTCAATCTTTCCCAACATCAGGGTCTTTTCCAGGGAGTCTTCTCTTCTCATGAGGTGGCCAAAGTACTGGAGCTTCAAGATCTGTCCTTCCAGTGAGCACTCAGGGCTGATTTCCTTCAGAATGGATAGGTTTGATCTTCTTGCAGTCCATGGGACTCTCAGGAGTCTCCTCCAGCACCATAATTCAAAAGCATCAATTCTTCGGCAATCAGCCTTCTTTATGGTCCAGCTCTCACTTCCATACATCACTACTGGGAAAACCATAGCTTTAACTATACAGACCTTTGACAGCAAGGTGATGTCTCTGCTTTTTTCCTGCTTTTTTATGATGCACAAATAATAGTCAAGTGGCCTAGTTTTAAAAATAGCATCCTTACGATTGTAGTGCTCAGTCATGTATACTTTTAGGGCATCTTCCGAAGTTCCGCTTTCAGGTCTCAGCTACAGGCCACACCCTGTGAAATAATAGCATAACGGCAGTGACAAGTTATTCTACTGCAGAGCCTTCATGCCGATGGACAGCAGTTGTCCCTGCCACTGTGGCCATGCAGTCGTGACAGAAACAAGTCCCTCTTACCCTTGCCCCTAACAGAGAAGGTGAGCATAGAGATCAAGGGAATGTATTAAGGAGGGGCAGAGGTGTGAAGCAAGCCAAGCAACAGCCTTCCTCCTGGCTTACACATGGATGTTAGTTTTACCTTCCCAGAGAGGATTATGTACATGAATGAGCTGTAGCCATCTGGAAAAGGTTTGGTGCAGTGGAAGGTCAGCTGCCCTTCCCCATTACTTTTGACGACCCTAGAGCAGCCTTCACCAACCTGATGGCCTCCAGATGTCGTTGGACTACAACTTCTTTCGGTTAATGGGAATTGTAGTTCAACAACATCTGGGGGGGGAGCACTAAGTTAATGAAGGCTAGCCTAGAGAATCTGCAGAGGCGAGGTATGAATGGGAAAGCCTTGCTACTTAAGCAGAACTCCACCTGTGGTTCTTTTGATCCAAACCGTAGATTTTATTTTACAGTAATAATAATGCCTTTTAAATGAAATCAGTATGCAGAGGAAGAAAAACGTGCAAGCCCATTTACTTGTAAATTCCACTGAGGCATTTACGTCCAAGTAAAGCCAATTAAGATTACGGTGCAAGCCATATAAGAAGTATTTCCTAATGTAAGAAACAAAGCTATTTCTGCAATTAAAAAAATGTGTTGATCACAGACTACCATCTCAACAAGAATATTTCTTGAAATGTGGAACCTTTACCACACTAGCCTTTGATTATTTTTTAATCTTTTTTTTTTTTTAGTTATGTTGCTTGCCCGACCTTTCAGGTCGAAATCCAGTCCTGTAGTAAGTTGCAAACTCTCTTTGAATGTACTGAAGATCGTTAATATCAATAAGTATTACTGGATTTCATCCACTTGCAACTGCTTGTATTGACTTCCCTTACATTTCAATAATCCTCCTTATATCTAAATGGAAGTCATTAATTTCCATTAATTAAGCCATTTCTGCCAGGAATTTGAATTAGTTTCAATAACATACCCAATTAATGTGTGTTATCTGCATTTCGTCTCCATTGATTCCAACAAGGCAGTGGTGTGCCTAATTGCCACCATAGCAAATGCAGGTTCACCATAGGGTCTCCATTTAACACCAACAGAGAGCCACACATTCTAATTAATCTTCTATTTGAATAAGTGACATTTATTATGAATCAGTAGGAGAAACCAGTGGTACCCCGAGCCTACAATGCAAATCAGTGCTCACTATAGAACTCAATCAGGACTGCCTGAAGACTTTGAGAGCCTTGGCACCAATGGATTATTTAAGCATCCTCTCTATGCTCACTGTAAAACATTTGGTGGGACAAAATCAAATTGCATTAAATGAAGGTGTCCACTAATACAACTCATCCCTTTTATTTCCCCAGTCTGTTCTAGTATATTTTCTGAAATTGGTTAACTTGGGGGGGGGGGTGGAAACAGCTGGCTAGTCATTTGGATCATACTAATTTTATTCTTTTCAGTAAGACATATACTGTATGACGTTTTCAAAACAAGTGTACCACAACCCAGATATTGTTCAGATGCTTAGTATCTGAAAATTGGATGGTCTAGAGGACCTTTGGTTGCTCATGTTTTATTTAAGAAAGCCCAATGTTCATTCAGAATTATAGCAAAAGCAAGAGCAAAAGTGTTCTAAAATTGGATATTTTCTTTTTTTCTTTTTGTTCTTTAGAAAGTGAACATTACTACATTTAATCTTTTGTAGGGAGCAACAATAAATGAACACACACAGAGAATCATCATTGTTATGTCTATACAATACAGGCATATTTTCATTTAAATATTTTAAGCAACACATTAATCAGGAAGTCCTTATTTCATTTCTTTTCCTTTTGGTGTAGGTAAGGAGTCATGCAGGTTGTTGACTGAAATGTAAGCTATAAAGTTGGATATTTTATTGGTATCTATTGTTCCAGCACACAATGAACAGAGATAATATTTCCATATATCTGGTTGTTGATCATAGGTTTTCCTACAGCATGTTAATGTAATTAGTGCTACAATAGACAAACATTCTTTTTGAGGTATGGAGACGAGAACTGTATAGAGTGCAGTCACACAGAGATTTGTACAAGAGCATCATACTAGCAATTTTAGTTCCAGTCCTTTTCCTTAAGATCGCTAGCATGAAAGTCATCATTTTATTGCCTGTTCAGTTTGGAGTAGTTGTTTTGGAGCTCCTCATAATCCCCTTTTGTTCTTACTACCCTGAACCATTTAGTGTCATTGGCAAAGTTGGCCATCTTACTACCCAACCCTAAGTCCAGGTCATTTCATATATATATATAGGGGGTTTTTTAACATATCATTTTCAACAGTAATTAAACATACTTTTACATCTTATTCAAATTTTTGACTTCCATCTATCCTGTCTGAAAATTTTCCAGTCTAATCTTTCAGTATGCATTTCTTATCTTCCCTATTACATTTCAAACTCATAACCAATATCTCTATCTTTTTCTACTTTGTAACACTTCGTATATTTCTCCTTACAAAACTTCTTGTAATCCTACTAGCATAATTTGTTGATTACAGTTGCTCTTTGAATAATTCATATACTTCTTCCAATCTTCTGTAAATCTCTGGTCCCGCAGGTTTCGAATCCTTCCTGTCATTTTGTCCAATTCTGCATATCCATTAATTTCGTCTGCCATTCTTCGTTCGTCGGAATTTCTTCTTGTTTCCATTTCTGGGCTAACAATACTCTTGCTGCAGTTTTTGCATATAAAAACAATTTAACATCTTGCCTATTAATGTCCTGACCTATAATACCAAGTAAAAATGCTTCTGGTTTTTTTAAGAATGTACCTATATTTCAACATAATATAAATATAAATATACAAGTCCAGGTCATTTCTAAACATTTATGAACAAAAACACAGATCTTTTGCTTTCTCTTGCAAGCAGGCTTGGATATATGTCTCATGTATATTTTGGTCTAGTTAGATAAATAATAACAACAGCAATACTACTACTGCATGTTGCAGTAGTTTTATAGCAGCCTTCCCCTACCTCCAAATGCTTTGTCCTAAGACCCACAAGCTTCAGCTAGTGTATCTGATGGTTAGGATTGATGGATGCTGTAGTCCTAAAACATTTTAAGGGTACCAGGTTGGGGAAGCTTGTCTTAAAAGAACACAATATTTTTATTTTTTTAAAAAAAATAATATTTATTACTTTTCCAACAATTTAAACATTACAAAATAAAAATAAACAATACAATACAAAAACAATACATAACACTAACACATTAAACTAACAAAACAGAACAAAAACAATTTAAAACACATCAAACAGTTTCAATATCTTGTCTTTCATTCACTTATTTCAATGACCTCCTCACACCTCCCTTTTTGTATTCCACTTCTGTTAGTTGTTTCAGCAATTCCTTTCCATCTTCCTCTGTTTTCTATCCTATAATTATCTTAACAAATTTTAACCTTATTTTTTCCCTTTAATTCTCTATTAATCTATTTATACTTAATTCCTTATAACATTTCTACTAAAGCCATATAACTTCATTCCAACATTTTTCTAACATTCATTAATTTTGCAGTATTTCTGTAAATAGTATTTGAATTTTTTCCAATCTTCTTCCACCAACTCTTCTCCCTGGTCTCGGATTCTGCCAGTCATTTCCACCAATTCCATATAGTCCATCAACTTCATCTGCCATTCTTCCCGGGTGGGTAAATCTTGTGTCTTCCAGTATTTCGCGATGAGTATTCTTGCTGCTGTAGTTGCATACATAAAAAAAGTTCTATCCTTCTTTGGCACCAATTGGCCGACCATGCTCAGGAGAAAGGCCTCTGGTTTCTTCAAAAAGGTATATTTGAATACCTTTTTCATTTCATTATAAATCATTTCCCAGAATGTCTTAATCCTTGGGCATGTCCACCAAAGGTGAAAGAATGTACCTTCTGTCTCATTACATTTCCAACATTTATTGTCAGGCAAATGGTAAATTTTTGCAAGCTTGACTGGTGTCATGTACCACCTATAAATCATTTTCATTAAATTTTCTCTTAGGGCATTACATGCCGTGAATTTCATACCTGTGGTCCATAACTGTTCCCAGTCAGCCATCATTATGTTATGTCCAACATCTTGTGCCTATTTAATCATAGCTGATTTCACCATTTCATCCTGAGTGTTCCATTTCAACAGCAAGTTATACATTCTTGACAAATTCTTAATTTTTGGTTCTAACAATTCTGTTTCCAATTTTGATTTTTCCACCTGGAAACCAACTTTTTTGTCCATATGGTATGCCTCCATTATTTGATAATAATGGAGCCAATCTCGCACTCTGTTTTTCAATTTTTCAAAGCTCTGCAATTTTAATCTGTCTCCATCTTGTTCCAGAATTTCCCAATATTTCGGCCATTTGGCCTCCACATTGAGTTTTTTCTGTGCCTTCGCTTCCATTGGTGACAACCATCTTGGGGTTTTCTTTTCTAACAAGTCCTTATATCTTATCCAGACATTAAACAATGCTTTTCTAACAATATGATTTTTAAACGCTTTATGTGCTTTTACTTTATCGTACTACAAGTATGCATGCCAACCGAATACATTATTGAAACCTTCTAGGTCCAACACATCAGTGTTTTCAAGAAGCAGCCATTCTCTCAGCCAGCAAAAAGCAGCTGATTCATAATAAAGTTTAAGGTCTGGCAGGGCAAATCCACCTCTCTCTTTGGCATCAGTTAGTATCTTAAATTTTATTCGAGGCTTCTTGCCCTGCCAGACAAATCTAGAAATATCTTTCTGCCACTTCTTGAAACTATCCATCTTATCCAAAATTTGCAATGTTTGAAACAGAAACAGCATCCTTGGCAGCACATTCATTTTTATCACAGCAATTCGGCCTAACAATGATAACTTCAAATTTGTCCATATTTCTAAATCCTTTTTCACTTCAGTCCAACATTTTTCATAATTATCCTTAAATAAATTCACATTTTTAACAGTATGTTAACCCCCAAATATTTCACTTTCTTAACCAATGTTAGTCCTGTCTCCTCCTGAAACTTCTCTCTCTCATACACAGTTAAATTTTTCTCTAAAACCTTAGTTTTCATCTTGTTCAACTTAAAACCTGCTACCTGTCTGAATTCTGGAATCAGTTCCAATACCCTTTTAGTACTAGATTCTGGCTCCTGTAAAGTCAATACTAAGTCATCAGCAAATGCTTTCAGTTTGTACTGTTTAGCTCCCACTTGTATACCTTTAACCTCTTGGTCCTTTCTGATCATATTTAACAAAACCTCAAGGACCAATATAAAGAGCAATGGAGAAATTGGGCAACCTTGTCGTGTCCCTTTCTCAATCTTAAACTCTTCTGTCACTACATTGTTCACAATTAATTTTGCCTTTTGTTCTGAATAAATTGCACCTATACCATTTTCAAAGCCTTGGCCTACCCCCATCCCCTGTAGATTCTTCTTCAAAAAACTCCAAGAAATGTTGTCAAAAGCTTTCTCTGCGTCCACAAATATCAAGACTGCCTTAGTATTGATATTCACTTGAAGTTTTTCTAGAATATTAATTATATTCCTCATATTGTCCGACAAATGTCTGCCCGGGAGAAAGCTCGCTTGGTCTTTATGAATTTCTTCTACTAACACCTTTTTTAATCTTTTAGCCAAAATATCTGCAAAAAATTTATAATCCACATTAAGTAGCGATATGGGGCGGTAGTTCTTGAGCTGTGTCTTTTCAGTCTCTGTTTTCGGTATAAGTGTAATGTAAGCTTCCTTCCATGACTCTGGTGCCTTTCTCCCTTCCAATATTTCATTACAAACTTCCTTCAATGGTTGTATTAACCATTCTTTCAAGGATCTGTAATATCTTGAAGTCAAACCATCTGGTCCTGGAGATTTACCTAATTGCATATTCTGGATGGCCCCTTCCACCTCCTGATCCGTTATTTTATAGTTCAACATTAGCTGTTTTTCCTGAGATATTTTATGTAGTCCATTTAATTTCAAAAATCGATCAATGTCAATTTCTTTCTGCTTCTCCTGTGTATAAAGTTGTTTAAAATACCCCTGGAAACACTTCCTGATCTCCACTGGGTTCTGTATATTCTTTCCTTCCACTTCCAAGTTCGTAATAGTATTGAGTTTTTGTCTTTTTTTCATTTGCCAGGCCAACAATTTTCCACACTTATTTGCCAATTCAAATGTCTTTTGCCTCATCTGTTTAATCTTCCATTCTATTTCCTGATTCATCAACTTCATATATTGTACTTGATATAACTTTATCTCTTTCAGAATCTCCTGTGACTTTGGTTTTGCTCTCAGTTTCTTCTCTCCTTCCTTTATCTTCCCCAGGATTTTACCCTTTTTTTCATTCTGAGTTCTCTTCTTAATTGCATTCTGTTGTATTAGAAATCCTCTCATAACCGCTTTGCTTGCATCCCAAATTACTCTTTTTTCCACTGTAGTATTCATGTTTATCTCAAAATAGTCTCTTAAAGTTTTTTGGGCCTTCTTGGTCACCTTAAAATACTCTGGTTTCTCTTCAGATCGTATAAATCATTCGCCTTTTATTAAAAGAACACAATAAGGCAGGTAAGCACTATTACACCTTAATTGAAGCCCAGGTCTCTCCAGTTCCCCTTAAACTGCACTACATCAGCTTTCTTGGAATTCCTGAAAGTTGTCCAGTTCTGTTCCATTCTCATTCTGTCTTCGTTATTTTATTATTACACCAAGGTGGGTCACATCAGATAAATCACACCTTTCCCCATAAATTCCACATTGCTGCATAGTTATGGTGCTTAGCTGAAGTTCCTACCTGTGAGAAAATGTATATTAGTATAAGCTTTTGCTGGTCTTGCAGGCACTGCTGTGTTCCTGTGAGTTCATTAACTCTGACACCCCAGTCTAGCTTTTTGTTCCTGTGTCATTCTGACAGCTGCCTATATATAGTTCTACCCTGAACTATTTTAATATTGAATATTTGTTCTGATCAACATAGACATTGTATTCTCATCTAACTAGTTGGTTAAGAAGTGCCATGAAACGCTAATCAAAAGCTGGTAAATCAAACATTATGTTTTAAAGAATATTTTTTCTCAGTGGTAGTTCTTTACTCCTGTGTTAAGTGTTTATGAGTTTGTAACCTTACATAGCCTCTGTTTTGAGAATCTAGCACAGGAGTAACCTATATGGTATTCATCAGATGTTGTCAGAGTACAACTCCCACAATCCCTGACCATTGGCATGCTGGTAGGGGCTGATTGGAGATGTAGTCTGACCAAAATGTGGAGGGCACCACACAGGGTACCCCGATCTAGCTAATTCTTGACATTGCAAGTATGAAGCTGGTATTTCAGCTCCCCATAATGCACTAGTGTAACACACAAATTGTCAGAAATGGTCAGAAATCAGAATATGCACAAATGGTCAAAATATGCTGTGTAACTGTGTAACTGTGAACTGAGACTTCGAAGAAGAAGAAGAAGAAGAAGAAGAAGAAGAAGAAGAAGAAGAAGAGCACAATTATTATTGTTGTTATTATTATTATTATACCCCGCTGCAGTCACTCTGGGTGACTCACAGCATGTATAAGTACTAAAATACTAAAATACATACTAAAATATCAAACATTAAAAACTTTCTGATACAGGGCTGCCTTCAGAGAATTGTTTATTTCCTTGACATCTGAAGGGAAGATGTTCCACAGGGCGGGAACTGCCAGAAGGCCCTTGAAGATGGACCTCAGTGTCTGGGCTGAACGATGGGGGTGGAGATGCTCCTTCAGGTATACTGGGCTGAGGCCATTTAGGGCTTTAAAGGTCAGCACCAACACTTTGAATTGTGCTCGGAAACACACTAGGAAGGCTTTATTTGTATGTTCTTTTCAATATTCACCGTGTCTTCGTGTTTTTGATCCTTACAAATTATCTTTACATATGGATGTTTTCAGCCTCTGTGCATGTAATAATTTACTTGAAGTAATAATGTATTATCTGTATAGCATATTGATTGTTGAATGGTTCATTTTTAACAGTGCATACTGAGTGTCTTTCACACACAGGAAATGAAATCTAAAGAAACGGCAAATACTTAGCATACCCGTTCACTTGTTTAAGACTTTACTCTTGTTTTAAATAAAAAATTCTTTCCTGTAGCACCTTAAAGACCAACTAAGTTAGTTCTTGGTATAAGCTTTCGTGTGCATGCACACTTCTTCAGATACACTGAAACAGAAGTTACCAGATCCTTCTATATATTGAGAAGGTGGGGAGGGGTATTACTTAGAAGGGTGGTGGGAATCGGAGATTGGCAGATAGCTGAGATGAGCCTGTTGACGACTCTTAACGACTGTAATAGGTCTTACAGGAAAAGGCAAGGGGTGAGAAGGTGAGAAATGGCTTAGTCATGTATAATGAGATAAGAATCCGATGTCTCTGTTCAGACCAGGTTTCTCTATTGTTTTAAGTTTGGTAATGAGTTGTAATTCAGCAGCTTCTCTTTCCAGTCTATATTACAACTCATTACCAAACTTAAAACAATAGAGAAACCTGGTCTGAACAGAGACATCGGATTCTTATCTCATTATACATGACTAAGCCATTTCTCACCTTCTCACCCCTTGCCTTTTCCTGTAAGACCTATTACAGTCGTTAAGAGTCGTCAACAGGCTCATCTCAGCTATCTGCCAATCTCCGATTCCCACCACCCTTCTAAGTAATACCCCTCCCCACCTTCTCAATATATAGAAGGATCTGGTAACTTCTGTTTCAGTGTATCTGAAGAAGTGTGCATGCACACGAAAGCTTATACCAAGAACTAACTTAGTTGGTCTTTAAGGTGCTACAGGAAAGAATTTTTTACTTCGACTATGGCAGACCAACACGGCTACCCATCTGTAACTGGAATCTTGTTTTAAATGTATTTGTTGTTTTTGTGTTTTTCATGGTTTTTAATTATCTTTTGTGTAAATTGCCTTGAGATACTGGTTTAGAAAGTGAATGCTAAATTAATTGTAATAATAATAATAAAAATAATTTCAAAATACCTAATAGACGGCCACAATGCTGACTATTAGTATTTTAATATTATTTTGAAAAAACCCATTCACATCCATAGAAGTATTAAAATAAATACATAATAACAATGGTTTACTGGTCCCGGTCCCCCCCCCCCCATTTTTATTTGGAATAATGAGGATAGCAAAATTACTTTAAGTTACTGATTGGCCAGTTACAGATTGCCAAGAAAGAAGAAATGCATTGACAAAAATAAGGTACATATATGCACAACATTTGTATGTGCAAAATGTGTATGTGGAGATGCAAATTTCAACAGAAACACAATAGATCTTATCATAGCAAGGAACTGTGCCCAGGTGAGCTGTGTTCTTGCTCTGTCTGCTGCCCGGGTGCTAAACTGATGTGCAAGTTCAAGGCCCCTCCTCTCTCTGCCTTCTTATAGCTCTTTATCTTTAAATTGGACTTGGACCAGGCTTCAAATAGAGGAACCTTTCAAATGGATGACACACATCCTATGACACATCACCATATAGAGGACTCTGTAAAAGTAGAACAGAGCATATGGCCACCCTCCTGTTGTTTCATGACTAGAATAACTAAGGCCAAAGGGTTTGCTTGTAGTGTTGTGGCTAAACATCAGGTTAAACAAAAGGTTCCTACTATAAGTCTCCAATTCACGTGGAGACTTGTGGCCCTCTTTCCTTGTTTTTCTAGCAGTTTGAGGAAAGAGTGTATTTTTTCAAATGAATACAGATCTGTTGTATTTGTTATTTTCCTCATTGGCCTTAAAAGAGATCTCCTTCAAAGGCATCCATTAGTGGGTGATCATGGTCAATCCATATTTCGCATTCCAAACAGGAGGAGAAATGCCAGAAAGTCCAAATTATGTCCTTAGCCACATGCGGCTTGACTCAAACATTACTGATCTGTCAATTTCCTTCTGTGACTGACACAAATGATAATAGTTGCAAAAGATTTATTCCTGTTAGACCAAAAGCATGCCTGGAATTTTATAAAGCCTTTGGAAAATTATAGTAGTTTGATCTGAATGACATTTTGTACTTTAAAGGATCACTTGGCTTGAGAGGGAGATATAAATAAATAGGTGGCAGAAAATTACAAATTTGGCTAGATCCAGTTCTGGGGAAATGGTAAAGCAGAGCACTTCTGTGGTTTAGGCTTTTCTTCTTGCCTCCCCCCCCCCCCATTCCTTTTTCTGGTTTTGTTAATTCCAGAAGGAAACCAGTAACATTTCTAAATTGGGCTCAGCAATATTTATATTTCGCCTTAACCCTATTTTCTTTTCTTGTTTCAGCTCAAAAGCACCCACACATTTTTCGCTACCATCCGATATTCTTCAGGGTGAAGTGAAAGTATTGATATTGCCTCTCACTTTTGCCCTTAGGATTCAAAATCTGAAATGGAATTTAGGTCATTATATTGCCTGTCTTTCTGTATATAACCCCAGGTAGGCGTACATGTTTCTTCCTCTCCCCTTTCAGCTTCACAACAATCTTGCAAGGTAGGGTAGCCTGAGAAGTGACTGGTCCAAGGTCACCTAGTGATTTAATGGTTGGTTGTGTGGATTTGAACCCAGGTTGCCCCAGGCCTGCTCTGACATTCTAACCACTACATCAAATTGGCTCACTAATGTAGGAGGTTCCAAACTTAAAATTACTGATATTGGAGAAAAATGCCAAAGGCTTGAGGAATCAGGTTGCACATATTCTGCAGACATGCCATGTTACTTGTATTCCACTAAGTACTGTATAGATTTCTTCCATACTTAGAAAGTCTATGGTTTCTCTAGTTTTTAATAGCAGACGTCATGCACTCTACACTTTGCTATGGGAAAGGGGGAAACATGCTGTATATGATATATCGCAGCTGAAGTTTTACAAACGGTCCATTTCCCATAAGTTAGCTTAAAAAGATAGGTATCACTTTGGGCTCAACAGAACGCTCATAGTTAATAGTGTTTCTGGTGACGTTAATAGCTGCCATGCCCAGCTTCTTGAGCTAGGTTGATTCCAGAAACAAAGGTCCTCTATGATTTTGCAAGCAAAATTACCACAGGCATTTACCAAACAATGTGGCCAAACAAACTAGATAAAAGGAGTGAATGGCCAAAAGCCCTCAAAGGGGCCAAATATGAATCTTACAAAGTCTACCAAGGGGTTTCAGAACTGGGTAATGTTATTCATAAATGGAACATTTGTTTCAAAGCTAATCCCATCACATGCATGAGGCTGAAATGCATGGTTGGTGTGCAACCATGGGACACATTTTTGACGGACCTTTTCTATAGTTTTTCAAAGTACAGAGAGCTGCCATAGGCAGTTGTTTTGGGGGAGGGGAGGGGTCTAACATAGCTAACATCTATTACAGTGGTACCTTGAGTTACATACCCTTCAGGTTGCATACACTTCAGGTTACAGACTCCACTAACTCAGAAATAGTTCCTTGGGTTAAGAACTTTGCTTCAGGATGAGAACAGAAATTGTGCTCCGGCGGCGCAGCAGCAGTAGGAGGCCCCATTAGCTAAAGTGGTGCTTCAGGTTAAGAACAGTTTCAGTTTCAGGTTAAGAACGGACCTCCGGAACAAATTAAGTACTTAACCCGAGGTACCACTGTATAGTCTTGTATGGTTTAATATACCTAATACAGCTCTAATGTGGTCTATTATAGCTAACAGACAATCATACAGCAGATGGGGGTGAGCCTCAAACCCAGGAGCCAAACACAACCCTCCAAATCTCTCTCTCTGTGGCCCTCATTTCTCTTTCTGGGCCTAGGGCTGCCATACGTCTGGATTTTCCCAGACATTACCAGGATTTCAAAGGTGGAATTGAAGAAGAAGAGTTTGGATTTGATATCCTACTTTATCACTACCCGAAGGAGTCTCAAAGCGGCTAACATTCTCCTTTCTCTTCCTCCCCCACAACAAACACTCTGTGAGGTGAGTGGGGCTGAGAGAAGTGTGACTGGCCCAGCAGCTGCATGTGGAGGAGCAGAGACCCAAACCTGGTTCACCAGATTACGAGTCCACCACTCTTAACCACTACACCACACTGACGTCTGGACGGAATTTCCAAAAGGCGGAATCCTGGATCTTAGGCAAGTCAATCGAAAAATCGCATTTTGGCAGCGTTTTTATAGAAAAATGCTAAATCTGGTCCTCCCTTAAAGAAGGCACGTGTTGCGGCGAGACCTGGCAACCAAACCCTGTGTTGTGGGTGGGTAAAATTGGATAGCCGCAACATCCAATTGGTAGGTCCCTTGATGCAGGGTTTAATCAGGCCAATGGGACGCAGGCTAAACAGATCAAGGGACATATATATACTTATGCACATGACTCAGAGCTTCCTCTTTCGGTGCGTGCATCGGAACACCCGTCCACCTCTCCCTACTTTTAGGGCTTGTGTGCTTGACCTTGCTATGCCATCATGTGTCATCTGTTGTTGGGACAGGGACACAGCAGGAATTTTCCCCACTTGGCTGATTGGCTGGTGCCATTTGGGTTTGGCCTGCCACGTAGCAAATCACAACTTGTAAGGTTGCAGCTAGGCTCTGGTTCAGGTGATAGGGATGGGAGAACGCTCTCACCATTCCTATGTGAAGGGTATTCCATTAGGAATCCAGGGACTCGATGGTTTGGTCAACCCCTGAGAGGGGGTTGTGCCCGTGCCTGAGTACAGGGGGGCATTTGGGTGGTGGAGATAGCCTGTTCCTGGCTCTCCACTTATCCAGGTATTCACCCTAGGCTGACCTATGCTGGTGCCCTGGGTCAGCGCTACCTGCAACGGTGCAGGGAGCTAGTCGAACCAGAGCCTATGCAACCAGTTACTTTCTATAATCAATAAAGTTGTGGCCTAAGTTCTGCCAAAAACCAAACCAAGATTTGAGCCTGTCTGAATTTATTTAAGGGGGAGGTTTAAAGGTCTGAACACACAAACAACATTGGGGTTTTCCTTTAAAAAGCTCAACAATTTGGGGGTGTGTTGGTTTTTACTTTTTGAAATATGGCAATCCTATCAGGCCCCTTCTTCTCACCAGCCTTGCCTCATGCCCTCCTTTTGCCAGCCTGCAATGTATCCTTGCTTGGAATGTGGTTTTTGCCTGGCTGGAAAACATGGAGTGTCTATACAGCCACAGAGCCCCTGCCTTAGTGTTGCCCATTTGCCCTCCCAGACCTTTCCCATCCATTCCATTGCACCACTTTGGCAGAAAGAAGCAAAAACCACTGGAATTCATAAGACGTGCACATTCCCCTCTAAAATGCTATCCCTCTTGATCTTACTTTGTAAATATGTTATAGTGGGCTGGGAGCAGCTGGCCTGCATATTTGCATTTGTTTAATACAGAAGATTATAGGAAAACATCTCAGTGTAATCACTGTATCAATCATACTGCTTCTTACAACTACAGATCACTACTTCACGAAATCATCCTTATTAATGCAAATCATTCAGAAACGATCAGAAAACTTTTCAGAATCAAGGAGTATGCTAACTAGTGAAAGCCCTGAAGCCTGCAGCTGTAGGTACGCTTACTTGGGAGTAAATCCCACTGAACTTACATTAATCGTAGAACTGTGTAGTTGGAAGAGGCTAGAAGGGTCATCTAGTCCAATCTCCTGCAGTGCCCAACTTGGGGCTCAAACCCACAACCCTGAGATTAAGAGTCTCAGGCTCTACTGACTGAGCTATTGATCTGATGTGCTTAGGGCTCAGGTGGGCTCTCTCTCTCCTGCTGCTTCACAAATATATCCCACTAAAGCTGCAGTCCTAAGCACTTACATAAACTACATAATTTTGTCATAGTGGACAGTGAAACAAATAACACTGATTTTGGCAGAAGATGAAGTGCAGCAGAAAAGAAACTGTGCTGCATGCGATAAATACGGAGTGGAATGGAAAACGATGCCTTTTTATATTCCAGGTTGACAATATATAGATACTTTTATAAATGTTTCAGTACCATTTTCCTTTTGGGTGACAGTGGAGAACTCTGCTCTGTTTTGGTTTGGTCCTCTGTGTCTGTCATTTGGGCTTGGAAGTCAGCTGTTTTGTCATGAACTTGGATGCTTGCCTTCTGTTAGCCTTCTTTCCCTTGGAATCGGACACACACTTTACAGTATTGTTTGGAAACATATAAATAAGATATTAAGGTCAACAAGTACAAGTGAAGTTGTTCACTAACCTCATGTGTCCTGCCCCGGCTCAATATACGGTAAGTGATTCCATTGTGCAAGCAAACATGATGCAGACCCTAAAAATGGACTGAAAAGTTAAAATTCGACTGGCATGTGTTTAGTGCAGGCAAAAGATATGCCTGGATAAAATATGTCTTGGCCATGAAACTTTATATTGGCCATTATCTTTTAAACATATTGTTGACCTTTTTAAAAAAAACAAAACAAAACACCATGCATTTCTCAGAGGGGCTCCTTTTACTCAAAGCAGATGCCTGAGATGTTCTTATCAGTCTCATCCAAATCACTAGATCCAATAGCAATTCTGCTCCAGGCAAAATTCAGTCTTCTCTCATCTCTCAGCTTCTGCTCATCCCTTTAAGAGTGTTTAATTAATCTTCAGTTAACTGAGGCTTCTTCCATGAATCAATGATTTCCTATCAATCCTTGTTAAAGGTTTTCATGTTCTTAAATGTTCTGCTTATTGATAAGTTATCAAAAAAGAGCAACCCCCGGCTGATTGTCAAATCAGTGTTAAATTAATTTGACAATCCAAAAAGAGATTGGGGTGGGAGGAAATAAATCTCTTTACTATGCACCCCCATCTTCAAAGAGGGCTTTTAGTCTGTTGCTGACATCCATTTGGTTGAGATTTGACAAATAAAAATATATCCTTTAATGGCCAATCCTAATCACATTTACTTGGTATGGTTATTATGATTGTACAATTTAGGGTTGCTTAGCTTGCTTTCAGTTAAACCTACGGTATGAATAGAGGAAGTTTCTATAGCCCAAGCCAGACAAGTGGTCCATCTATTTCAGTATCCTTTATGACAACTGACATTAGCTTTCTAGGTTTCAGACAAGAGTCTTTCCTAGCTATACCTGGAGAACCCAGGGTCTGAATCTTGACCTTTTTTTGCATGCAGAGCACATGCTCTACCTCCTCGAATGCAAGTGCATTTATGATCAGAAATCTAAGCCATCCTCAAAATTGTGGATGAGACCGTCTATGTGTGTGTACCAGCAAGATATATATGTATGTAACTTAGTGGAGGAGACATGATCAATACAGCTAAGACTTGACTTAGGCCCCACAATTCATTGGGTAGCATTTGTGTTATGTCCAAAACATCTAAGGACCAGGTAATATCCTTATTGTTATTGGTGTTAAAACTATTTCTAGACTGCATCACTGCAAACAGCAGATCATTCTTGCTTCCTTATAGCTGCTGACCTACGAAGCCATCATGTTAAAAAGAAAGGTTCAGCCTAGCCTTTTCCCTGACATGATGTACTTCTCCATGTGCAAGCAAACTTTTCCCGGGGGAGTTTTTCAACCTGCAAACTTTCACCTGCAAGTTTGAAAAGGTACAGTCCAGAAAAGTTTTACCACTTGATTTGGCTGATTATATAAATTGGCCTTTAAAAAGCTAGTATTAAGAAGTGGTGAATGATAAACACAAATGCAGGCACGCAGACAAACACGCACACTAAAATAAACAGCATTATCTCATAAAAGGCCACATCTGATCTTGTGCAAAAGGCATGTAAGAAATTCAGATTCCAAATTACCTTGGGTTTTCTACTCCTTTTGGAGAGTTCTTTGCTTTGGAATGTGGATGTGTTTAAGCATGTTTTTAGAAACTGTGTTAGCTAACCAGATGTTGACTGCAGCCTTGCGGTCAGCATGCGTTGGTTGGGATGCTTCATATGAAGTACTGGTAATTCACACAGCACTGCACTTTGCCTCCTGTCGTGATGGTATATTAAATTGCCTGTTATTAAATGACAATTTGTTTCTCTGCAATATCTATGGATTTGCTTGTCATCGTGAACATATTCTATTGTTTTGGAGGAGTTGATGCACATGAGATGGTGAGAAAGAGGTAATATTACTTGTATGTTCCAGAAAAATTAGATAGATGCCCCCCCAGTTATAGCCTTTCTCAACTTTGGTTCCCGAGATGTTCTTGAACTACAGCTCCCATCATCCCTGTTCACTGGCCATACTGGCTAGGAATGATGGGAGTTGTAGTCTAACACCTCAGGACCCAAGGTTGAGAAAGGCTGCTTAGGGCATATTTGTTGTGTGGATGAATAAGTGTCCCACTTTACAGAGGACCATCCTCTCTTTGAAGAGCTGTTTGATCTAAGTCCAATTAAAACATAATGCTTTGTATCTGAAGCTGAGCAAGCAGGGTTACATCCACAGAGTGAACTTATGTTTCTTCTCCTCTGCACACAGAAGGCTGGAGTGGACAGGAGAGGAAGATGTCCCATTGTCTGCACAGAAGTCTGTTATATAAGTGGAGCTGCAGTGTTAGATGTGGTTGAAGAACCTTAAGAAGAGAGAGCAGAGGCCTTGAAGTTGACCATCAACAGTTGGAACCTGAACAGCAAACTGAGCAGCCAACATACAAGTGACCTGGACACATTCTGTTCCCCTACCCCATTTGATGGTGAGATGGATTGTATTTCTATTTAAGTTACAGTAATTGTTTCTAAATTTGCAACTACATCTCGAGATACCAGGGAATAAATCTGGGGTCTTCTGCATTAAAAGTTCTCTAACACTGAGCTATGGCCTCCTACAGAGAAGACAATTTGCTCTTCTCTGTATTTTATAGGCATGGTACACAACAACACCACTCTTCATGCTCTGGTTCACCAGAAGTGGCTTAGTCATGCCAGCCACATGACCCGGAAGCTGTACGCCGGCTCCCTCAGCCAATAAAGTGAGATGAGTGCCGCAACCCCAGAGTTGTCTGCGACTGGACCTAACGGTCAGTGGTCCCTTTACCTTTACCTTTACCTTCTACTTACCACACTTAAACCCCCAGCTCCTCAAGCCACTGATATCACAGTTTCTAATCTGGATTTAGTATGCCCATACCTAGATTTAGTATCCAGATCTAGATTTGTTATTACAAGTTTTTTATTTTCTCTTTCTTTTCCTGAAAAAGAAAGCTATACGCAGATATTGCAGACACCACATGCTTCAACCTAGCCAAATGTTGTCTACGGCTTAACTACCAACAGTAGAATTATGAGTCTAGGCCCTCTAACTTTATAGCCAGATCCTTTGTTCATTATAAAATGCCTGTCATGCTTTAACAACATCAACTCCATTTTCTTGGCCAGCATTCCTTATCTAAGATATCCTGCTATCTGTATTACACCGGGCTTTCAGGAACGGTCAGTGGTTAGAAAAATTAGTAAAATCTCTTAAGTACAACCATTTACAACCTGGAAACGATACTCTTCTTACAAATGGCAATGCCTGTGGGCTGTCAGGAGAATGAAGAACCTAGAAGTGGAAGAATGTCATTTCAGTGGCACAAACATTTCCTAGTTATATTTTTTTTAAAAGGAAAAGGTTTGCTTCCTGAGGCCCTTGGATGAAGAATCTTATTATTGACAAGCAGTGGGTAGCTGTTAGCATCTCTAAAGATTGGCCGGATGGTGCATACACACCAAAGTAAGTAATTAGAGCCTCTGCCCAACTTGGCCAAGAAGAAGGCTGCTCATTTTAACAAGGGCAGGGCCTTGTTACAAAGAAGTGATAATGGAGATGCGATTGACAACAGAGATATACGCAGGAGCCACAAAAATTCCTCCTTTTGTCTCCAGGCAGATCACAAGAACAAGAACTCATTCACACTAAGAAAGACACAATTGCCAAATGCTTGCAGGAAGTTCTCACTACTGAATTCTCGCTGGTTCAAACAAAAGAGAGCCAAGCGACTTGTTTTTTTAAAAAAGTGGCACCTGAAGATGCACAAATTCCACATCCACACAGTTTCTCTTCCACAATTTCCTACTGGCTTTTTTCTCCCTGAGGTTATCCTAATGTCCTGTCAGATCTCAGGTCCAGTCTTTAATAAATGATAAGAATAATTCAAGTCTCTACATCATCTACATTTCTCATTTCCACCCACATTAGATAATTTCATATATTTTCCCCCTTTGAGAAAAAAAATTCTCCTCAGACCTAACTGTCACTTTGACCTCTTTGGGAGGCCTGGGTAAGTTGTGAAAAATCTGGGCCACAATTCTTAAGAAGGAAACTTCAAGTTCTTTCCGCTTCACTTACCCTTCACATGTCTGAGGCAGTTAACGCGGCCGCCCCATAGTCTGTGTGGCAGGAGCTGTGTGCTAGCTGTGGCACCTATTGTTTGAATTTTTCCTCTCGTTAGTCCCCTTGACCTTTTATTGTCTTACTCCTAAAGTGTCAGGTCAGATTTAGTGTAAGGTCTCCCTTCACTAAGGACTCCTTTCCTTTCGTGGATCACTAAACAGGACAATTGCTCTATCCATCTTTTCAGGGCCTATTGTGGAACACACACCCCCCCCCCCCCCCGAGCAGAGAAAGGTTTGATTCACTGGGAAACCATTTTGGTCAAACAGAAGCCTGACTATGCATTCTTTAAAGAACTTTGTCTTAATCACTGACTTTTTTAAAAAAAAAAATCTAGGATATGAAGAGGATTCAGGAGATCAAAAGGCTTGGGAGTACATGGGTTTGACCACAATTTTCCTACAAATAATGGGGAGCCTCCGCTGAAAAATGAGCTCTGTTACAATGCCCAGACAAGGAGGAATGCTACATAGTGCTCTCAGAACTTTTAAAATAATCAGGTCTTTCCATGGGGGAAATAAATGGAACATTTCATTTGGAACTTTATAATTAATGGGCTGAACAGTTTCATTTGCTCTGTACATAACGTGAGACTTTTAAAAAAAGATGAATTGAGAAGTTGGGCAATCAATTCAGCAAACAGAAGATTATTTAGATTGATTGTTTTATCCTATGGAAACATCTATGGCCATTCAGAATGTGTTGCTATCAGGGAGACAATGAAAAAATACAGATGATTTCTTTTGCAGTTTTGCCTTCATCTTTTGCCTTAAAGACCACGCTTATAGATGAAGTGGTGTGGAGGAAGTTCTATCTCTGTCAAAATACTAGAACCCAGGGCCATTCAACAAAGCCAAAGGTGGGATAATTCAGTACAGTGGTACCTTGGTTGTCAAACTTAATCCGTTCTGGGAGTCCATTCGACTCCTGGAACCCTTCAAAAACCGAGGCGCAGCTTCCGATTGGCTGCAGGAGCTTCCTGCACTCAGTCAGAAGCTGCATCAGACTTTCAACTTCCCAAAAACATTCGCAAACTGGAACACGTATTTCTGGGTTTGCAGCGTTCGGGAGCAGATTTGTTCGAGAGCCAAGCCATTCAACAACCAAAGGTACCACTGCACAGACAAAAGTAAGTGCATCTTTACAACGTGCATAGTTAAACGATGGAATTCACTAGCAGAAGATTTTGTGATAACCACCAACTTGGACAGCTTTAAAAGGATTGTAGACAAATTCATGGAGGATAATGCTAGCAATGACTACCAGCCATGAAGGCTGCGGAATGTCTCCAGCAGTGGGGGCAGCAAGTGGGGAGGATGTTGTTGTGCTTATGTTGTCCTGCTTGTGGCCATTTGGTTGGACACAGGGCACTTGGTATGATCCAGCAGAGTATGATCCTCCTCCTCCTCCTCCTCCTCCTCCTCCTTCTCCTTCCAGTTTTAAATTATTTTCATGTGATCTAATCTATTGCAGAATACAGATTTATAAAAGAAAAAGTTGAACATGAAGGGTACAAGATGGCACTTTCCATGACCTTGTAAGGGAGGTTCCAATCACCACTCACTGTCCCTCTTTGATACAAATGAACAGGACAAGGGCATATGATGTGGTCCCCTTATTGAAGTCAAGCAAGGCCGAGTCTGTTCAGTGCCTAGGTGGGACACAGCTGGCTCTCCTTTGTTCCATGGTGCAAGAAGGGTAGGATATGATATGTTAATGAAAAAATAAACCACCATGTTCATTTTAAGCTTCCTGCCTCTTTTGTTCCCCATTTTCTTCTTCTTTTATTAATTATTTTGTTGCTTCTTCCTTCTTTTAGTTGTTTAATTGCTTAGGTTGGGAACTTATTCAAGTTCTAATTTTAGGTGCTAAATCAGTGCAAACAGCCTTAGTAATAAAAGAAGTAGTAATTCTTGTCCTCAGCTCCTTCACATTGGGCTTTGGTGATACAGTTCACGTTCTGTTTCTCCGGCCACTACTTACTTCTCCGTCCGTTTTTGGCAGCTCTTCATCTTCTGCATACCTCTATGACCACTTCCTTCCCTATGTTCCATTGCAATCCGGACAATGTGCCAAGAGTTAGTCCCTTGATGAGTCAGGCACTCTTTGTGTGTGTCAGCTTTGGAACTCCCTTCTCCTGAATGTCTGCCAAAGCCCTAGCAGAGCGTTTCTGGAGGCAATACAACTTTTTATAAAAAGAAATAAAAACAGGCAATCATTTGCTAGCCAAGAATAAGCTGATAATTATTTTTCAGAAGCCTTTCTAGATGTTTTATAAATACATTTTTTATCATTTCAAATAGTGAAACTATCCTGAGGGTACAAGACAGGGAATCTGTTTAATTTAGTAATGAAGCACATCCACTCCAGATCGTGAACATACAGACATAAGAAGAACTCTTCTAGTTCAGACCAAATGCTCATCGTGTTCCCATGTGCCCATCCAAACGCCTACGGGGAGCCCACAAGCAGGACCTGAGTGCCAAAGTAAAACCTTGTGATTCCCAGCCATGGGTTTTCAGATGCATGCTGCCTCTGACAGTGGAGGTACAATGTAGACGTTGTTCGGGTGTCACTGGGCACAGTCTTTTGCTATCCGCTTTCACTATTTTGAACTTTTCATTCTCCTTGTGCGCTTATTTACTCACTTTGAGTTTTATGTGGACTTTTAGATGTAAAAAGTGGACAGCAAGTTGTTCCATGAAAGAGTTGGTGCATCCACTCATTGTGATTATAGGCAACTCCCCCAAATGTATGCTAGGGTGTTAGCAGTGTAGACCAATTTTTACATATTTGAGAGGTTAAACTTAAATTTGCTGAGCAAGAGTTGGAAAAGATATTTAAAGAAAGGAACGCCATATATTTAAATGCTGGAATCAGAAAGAATTTCTGTAAAATGCTCAGATGGAAATTATAGTACAGTCGTACCTTCGAAGTCGAACAGAATCCATTCTGGAAGTCCGTTCAACTTCCAAAGCAATTGACTTCCAAAGCACAGCTTCAGATTGGCTGCAGGAAGTTCCTGCAGCCAATCGGTAGCCATGGAAGCCCTGCTGGATGCTTGGCTTCCAAAAGAACATTCGAAAACTAGAACAGTCACTTCCAGGTTTCGATCATTCGGGAGCCAAAATGTTCGAGAACTAGGCTGTTCGAAAACCAAGGTACAACTGCATTGTTATTGATCATGATGGGTCCTTTCTCATGATTCATGTTGCTATAACAGATGCCTAATTTGGTATCAATTTATATCTTAATGTGAATTTATATCATTTATATTTTTATGATTCTTTTCTTTCCGTGTTTTAGTCATCTATTCTGTCTTTTCCTACGGTCTCAAATTCAACTTTTTGCTCTGTGAACAGAAGGATCTTTCATACGGAAAGAGTTGTGCTCATGGAAAAGGTCCTCCTGTTTTCAAAGCAAAAAGTGAGGACCCAAGTCAGTGGTGGACAACCAACAGCTGCTCCCACAATGTGACTTCTAGTCCTGTACCTTTAGCAACTCCGCTCTTGAAGATTTTCCAACACACACCCTGTGCAGATTCTCAGGGTGCTTGCAAGGCTACAGAACTTGGGAAAATCCCGTTGCGCCAGCACAAGTCCATTCCACTGGTGGGTGGCATTGTGGGATTCTACCCTATGTTTTCAGTCAAAATTATATCTAAACCGTTTTATAGAGAAATTACAGTGAGACAAATCAGAGGGGAGGGGAGTAGAGTGGATGAAAAAAGAGAGAACACGTAGTTGCGGACTTCATTCAAGGCATCTTTGACCTCCTTTATGAGAAGATGGTCAACAGTGCATTCCATATTTTAACATAAAGATGTTTGCACTAATAAGTGTTAATTGCAGTTTTCTTTGTTAGTTTTCTTTTCATTATATTAACATGTTGTTTTGAACTGTACCATAAGTGCCAGCTGCTATTAAAAACTGATTTGTTAATCTTTTTAAAGAAAGAGATTTTCAGAGAAGACAACAATAAACAATAGTACTGTAATGTGTTTCAGACAGGTTCTGTAATGTGTTGTTTCTGCACACTAGTAATTCTTTTAAAAAAGTAAAAGTAAAAAATCATTTTATATTTATGGTGAGGATAAAGATTCAGTTCTTATTTTTGCTGTTTGGACATAATAATAATTTGACTCAGGTCAATATTCATTGTGTCTTTCATTTCATCCCATTTCCTCCATCCTTTCACATCTTTCAGCCTTTTGCAAACTTTTGCTATTGTTCAGCAGTTCTGGACCCAAACCATGCTGGCGTTTATTTCTGGGAGGATGGGAAAAAGTGATCCAGGCATTTCCTATTGGCTCAGGATCCTAGAAACACCTGCTCAAATCATGTTGGCTGTGTTATGCTTTGACCTGCCCGTTAATGGAACTAAACACAGATTTACAGTGAAAAGTATCAAACTACATGGGAAAAAATGCAGCCTCTTAAAATATAGTCATATGAACAGGCCTAATGAGGCCTATATAGTTGCAGCCTTGGAACTGCTGGAGAAAGAGCAGAGAGAAAGTTTCCGAAAAATCTTTAACTGTATGTCTGGGAAAGCCCTCTTGAAGGCACCCCCCCCCCAAAAAAAATCCTCATGCAGGCCAGTTCTTCTGGTTTTGTTAAAAATCCTGGAGGCAGTTCACGCAGACAGTGGCGGCTGCTCCGTCCTAATAAGGGCACTGCAGATCCTGAATTCCCACACTCCAGCAGAAGCCACGGAAGCCATATCATGCAACAAGCCCTCTAACCAGTGGCCACATTCAGGCAATCAAACTTGGCTTAATAAACAGCTGAGATACATGAGGGTCAGATAACTGCTTCACTCCTGCCTTCATGTATGGGCCAATGCAAGCCAAGAAGCCATACTTAACCATAGTATCAAATACCTCTGAGCTGGGAATTAGTGGCTTCCAATCAAGCCAAGATATTGAAATCAGCTTCAAACCATGGTTTCCTGTTCTGGCTTGTGTGGAAGCCATAACCATTAGCCATAGTTTCCCAGCGCAGCCATAATGGCAACCTATGTTTAACTGCACCTTATTGATTAGTTTGCTTGCTTGCATAAAGGGAAGAGCAAAGAGGTTGTGTGCAGGTCCCCAAAGCTTGTCCAAACACAGCCACTCTACATGTGTTTGCAGCCAATTCGTACAATCGCAAGCTCATTTTAAAGATGCATTATGATGTGGAAATGAGGAGTGCTTGTGTGTGCAGTGATCACATGCAGAACTAGTAACACAAGACGGTCTTGGCACAATCAGCTGATATGCAGAAGCTCCAAGGCAGCTGCTCACCTTATTTACGTAGTTGCTGACCTGATCTTAGCGACATGTTAAGCACAGATCAAATAATTAATTTCTTTTTCTTCTTTTTTTACTGAAGTCAGTGAAGGGTTTCATGCGAGGAAGATGGAGGCTCAAGCAATGTTATAAGAAATCATTCACATTTATGTAGTTAAGTAAAATTGTGCCCTGCCTTTCCACTGAAGATGTTTTATTGTGTTTTTAATATTCTGTTAGGAGCCACCCAGAGTGGCTGGGGTATAAATTTTATTATTATTATTATTATTATTATTATTATTATTATTATTATAGCCCAAGGTGGTTAACAGCAATAAAAATAGCAAAACAACAGCAGGAAAACAAAGCGGGAAAAGTACATCAAGGAAGTAGTGCACAATTTAACAAGTCTTAGTTTTCCACCCTAGTTTAAATGATTATGAGAAATAAAAGGGGTATGTAGAAGCTTGCTGGCATGCCTTAAACAGCAATAATTAATATTTACATCATTTAAAAAGATTATTCTCCCTAAATTGAATCCAACTAATCTGTACTGAAACACTCCCAGAGTGTTAACATCTCTAGCCAGAAATAAGTTGTACTGAGTTGAATGGGACTGACTTGCAGATAAGGGTATATAGGATTGTAGCCCAAAAGCACCCCTAAAGTTATATTTGGCCTTTCCTAACCTATAATCTCATGTGCTGAACAGAATCATCCCTTGCCTTTGAAGCGCACATGAAATGGTGCTAATACAGGTATGAAATGTGGAGATTAGCTTTTCTTTTGACACAACTTTCCAATAAAATCTAAATAAATACTCTTTGGGCAGCTGATGCATATCTCAGAATAATACACCCTCTTCTTGCTCACAAATAACGTATAATGTGGGAAGGTTGGCATGTCTACAAAGTTGTTTCTTTTTTTTTTAAAGGGAGGCTCCTTCTGCTCCAGTGGCAGATGCATCACTTTGGGTTTCCCGTTCCAAAATGCCTTTGACAGGTCACTTCCTCAAGTCACATGCATTTATAATTGCTCGAATATCAGAGCTCGAAATCAGGTGTTCAGCTGATAAAAATGGCTGATGCTTGACTGAAGTCAACAAGATAATTCCGATTTGCACAAGCCAAATACGTGATCCAAGGATGGCAGCATTGTGTTTTTCCAAACCTCAGTTCAGCTGCTGGTGGTTGTACAGAAAACCCCATGTACAAGCCCTGCAGCTTTTAGAGTATTTAAGCCCTGCTTTCCAGTATAATAGGATGGTTCTTTTAAGTACAGCAACCTTTACGGATTTGATCTTTCTAGAAAGTAATTCAGAAAGTAATTCATGGGGGAAGAAAGGTACAAAGCATACTGGCTGCATACAACACAGCAGGGCTGAAATGATGCCATTCTCAAATAATCCTTTTATAATCCTTTCCTTTGCAGACATGTTGCTTTATAAACATGACCACCCTGGGCACCTTTTGGAAAAGCCTGTTCAAAGTTTATTTAACACTGACTTTGGGTTAGATTTACAGCTTTTGGGCCTGTTAGCCAGCAAATAACATAAGGGCTTTCCGTATACAGCTTTTAACATGGTGACATTGCCTTTCATTTAGCATAAGTGATTGTATACGTTAGACTGTCAAATCACTGCATGTAGTTTTTTGTGGTCAGGGACTTGTTTTATCATAGAATTCTGCTGAACCACTTCCAAACCAGAACTCCCATGTGTCTAATTATATTGTATTCCCATTATATAAACTTTATTTTTTAAGACCAAAAACATATGAAATAATGATGGGAATAAGCCCTTCCTAGACCACCGCCTCTTATTTGTGGGAAGAAAAGTTTACAGGAGGGACTCAAAGGCTGTCATTAGTACACAGGTAGGATGGATGGACAATCATGTGATCACAATCTCCCAAGAACTTTGAAACACAGCCCCCCCCCCCCTTTCTAGAAGGTTTTAAAGTTAAGGCAAGGCAGATGAAGAGAATCTGTGCAAAGGTTAGCAAGGAGGAAGAAGCTTGCTGGAAATGCTTCACTTTCAGCTTATACGGTGATCAGCATCCATGGAGGAAATAAATATTTAGGTCAAGGCTACTTCCAGTGTAGCATTTTGCAATGAAGAATTCAACAGGAGATACGGCAATAGAAATGTACAGTATGCATATAAGGTCATTTCCATCAAGGGGACAGGGGGTGGGACCACCATTGTTGTTAAGCGTCATCTGCAGGGCTATTTCTGTTCTTCCCAAGTCAGTGATTTATTCCAATACTAAAAGTTTAACAGAAAATTCCCCCAAAGAAGGAAGCCTTGGACTAACATGACAAGCTTGTTTGTTTGTTTGTTTGTTTGTTTGCTTGTTTTATGGCATTTATTAGTCGCCTACTTTTTTTTTACGAAAAGGACGAAATAATACGAACATTTAAACCAACTAAGAAAACCAGGTCAAAATAAAAACCTAAAAACACATCTTTAATGTATATAATAAGGCAAGTCTAACAAAACCCACCTGACCCAAAAAATAAAATAAAAAGCATTGAAGAAGCCACAGATGTATGCAATGCCCTCCAAATTAAGGGACAAAAGCCTGAGTAAAAAAGAAACAGTTTTGCCTGGTTCCGAAATATAGATAATGATGGCACCAAGCATGCCGCTCCAGGGAGAGCATTCCACAAACAGGGTGCCATCATTGAAAAGTCAGTTGCATAGACAGTGCTGTACCTTGCTGTGGGTCTCTTCTGCTGTGTAGAGATGGGGAAGGAGCATAAGAATTAAACATACTGAATAAGCATAGGGGAGGGAATCCCATGGAGGTGTACTTTTACAAAAATGATACAATGAGGTTAAATGTTGAGCCTTTCTGGCAATGAGGAGTTGGTCTTGTTGTTCAAAATCATCCATAAATGTCCATCAGACAAGATGGTTTCATCTTCCCCGAGAACTTGGTACGGATGACAAAAGAAAGAATAAAGACCGTAGGAAGCTTTCTTATACTGAGTCAGGCCATTGGTCCATCACATTCAGTGCTGTCCACACCGACTCACAACAGCTCTCTGGGTTTCAGGCAGAGACCTGCTGAGACCTTTGTATACATAGGAAGTGCTCTGCCATTGCTTTTTTTTTTTTAATCCTGAACTCCACAGAAGTATATCTTACTGAAAAACAAAACCCTCGAAACCAAGTCTGTAATCACTACAATTCAGGAACAAGTGAGCAGATCAAAGCACACACCACCAAGCACATGAGTCATCCAAGATAAAAGCTTAAAATCTCTCAAGGAGAGCCAAAGTAAGGTGATATGAAGCAAAGTCCTCAAGGTAGGCTTTGGCAGTAGCTCCTGGGTGGAACATTTCTGCCCCAACCTGTGTGAGGAAGAGGTTGAAGCAGGAGGGCAGTAGTTTACCCTTATCATTGGGCAGTCCCCTGTGTAAATCAGTTCTAGTCTGCAGGGCAAACCAATGATAAAAGCATCTTGATTTCTTTCTCTCCCACTTCAGAACAAGGTACTCTAATACTATTTCCACAAAGTTAAAGGTGCAATGATACGGAGAGAAAAGATTTGTCTAGCAATCTGATTTAATATTCAGTTAAGGGGTTGAAAAAAAGAAAGATGAAAGTGATTTTGTTTAAGATCCTGGTTTGTCTGAGACCTGTTAACGTGCAATTTGGAAGAAAATGATAATGGGATTGTTTGTTTCATGTTCCGTTTGGTTGCCCTTGGACTGCAGAGAAGAAGGAAAGCCTCTAACATGGGCCAGGGGATCAAGACTCAATGGAAGGTCCCACACCAAGTCTTCTCGGAAAAATATCTTAACAAGTCCAACCTGGCATCACCTATGGCTAAAGAAGGAGCAGCTACAGTGAGCTTTCTTCCACCAACCCTCCCTGCCAGGAAGAACACTGTTTTCCATATGCCAGTTCTCTGGGGCCTGCAAGGAACAAGGGAAGCATGCTATAGCCATCTATCAGCCACAGGATTAAGGGCTGCTGGGTTGTGCATATATCTGAGTTTGTGAGTGTGCTCCCATTGGGATTACTGTATTATTACAATAATTTTATTATTACAATTAGGGATGTACACAAAACACAAGATTTCGTTCAGATCCCAAATCAGTACATCATAAAACAGCCTGATTCAGCTCGGACTAATCTGGAGGGCGCTCAGTTTGTCTTAGGGAACAATTCCCTATTTACTGTTGGGAAAATCAAAAAGCAACTGTGACATTTTCTCCTGTTCACAGAAATGGATGGAATTTGCAGGCACACTAGCACTACCATAATAGATAAACCTGCTAAATTACAGAGGAGTGGGCCTGTAAAAGCATATAATATATAATATATCCATCCAACACTCTTAAGCAGAAGTATTCCAATGACACTATTAGTTCCCTTTGAAATCAAGGAGGCTAAACTGACTTAAATCACAACATATCAGATTAACTGGGAAAGGAGCTGAGTGTTCAGTAGGATAAACAGCACTGCATAGTGATACCCATCATACTTTTTCTTGGGGCACTTGCTAGCCACATCCCTCCTGCTGATCATGCTCTCCAGTGTCATACATTCAGCAAGCATGAGTAAGGGGCAAATGCATGTAGACCCTGTCTATGTATTTACATCAGTATCACATGAGGTCCCTCCTCACACTCACCAAACATGCAGTCCCCAGAGGAAGTCCATAAGTCCCTTGACCATTCTTTTAACACATGACAGGGATGTCTGAATCATCCCTACAGTTTTGCAACACTGGAGTGAAATATATTCCTCTATGAAATAATACATTCATAATTTAAGAAAGCATCTCAAGAGTAATGTGTAGATTCGAAGAGGCGGACTCCGGTATACTACAACATTCATAGAATCATAGAATTGTAGAGTTGGAAGGGACCCCTAAGGACATCAAGTCCAACCCCCTGCAATGCAGGAATCTCAACATTCTAACTGTGCAATCCGTAAAGCATGTTTACTCAGAAGTAATAGTCTCAGTGCATTTAATGGGACTTGCTTTCTATCTGGTATTTTTCTTTCTTTCAGAGTGCTGTTTATGAGTCATCCCTTACATTTAACTATTCTACCTCATAATCCATTAAGAAGTTGATGGATGTCTTATGAATCCTCTATGTGCCTTCATAACATGCATTTTGAAGAATGTCCTTTCAATAGCTCGGCAAACATTCAAAGAAAAAGGATTGACTGGAATGCAAATGTGCACATCTGGAAACAGACTATGATTAAGGTGTTTTTTTTACAGTATGTTTATGTTTTCAGGAGTTTTATATTATGCATGCTTTGTCTCCTGGAAGGCATGTTTAACCCCAGCTTCTCAGGAATAAATAGACATAAGGGGAAATGCAGAGTTCACCAACAAAAGTCATTAGGTTTCAATCAGAGATGAGATACCTGGTTGGACTTCAATAACCATCAGCCCAAGCCAGCATGGCTAATGCTGAGGGATGATGGGAGTTGTAGTCCAACAACATATGGATGACCACAGGCTCTCCAGGGATGACAAAAAGTAAATTGAGTGAATAATTGGGGGGGGGGGGGTTAGTCAGAAAAATTCAAAAAAATCACTGTGATTCATATATTGGTAACTTTGTGATTGGACTTCTGTAATGTGCTCTACATAGGCCTTTCCTTGTTCCAGAAGTTGCAGCTGATGCAGAAAGCTGTGCCCAGGTTGTTGAGTAGAATACCTGAGTGCACATATATAGCACCTATGTGCTATGTGGAGGGAACTGCACTGTGCCTCTCAGACGCTGGACCACGTTCAAGGTCTTGTTGTTAACATTTAAAGCCCTGAATAACTCAGACCCAGGTTACCTGAAAGACCTCCTGCCACAGTACAGATCTGTAGAATTACTGCAATCATCATGTGGGGAAATTCTGCTGGTGACACTGCGCTCTATAGAATACCATAGGGTGGTGACTCAAAAGTGGACATTTGCTGCTGTTTCACCAATGCAATGGAATGCCCTCCCCTCTGCCATATGTGAAGCAGCAACCATCAGTTAAGCTCAAATGTCTTGTAAAGACTTACCTGCTTGACCAGGATTTACCTGAACCATACAATCAGACCCCTGGTTTTTTATTTGCTTTTATATGCTTTTACCTGTTTTATTATGCTGCTGTTGGTTTTAAGCGGCATTTTGTGTTCATGCTGCTGTGTCCAGCTCAAGGGAGCAGGACGCAAAACAGAAGCAGCTCACCAGGTGAGGCAGAGCCACAAAGCTAGCTTCCTGGCAGCTGAGTCATTGTTGCTTCCTGGGAGGGAGATGCCAGCATGGTACAAACACAATGGCAGGAGTGTGGGATTTGCTCTGCTGGTGTGTTTGCACTGCACTAACCTCCCTGCTGCCTCACCTCTCCCCATGTTCCTCCCAGTAACCAAGAGTGACTCACCTGCCAGGAAACTAGCATGGTGGATCAGCCCCATCCTCTCCCTCCTGAAATCCTTCCCAACAAGATAGTTGATGCTAGATGGCTCAGTGGCAGTGGCATAGGGGGAGGGTATGCTCCGCCACACGATTGCTATCAGTCATCCAAAGTTTGAACTTCCCGAAGAGTCACAAAGCAAAATTTCTCTGACCGGTGCTCTAGTCCTTGTGTAGAGCAATGGGAATTAGCGATCAAGCAGCATGTCCATGATTAAGAATGCTTTCATGCATCTCCACCTGCTGGCTGGCATTTCATTCATTTCAGTCCTCTCGAGGGATAATAACCACGCGGCTCTGAAATAAAACACGTTTGTTGAAAACAAAGATTTAATGAATGAATAAGGGCTATAAATAATACATAGTATGATAGACAGCACTTTAGCTTACCAATAAATGCAGCGGATCTGCTTATAGCCATGGTTAAAGCGGACAGCCTGCGACAAAAAAGCAGAAGTCAAACTAAATCCTTACAACTCCTATTGTTATAGTAATAGATGTCTAAAACAGAGAGCAGAGTGTTTTGCAGCACATTGTCCTGATTTCCAGATTCCAAACAGCTGCTCCTGTGGTTCCTTTTACTGTCTACTTCCATTTGCTTGCTATTTTAAAAGCACCTTTTAAAGGGTCTTCTGATTAGAAAACAAGAGAATGGGACCTTTACAGCAGAGGATAACAGTACAATTGGTTTATAACAGAATTCAGGACTCTAGTTTCATCAGGTGGGATTCGATCACACACAGGCAAATTTAGGATGGGCAATGTTGATTTGATGCTCTTGTGCAACAAATCTGCTTCCCCCCCCACCAAAAAATGGACTTTTTTCAATAAGGAAACAGGGGAGGAATGCAATGGAAAGTGTGGGATAGCAATTGTTTGACACATCATCATATAACCTCCCTGCAAATAAACAGCCAACATTGTCTAACTTCCCCAGAAACTTTATGTAAATGAATCAGGGTGAATGCTCAATAAACAGGTAGCCTACAAGCAAGTACCGGTCCAGTTTCTCTATACGTATCTGATTAGGCAGAAGGGCAGGATGCAAACAGGGGGAGAAGGGATAACTATAACTTTTAAAATTGCTGGGGAAGATAAGCCTACTAATGAAGGAGTAAAGAATGACATGAGCTGGGCATGGGATAAGCAACATTTACTGGCCGCTTGGCTCACCCAGGGCCAGCCCTACTATTTGACAGACTGTAGCAGCCACCTCTCATGGCAGATACTGGGCTGCTGGCCTCAAGCATGCTCTCCCATTGCCAGCGTTGATGTAAGACTCAACCACCAGCCTAGTTGGCTTCTGAATCAGGTGTGTGGGTGCCAACTTATCCTTTGCCTCAGGCAGCAAAATGTCTTGAGCCAGACCTGGACACGCTTCTCTGGCTTTCATACTCAAGCAACCCAAAGGACCAGTTCCTGGGACCAGTGGGGATTCTTGGGGATATTCTTGTTAGACTCTGTCCACCCTGTAATTTATGTCCCTTGGGTACATTGGTCAAATGAGACTGCAAATCCTAACCCCACTTAACTGGGCATAAGCCCCATTGAATTCAGTAGGCCTTACTTCTGTATCAACATAATTAGGATTGTGTTGTAAGTTGTAAGAGAAGCAGATGTAAGAAGCAGCCACAAGTGTTCTCTGCATATAGCTGCTCATTAACTTATACAGCGAGGAAGAGGGTCTGTTCTTTACATGAAAAGGAGCATGTAAGGCGCAGGCCATAAAACCCATTTCTCTGTCACGTCTTACCTCACTGTGCTCCACTGCTTTTGGAAACCTTCTCCCAGACTGGCTCGCTTCCAGTATCAGAGCCAGGTTGGGAGAAACGGCTTAAAGCAAGGAAGCTTCTCCTCCTCGTGGATGCTCCTTTTCATGTAAATAATCGGTTTTCCCCACCCCACCCTTCTTTCCAATTCCCACTTTATATGTCAGTGGAGCAGACACATGCAGATGGCTGTCCCATCATGTCGAGTTTGGCCCCCAGACTGGAACTCCTACATTTTTTGGCAGCTTGACGTCAGAGCCATTATTTGCTGTGTCTGTTGGTGGAGAGCTTCAGCATTTAAACTGCCTTTTGGAAATCCTCAATGATTTACACTAGCTAAGGGGCTAGCCAGCTGTTCGTACACATCTTCGCATAAGCAACCACCCAGCGCTCAACTGGAGATAAAGGCTGTTTTCCCAACAGCATTAGAAACAATCCAAGGCATGAATTCTTTTGTAACAGGAATGTCAAGAGTTCAGTTACTAATGACTTGTAACCTTGCTGGGCTGGGATCACTCTGTCTGGGGCAGTTTTCTCTATCCTAGTCAGTTTGGTAGGTCTACCAGAAGTACCACAGGAGTGAGATGCAATGCTGTCCACTCCTCCATGGCTACACTACTTTGTGACCTTTCCAAAAGCTTCCTTTCTCCTCCTTTAGTTCCCCACTGCATTGCTTAAGGGCAAAATCACTTTAAAAACACTGTTGCACGCCACGCCTATCTCTGAGGGGTGCGAGATTCCAGGGGTTCCAGGCTCTTACCCAGGGTTTGTGTTTCCTTTGGAATGAGGTACAAAGGAGACTGTGGTATCATTATGATATATGGTTTATTGGCACATATACATAACCTGAGCCTGTGATGGAGGGGCTCACAGCAGGAACACTCCAAGAGGGCCTTGCTTCCCCCATAGCCACAGCCTTGGATTCAAACATCGTTCTGACTCTCTGGCTTCCCAGCCTATTGCTTCCTGCTCCTAGCTCACATCTTTCAACTCTCACCTTTGTCTTTCTAACTAGCAGCCACTTGAAGGAGGGCTCCCCACCCCCAGCTCACCCAGCCCACCCATTTGTCATCTGGCACAGATCCACTTCCTTTGTTCCCCTTAATGGCTTGTTACCTAGACCAGGTATAGGCAACCTTCAGCCCTCCCTCCAGATGTTTTGGACTACAATTCCCATCATCCCTGACCACTGGTCCTGTTAGCTGGGGAACATGGGAGTTGTAGGCCAAAACATCTGGAGGGCCGAAGGTTGCCTATGCCTGACCTAGACTATCACCTCACCAGGAATTCTGGGAATTTGAATCCTTGCTTATATTTTAACACTTGCTAGAGCCAAGGATTAGAAGGGTATCAGCACACAGCCTACTCCGTCTTGCCCGAATTCTTAACAATACACAACAACATCACCCTGCTACACTACACCAAGGGTTGGATCCAACAAAGTTGTCCTGTCAGCACAAGGTCTTCAGTTTACACATTGGCACTGCCTCTCCTCCCCTGTGCACCCTCCACCAACAGATCTGAGGGATGAATTTTGCATGTAGTTTTCAGGCAAATATACTATCTGTCCAGAAGAGGACAGATCTCAGCATGACTTCAACTTCTAACTCCCCATTAACTGGAATCATGATCGGTTCATGCATCAGATCCACTTTCTGCCACTTACATAAATTACCATAGCCGTTAAATGATCGTTATGTATCGTTTATTATTATGTGTGATCATTCATACAATATAATATAAGATCTATAATGCTTTTGCTTTTACCGCTGGTACTGTTTGTGTAATGGTTCAGCCACAGAAATTCTTTTCTCTGCCATAATGGCTTTTTCCACTCAGGGATCCTGTCTGGGATAAAAGAGTTTAAAGTAGGGAAAGAAATAAAGGTCTGGTAGAAGGGACTCGTAGGGGAGGATTAGCAGGCATGTGAAAGTTTAAGCTTCCCACCTCTGCTCTCTCTGATTATACTTGTCAAATGCTCTTCCCAGCCACACATTAGCTGTATGAGAGAACACAGGTCCATTGGGCTCATAAAGCATAGAGCATCCTTTGCAGGTAACTTTGGAAGAAATATCCATGATTAGAAACGGAAGGAATTATGCCTTCGGCTCTATGTATAGGGTATTGCCAGGTTCTGCTGATAAGATCATTTCTTTCCCCATATTTTTGCATCACTAGGGCACTAAAAGAAAGCATTTTGGCAGATACAGTGTTCCTCATATAGAGAAATGGAGGTGGTACATCACCAAAAGAAAGCATAAAAGGACACCGACTGGAATAGAATTTCCTTGTACTAATTTATATTAATATGATCATTTATTTATATACATTTAGTTATATGCTTAATGTCAAGATGACATCTAAGTGGTTTGCCCAAAAAAAGACAACAACAATTGCACAACATTGCACAGAATAATTAAAACTACACCATAATTAAAATACATAATAAGGTGATGCTATCAAAACGTTAAAATATAAATGCATGTGATTAAGATATGCTGTAAAATAAAACAAGTATAGCTATTTTGTATCTATATGTATATACACATATTTAAATTTAAGTTTTAATAAAGAAATGAATACTATGCATCTCACCATAGTTGGGAAAGACCATGACCAGGTGTGTGCCTGCTCAGTTTGTTTTCCAGGTACTAACTGTTGATGGGAAGCTTCAAGGCTCCTCCTGTTCCTTCTTGTGGTTCTTTTATCTTTAAACTAGACTTGGACTGGCCAGCCCTCTAGACAGAGAAACTATTTGCTTGAGAGCTATGAAACCCGGGATCAAATCTCTTTTTGGCTTACTGGATGGCTTTGGACCAGTCATAAACTCTTGGCCTCATTTACCTCAGACTTCTTTCCACCACCCACCCAGGAATCACTCAGAGAAAGTGTGAAATACAAATGAATATATATGGAGAGAGAGAGAGAGAGAGAGAGAGAACCTGAAAAATTAAATATTAAATTAACACTTAAATTTAAATTAAGATCGTCCCCTTCCTGAGGCTCTCATTTCCTGAACAGAGCATGCATTCACTCAAGGTACCAAATTTTCAAGGCTTTGATTTTCAGAAAGTGTTGAACAATCTACCATATTTTAAATTCTATCTTGGAAATCCTAATTTCTTAATAATAATAAAAATTAAACCCCAACCTTGAAGTGCTTTAAGCAGACATGGAAACAATGAAGGCATCCCAGGCCACCAGTCACTTTCAACAATCTTGGGCTAGGATCATTATTAAAGAGAGACCTCTGCTGCATTTTCACGTTATCCACAATAAGCTCTGATTACAATATTGCCCACGGCCATTTGAGTCATTACTGTACACTTCATGAGAAATCGAAGTATGAGAGCTATGGAAATTAAACTCCCTGACCTGAACACATTTTCCCCTCTTTGATGTCAGTCTGAATAGCTGTTTTGACTGGGATATAATTTTACTTTTTAGGCATACAAGCTCTAATGACAGCTACAACACTTGACTTTTGGAACCTTAAAAGCCACGCATTGTTTTTGGTCCCCTGAACGACAGGGAAGCCAGAATAGTTACAATAAGAATTTTGTAAATGCTGTGGTTCACAAAACTGTTCTTGTGGCAATGTTCAGATCAGACTTCTGTTTCTCAGAGGTAGACCATACTACCTGTCAATGCCCAGGCACCTCAATAAGGATGATACTGATGATGATGAGGATGATGATGATGATGATGATATAGTTGCTAGGAAAATTTCATGGTTTTATTGTATAATTTACCACTGAACTAACTGAACATTGATTTTCCAAAACTCCTTGATATTTGTGAATGTTCACACAGTATTATACTCTTAAAATTATGTTCCTGTGGTAGGGGGGATGAAGAGATGGACAATGAAAGTGGATCCTGAGATCTCTCATGTTTGCAAGGAGATTTATATTGTGAGCCTGAAAGAATAAACATTCACAGCTACTTCTCAGTCTCTGACATCCTCACTGCCCTTTCTACATTTGAACATATACGTTTAATCGTCCATCTCCTTTAGATTCCTATTTGGACACATTGACTGCCTATATTAATTTATATTTTTAAGCCGTTATTAACTAATACTCAATATTGGTTATCAGATGCAAGCCTTAAGAACCACAAAAGATATAATAATTGGAAAAGGTTTATTGAATATATGGAAAATAACTGTGTACTGCTGAAAACGCATTAAGATAAATTCAACAGGGTAAATAAGTTTTGATGGATGCAATAATGGAAAACCGATTGGTATAGTTTTTGTAAAATATGCAGGGATATAAGATATGCAAAATGAAGCATGGAAAGGGAGGTCATTGATATCTTAAGTATGTAAAATGTTTATTTGAAATTGTAAAACAGAAAATTTAATTAAAAATATAATAATAATAATAATAATAATAATAATAATAATATCATCAGTTTGGGAATATATTCTTAGTTATCCTGGAAGCATCTTACAAAGAACAATTCAAATTAGTCCTATCATTTCTTTATATTTCTTTCACACTGTCACATAAACAAATATTCTGATGCACCAAAAAACGAGAAGAAAATGGGATAGTCATGGCAACAGGCACTACCATTAGGGAAAGTGCGGGAGCTGCCTCAGGCAGCAGGTGCTGGGAAGCAGGATGTGGTGGCGAGGTATAAGAGGACACAGCTTTTTGTGTCATGGGGCTACCCTGCACCTGCTAATCTAGCCTTCTGCCCACCAGTATGGTGGAAAGCACTGTCCAGTTGCCATTGCTGAAGCAAGGTTCAAGAACCAATCCAATTGGCTTCTATACATAGAATGGGGGTGGAGAGGTGACCATCTTCTCCTTTGCCTCAGGCAGCAAAATGTCTTGGACATTTTGTATAGGACATTTTCTTGCTCTCATTGTCAATGAGAATATTCCATTGCAAAGCTGTTTAAAAGTTGGATCCACCCAAGACATCCTTATACAGTGGTACCTCGGTTTAAGAACAGTCCGGTTTAAGAACGATTTGGTTTACAAACTCCACAAATCGGAAATAATGTCCCGGTTTGAGAACTTTACCTCGGTCTAAGAACGGAATCCGAACGGCGGAAGGGCACTGGTGGCGGGAGGCCTCATTAGGGAAAGCACACCTCAGTTTAAGAACGGTTTCGGTTTAAGAATGGACCTCCGGAACGGATTAAGTTCATCAACCGATGTACCACTGTACTCTCCACCCCAATATTCAATTGTACTGTAGAACATCTGCAAAGAGACCCTGCACATGGACAGCAGTATTTGTGCAAGTCCTCCTTGCCAATGTTTATACTGATTTTGTAGATCTCAGAAGGAAAGGCCAGAAGATGCATAGACATGGAGGGTAAGGCCAGTGTGAACAGTCGCACTCCTCCTCCTTGGCTATGGGATATGAGTGGCAAGCTTGTGAACAGCCCATTAGTGCCTGCTTTCCCCCCCAGGAAATTAGATTCCATGGTCTTCTCCCACACTAAACATCGCTTTGTTAGTTTAGAGACTGAGAGTTCACCCAGTGAGCATCATGGCTGACTGAGGATTTGAACCCAGATCTCCCTGGTCACAGTCTAACACTCAGAGTAGCTTTCTGTGGGCTGATCCATGCCTCTAACCCAGTTTCATGCAGTGTTTGTTTATCTTCAGAAAGGTATGTGGAACCTACCTGAAGGGAGATACAGACCATCATTCATAACATCTGCGCTCCCAAGAACATCCGCACTTTGGAGTTACTCAGTTTCAACATGTTATTGAAATATGTGCCATGTTCCCCTCTCCACAAGCAACTCGGCAACCTCGAAAGCACAAGGAAACATCACAACCCTCTAATGCAGATATTCCAAGTAAATGAAACCTTTTTCAGTGTGGTTGCCTTTGTAATAACAGCCTTCTTATATGGTAGATACTTACATAACAGAAGATGAAAAGACATTTTATAGCCTTCTGGCCAGAGGACTGAAAATTAACGGCATACCTGTGGCTATTCAAAGCCAGGGAGGGAGTCACTTTTGGGCCATGGGAAACTCCAGGCGTTTTGCTTCTTCATTCCTGCTTCTTGACTAGCCTCTACTATTTGCATAGGCCTGGTTTGTTTTTCATAAAGCTGATACATTTCAAAGTAAAGCAAACCTCCCAACATCTGGATGGTAAAACAAATTCTGAAGGAAGCTTAATAATGGATTGTTTGAATTAATGAATTAACCTTATGTAATGCATTTTTTTAAAAAAATACAATTATATGAATAAAAAATAATTTTTAAAAAATATTGAAGCTTCTCATGTCAGCCCGAATAGTATGTGTCAGATCACTGGGAGCTGAAAGCACTTGCATTTTGAAAATGGCATGGATTGTCATGTATGAAGAATGCACTCAAATATACTTTGCTGCTGAACATATATAACAGGAGTGGTCGGTGGCACATCAAAATGGCCTCCTGACAGTAGCGTCACGGCTACTTACCAAGTCAGTGAAGAAGCTGCTGGTGCACCCTGAGTACTCTCTTAAAACCTGAAGGTAAAGTGGCTGGTGAACATATTGTCAATCTTTTATTTTTATTTTTAAAAAGCACAAAATACCTCTTGTGAACTGGGACAATCTTTGTCTCACCATCTTAACTTTAGATTTATTCAGGAAAAGGTACTATGATACATATATGGTGGAATTGTTTAAACATCAAACAATTTTGGGAAATAATATATAATGAAATGAAAAAAATGTTTAGATACTCATTTAGGAAAACACCAGAAGGTTTTCTATTGGGAATAGTACCAGGAAGCCTAAAGGAAGACGATAAGACCTTATATTTATACGCAACAGTAGCAGCAAGGCTGTTGATTGCGAAAAACTGGAAAAGTGGTATAATACTGACAAAAACAGAGTGGCTTGCCAAATTATTGGAGTATTACAATATATCCAAAACAATGGAAGAAATTGGAAGGATTTCAAAAGAAAAGATAGATAGGGACTGGAAGGTGTTTAAAAGATACTTGCAAAATCATATCGAAAAATCAGAACTCCTATTAGAATAAACAAGTTCCATTTCAAATACTGAAATATCAAATAAGATGGATAACAATGTGTAATAGAAAAAGAAATATGAAATTAGGCTAAAGGTGTGTGAAAGAAAGTAATAGAAGTGGAAAGAAATTGTAATTGAGTAGATTGGAAGTCAAACACAAAGGTGGGGTGAGGGGTGGTGGATGGTGATGGGGAAAGGAATTATTTGTGGGATTGAGTGTAAGTATGTTTGAACACTTTTAAGGATTGCATGAAATGTATGTTTGTATGTTTGTATATGTGTATTAATGATGAACTATTTTAACAATAAAAACTTATTTAAAAAAATTAAAAAACAAAAAAACAAAAAAAAGGGAATATATAAGCTGCCTTTTTAGGACAAAACCGTTCCAAGGTGACTTCCAACAGAATACGATCAATATAGAAATATAATGAATTGAAGAAAACATGACGATGAATCAACAGGAACCAGCAATGACCTTAAAATGCTAGGCCCAGTAAAAACATACAAATGTAATAACCGAATTAGAGATAGAATTATAGAATCATAGAGTTGGAAGAGACCACAAGGGCCATCGAGTCCAACCCCCTGCCAAGCAGGAAACACCATCAGAGCACTCCTGACATATGGTTGTCAAGCCTCTGCTTAAAGACCTCCAAAGAAGGAGACTCCACCACACTCCTTGGCAGCAAATTCCACTGTCGAACAGCTCTTACTGTCAGGTACTGTCAGATAAAAAGCAGCACCAATAATACAGCATCCCAATAATATTGTGAGAAAGTCACAATGAACAAATAAGTTTTTAGGACCTGCTTAAAGGCCTGCAGTGATGGCACCTGCCTTCAAGTTTTACAAAATCACTAAAGGGTTGGATATGTGCAAATCATGTGAACAGCAGCATTCTGAGATAAATACATCACCTCTTCGGAGGGGCAGGTGAGGGTGAGCAAAGATAGGCGAAAGGAAAAGAGAGGGCACTATGACACAGTGGGCTCTTACCCCTAATATTCCCAAGAGCCTCTATTATTGTTTGACTGAGTTGGAATGCCTAGGTACATTGACACAGAACTATTTAGAAGGGAGATAAGGAACTCAGTTCACATTTGGCTTCCATTTCAACATGCCTGTTGTCTCACCGGTGATTGGAAATTTTGCTTAGCCTTTTGACCATAGTCAAAAATGCTGTTGTTGTTGTTAGGGGTTGAAGAAGTATGTAAAGGTGTTTAACCATCCCTGATAAACTCTATTGCAAGAGTGTCTAATCTTCCTTTACCTGATAGTTCCCTGGTTAGGAATGCGCCTGCATGACCTCTCAAACCTCCCCAATTGGTCTTCTGTTTATCTCAATTTTGTGCAAAGAAGGTTGGAAACATTTTCTTTTCTCTTTTGTGTGTCAAAATGAAGTTCCATGCTTCCGGAATGGGGGAGACAACGGGTGTACAAAACATATTAGAAAAGAGTAAAACTACTTTCCTCGTGAAGGGTCTTTTCAGGGCCGGCCCTGAAGACTGAAACTTGCCGCTACCGCCAGAGTCACACAACCCCTGTAAGCAGGTTTCAGCAAGGGTGGCCCCTTCCCATTTTGCCTCAGGTGGCAAAATATTCCGGGCTGCCCCTGGGTCTTCTACACATATAACAATCACTACCACGATACATGTCATGTGCATTGGGGGATTCTGGGGCCTTCGTTCCTTTGACACTCCACTCTACCAGGAATGGAGAATGTGTGGCCCTCCAGATATTGATGGCTTCCAACTCCCCCCACCCCCAGCCAGCTTAGCCCATAATCAGGTATGATGCAAGATGAGGTCCAGCCATCTTTATTCACACTGGAAAGTCATTCAACTCAAGGTCCCTGGCTGAAGGTCTTTGGATCAGTGAGTGACTTTCTCCAGAACCATGCCAGCTAGAGGGAGAGGGGTTGAGTTTCTTTGGGATTATAGGGCTGAGAATTCTTTGGCTGGGGGGAAAGAATGTGTTTTGAAGGTGCTTCAGAAGTATAGTGTGTGCATAGCCCAAGACTGCTCCTCCACAGGAGCTAAATGCTACCAAGTGTTTCCCTAGGGCAGGAGTGGGGTACCTGTGGCCCTCCAGCTATTGTCAACTCTAACCTCCATTATATTCAGACATTATGACCCAAAAGTCTAGGTTGATGGAAGCTGCAGTCCAGCAGCATTTGGGGGGGCCACAGCTTCCCCAACCCTGCTGTACGTTATGGTACTGGCAACTTTTTTATGTACACATCAGACATCAGGAAGCCCTCAAGAGGAGGAATTTTTTTTTTTTTTTTTGTCAAGCCTTGGTACTACAATGATTACATTTCTAGAGTAGAGATTAGAAGCAACAACACTGTGCAATGGGGGGGGGGGCTTTTTCATTCCCGTCTTGCCGTGTAAATCCCCATATTCTGCTCCTTTGCTGCTGGATTTCTGGTTTCACTGCAACAGACAGTGCAAGGCAAAGGCAGTCTTTTTCAGACCATAAATAATATAAAGCCAAAGCAAAATCTTACCTCATACTTCAGGACAAATAACTCCCTTGGGGAAAGCCCACATTCTAGTTTAAAGCACATGCTGATATTTGAAAAGTCCAACACCCCAACCAAGTCCCTTTGTAATAAACTCTTACACTGTACCTTTAAAACTTAATGGTCTGTGAAAGTTATTATTGGATGTTTTTAGCATGACGTGCCACTCAGACTCAGGTTTATGAAGTGCATGAGGGCTGCTTCAAAATGACAAAGCTCTGTATGGAAAGTCCTTCCACATAGGAATCACTGTGCAGCCTATGTGGGGTTGTTTGATGGCCTTATATGCACCTATTTGTATATCTCTTTTAAATTTGAAATAAAATCTTGAATTGCCCAGAATAACCAATTTTCACTTATTAGGATACCATGTGTGCATGTGTATCCCGTCCACAAAATAATGTATGTATTGTGATGTTTGCACATATAAGGGTTCACAGCAAATCTTTGAAAATACAGTATTTTTCCAGCATTTCAAGCAAAGCACACATACACTTTTCATTTAAAAAAACACCACATAAATAAAATATTGTTTATCATCTTACAGAAGAATAATAGTGAAGCAAATAATTATTGAATTTATATCCTTTCTCCCAAATAAGTCCAGGCCAGCAAACCACCCAGAAAAATGGTGTTACTGAGCAACCTACATAAATGGCACAAACAAATAAAATTATTATTATTATTATTATTACACTGCCTCTCAACCATATTCTCAGGTATTTGTACAAAGAATTTAAAAGTTGAAAATTGCTGTGGTAGATAAGCTAGAAATGTGTTTTTGAAAAAGAGATAGCTTTTGAAGGCTTCCATGCTAGAATGCAGCTGAGGCAGTGGCATTTAAATGGATGGTGCTTCTTGTCTGTTGCTGTTTTGGGGTGGGATTCCTTTTATACCAGCAAATTTAAGTTGCACAATGATAGTTGATTGGGAGGTCTTGCACAATGAACCAGCTCCACCCCAAAATTACCCCCCCCCCCGTTTCTTTGGCAATAAGGAAAGTGACAGGGAAAAGGACTGGAAACTGTGGGCTAACCCATGCTTTGGCCCAGCGTTGTCTAACCTCCCTGTGAGGTAAGCCAACATCATCTAAACTCCTTGCAAACAAATCAGGATGAATGCCCAGGAAAACAGGGTGTCTGGAAGCACCCAGAGATTCAGCACTAGCACAGAATATAGTGCTATGTTCTCCAGCAGTGCTTTTGCCACACAAATCCTCCTCTGACTACTCACAAGGAAGTCTAGCTCAACAAAGGTCCTTTCCAATCTTAACTTAAAATTCCGAGGTCCTGTGTATTGTTGCTTCCTGTTGAGCACGGCTGGGGAATTAGCGATGAGCACTTTTATTTGTCTTTGGAAGAATCCAGCGGCGTAGCGTGGGTTATCAGCACCCGGGGCAAGGCAAGTAATTTGCGCCCCCTAACCCGGGGCAAGGCAAGTACAGTAATTTACTCTCCCAAGCAGCAGCAGCAGCAGCAGCAGCAGCGAGGCTTCTCTTTCCCCCGCGCTCTCCTGGAGCTGCCTCTTTTCTTTCCTTTTTTCCCTTTCTCCAAGGCTTTTCGCTTTCTCTCCTTAATTGATTCCTCCTCCACACCGCAGCGTTTCCTAGCTGCTTCCCCCCCCTTCCCCTCTCTCTCCTCCTCGCTCTGCTTGCCTTGCCCTGCACCGGCAGCAGCAGGCGCAGCCAGACCCCCGCCAGCCAGCCCGCCCGCCCGCCCACCCGGCTTCCTCTCCTTTTTTTGCCCGCGGCAGAAGGCTTCGCTCTCCCCCTTCCGCGACCTCCTCGCCAAGCCGAGCGAGCACGGGCTCCCTAACCCGTGGATTTTAGTAGGGGCAGAGAGCTGCTAGTGCGAGCGCGCCCCCCGCCCATGTTGCGCCCGGTGCGGCCGGCCCCCCTGGCACCCCCCACGCTACGCCACTGGAAGAATCTCTGCAGTCCTATACTCTTATCTGGGGGTCCCAGTGAACACAGCAGGGATTTCTTCAGAGTAGACCTGTATAAGATTGCACTGTTAATTGCCCTCACGTCAGTTTCTGGCCCGTAGGGAGTAGGCTTTAATTACTGATTTCCTCACATTTTTTCCTTGACATTTTTATATTGAACTAGCATACAGAATGTAAGGGGGAAACAGTAATTAAAGCTTCTCTCCGCTGATGCCTCAGCTACAACATATTTCCTAGGCTACAAGAAATTGGGCAGGATGTACAAACTGGAAGCTTGTTAAGGAAAGGCACAGCAGCTCCAAAAAGCCTTCAGAGCACTTAGCCTGTCCACAGTGATGCCTGCAACACATTTGATTGCAAAAAGAGAGACGCTAACCAGGTCTTTCTTGACTTTGATGCATGCAGGGGTAGCCAACGTGGTGCTCCCCAGATGTTGTTGGACTTCAGTTCCAGTCAGCCCCAGATGGCGTGGGCAAAGGTGTTTTGGTGAGAGGTACTTTAGTGAGACCTACCTTAGGAGATGTTTGGCCAAGAGGTGAATCGGAAAATAAGAAAATGGAAAGTACCTCGTTATGTACTGAAGTTCTCACCCTGGGCCAGCAGGGGGATACTGTAGATAGTTCAGGTCCACATATGCAAATAAGGGATCGAAAGTGACATTCAGTGATTGGATAGTTACAGAAAGGTGTTACAGTTACATTGTACTGGAGCTCTATATAAGCAGGCTGGCTGAACCATTCAGTTCAGTTCTGTTCTGACCTGTGAATAAACAAGAGCTGTTTGGAGCGCTGTGTCGTCTGATATGTTCACCCACGACTTAACACCTCTCCATTTTATTTTTCATCCATCTATCAGTGGCTGGCCAAAGGTCACCGCGTAAGTTTCATGGCCAAGAGAGCATTGGAATCATACTCTTCAGGTCCTAGTCCAACACTCCCATAGCTTTTAGGGTTCTTGCCTTGTTTGCTTTTCATAGTTACCTATATCCCATGCTTCCACTGAAGAACAGCGCTCAAGGCAGCTCACCCCACACCGCCAGCATCCGAGGACGTAACATGAAATAATAATGATCGAAGAACACAAAATCAGAGATGGTGATGGCAGGTCAGATAACTTCAAAACAAGGAGCAGCATTATTTACCCTTCCAACAGGTAGGTTAGAATGATATATAAAAAGAAGCCTAAAGTCAACAAGCTTTGTGGCTGAAAAAGGAATTCTGATCTTGGTTTCTCCCCTCCCCACCCCCCCAGGTATAACAACACTCTGTTTCTTATGCCACACTATCATCTAGCCAGCTTGCACTTCAGCTGGTACCCCCACTTTTCTAAGCACCTCCCCTCAACTCACCCTGGCTCTTTATAGTTCTCCTCAGCTGGGAAAGGGGTCTAGCATAATCACTTCTTACTAGGGGTGCTATTTCCAGAAAGAGGAAAGCTACGTAAGATAGTTGAGTATGGTTCATTTCCATGGGATCAGAAGGACATGGACGCACACAACACTTGAGTAATGTATGCCCACTGTGATCAGGCGCAAACTGCAAAGTATTATTATTTATTATTTATTGAATTTATATACCTGGAGGTCTCAGGGCAGTTCACAGAACAAAATCAAAATATAAAACCATGAAATATATAATCAAAATAAAACAACAACCCAATAACATGCCCCCCCCCAAATAAACATTTTAAAGGGGAAAAGGGCAATAAAATGTCTAGTCAGGCAGCATTTATGTATTTTTCTTCCTATACTTTGAGCAATATGCTTGAACACTTTACTCTAGTTATGAAATGGGAATAGTAAGTAACCAACATCACAGGACTGTTGTGAGAGGAAATGCAGTGAACACTGGTAATTTACGGGCAAACTGAAAATGCTGAATAAATGATTAAGTGTGGCGCAATTATTTTCTGGGTCTCATGTGTATTTTTAAAACATTCAGTTTCAATCCATAAGAAGTCAGCATAAAAGGGGGAATAAATGAGCGATAAAGGTTTGAGCATTTAAAAAACACATAAACAATGCACACTTGCAGATAGAAAGAAACTGAAGCCAGGGCCTGAAATGCTTTTGCTCTGCATTTAAAGTCAGAAACAGGAGCAAATTCTTTCATACTTTCCCAGACTATAGCAATGCCCTTGACAATCAGATAACCCATAGTCCGCAAAATCTGAAATATGTCATCAAGACTTTATTTTACTGCCCAATGTTCCTTGGCCCTGTTGCTTCTCTCAGGCTCTGCTCACCCCCACAAAGCTTACTAGACTATACAAGCAAAAGCTAAGCCAATGAGAGGAAGGGGTGGGCTAAAACATCAAAAGAAGATGCAGTGAAAAGGGGAGCAGGGCTACATACGCCACGGAATGGAGCAGTACAGAAAACAGTGAAGTAAAATGCGATGGAGCAATCTTGTTTTTGCCTCCCACTTCCGTGAGCAATGGGAGGTTCAGGGACGCCTTCAGCAAGAGTCTGGGGGAGCGGACAGGGAGAGAGCTTTGCAGGCTTAGGATGATTTTGTTAAAGCAACAACAGCAACACAATACTATTAATCAGAAATGTCTAAGTTGAAAAGTCGGAGGTGCAGCAGCAAGCATAGACACCGCTGGTCTCAGACTATCGTTCCAAAGGCCAACTACCTGAGCGCGCAGGCTAGACAGCTGTTTTCAACCCAGCAGCTGCCACAGAACCATTGCCCAGCCCTGTGGACAGTGGCAATACATGTTATGTGGGGCTACCATTGGGCTTGGTCCAGAAGCTCCAGCTGATGCACCATGTTGGCAACTAGACTGTTAGTCTAGACTCTTCTGGTGCTTGCAGTGGCTGTTCAAGGATTCACAAGGCCATTTACAACTGGGATCAGTGATGCGTTAAGGGCTGCCTGATTTCTCATATCCCTGCCTGATCACTGGGGTCTTTGGGAGAGCCGCTAGTAGTGGTCTCCCATAGCAGGAGCCATGTGCTCACCAGCACCAGATTTAGCTGATGCGGGTGGTTCCCCTGCACAGGGCACCAAGCCAAGGGGCAGAAAACAACAACCTCTTTCTTATATTAAGGGGGAGCCATTTTTTTTCCTTGCTCAGGGCACCATATTACCAAAGTCGACCCCTGGGTTCACTGTTGTGGGCCCCAAACTGTGGATGAGATCACACAAGTCCCAGCCCTGTTGTTTTTTGGGGAAGTGTTTTATTATTATTATTTCGGCATGCATTTAAAGTCAGTTTTCTGCTCTTATGGTTAATTTTAAGTTATTTCATGATGTATGTTGCATCCCTGCTTGGAAACTACAGGATTAAGCACCGCTTAGAAACAACAGTGTTGAGCAGAATATAAATGATGAAAATAATTACATTAAATAACTTCCAGAAAAAGCCCACAATTTTTGTTAAACTGGACCAGAGATGGGGAACTCATATTGTCCTGGCCATTGCTCACGTTGGCTGCGGTTGATGGGCATCGGTGTCCAATTACATCTGGAGAACCAGCATTCCCCATCTCTGGGCTAGACACTCAGATGGCTTCAAAAGGCTCCTTATTACAATGAGTGGCTAGCTCAGCCAACTTGTATTGTAGCCATGGACAATGGATGAACCCTACTGCTGGAGGTGGGCAAGTAGCCCACACTCTGCATGGCAAATACAGCTTGACCATTAGAATGTTATCAGTTTTTCCTTTTGAATATGTAAATTCACTGATAGAAGTACATTTGACTGATGGTGCTATTACAACAACAAATTAACATGTCTTGAAAGAGGTATGAGCAGCGGCAATAGTGTCTCATTGTTGTTGTTGTTTAGTCGTTTAGTCGTGTCCAACTCTTCGTGACCCCATGGACCAGAGCACGCCAGGCACTCCTGTCTTCCACTGCCTCCCACAGTTTGGTCAAATTCATGCTGGTAGCTTTGAGAGCACTGTCCAACCATCTTGTCCTCTGTCGTCCCCTTCTCCTTGTGCCCTCAATCTTTCCCAACATCAGGGTCTTTTCCAGGGAGTCTTTTCTTCTCATGAGGTGGCCAAAGTATTGGAGCCTCAGCTTCACGATCTGTCCTTCCAGTGAGCACTCAGGGCCGATTTCCTTAAGAACGGAGAGGTTTGATCGTTTTGCAGTCCATGGGACTCTCAAGAGTCTCCTCCAGCACCATAATTCAAAAGCATCAATTCTTCGGCGATCAGCCTTCTTTATGGTCCAGCTCTCACTTCCATACTGGGAAAACCATAGCTTTAACTATACGGACCTTTGTTGGCAAGGTGATGTCTCTGCTTTTTAAGATGCTGTCTAGGTTTGTCATTGCTTTTCTCCCAAGAAGCAGGCATCTTTTAATTTCGTGACTGCTGTCACCATCTGCAGTGATCATGGAGCCCAAGAAAGTAAAATCTCTCACTGCCTCCATTTCTTCCCCTTCTATTTGCCAGGAAGTGATGGGACCAGTGGCAGTGATCCATGAAGGAGATAGTGTCTCATACTGAAGCTTGTTTTGTATACCAAAAAAAACTTCAATAAAAACTAATTAAAGAAAAAGAAAGAATCGTGAGGTAGACGTCTTCTACTAGTGCATTGAGAGCCACTACTAGGTTGCCACCTGATCTAATGTGGGTCGCAACAACAGGACTACCACCATATAAATATATGGGGCCCCAAATGCATGTTTGACTTAAAGATGGGCTCTGAGTCTGAGAAAGTTGAAGATGACTGAGCTAGTAGGCCAAACGACATGTTATTATTTATTTGAATATTTTCAGTTTGAAAAACAAGCCATTATTATTAGCTCCTTTGAAAGACATCAAATATTTTAACACTAGTAAGAACCTCAATAATACCACTTTAGTTTAGTTACTTTTTATTTTATTTTCAAATCAGTTCTCTAACCGAAACTTCATTTTATTTCCGTTTGGGTCTCTCTTCAGAGCACACATTTGTTGCTTATGACTGGAAAATACAGACCAGTCTTCCATTGGGATCCCCTCTGACTCTTGTTATCAGTGTTCTCTGCCCTCATCAGAGAAAACAGTTGCATTACAAACATATTTAAAGAAGTTGTCTGAATTCTAGTTGTCTGGAGTTCCACTTTAACTTAAAGCAGTGCTTTTTTCTGGGGGTGGATGCATGGGTACGCATATCCCTAAACATTTTGTGAATCTAAGTTTGGCCTCATTGAGGGGCAGTATTTCAATATGAGGAGGAAAATGAGAGTACCACTAAACACTTTTTTAGAAGGGAAAAAAAGGGGGAAAAGCACTGGTTTAAAGACAGAGTCTGCATCTCCATGAAACTATTTAAAACCCTCACAGGTTAGTCCAAGAACAGGCTGACCTATATCAAATCTTAGGGAAAGCAGATACACTTGATTTTTAAAATATCTGTAGGGGGTGGAAAATATGTGATAAGATTTCCTCTTAAAATATACTTTCTTCACAAGAGTATTTGTAATAATGGCCCAATAATAATAATTCAGGTTTTGAAGTAAAATTCTGTCATCTTGAATTTGCTTTGGATTTGCAACAAGATCTCTTACCCTAAAGAAAGAGATGGCATAATGTGTTGCTCTGTGTACTTTTCAAAATGACCATTACTAATGGGGTTTCACATCCACAGGAAGGTATCCTAAATGTGAAATCCTATTGCCAATATGGCAATCAATACTGCTGTTAGGTTAGGCTTTATTTGATAATTTACGTCCATGAATCAAATTAAATTATTAAGTAAAGCAGTGTTGTCTTAATGTGATATAATTATCTTAAAATTCAACAACATAGAAGGGAAGGTCCCCCTGATATATGGTGGCTCACATTGCTCAATCCATACTTTGTATCAGACCTCTCTGAGTTGGCCCACCTCTTCACCATAGTCACCATTGCCCATTCAGTGACACACTCCCTCTGGGTCCAGTGTTCCCAGAAAGACCATCAGGAGGAAGGTGGAGGATGCTGTTCTCACTCTTGCTACTGCTTGCCTGCCCAGAAAGGCAACATGAACAGGCAATGACTGCAAGAAGTAGGACCAGAAAGAAAGAAAGAAAGAAAGAAAGAAAGAAAGAAAGAAAGAAAGAAAGATTTTAAATAGTATAAACACACTACAAACAACAATTCAAAATCCAAATATCAAGATTATTCTGAATCTCCTGACTTCTCCCCATCCTTTCCATGGGTCCTGATGATAATATTTACACCTGCATATCAATATTTATCCAAATTCTTATCCTTCTAAATTATCCATACTTTCTGTTACTTTACAAGTGTGGTTAATATCCTGCCAGTGTTTTAACCTGCTTGCAGTGGTCTTGTAAGAAAATCATAAACTTTCCCCTTTTTGTTTTAAGTTCATGTCTTCTTGATTTCTGAGCTTCCCAGTTAATTTTGCCATTTCGGCATAGTCCATCATCTTGGTTTGCCATTCTTCTCTGGTCAGGGCTGCTTCTTCCTTCCATCTCTGGGCTAGTAGTATCCGTGTAGCTGCTGTCACATACATGAACAATCTTTTCTGGTCCTTTGGAATCTCGGTACCTATAATTCCTAATAAGAAAGCTTCTGGTTTTTTAACAAAAGTTATTTTAAACATTTTTTTCATTTCATTATACACCCCCCACAAAATTTAATTACTTTACATATCCACCACATATGATAAAAGTTACCTTCTTTTTCTTTACATTTCCAGCAAGTTTTTGTCCTCATTCTTTACATTTTTGCTAATTTAGCAAGGGTCAAATACCAAGGAAACTCTATTTTTTCAATTATGAAGAAGAAGAATATGTATAATTTGGTACCCTGTTTTGTTGATCAAATAAATAAAAGGTGACATATAAGTGGTCCATATGTGAGTTTCCCATATAAACCTTGTTAACCAAAATAATGATGTAATGTAGATGCTATTGAAAACTGGTACTCTCATTCTCTCTCCCCCCCCCATTAACATAAATACTCCTGCCTTTCCTTTGTATCCCTAATCTTTTGTTCATTTAATTCACTTGTAAGTACTAAGCAAGCAAGCAAAAAAAAAAAAAAGGCCCCACCTTCCCAAGTGAAGATTACCCAACAAAAGAAATTCATTTGGGCTAAATAGGAGGCCATTATCATACCTTGCATTCCCTGCTGTCACAAACTATATTTCCATGGGCAAATGAACAGGTAAAACTCCCCGGATTGGGGAACAAGGCACATCTTCGAGGACTCTATTGAAAACCTCAAAGTAAACAGCAACCTTGGAATGTATTAGGGACAGTTTAGATGTAAATGGTTCTAACCTTCACAAGGACTGTATTTTATCTTTACCTGTTTTATTGGGAAGGTCTTTCAAATTATTGCATCAATATCCCACCTTCATCAACAGAATTCAAGGCGGCATACGCAGGTTGATGCACCTGCAGAATGCACTTCCTCTCGTCCAAGTCAAAGCACTGAATATCCAAAGCATCGGTGCCCACCACCAACTGCAGTACTCTGTGCCACCTTCCAGAGGGTTCACCAGCACACACGGATTGGGTACACAAAAATAGGTAGGAGAGCTCGGCAAAAATGGGATGCCTTGCCTTACATGAGTCTAAGCACTCCATGGTTCCCAGGAGGTCTCCCAGCCAGGCACAGAGACACAGATCTGATGACTGTGAACCTAGATGATCTATGCCTATAGCATACATGGGATTTTGTTTGTACCCGGGATGGAAGGAGGGGAACTATGTTTGTCTACTGGCACATTCAAAGTTTCTTCCACAGATATGGCCACTGTTTCTTCTTTTGTTAAAAAACATATCTATTTAAAATGTATGTCTTGCTTTTCCAACTGAAGCTCATAGTAGGTTAGTGGAACAGTCATTAAAATTATATAATAAAATATTTAAGTAAGAAAACAAACATCTGTACAACCAATACAAAAACCCCCACAACTAACCACAATAGCTTCTAATGGTAAAAGGTGTTGCCGTAAGTCATTGCTGCTAATGTTGGTAACTTTAGTAATTGCTTCTAATCTGATTATGTTTTCTGATTACTGTATCTTACGAAATCTGGTACCCCACTTTAAAGGAGCAACCACACTTTAAAAGGTGGTATATAGATCAGCGAATAGACAGACTAAGAGAAGGAAATACTTTGCAAAACCATGTTTAACTTTCCATTCTAACAGCTAAAGGCGGCATGCACTAGCAAGTAAACCCAGGAAGCAAGTTTCACAATTGCAAGAGCGGAACAGAAAAGGCTAAGAGTAATGCTTCATTGAAATACCTTACCATGCAGGGGGTTGGTGAAGGGTGTCAAATGGGAAGATGCATGGCTGGTTCAGGCTATCCCTAGAAAAACTAGCATCTTGGATTTTGCCAGGAAACCAAAGTGCCAAAGCATATCAGTGATATCCATCGCTTGATAACTATCAAATCAGTAGCATTAAGAAATAAAGTAAGTTTAGAATCCTCAAGAATAGCCCCACAAAGTCCACATGTCACAACAATTTAAAATCCAGTATTAGAAATGGTTAAAGCAAATTACGGTCCTGGGAATTGGGTGGATCCTGTAAACACACAGTGTTGATGATCCATGCTATAAAAGTAGGTGAATACCTCTGCAGGGGCTGTAACTTGGCAGGTTATCAGACACACTTGTCCAAGGATCCTGTCTGCATCCTCTCAGGCAACAAAACCTGAAACTGACCCAAAACAATTCCGGTAAACAGGAGTTATGAGAAACCTCTGGCCCAGACTGCAGCAATGATGGAGTCCAAGCCACATCACAACAAACTCTGTCTCTTAACTGCCTTCAAATTAGGCACGGTCAGCAATTGAAAATATGCAATAGACAACAGTAATACCAGCGTGTAAAAGCACCCAGGAGAAAACAAGCTACAGTTCAGAAAAAGGGAGACTGCGCCACTTTCTTCCCAATGTATTTTATTTTGGGAGGAAATGTTTTCTCAACCCAGTGCAAGAAGTACAGACCTGGAAATTAGCTATGCATTGATTGTTAAGTTTATACAGTATAAACAAACTTTTAAACTCTCCCCCCACTCCAAATACTTTATTACAGCTGTTTACACATAATTACTATATTACATTTTTATCCTGCCCTTCTTCCAAGCAACTCAGGGCAACATACATGATTGTGCCTCTGCCCATTTTATTCATACAAATACACCATGAAAGATGGTGACTGGCCTATAGCCTATAGCCACCTAGTACGTTTCATGGCTGAGTGGGCCTTTGAACTCATGAGCCACATTGGGTTGGATCTGGTCTAAGGTTTCGGTGGCTTGTCCTCTGGTGGTGATCCTAACAGATTCGCAGCGCAGGACTTCTAAACAAAGCAGAGAAAAGCATAGAGCTAAAGTTATGGGAAAGGGTACCTAGAAACAAAGCTGTTGATAATGTAGGGGAGCTCCTCAATCTATGGCTCAGCCACAATAAATTAGGTAGCTATCATTTGGTCCAGTATACCTGAAGGAGCATCTCCACCCCCATCGTTCTGCCTGGACACTGAGGTCAAGTGCCTTCTGGCGGTTCTCTCACTGTGAGAAGCCAAGTTACAGGGAACCAGGCAGAGGGCATTCTCAGTAGTGGCACCCGCCCTGTGGAATGCCCTCCCACCAGATGTCAAAGAGAAAAACAACTACCAGACTTTTAGAAGACATCTGAAGGCAGTCCTGTTTATTATTATCACCTCCCAGAAAGTCCCCCAAACCAGTTAGCTGCAGACCATTTTCTCAGGAGATCAGGCGGACTGAGAAAGGTGGTTAGAGATTTCAAAGCAGTGGCTGGCCAGCCACCAGTCAGGGATGTTGTAGTAGTTAATTCCCTGCATTAGCAGGGGCTTAGACAACATGACCCTTTAGGGTTCCTTCCCACTGTACAATTCTGCTTATGACAAAGTTAAATGGTGATTACTGACCAGGTCTGTATATCTTGAAAGCTGTGATCTTATATACATTTACAAGTCCCACTAAGCTTGAGTAGAATTGTGCTGCTAGTCAAAGAGTGTTCAAATGCACAGGAAAAACATGCATGCGTTCAAAGGAAACTGACACATTCTTGGAAACGCTGCTCAAATTAAAAATTGGCCGTGTCTTGTTTTACATACAGTCAATCAATCAAATTCAAAAGCTGATTTTTCTTTAAACTATTTGGGTCAATTTTTTCTTCATGTCTCTTGTCATAGCCTAAGAAGACCTTATCAACACAGATGAAGCCAAAAGTTCCCTTTCTTCATTCAAAGAAAAGTGAGTTTTAAGTGTTCTTCAGAAGATAACAAAACCCAAGGTACTCTCCAGTCCAGTGTCCTTGTGCTGAGTCACTTTAACTATTAACATCCTGGCCTACATTTGTTGTTATTTACATTCTGGAATCACAATGCAATTAATGACTCTGCAGTGATGTCCAAGTGCCCTTCTCCTATAACTGCATGTCTGTCTTTTGAAGCATTCATATGCTAAAGCCCTTCACAGAAAGTGACTATTGTTCCTCTTTGGCCTTCCTTCATCTCCACTCAGGCTAGTCTATTTAAATGACAACATTCAAAAGGTTAACCAAGCCACCCAAGTGCCTTTAAAAAAAAAAGAAAATAAAGGAAATCCAAGTCTAGTAAAAGCAATAAAAAAGCAGAGTAAATTGCAGCTGGCTAAATGCCAGATGAAAATTAAGAGGGAAAATTTGAAAACCAATATGCAGCCAAGACTACGGAGGTGCGAGAAAAGAAAAGAAAGACATTTCGATTAGACTTGCAAATGTTCATAATCTTCCGGTGAAAGTTATACTTTTGCATCACTTCTTCACAAAGAATAGGGGGGTAAAAAAATAAATGCCAGCCCATCATAAAGATGAGATTATGGGGAAGGCGGGAGTGAATCAATAAAGGAGGCACTAGGGAACAAACTCAGTTAAGGTCTTGGGGGCAATCTGGAGAATGTTAGGGAAAAAACTAAAGCCCATTGAAATCAATGGAACTCACCCTGGCATTTAAGTTGAAAAGTGCTTCCCAAAGACTTGGTCGGCACTGATCTTTACCCCAGATCAGCACTTTGCTAAATTATATTAATAATTGGGCTAGCCTTATTTCAGTTTCAAAAAGACCCTACGTGCCTATTGAGAGGTCCCAGTTCTACTTGGGTTGATATTGGTGGCAAAACGTCTGTTATCACATACAAAAATAGGATCTAAACCAAGGACACGAAAGTGATTTTGTTATTTTTTTAAAAAAGAAAATCAATTAAACAGCTGCCACATTCCAGCTATTCTCTTTTAAGTACTTGAGAGCCAGTGTACTGTAGTTGGTGAACTGTTCCGAGTATCAAGTTTGAGGATATTGGGTAGTTTTAGGTTCAAATCCCCAATCACCCATGGAGTTCTCAGTCTGAGGTACCGTTTAGTGAACCTCAAAAGGATATTCCAATAACAAACCACAGCGTCACATAAATGGTGGAGCAAATTTGCTTTCTGATGCTCCAAAGGTTAGGACCCAAAAGAACGGGTTCAATGAACAAGAGGATTTTGACTAAAAGTTAAAAGCAGACTGCCTCAGAAACTGGTGGCAACTCATAGCTAGAGGTTTTTACGCAGAGCGTGAATGACCAACTCTAAGTTATATTGTGGCCGATTTTCTGCATTGAACTAAAGTCAGATTATTTCCTTTCCATCGCTACAAGTCTGTGAAATAAGCCATTCAGTAGTATTTCAACCATATACATATTTAAAGTTTTCATTTTCATTTTCAATTGCATATACTGATGCGGTGAGGGAGAAGGGGAATTTTTACTTGCCCCAAATTCTGCTGCAGATTTTATTTCACTGGGGGAGAGCAGAGGTAGGACAACTCTGTAATTCAGACCAAACATTTGGTTGCACATTTGTTATGCATAGAATTTATCCAAAGCAACCTCTCCACTCCATAGCTACTTTGAGATGCATCTCACTTTGGGAAGCATTCACAAATTCACTTAACACTGATTAAAGGTAAGGGGATGCCTGACCATTAGGTCCAATCGCGAACGACTCTGGGGTTTTGGTGCTCATCTCGCTTTACTGGCTGAGGGAGCCAGCATACAGCTTCTGGGTCATGTGGCCAGCATGACTAAGCCGCTTCTGGCGAATCAGAGCAGCACACGGAAATGCTGTTTACCTTTCCGCCAGAGTGGTACCTATTTATCTACTTGCACTTTGAAGTGCTTTCGAACTGCTAGGTTGGCAGGAGCTGGGACCGAGCAACGGGAGCTCACCCCGTCGCGGGGATTTGAACCGCCGACCTTCCGATTGGCAATCCCTAGGCTCAGTGGTTTAGACCACACTGCCACCCATGTCCCTAACCTCTTATTGCTCTTTTGTTCACAGAGTTGTTAGGATTCTTTGAAAAGCCTTTAAAATGCTACCTGTTTTTAAAAGGCAGAATACAGTTCTTCCTCATCCTTGCCAGCGATTGAGAGAGCAATCCTACATTAAATACATTGTAAGAAGTGTGTGTGTGTGTGTGTGTGTGTGTGTGCGCGCGCGGGGGGAATTGGTAACCAATGCAGTCAGGCCAGGACTGGTGTTATGTGCTTAGACCCATCTTGCCCAAGTGAGCAACCTGGCCTCTGAATTCTGCACTAGCTGAAGTTTCTGAGCAGTCTTCAAGTTCCTGAGCCCATGTATAACACTGCAATGATCTAACCTAGAGGTTACCAAAGCATAGACAAAGCTGATAGGAGATACTTCATGCCACCACAGCCACTTGAGCCTTGAGTAACAGATTCAGAAATACCCGCAAGCTACTCACCTGTTCCTTGCCCATCACTATATGATTTATGCAGGGACCAAGCAAACGTATTGACTCCCCAAGAGGACTTTGCACCCACTTGGCTCCTCCTCAGTCATTTTAGCTCTGTGTAGCAGGATTTCATCGTGCAGGATTTGGCTTAGCGTTGGTCTGAACAGGATCATAATTAAGCACGCTCCTCAGATACAATCAAGAACAAGTCTTGGCTACAAATTGTGGCTTGGGAGAAGAGGGCTTAACCACGATCCTGTGCCATGCTATGCCAAACCTGGGCTAAGCTGCCACGCTATGCTAAGCTAATAGGGCCAGGGGAGGAGCAAAGGGGATGCAATGTCTAGGAGCCGGCATGTTTGCACTGTGTCATGGTTTGATTTAGCCCCACGTGCAAATGGAGCAATCGAATCACACAATATGGTCAGAGGCAGTAATGCTTTTGTATACCAGTTGCTGGAAACTGCAGGAGGGGGAAATGCACTTGCGCTCTGTGGCTACTGTGGGGACAGGATGCTGAACTAGTGGGCCTGATGCAGCAGGCTTTTCTTACATTCTAATGTTTATACTAAATAAACCATCTCACCCCTTGCTTTTTCCTGTAAGACCAATTGCAGTCGTTAACAGTCGTTAACAGGTTTACCACACCTATCAGCCAATCACCCATTCCAATCACCCATTCCAACCACCCTTCTGAGTAATAACCCTCCCCACCTTCTCACTAGATATAAGGGTCTGGTGACTTCTGTTTCAGTGTATCTGAAGAAGTGTGCATGCACACGAAAGCTCATACCAATACTGCAACAAACTTAGTTGGTCTCTAAGGTGCTACTGGAAGGAATTTTTTTATTTTTTTTATACTAAATAAGTGTGTGAATTTGCTGTATTTAAGGCATTATGGTGAAAAGCAGTCCATAAATGCAATCAATTAGTAAAATAAAAATGTCTGCACCATGCTTCCTACAAGTTGCTCAGGATGACACACAAGCAGCTTTCCCACTTTCTCTTCCCAACCACCCTGTGATGGAGGTTGCACCAAGGTAGCAATGTGAGATGTTTTAAACATGTTTTGCTGAGAGTTCCAGGGGTTATTTGTGCCCTCCTCTCCCCCAGTTCCAGGCAATGAGTGAAGGTTTGAACTCCACAACTCACCTGGCACACTGATGAACAGTCATTAGATGCTATATATAAATTGCAAGTAATAATAAAGTAAAGCTGGCATCTCCCAGGGACACGTTAGCAGGCTTGCACATTTGCATATATGCATCCACACATTTTATCTTGACACTGCAAACTAGGGGGGAGGGGAAAGAAATAATCACCAACCTTTCAGAAATACTGATGTTATCAAGTCCTGGAACAGCTGAGTCACAACCTGGTGCTTGACTGATCAACTCTTCTCAGCTATCTGAAGTATTTACAATGCGTCATCAAGATGGTTTTGGTCTTTCCCTCTAAATGCCAGTTACTTAGTGAGTTCTTGTTATTCCTCTCTACTGGCGTGTTTTACTGGTGAGTTCAGGTTTCCTACCTGAGTGTGACATGGATCAATAAAGGGACTTTCTTCAGCAGAAGGTACAAGACTTTTCATATGTGGTGGGCATGTGAATGAGTGCAACCATTTTGGGAAGGGATATTTACAAAACAGAACAAAGCAAAATCACAAACCAGGATGTGCAATTCAATCCATGCCTAGGTTTATGAACAATCTTCAAAGATATTCAGCAAGGAACTCACCATTTTTTCTTCTGGTAGCGGCACAATTACTTATAGCAAAGAACCAGAAATGACTTGATCCCTTGCACATCACACAATGGAAACAGAAGATATGGACAACTGCTTTATCTGAGACACTAACTAATAGAGTAAAAAGGTAAAGGTACCCCTGAACGTAAGGTCCTGTCACGGACGACGCCCTCAATGACATATCCAATATGGACAATCCTGTTGGATTATGACACTCTATTATACAATATTCAAACGAAAACCCTGATGATTGGCAACCGTCAACTACACATTTATGGAGAAATTTGATGCATTAGTCTTCTGTTTGGGGGGTGGGGATAGGAAGGGGGGAAATCAATTGTATTGTTTTTTATGTGCATGCTCATATTTTTCTTGAAAAATTAATGAAATTAAAATAAAGGGACTTTCTAAATATTCTCTCTTTCATTTAGAGGACAGAAAAAGGAGCAGGGGACAACTATGGAGTTTTCATGCTCCGTGCCGGATAGGATTCTGACTGCATTGAGGCTGCAATCAACTGCAAACCTTGTAGGAAGTAAGTCCTATTGAACTCAACGGGACTTAGTTCTGAGGAAATATGCTTAGGATTGCACTGTGATTGTCTCAAGGATCTAACGCTAGAAAAATGTGTGTGTTAATGACAGTAATTTTCTTGGAATATGAGGGAAGAGAACCATGTTGAGCTGCATGTCCATGTGAAGTGTCACTTTGGGGTCGTGGGTGTAGGTGAGCTGGTTGAATTCAATCCATCATGGATGTTAAGGAAATCAGTACCTGGGTATAGAAGATACAACATTATGATTCCTTCCCACCTGTGCCAGGGAAGGAGGTAGGCATGCTCCCAAGGGAGAATGCTAGTAGTAAAGGAGAAAATGGCAGCCATTCACTTAGTTGGGCAAAAAGTACAGGGGTCTGCTCAGGGGCACTGTAGAAGCATGGTAAGGGGAACACGTGAATGTCAGACTATTTGGCCACCTGGCCAAGTATTGCTACTCTGACTGGCAGAAGCTCTCCAGCATCTTTGGCAGAGGTCTTTCACATACGTTACCTCCTGCTTTTCTAACTGGAGAGGCCAAGGATTCTACCCGAGACCTTTGGCATGCAAAGCATGTGCTCTCTTGCTGAACTATGACTACTCCCATTGCAGCACCTGAAATTGTCCCTGGATTGCCATCTTCTTCTGGCGGGGGAAGGAAACCTATTTGTTACTTAGATATTTTTGCCTTCTTTTCAATGCAAAAAAGAGGGCTCGGCAAAGTAGCTTACAATATATCTATGTTAGCAAAAATATAATTTTGGAACAGTAACAAATAGTATTACCAAATATATTTTATCTGAGTCCAGTTCTATGACTAGGTATTCCCCAGCAGTAGATCCTAAGTATGCCCTAGAATGATCATAATGGGAGCCTTCAAGAACTGAAGCTGCTCCAACCCTGGTTTTGGGGTTACTTTAGAACAGCGGTGAGGGACCCTGCGGCCCTCAGCATGTTGCTGGATGCCAACTCCCATAATGGCCAAGGATCAGGGAATGATGGGAATCGGAGTCCAATAACATCTGGATTCAAGGGCACCAGACTCGCTATCCATGTATGGCAAAAACACAACCCACTATATTGTATGCAATTGTATGCCTACGAGATTTGTACAGTGGATGCTCGGGTTGGGAAAGTGATCCATGCGGGATGCACATTCGCAACCCGCAGCATTCGCAACCCGCAGCGGTACGTCTGCGCATGCGCAGGTTGCGATTCGCGCTTCTGTGCATGTGCAAAATGCGATTTAGTGCTTCTGTGCATGCATGACCGCCAAAACCCGGAAGTAACCCGTTCCGGTACTTCCAGGTTCCGGCGGTCTGTAACCTCCCCAAAAAAATGCAACCTGAAGCATCTGTAACCCGAGGTATGACTGTATACTGCTTGACATTTACTGTACTCCCTTTCCGATTCACAAGCACAATTAAGTATAATAGCGCTTAACAAACTGGTCAGGGAGAGTACAGCACAATATGTGCATAGGGCTCCTTTGCCAATGAGAGCAGCAGGAAGACTCTTAGTGACTCCTTCTGTATCAGGGAAGATTATTACATTCTCTTCTTCTACACCCCTACAACTGCGTTGTTCAGTTTACTTCCCAGTCAAATCCTAAAACTTGTATTTTAAAAATAATAAAGCTTACTGCTGGTAAGCAAAGCACCAGGCTCTATTACAGCATTAGCAACAACAAAAAAACTGACCTTCCCTTTAGTCTTAAAAAACAAAAAAACAAAAAAACTATTGTTGGAAAGTTTTCCAATGCTCTGAAAACAGCAGCTCCTACGGTGAAAACAGCGAGCTGACGTGAATCCCTTTCACAGTTCCGACGGGTCCTCGTCTTAGAGACATTACGGTGCGCGGTGGTGATAAGAGAAACCATGTGGGCTTGTTAACTTAGGCGCAGGCAGGAATGATAGGAATTCGCAGCGCTTCCATTTAATGATCAGAGCACAGAAGCCTCAATTAAAGCGATATCGCCCAATATTTCTCCCAGCTTCGGGTTCGATACAAAGCCCACAAACCTTGCCTAACCTACGAGCCTCGGCGTTAACTTTTAACGCGCTTAGGATCCCTCCCGGTTTAGCGTGGGAAAATAAGGAGAACCGGAGCATTAAATGAGCAGCGTCTTTTCTTATAAAAATACAGATGTTGTTCAGCGCCCCCCCCCCGCTCTTAAAACACACACAAAGGGAGCAAACTACAGACGTATCGTATATTAAACATCTCCAAAAGCACTTTGAAACCGGTAGCTTCCCCTCCCCCTCCCCTCCCCACTCTCACAGTTTCGGAAATTATCGAAAGAGCCCAGATTTTCCCCCGCCCCCCCCCCAACTCCGCCGCAATCATCATATGCATTATCCGGTTGCATTTTGATCCATCTCTTTTATTCAAGTACAATGTAGGCAGTGGCCCTTACGTAAGGGGGACCCTTTGCTATTTTGCTTTTTTAAGTAGGAATGCGCAAAAGAAAGCCCAAGATTATGTAGCTTCGCTCGCCAGACGAGAAAGCTGAGAGAGGAAACTCGTCTTAACCGCAACTCTCCAGCGCAGCAACAGATAACTTCTGCTTTCTTGCTTGCATCCCCCTGATTGGAAGAAGGTTGCATATACTTTTTCCTTTTTTATTTTTTGGAAAGCGAGGCGGAGGGGGGGGGGGAGAGACACAAGAGGAAAAATGTTCATTACATCATGAGAAAGTGCCTGCAAGATTCCTCTTCTACACACACACACACACACACACACACGTTTCAACTTCCTGATGTTGCTGCTATATTCAATCCAAGCAAGATCAGGCAGAATTTCTCACAGCGAGAGCGGGAAGGGGGTGGCTGGGTGGGTTGAGGATTTCACGCATTAAGCACGTCGCTGGGGTCGGTTTGGGAGGCAATGCCTTGCGAGAAGCGCGGCTGGCCAAGATACACGATGCTTGCAAACAATTGCAGAGGCAAGCAAGACGCAGCAAGCCTCTGGCAAACGTGCGCGCCGCGGTGTGGTAGGTAAACCTCAGGAAGAGTATGCGCCCCCGCGCAGCCCGGCCAAGGTACAACAACCCATGCGGCGCTGTGTGCCGACAGACACAGATCTAACCACGGGCCCTTCCCAAATATGTGGCCGGTTTTGTTTCGTTTAGAATGCCAAAGACCTTTTCACATATAAGGGGGTGGGTTTTTTAAGGGACTCAGAAGACGCTTGCCAGAATCCACACGGGGGAGGGGGGTGGTTAGGGAGAGCCAGTGTGCGTAATTGCAACATTTTCCGCCGCTCGACTGGTTATTAATGTCATCTGCACAGACGGCAGTCCTTTGCCCCCTTACCTAGGAGCAAGTCGCACTGAACACGAGGCGGCCGGGGGGGGGAGCTTACTTCCGAGTAAACGTGCCTAGGAGCGCGCAGCACATGTGCCCTTAAGGGCGCCTCTTCCTCATACGCGCCTCCTCGGAGGAGAAGACGAGCGGAGCAGCAACCAACTCCGAAGCCAATGCAGGCTGGAGGGAGGAGGCGAGATCGCCTGCAGCAGCCCCCTAACAGTCGCATCATGTGGGGCTCTCAGCGCCCCCACTCCACCTCTCCTTCCGAGTCCCTCAGGAGTGATACCCCCACTCTTCTTCCTAAGTTGTATTCTAAAAGAGACCCACTGATTGCAACCATTATTTAATAAAAAGGGATTGGGGGGGGGGGGTTGACAGACAGAAAGATCTCGCCGCCACCTCCCGAGTTGCAACTACGAGGTGTGTTTTTTTCTAAAAACTTCGGTAAAGCTGTCAGAACAGACCTAAAACTTACGTGCCGTTTATATTCGAGCTCTTGATTATTCCCCCCCCCATCAAAATCGTGAGTGAAAAATGAAAGAGGGGTGCGCTTTAGCCAACACCATGTGAAAACGGAACGTGAGACCTAAAAGGAGCTGCATTTTTTAATGAGAGCCTTGGAAAGATTTAACAATGGAAAACATTGACCGAGCGGAGAAAGCGCGGAGAGGAGGGGGTGGAGCGGAGTGGGCAACGAACTCCTTTAAAGTTGCCGATCAGGTATCTCGCTCAAGGTGAGATTCCACCTACACATGTGGGAAGTGGTTTGTTTAATTTATGGCATTCTTACAAACAAAAGAAGGCTGGTTCCCGGCGCTGGGGATCGAGGGGAAAGTGCACACATTTGAAGGGGCAGAAATGCCGGAGCGCATATGCGAAGCTGGTATATCGGATGGTCCCTTTTCCAGTTGAAAGGGCAATCGGCCCTCCTACCCTGGAAGACAACAAGGTAATCGCTGATTTGAGTAATCCCAAATCCATGCAGGGAATGGGCAAAGGGCGAATGTCCAAATGGGAATCTGTGTTTCATAACTCATACATAACCACCTACCATCCCCACGCGCGCGCACCCCAAACTGCGGTTGCCCTACACTTTCCCTTTTACGGGATCTCTTAAACCAGACACGTGCACTACGAAAGTCCCCTTTCTGGCTTCAACGTCTGCAAGGCTGGCAACGCTTTCCCAATTATTATTCGCCATTAAATAAAGAGCATGTCGGCTCTCTCCGTTTTTCCTTTTGATCGTTGACCAAGCGGGAAAGTGCAACTGTGAACGTGAGAAAAAAGCTTCCATCAAAAGTTTCCTGTTCCCCCCGTTGCAACTCCAGCGTTCACGTTTTTCTTCGGCTCTCGCACTTTTGCCTCAACCCCTTTTGTCTTGTCAGAGAGAAATCAAACAAGTTCCTAGTTCAGATCTGCCTGATCCGCCTGGTAACAGATCTATTCCCCCATTGGCTAATGCTAATTCCAGTTTCCTCTTGTATTGGAGCCCAGTTGGGGAAAGGGGGGGGGAGTTCCCTCCAGGAATTAGAGCCAATTTTGTTTTAAGTGGGCGATCTCGCTCCTGCAATATTGCCACACGCAGCAGAAGCCGGTCTTTCTGTGCAGCCGTCTCAGCTGGAGGGTGGTGGTACAAGGGGGGCTCCGGAAAAGCTGTAGCTGATACTGCTCCGTCTCATAAATCAAGGGCTCCTGCCACACCGACGCAGATTTTTATGAATGAAAAAAACAACAACATTGCTCTGGTCGTGGATCCCCCCCCCGCCACTTTCCCCCCTCTTCTTTAAAGGACTGGAAAGGGGAACCGACTTTACAAAGCAAATATTGTTCGGTATAAAGGGAGTGCGCGCAGCTGGCCACTGACCCGAGTTATATTTACTAAACGCAAATTAAGAAATAAAAATGTGAGTCGCAGATAAGCGGACGAAGAGCTTTTAAAACGAGGACGGAGACACTCTTGACCATCTAACGTTAGTGTGCTTTAGAAATAGGGAAAGCGAAGAGACCGGGGGGGGGGGATTCCAAAAGACTTGGGAAGGTTATGCAAAAACACATCCTTTAAGTTTGCATATCAAGGCGTGCCTGGAATTTGCGGGGAGTTTACTTAACGTTTCACAATGCCAGGCTGCGCTTCAATTAGAAGGCACCCTGGAGACAGAGAAGCTGCACAGGAAATATATATATATATACATTCATATCCGTATATACACTCACGTATGTCAAACAGCGATGTACTCGAACTTTGGGCATGCGCAGAAAGCTGGGGTTGCAAATTCTGCGCATTTACGCGGGAGGAAGCTCCAATGACTGGTACAGACCTTACTTCCGAGTAAACAGGACTGGGCTGTGAGACCTCCTCCATAGGGTTTCTCCATTATATCCTCTAGTCTTATAGAACCGTGCCCGACGGCTCTATCTTTCTTACTTTGGATGAGCCCCATTGAAGTCATTGGGACTTAATTCTAAGTAAGATTACCTAAAATGCGGTGATAATGCCTTATGCAAAGCAAACAGCAGCACGTCCCCATACCTAAACGTATACCACATTTGGATGTTCAAGTGAAAGCCAGGGAGCCAGTTTATAAAGGCGGTTTTGATAAGCGTCGAATTCTGCAGTACTGCTCAATAATTGTGGCTGCGTACTGCAATCCTATGTGTCTGCTCAGAAGGAACCTCCAACTGAGTTCAATGAAACAACATCTCCCCAAAAGTGGTTGATAAGGTCCTACTTTTCCCTCTCCAGTCTGGAAGGGTTTTTAGTTTTCCCTAGATGATAATGATACGTTATATTAAGTTTTGGGTGGCGTGAAATATTTCAAATGGATTGGAATCCCACGCCTACTTACCACGTGTTTTATGATGAAGGCGCAAGGGATTAGATGCATTTAAATTAACAGTTCAAAGTATCTTTCCCTCGACTACAGAAATGAAATCTAAATTCACTCTGAAAGGGGGGGGCCGGATAGAAAAGTGCACTTCCCGTCCCTTCTTTGGGTTCCGGCTAAGCACGTTGGAGGAAATAATGGCCACCATTTTGCTTATGCCATGCTTATGGCATTTCTACGGCAGGCTACCAAAAGATCTGCCACATCTTCCGGGCGAAGGGCTTGCCCCGCTCCAAAATACATTAAATTGGAAACCCCATTGGCTGCAAGTTTACTTCCAAGCAAATGCATGCAGATGCAAGGCTGCATTTTTTTTTTTTTTGACAGAATAGCACCCTGGAGCCAAAATCCAAGTCAAGGAAAGTTTGAGACTGCAATTCTATATGCAGCAGTACTTACCTGGGACTAAACTCCATTGACAATAATGAGACTTACGTCGAAGTAGACGTAATCTACGGAAGTCGCGGAGCCTTTGTTGCGCGTAATGAGTTTAGACTCAGGCTGCTTGGACTTCAAAATTAAACGCCACAAATAATTTGGATCGTCTTTTTATTATTATATCTTCTCTAGCCAGTGGCAATAACTTCGGCCCTCTGTGCAATCCTAAGTACGTACATACTCATACAAAGAAGCCCAATGTGCTTACTCTCTAGAAAGTGTATTTAGAATAGCTGCCCCGGGTTCTTTTCCCAACTTATCCAGAAAATGAGCTTGCCTTCTAAAATAATAACTTAAAAAATGAAATAAAAATAAATACGGCTAAGAATGCTGGTTTCCTAGATGGATGGCCCACGACGCAGATGATCTCTTCCAAACCACCGTAGTGGCGGTGGGGTCCCTTACTTGGAAAAGGAGCCCGAAGCCCCTACTGCCTGTCCGTGTCTGTGTGTGGCCTAGTCTCATTCATCATTCGGCTGCCGGAGCCCTCTCCATTTTTAAAAAATTCTGCCTGATCCAGTGGAAAGACAATTTGGGCTTCCCCCACCACCTCTCTCTGTCTCTGTCTCTCCCTCCTTCCTTCAGCCGAAAAGGGGGAAAAAAGAAAAAGAAAGAAAGCGAGTCCTTGTCCTCATTTGCATTTGCATTAAAAGCCCTGCTTCTGTCTCCGCTAAGCAAAGGGGGAAGGACTTGCAGCCTATGGGATGGCTTTAGGGCTCTGCCCCCTGCTTTTGGCTTCTCTCCCTCTCCCTTCTCTTTCGCATTCTCCCCGCGCTTTGATCTCTGCTTAACAACAGTCACGTCACGGGGGGACTCATACAGGAGAGTTTTGTTGGAAGTTAGAAAGTTTTGCAGCCTCCAGAGGGCTGTAGCAGCAGTAGCAGCAGCAGCAGCAGCAAGCAGCATCTGAGGGACTCCTGGAAGGGGAAGAGCCAGAGAATCTGACTCAGTCCTTTGGAGCAAAGCTGCGCCTGCAGGAGAAGGAGCAAGGAGGAGGCGGAGGCGGCAGACATGGAACATCAGCTGCTCTGCTGTGAAGTGGAGACCATCAGGAGAGCCTACCAAGACACCAACCTGCTCAATGACAGGGTCTTGCAGACGATGCTGAAAGCAGAGGAGACCTGCTCGCCCTCGGTCTCCTACTTCAAGTGCGTGCAGAAGGAGATCTTACCATATATGAGGAAAATAGTGGCCACTTGGATGTTGGAGGTTGGTAAACGCGCTTTGCAAAAGCTTGCGCTTTCTCGCAATAAAACCATTCCGGAGTCCCAGTGTCTCTCTTCCTCTCTTTTCTGTCTTTCTTTACCCCCCTCCAATTTCCTGCACCCTAAAACATACTGTGAAGCATTGATTTCTACCCCCCGCCACCCCCACCCTCCACGCCTTTCCCCTCTTTCCTATAGACTTGGGCTAGTTAAGCTAGAATGCAGCCTTTACGCTGTCACCAATAACAGGGGGCTTGTCGAGTTAGTATATAGAGTCAATTCGTGCAAAAAAAGAGAGGGGGGAAACGAATTTTGGAAGTTTCAGAAAGACGCCCCCCTTCCTCGTGCCTCTGCGGGATCCTAAAGGTGGGATCGGCAGATCCCTGGAGCATGCCCCCCTCCGGATTCTTCGGCAGCCCTTCAACCTTGCCATGAATCGGACTAGGATTTTATTTTAAATTAATATCCATGGACACGTATGCAAGTGCTCCCCGTGCCAGTATTATGCGCCATCTTTGTTCTTTTATTGCAAAGGCCAAGTGTTTATTAATAATTAGAAAGGCAGGAGCCCGCGGGAGGGGGAGAGAGGAAAGTGGGGTTCCCGGGGGGACCCCGAGCAGAGGGGATCGGGCTCCTGGCTTGCAGATCTTGGGGAGTTGCTGCTGGAAACTTTTCTTTGTTCAGAGAGCAGAAGCGAGCCTCTGGGCTTCCCCCTTGGAAGACATGCTTCTGCTGCACGAACTTGTCGGCAAGGTCGCCCGGCAAAAACCGGTGTGGATTTCGCCTTCCGTCGGCGACACGTGTTTGTGGGGGTTCCCATCAGGACCAGGGGCGTCTGGGCTACATTTTCAGCCCTTTTGCGAAGACCTGCGGGCTTGCGGTCTATTTTTAATAAATTTTTGAAAGCCGGGGCGCTGGCAAATGTCGCACGTTGCTTCCTGAGGGAGAGAGAGAAGAGGACTGGGGAGCCCTAGAGTTTGACTTCGGGGTGTCCCCCTAGAGAGTCCCCCGGGTCTCATCCCAAGGGGGATCGGTAAAGGACCCCCGCGGCGGTGTTTTCAGACTCTTTTGGGGGCTCTGCAGATTTTTTAAATATTTTTAAATATTTTTTGAAAAGATGACGTCTGGGGAAAAAGGCTTGCAGCTGCCTCACTGGACGCCACCTTTGTGTCTCGACGAAAGCGGGGGTCGGCAGCTCCCAAGTCAGGGGGAGCCAATAGGGGGCATCTAGGCCATGGCCCCCAACGGGTTGAAACCCCCTTCCCCAATTTTTTTTTGCGGGGGCGTTTGCCGTTCAATAGGGCCCCCCCAAAAAGCTCCAATTTTCTTTTCTTTTTTCTTCCCCGAACGCCGACCACGTTTTTGAAAGCCACATTTTGCTCAACTTGCGACTTTCTCTTTCATTTCTTCTCTTGCACTGTTTCGTCGGTTTATTTGTTTTTATTCGAGGAAATTCACTTAATTTGTTTTGTTTTTTCCCCTTCACCACCTCATAGCCACTGAAAGCAAGTTGGTTGCCAGAAGGCATGGGGAACTCCTTGAGGTTTTTTAATTTTACTTTTTAAAGTGCTAGTTTCAACAGGCTTTCTTTCCCCTGCAGGTTTGTGAGGAGCAGAAATGTGAAGAGGAGGTTTTCCCCTTGGCTATGAACTATTTGGACCGATATCTCTCCTTCGAACCCCTCAAGAAAACCCGCCTGCAACTGCTGGGAGCTACCTGCATGTTTGTGGCTTCGAAAATGAAGGAAACCATTCCTCTAACTGCAGAAAAACTGTGTATTTACACTGATAACTCCATTAGACCCAACGAATTATTGGTAATTTCCTATTTAATTTCATCAGGGAAACAAAGCTATAAACCTCACCAAGGAAAAGAAATAGATTTATATCCCCATCATAACCCACACCTCACATTTGAGGTTTGAGAACTGTGTCTGGCTTTCCCCGGCTTGCGCTCTTCCCGCGTTATCCAGACAAACTTCTAGACTGGCTGAATGGAAATAACAGATATGGCCAATATGGTTCTTGAGATTTCTGAATGACAAAGCCAGGGGTGCATAATATCCCTTCCACATTCCTTGTGGGGCGTGAGCCCTATTGAACTCCTTAGGATTTATTTCCAAGTAAACATGCGTCAAGGAGACAGACTTGCTGAGCTGCAATCCTAAGCACACTTTTTTTTTTGTGGCGGGGAGTAAACAAATATTTTTAGCAACGGTGTATAAAGACAACCTCTGGACGGCTGCAGCCCATATTGTGCAGTAGAATAACTGAATGAAAATTCCCTAATATGTTAAACCCTTATTATTAACTCACAATGAGGAGAAATATAGTAACAAGATGGGGGAGAGGCGGAAAAATGGGTGGCTGGCGCCCTCTTGTGGTAGAAACTCATCTGGCCGGCCGCATGCCTGGTTAATGGAGCGCTGGTTCAGAGCAGCTGGGTGGTGGTGGGGCTGGAGTGGGGGGGGGAGGGAGGGAACAGAATTATGTAATTTTCCTGTGGAAAGGCACCTTTCCCGCCTGCTTCTGTTCTCCTCCGGTGGCATTATGGCTGCTGCCATGTTTGGCAAGAGCCCATTTTTTGCTGGCAAGGCTCGCCCTCCTGCACAAAGCAAGGCACCTAAAGTGAAGCAGACTTCAGGATACAGTGTTAGGATAGCTACTCTGCCAACAAACGCTGCATTTCCAGGTGCTTATAAAGGGAACTTTGTAATCACATTTTTCTCTCTTTCTCTCCATTCTTCCTCCCCCCCCCTCCCCCCTTGTAGCAAATGGAACTGCTTCTGGTGAATAAGCTGAAATGGAATCTGGCTGCCATGACCCCTCATGACTTTATTGAACATTTTCTAAGTAAAATGCCTGTGGCTGAGGACAGCAAGCAGATCATCCGTAAACACGCCCAGACTTTTGTGGCTCTATGTGCTACAGGTATGAGCCTTGCACTCTCCAGAAGGCGTGTTGTGTGTCTGTGTACCCCAGCAAGCACACCCTCCTCCCTTTACCCGCTGCCCAGAATCCCATAGGCACACCCTTTAAAACTGGGCACTAAATTTTCAGCTTAGCTCATGCACTAAGCAGGTGTCTCCTTTTCCAGAACCCGGATTACTTTTGCCAAAGGTGAGTCTGCCAGAAAGAGGCATTTCCTCTCTGTTTCGAGGCTGAAAATCGCTTTGCGGAGTGTGGTTCAGCCTGGGGGAAAGTGGCTAGATTAGTTGTCCGTTGCAGAGCGTCGTGCTCTCAGAGGTCTGCCCAAGAGCTTCAGGGCTGGATGGCCTTGGAAACCTGTTTTTTCCCTCTCTTGTTGTTGCTGTTCTTGCCATTTTAAAGTCATTGGGGTGCAGGGTTTGTGTCTGCTTCCTCTGGAACATTTAGAATTGAACCTCTTCCCGCCCCTTCCCAATCCTTAAGTGCTGCTGGCAGAGGGCAGGAGCAAAGACGTAGAAGTGGGCCCAACGTAGAAGTTCTCTGGCCAAGAGCTGAGTCTCTGCTGTCCACACCCTGCTGACCACGTGCTGTGCTGAAGCCATGTGCGCTCGAAACCGCGGGAGGAGCCAGAGACTATGACAAAGCTCCAGGATTTCATAGAGAGGGGACTGGTTTTTTGTTTCAAGGGCAATCTTTGTGTGTGTGCGTGCGCATGCCAGCGCTTTTAAGCACTCTTCCCCCGCCCTGCCACTTCCCTTGTTGCCGTTTCATTTCCTTGATTCCTTATTCCAGTCACCCTATTCCTATTCCTTACTCCTTTCACCCCCTAAATGACAAGCAGGAGTCTGAGACTGGAAATGTGTTCTTGCATTCCTGATGTTCAGGTAGCACAGCTGGTGCTTTTTTGCAGCAGGCCAAGTGGGGAAGGGGGGGTGTGAATATTAAAAAAGGGAGAGGGAAATGAGTTTTCCTCCAGTGTGGCAAGAATGATTTGGAAATGGCTAAAGGACAACGAAGCAAAGGTCACCAATGCTCACGTTCCTTTGAACGGAAGCCTGCAGTGTTGACTCTTGAGGATCAAACCGGTGTTTTTTGCATACATTCTGGGAGAGTTTATATTGGTGAAATGCGATTTGTCATTATCCCAGGTTGGCATGGGACAATTGAGCTTGAATAGACTTCCCTGAGCTTGGAAAGTTGAATTGCACTTAAAATCCAAGTTGATGCTTGAGGTTAAAGCCCAGCAGTTTGTGATGTCACACCTGAGATGTATTTGGTGGAAAGATCCAAGAAAAACAACAAGCAGATTTCCCCCCCTCCACCTCCCCTTGTTGATTTTAAACAGGCCCTCCTACTGCAGGGGTTGGTTTAGAGAGGTAGCCGCAGACTCTCCAAAGAGAAATATGTAAATATTGTAAATATTTTTCAATCTCGCCTTTCATCCTGAGCCTAACTGTAGCACTGTATGCAGCTCAGGGTTTTCTAGAAAATGCATTCCTCACCATGCTCTTTAAAAACATTAGGGCATTTATTTGTTTTTTTAAAAATAGTTTTTAGTCTTAAGCACAGTTACCTGGGAGTAAGCACCACTGAATCCACTGAGACTTGCCGCTGAGTAGACATGAACAGGAGTGCTCTGTAAAAAGAATCAAGTTTTGGGATAGAAAATAGATTTGTTTAGAGCAAGCTGGCAAGTCCCAATGGTGAGACAAGCCTTGTAACCAGAGAGTGGGTTTTCGAGCCTGTTTGTTTGTTTGCTTCTTACCCCCAAACAGCGTCCTCTTTTGGATATGGGGATGTTTAACCTGGGTTATTGCGCTGGCAGCAGCAGTTCCGCAGTGATGAAAACAAGAATAGTTCAAAGGTCGGAGGCTTGCAAAGAGCCAAGGTCTTTGATCTGCTGTCAGTGTTGTTACGTTTCTGGTTTAGAAGGCACGTCTAGAGGCCTATCTTAAACATTGTTCTAAACGCCATACGTAGAACCGGAAAATGAATTGGTGAATGCAAACCTTGTCCAGAAAAATGTTCTATGCAGGCTTTTAAAAGAAGTGTGTGGAGGTCAACAAGGGAACCCCCAATCCTAATGAAGTCAGTGGGAATTTTGCCTAAGTAAACAGTGTTTAATAGGGTTTTATGTTGGCGAATTTATCCTTAACAGCCACATTTTAGAAAGAAAGAAAGAAAATTAATTGAGGGCTGCTGAGACAGAGATCAGGAAATGGATGCATGGCCTTTCTACAGATAGGATTGGTTTTTACTGTTTCCTCATTCTGCTATTCTAATTTGCCAAGCTCCCATCTGGATGAGTTACAAACCCTGTTTTATTAACTACTGCTGAGGCTTCATCCAAAACCCCATTGAATTAAAGGTCCATTTGGCCATTAGAGCACGGCTTCCACTTCATGCGGAATAAAAGGGGAAGGTTCCTAGAGGACTTTGCAATAGAACTACTTACTTTTAAACAGTGGGCGAAAAAGTTTAAATGAGGTGAAGGCAGGGTAAAACAAATGTTTGAGGATTTCTAGAAGTGTGGTTTTGTTCTAGATATAAAGAAGATTACAAGCAAAGGTGATGCTAAAAGGAATTCCCTTTTATGTTCCTCCTTCAGCTCTCTGTCTAACCAGACTGGATTTGCCTTGTAATTTCTCTCTCTCTTTCACATGTGTGTGTGTTGTTTTGTTTTGTTTTGAATATGTTTTCTCCAAAGACTCCTTTTGTGTGGTGGGAGGCTTGGGACGGAAGAAGAAGAAGGGGGGAAAATTACCACGAGTTGTTTAGCCTAATGAATAGGGCCCTGGCATGGCCAAGGAAGGCACAGATCACACAAATGAAGTGAGCTTCATTGATCCAAGCTGAGACCACTGCTTAGGGAAAAGGCCCTGCTCTAAACAAGCAGAACGATTAATTGGGACAAATATTGGGAGATTCGGGGTTTCATTCTGTTCCTCCGGCTGTCTAAACATAATTGGGTCTGCCACTGCTGCTCCGCCCCCCATCACTTTTCTTCCGCGGAGGATTATTATCATTATTTAATGTGATTTTGCTGGAGAAAAGCCCTCCCTTTGAAATGCGTTTGCCACAATTCGCCTATTCTGCGAGCCTTTCTAAAATTGGAAGTCTCAAGGTATGCGACCAGTTGAAACCTGTTGCATCTCGCAGCCAGTGATTTATGTTCGGAGTTTTGATTTGCCTCAATGAAAAGATTTTCATTCATAGCCCCCAGCTCTCCAGACGGATGGAATTGCTGCTCCATTTAAAAAGGAAAAGGGGGTGACTTGCCTTGTTAGGAATTTTTTTTTTTTTAAAGCGCTACAGCGCCTAGATGCCTGCTTTGTCCTCCCTTCAGGGTGGCTGGCATTCTTCTCTCTCCTCTTTCCTCCCCCCCTCCTCTCCTTTTAACAACACTGAAGTTGTTTATTCTTTTTGGATGAAGTCTCAGATAGGCTACTGGGGATGTGTGCTTCAATTGAGGGGCCCCCTTCCCCATTGTAGCTGTGTCAGGTCTAATTCATCTCACCGAAGCCCCCTTGTTCCTGAGCGCTCAATAGCGCAAGATGAGGCAATGGAGGCTGACAATGATGCCACACTCTTCCCTTGGGAGCATCCAATTACAGCCGAGAGGGGCCCCCTGATTAATATGCTGAAATTAGTGGTCTCTGCCACAAATAATTCCTTGTTGTGTCGCAACAAAAAGTCTGTCCATGCCGCTTGTCTAGAGTGGTTATAGGGACAGGCACAAACCGGTCATTTAAACTTCATTATTGCTTTTCCACCTTGGGAAGAAAGAGGGTGTGACTAGGAATTCCTCTTCCTTTTTCTCTCGCCACTTTAAAAGGAAGTACTTTGTGCATTCCCAAACTTGCTACTCTTTGAATGATCTCATGATCACTTTGCCCATTTTAGAGTTGGAGTTTTGGTTTGGTTTTGTTTTAAAGGTGGGGCCTTCATTCCAAACTGAAAAAAAGCAAAGTTTCCAAGATTGGAAAAAGAATCGAATCTGGGTGATGTAGAAGTCAGAATGCCAGATAAGGGTGGTCATTTCTGTGCTTCTTCAAAACCCTTTACAAGCTCTGCAGCAGTTAATTGGTTTGATGTGTATTCATCCAGTGGGGCTGAAGTTGAAAATTTATTGATGCCTAGGCACAGGCCTTTGTAAAATGAAAAGTAGGAAGGTAATCTCAGGCAACATGGCATAGTGTTTAAATAGCAATACATATAGTCCATGTCTTAGGGGATCATTTAAGAGTTGAGGCTTTGAGCATTTAAATGTGTGTTGCTCTGCACCGCAGTGTGCAAATGCTTCTGAATTGTGATTTCCCTCAACAACAAACCTGAGATTGAGTCTCATAATCTACCAACTGAGCCATCTCTCATCTCCCAATATTTTAAAAGGGCATATTGCCCTATTGTCAACATTTTAAATTGTAATAAGGTGCCAATATTGGGTAGGGATACTCACAGTAGCCCTATTGAACTTAAGGGACATGATAAACTAAGGTATTTTCAATGGATCTACTCTTAGTAAGACTTAATTGAATGCAAGCCATTACATTTAACAAGGAATGCGAAAGAAATGATTTTTGCATAGTCCTGGAGGTGATTTTGCTGATAAAATATTCTCACACTGATTTTCCTGAAGAGCAGCTGCAAATCACAATTTAAAATATTTACGATTTTAAGAAAGTGTTCAGCACAGTGGACTATTGGAAGGGAAATTGCAATTCTATAGATTGTTTGGGGTTTGTAGGTGAGCAGATGGATTGCCTCCAAGCTGCTGGGAGCGTTTCCTAAGTTGATGTACATAGGTTGGCATTTTCTGCTTTCATCCTTACAATCAGATATTGAAACATGTTCTCCCTCTCTTAATTCCTGGTCATGGTCAAATGAAGGCATGAATCAAACATGCCTGCTTAGAAGGAGCCTTAGCCTCAAAATGTAAATGATTGCTTTTTTGTTGCTGTAACATTCTCTAGGGCAGCTATATAGGCCAAGCAATCATGGGAGTGGCTTTGCCGCAAGACCTACAGCAATGCAGTTTGGAAGTGGGCCCGGGCTCTTGTCAGCGTGGTGTCATATCAGAATGTAGCTTATTGTCTGCCGGTTCTTAGGACCCCCTTACACTAAGTCCCCATTGCCCGGATGGAAGGCAGTCGCAGATAAGGGAAGGTTGAAGCAAAACATTTACCGGAGGAAGTGCCCATTTACATCCGATTTCTCTATTTCACTGTAGTGGTGAAGTTCTTGTATATGTGGGGTTCAAGTTTCCACCTTTATTAGAAAGAGTAAAATTTTTGGTTGGCGTATGTGGCCAGAAGTATGTTTAATGGAGGATTGGAACCTTGAACTGCAGTCCCACTCACTTCAGAGTTAATCTCATTGGACTCAGCAGTGCTTTTAAAAAGTACTATACATTTGGGCTGTTGGATGCTGTTCTGCATAGATTGATTATATGAAACCACTTGGACAGAAAATTAGAAAACCCTCTAAATGTGCTCTCTCTGAACAGAGTTGAAACCAGGATTCTATTCTAGTTTTAAAAGTTATTTGGGGGGGGGGATTCTATACTGGCTTTGCTTGCAAGCTCATGGTCTGATGACGAATGCGTTCTTTTAGCTGCTGGAGACTGAACCATCCTGAAAAACGATAGGATGCAAGGTGGTGGTCCAGTTTCAAAGGAGTTGCTACAGCCTTTGGTGCAATAAAGTACCACAAAGCTCTAAATCTATGCAGCTACATGAGATTTGAAGAGGAGCTCTGATGGATTAGGCCAAAGGCCAATTTAGTCCATCAGCATGTTCTCACAGTGGCTGACCATATGTCTATGGGAGGCTTGCAAGCAGAACATGGATGCTACTACCAACACATCTCGTTGAAGGAAATGATTGTGTGGGTGAATTTATATGCAGGTTGGTTTTCATGGGACTGTTCACAGAGATGGGCCAAAAAATGTTCCAAGAGATGCTGTAAGAAAAGCAGTAAGCCTAGATGCATATGTTCACATGGACACGCTTTGCCCATTGGAAACCTTTGTGCACTGGGTCAGCCGCCTTTATTTGCACCCGTGAGCGTAGGGTGGTATGTATATGCAAGCTCACTTCTATTTCTTTGTTTTCCCCCCAACAGATGTTAAGTTTATTTCAAATCCACCTTCCATGATTGCAGCTGGTAGTGTGGTAGCTGCTGTGCAAGGCCTTCACCTTGGAAACACCAACGCTTTCCTCTCTTACCAATGCCTCACACATTTCCTCTCGAAAGTCATCAAATGTGACCCGGTAAGTGATGCTTGATCCGTACTCCTGGTGCCTCCTGGTTGGGGGGGCATCTAGTCTGTTTGTGGGCCTCAAATCAAAGCAAGGGTCAAAAGTTGCTTCACATCTGTCACCTTCTTCATCTTCACTGATTTATTGTCTACATTAGTACCCAAAAGTCTCCTTTATGTATTGTGTGGGCTGAATGCTACCACTAGTTCCAAGCCTTTCAATGAAGAAATACCAAGAAAGCAAAAGAGAAACTCTTAATTTAAGAGGACAAGTTCAGAGGCTGTATTGATCTATAGATAATTAAATCGTGTGGACAAGTGCTCTTAAAAGTAAGTCAAGGAACTAGTGATTGCAGTGAACAGAGCTTTCTCTTTTTTAACCACTCCTGAGATTCTTTATATTGCTAAAAGATGTGTGGGGAAAATGTTAACAGAATTTTAATGGTTTACAACAAGGTAGACCTGCACAGTAGATCATACTGAATTCCAAGCCCTCCCCATCCCAGCTGTTTTTTGTTTTTGTTTTTTAAGTGCCCCATTATTTCATGAAAAGGTAGATGGTCCTCATAGGACTCTTCTTTTTGCCCCGCAGCTTCCTGGAGATGCTCATCAGTAACTAGTGAGCAATAAACGTTTCATGAATGAATGGGCAGGAAGGGAGCCTACATGGAAGACCTAAAGTCAATGATCCATGCCCTAATGGTGTGTGAAGTTGGGGCAGAGTTTAGCTTTGTGCTGGAACAATGTGAAAGCCCAATAAAAAGATGCTTGGGAAAAGGTTCTTGTGAGGTCTCCAAGCACCAACAATGAGTCAAATAAAATCAGCCCTGAGGCTTGCAACCAAATCTTGGAGGCATGGCTAAAACATTCCTTGTTTCATACGTCCATAAATATATAGAAAATATAAGAGTGCAGAATCGAGAGCTGCCGCAATTACAATGAGGCTCCTTAGCATCCTGAGACTTCATAATGAATGGAATGTTGTGGTACTTTGATTGCAAATGCTTGCTTCACTGCTGCATTATACATGGGTTCATGATGTTATTTTTTATTTGGCTTTCAAGCTGCCAAAGTTTTGGCTATAGGCAGTCTTTTTTTCAGGATTGGATGTGCTCAGTCAGTGCAAGCAACATAGATGCCTGCGCTGATCCATCATCTGCCTGCATAGCAAAAGAGAGAGAATAGCGAAGACACTTTGAGAAAAGCATCCTGCCGAAGCAATATTGGCACTAGGTTCTTTTAAATCACATCCTGCCTACTTTTGATTTGATGCCAGATTAGGAGCTAAAGAAAGCACCACAGAGCTGTGTCTTGTTTTGTAGAAAGAACGCTTCATTGAAGGCAGTGCTAACTTACATTTAGTGTCAGGGTTGCAGGATGCAGTTTACCTGAGCCTGATCTACTCTCCTCATTTTTCATGAAGCCTTTGCAGAGCTCGCAAATGATCCCCCTGTTGTCTTGAATGAAGGATGTGTTTTGTGGTAGTGCTAGGTGGATTGAGTCACCTTGTCATGCTCAAAACTGGTTGATTTCAGTGGCACAACTTCAGCTTGAAGACTGTCCCTGAAGCGCTTCAGTGGCACCAGGTCTAAATTCACTCCTTATGTCTTGGCTTCATTTCAAATGTTGAAACAAAGTGGTGTCAGCCTTATACAGATGTTGAACTTACAAATAAGTAGAACATGTGAACAAGGAGAGCAGGGCTGTGCACACTTGCTCTACCCTTTCCCAGTTGCTCTCTACGAGTTTTGAGGGTGGCTGTCAAGACATGAAAATCAGCATTGCAGAACTTTGATTTTCCAGGATATACATTGCTTAGGGGGTGTGCCTAGGAAGAGCAGGGTCTCTACTGCAGCCTGTTGACCTCAAACTCTTGAAGCCCAATGGGAGTTAGAGTTAGTGCCCTTGCCTCTGCTGTCTTTCAACTTGTGTGGTAAACTTAAGTTGGCTTTAATACCTGAATTGCAATCTTGTCTACCTATGGACCAAGTAGGTTCTCCACTGTACTTTGCCTCTGTCCAGTGCAATACATTTGACTTAGGGGTTCCGCAGCAGTTAAATGACCTGCTATCCTGCGCTGATCGTGATTTTAAAGGAAATTATATTTAAGCATATTTTCATGCATAAGATGGAACTGGAGTCTATTGCATTGTGGTCTTCTGAATCATGTGAAACAATACATTCTTATGTGGTTTGGTCAATATCTGAGCTTTTCTCAGAAAGAGGGATTTTTATAATTGAAAACAATGGTTTGGATCCAAAGGTCCTCTTCTGAAGGAGTGTTTTACACATCACACTGGAGTGTTACACAGGAAACAGGGGAGCGGGTGGCGCTGTGGTCTAAACCACTGAGCCTCTTGGGCTTGCCAATTGGAAGGTTGGTGGTTCAAATCCGGACGACAGGGTGAGCTCCCATTTCTCTGTCCCAGCTTCTGCCAACCTAGCAGTTTGAAAGCACACCAGTGCAAGTAGATAAATAGGTACCACTGCATTGGGAAGGTAAACGGCATTTCTGTGCACTCTCTGGCTTCTGTCACGGTGTTGTGTTGTGCCAGAAGCGGTTTAGTCATGCTGGCCACATGACCCGGAAAGCTGTCTGTGAACAAATGCCAACCCAGCTCCCTTGACCTGAAGCGAGATGGGCACTATACCCCATAGTCACCTTTGACTGGATTTAACCATCCAGGGGTCCTTTACCTTTTTACCTTACACAGGAAATATAAAACCTAAGATGTTTGGTTACTTGCCGAATCTCTATGGAGCCTAGTACCTACAGCACGGTGCAGTTCTTTCTGTTAGCACTTGTCTAAGCCCTTGGGAATAGCATTCACAGCTGCTTTCCAAAGATTTTCTGTTCTTTGGATTCAACCCACCAGTGTCTTTCAAAAGAGCTATGATCCAGAGAACTCTGTTCAGTATGCACTGGGACTCAATTTTCCTGACCACAGAAAGGAGGTGAACCTCAAAAGGTGCTAGAGAAAATGGTTTGTGGTTTGTTTATTTACAGAAGCACTCAGTTTCTTGCCTCATGCATTTTGAGTTACTATGTTCATCATTAGACACAGCTACAGACAAGAGTGTGATTCAAGCAATTCTGTTATAAAATTTGGCACATGAGCGTTATGTAGAAACACATTCTTAAAAATCTCTGAGGTTCCATGGATATTCTTTTGTAAAAAGAAATGGCTTGATGTGTCTGTACATAATTGCAGTTTGCTAAATTTTATGTTGTCATACTTTTGAATTGTTTTTATGTGTCTCCAAGAAGGAGTATGGTGTACTAAAAATGCAGTGGTCAAAGGAAAAATGGGGTTATTCTGTAAATAAAACATTTTTATCAGCTTTTGAAGCTTACCACCCTTTGGCAGTAGGGGCTGAATGTCAGTGATGCCTCCCCTTTCCAAGCTCAGTTTTTATCTAATAGCAGCTTCTGAACTGTAGGAACATGGCAGCCTGCCTTTAACAAAGTTAAACCACTGCTGCATTGTCTGCACAGGGGACCAGCTAACTTGTGGCCTTCCACAGCTACCACCATTCCTGGCTGAGGCTGATGGTCCATAATCATTAGATGGATGGGAGTTGCAGTCCAAAAATCAGGAGGGCACAAAAATCCCAAGTTTTTCTGGGTTGCTTAACATAGAACTTGCACTTTATCTTCTACAAGTGCATGGGTTTTCATAATGTGTCACACAGTCGTCAACTTTAAAGTTTAAAAACCACAGAGATCAACATTTCATTTCATTTGAACATCGTAAAATATACTTAAAATTCTTGGCTGGAATAGATGACCTAGAGGATTAAAAAAATAATAATTTACGGTTAATTTTTTACTTTTAACCACGAGAAAGTAAAAGCTAAAATTAATAGCACCTGACTGAAATTCCTTTATGGTTCATTTTGGTAGGAGTCCAATTTCCCATTTTGCTTTTGATCAGTGGTAATTAGAAGTCAGATAGCCACCCTTAGACTCTTGGGCTGTCTTTCATCGGCTCTGTTCCTGACATTCATTTCAAGGCCAGAAAATTGCTACATTCAATTTGTTTTCAATGCTATCTGTTAAATACATTGGAATTTGTGTGGCTTCACACTGGGAGCATCTTGTCTGTAACCACAGTGGACCAGGCAATAAATATTGCAGGATTCTTAAGTTGTCTCTGTTACTTTTCTTTGATCTCCAAATCCCAAATTGACTGACATACAGCCTGATCACAGCTTAGTTATAGTAAAAAGTTATGTCTTTATGTTAGTAGAGCACACTCATTTTCTCACAACTCTCAGGCCTGGTCTGAACAAGCTCTAAGTAAACTTTCCCGAATCTGATGCCCTCTAAAGGTTGTTGGACTACAATTCTCATAATCCACAGGTTCCCTGTTTTAATGTCATTATCGATTGATGGTGCCAATAATTCAATACTAGGCAGTTGTAGCCCAATGCAACCAAATATATATTAGTTTCTAAGGAACAGGATTCCAAAAATATAATCACAAAGTCAGCACTGCCAGACGTAACTTTAATTCTACCACCTTTATTTCTACAGTGCAAAGTGAGAGCTTTTGGCAAAGTTGTTGAGCTTGCCATACTTTCCAGTGATTTCCACCCAGACAGTTTCCGACTGCCGTATTCTGGCTATGCCCGGGAAATTATGGACGTATGGCAGCCCTACACTTCACACAAGGCTTTGGAGAAGATGGGATGCTGCATGAGTTTTGCTTGCTATTTTTGAGATTCCACAGTGTCTGGCACATGGTAACTCCCTTGACATTCATGTCAAGCATTGAGAAGGGAAAGCCAGAAACAGCAAGGTTCTAGTTGGTTCCAAAGCTCAAAATTGAGTTTCAGACATCAATACCAACTCTTGAGTTCCCTGCATCTGCTGAAAGACTTGCCAGTAATCACTGGGGAGAAAAAGCAGCATGGAGCTAAAATTTGCAGGTCCCCTCCAGTGACAACGAATCTTTTGGTCACAATCCCTAAAACCATATGTGCTATGCACCCAGTTTTGTTTGTTCTTACAAATCTTGTGAGTGTCTAGTCACCCTCTAGCAAGCTTGATGAGCTTCAGCATTCCTCCAGCCCAAATCCTGGGAAGATGTTGGGGTATCAGCTCCACAATTGGACTGCACTTTGGAAACTCAGCATGACAAGAGCAGGCCCCAGCTGGCCTTTGGAGCTGGAGAAGGGAGTAGGGATTCCATTATGGAATTTGCTCCTACAAGAAGCAGGGGTGGCCATCAACTTGGATGGCTTTAGAAGACATATTTACGGAGGAGAAAGCTATCAGCAGCGACTATCCCTGATGGCTGTGTTCTACCACCACTGACTGAGGCAGTATGCTTTTAGGACGGGGGAATGTTGCTGTGCTCAGGTATCTGCTTGTTTCCCACAGGCTTCTAGTTGGCCACTTTGAAAACAGGATGCTAAGCAAGGTGGGCCACTGGCCTAATCTAGGAGATCCTTCTTATGATCATTCCAACATTGCACTTTGCTTCAAAGGCATCTTCTGGTGGGCATGTGTTTGTGTGTGTGGTGGTTTCCAAATACAAGAGCAGAACTGGGGGCTACATTACACTGTGTTTTCAAGTATCTTCACAACTTGAGTCCCCGTCAGGGAAAAGGGCAAAGGATAACTAAATAACAGTAGTAGTGATGATGACTGCCGAGACCATTGTGTTCCTTACCTCCAAGCTTAGAAGAAGAGTTTGGGGATAGTCTCTGTCAACACCGTAGTTCTAAGATGCGACTGCCATATTGGAAGTGTGTGACAGAAATGAACTGCATGCTTACTGTGCATAGAGATGGGACGGGGCTGAGGATTGTCCCTGATGTCATGCTAAGTTTTGGAAACTACAGCATGAATTTAGGGGTAAGACCTGTGCCCCCTTGGAGCAACTGGAATTTGTGGACGCCAGAGGTCTTGCTTTGTTTAGAACTCTGACCACGTCTATAGGTTTGATAATGCTTTCTCAGTTGTTAATTTTGTGTGTGTGTGTGTGTGTGTGTGTGTGTGTGTGTATGTATGTGAATATGAGTTCCTCTTAAGTGTTATAGGTAAGCCTTTCCCAACCTTGCGCCCTGCAGGTGTTTTGAACTACAGCTTCCACCAATTCCATCCAGCACAGCCCTACAGACTGGGGCTGATGCGAGTTGGTGTTCAAAACACCTGGATCTCACTAGGTTGGGAGCAACTCCCGATAGGTGGAATTGGTCTGGCCACTCAGCTTAACAGAGTCCCATCAGGGGACCTTCAAGTGATGAGTGTATCACATGTGGCATTTGAATATGAGAAAAATATGATATACTTTCATTCAATATGGAGTTGTTGACTATACTGTTCAGTTATGGTTGAATCAAACTCACAACTTTCCCCAAACTTTCTGAAAGTGATAGAATTTGTTTTTAAAATCCTTGTGAAAATGCCTATATATTTCTTTTTATATTTCTTATTTGGGTTAAATAAGAATGTGTGAGATCAGAGTAGGTATGGAAACACCATATTCGTATCTATTAAGAAAAGCCAGCGCTGTGTAGGGTGCCTATGGCATAATTGCTTTAGGATATAGGGTGTTTCTTTTTGCAATTTAAAATACTGTCTCTCTGTCAAGAGGAAATATTACACTAGAGTTTAAACCAGTAAAGGTCAAAGGTTATTTGTTTTCAGTGAGCTGTAACTGATGGTCTGATCTGCTTAGAGGTAGGATTAACCTCCCTCTCTCTCAGAAGAGGCTTGCAGAGAATTGTTTGCTTGGGTTTTTAATCTTATTTTACCCCCCAAATGCCATGTGGTAGAGAAGGTTCTTGTGGCAGCGGAATCAGTGAAAAGCTGGTAGGTCACACAAGAAGCTTCTGAATGAAGGCAGAATTGAAACAGGAAAATAAAGAAAACAGCAGGCAGGTCACCATCTCAGGAAAACAACATTCATTCTCAGTCATGCACATCCTAACACTTTTGACGGCAATTTATCATGGAAGACTGGGTTCACCGCAAGGGCTAGCACATGTCATAGGTTAAATCAGAAAAGGCAATCCCAAAAGGAAACTTCAAAGTTCTTAATACACAGAGTTAAACATATTGAAAAAAGCTTCTGCGGTGTTTGTTAGAAAGACAGGAGTAAACAGCGAGCCAAAGGAATTTCGGCAGACTGCTGTGGGATTGTTTGTTTTGCCTATTTAAAGCACTTGGCACTGAAGAAGGTATCCCACCAACAAACAGGGATGCATGTGCTGGTGATCAACCAGGTCTCATTCCAGTCTTAATTCCTAGTTGGCATGGCTGATCCTTTTGGGACCAATTCCAGAAAAGTAGCCATGTTAAGTTTGTTGCAGAAACAACAAGGAAGAGACCTTTGGCACCCAAAGTTCATGCCGCGTTCAATTTGTCACTCTTCTTAAGATGTCAAAACTCTCCTTTTTGCTGTTCTTATTCTGTTTAAACATTTCCAAATCTCCTAAAATATCCTATCTCAATGCATTTTCCTTTCAGACAGTGTGGATGAGTACTAAGTGGTCGCCATATAAAATACAATAAAGGGGCTCTGGGTAGTATTTTCAAAATAGAAAAGTATGCCATATTGTCAGAGTATGTTAAGTTCGTTGAGCTGTGTTTACACTGCCGACATTCAACAAAATAGCTTGGTTCATCAGCTATGATGTACTCTTTAAAGCCCTTCCTGTAGTTAGACATCAATGAATGCTTACCATTTAACTACTGGCAAACCCCCCCCCCCAACCCTATATGTTAATAGCTTTCTATACATTCTGATCTGTTGCATACATGAAATGGCCTAGTTCATGTTGTATATATGAAATCCATAGTCTTCAGCCATTTCAGACCAGAAACCCACCTATAATCCAAACATGGATTTATTAATTTTTTACTATCTGTTTGCTTCTGCTGCTTTAGATCAAGCTATACTCTGGTACTCTGTCCCGACCCATCAGTTGAAAACCAATGGTATATATTATAATAGCCATTTAATGGGAAACTAAAGATGGCTCTGGGCTTCATGCAGAATTATTTAATATGCTTAGCGTCACACTAAGATTTCACTTCAGAATACATTTGCCTGAAAAAGCCTATATCTGCAACGAGCATTTAAGGCTGGCTCACACAGCAAATATGGACAGTGATTCAAAGTTCAGGTTCTCAGATTTGTTTCTTGACTGGGTTGCGCACTACCGGGGGGGGGGGGGGGGAGAGAGTGGTCCTTCAAACATTGCTGGACTATAATTCCCATCATCTCTAGCCATGAGCAATGCTGGTGAGGCTGATGGGAACTGGAGTCCCAACAGTTCCCTATGGCCTGGAGGGCTACGAATTTCCCACCCCTACTCCACAGGAAGACTTCTTTACTCATTTAGTTGTAAGTGCAAAGGAGCTACTTCATTTGAACTGGCTGGAGAAGCCCAAATCAGAGTGCCTTTGAAAAGAAAGACACAGCCTCAAAACCCAGCTGGTGAATCTTCCAGTGGTTACTTCATAGCTGTTGATGATACTTCTGTCCTGTAAGGAGACCTAGAGAAGATGCTCCAGTGGTCTGCTTGCTTACTGGCTATTCTGTTGAGAATAATAGCTGTGGACCATTTAGATTAATTAGTGGTGACCTTTTATTGAAATGAATACTCGCACCCTCTGCCTTGGGTGATACTTGCGTCTTCAGCCTTGGGTGACTTGGAAGTTACATGTGCATTCCGCAACTGGCAGCCAGCCTTTTGCGAGGAATTGGAGACATCTGGGTACCATGTTTGGCACTTAACATCTCTTAACTGGCTGGCACGGCTGCGATGCCGCAACAGTCAGCTGTTATGTGGGGCACCACAGAGTTAAAAAATGCATGGCTTTTGGTGCTGCAGGGCCCTGCGAATCACCTAGCTTGCACCGCACCAAAAGGAGCACACATATCAGGCACGCCCAAAACAGTTGCTACCTGTATTCATTATTTCAATATTTTGTGTGAATTGAATTGTTGGTTGTTGGCTGCTTTGGGCTTTCCTTGGGGAGGAAAAGCAGGATACAAGGAATAAAGGAAATAATAACAAAGTGTGAACATCAGGGGCCAGAGTCACCAGGCATTCTCCTGTTTCTTCTACCTACCTCCAAATTCATATCTACACATGCATTGGGCTTTTGAGTCGGAGACCACAGTGGTGGCCACTTCTGAATTATTATGGCTTACTTATGACTTACACTTTTCCATTTGTTTATATGCTTTCTAGGGATAAGCTGTTTGGCTGTGCACACTTCTCTCTGTTTTGCTAAAGAGTTTTCCCCTTCTCTTTCGCAGGATTGTTTACGAGCCTGCCAAGAACAGATTGAATCCCTCCTTGAATCTAGTCTACGCCAGGCACAGCAACACAACATATCTTCAGAAACAAAGACTGTTGAAGATGAAGCTGATCTTTCCTGCACACCCACTGATGTTAGAGATGTGAATATTTAAGGAGGACTTCTGCAGTTGGGTTTGCTTGGCAGTACCAGCAAACAACAAAAGGGCATCTGAGAAGGAAGTGGAATCAGGATCTACTCCCCCCCCCCCGCCCCTCCCTCCCCCCACCCAGGAAAACCTTTTCTCCAGGACTTTTTATACCAGAAGGGAAAATGTCATTCATTCTTTTCTTCGCTATTCCTTCCTACCCTTTGTGACTCTTAACAGACAACCCCCCTTCACTCTCAACCGTCTTAAAAAGAAAAAAAAAATAGTATTTGCATGATCTCCAGGGGTTTGTGCTACAAAAATAGAAGATTTTATACAATAATAATCAATTAGTTTTTTATATATTAAAGTGTTTTTGTCTTTATGTTGTAAAAATAGGCATTAACACACACACACACACACACACACACACACACAGTCTCTCCAGGGGAGGTATTAGATTTGATTCTTGCATATTAAAAAGCCAACCATTTTTAAAGTAGAAGAGGGTGTGTTTTTTTAGATAGGTTATATGTGTTTTGGGTGTGTGTTTTTTTCCTTTAAAAAGCATAGCTTTAATGCAGTTCTAGGCTTTTCTGTATCTTGCTTGCTTATGCATTTAGTCACTTTATAATTCATCTGTAAATGTTTATTTTATCCCCTTAGGTTTTTATCCTCTTCACCTTATAAATGGTTTTAATGTAACCTTTACGTTAGTATATGTTAGCAATCAGCATTATTATATGTTAATCTTCTGTGCCTGTGGATTACCTGTGTGTAAGGCTTCTAGGGGTTCCAGCTTAGCATGGCCAGGAAAAGATCCGACATTCTGTTCCAACATTAAAGAGAAGTTTCAATAGCTATATAATATATTTTTGTAACCTTCCTATTTTTGTAGTGTACAAAAACGTGCTGGTTTTCACCCAAACGATACACAGCCTAATTATATCCAGGTTGAATCCACAGTTTTATCTTCTTTTTTATTATTATTATTGTTTTAAAACCATTCCATTTCAAAGCACTTTCAGTTCATTAGGTATAGGAAATACTTTCTTTTTTTGTGTGTGGGAATTTTTTTTTCTTCAAATGGAATGGTTTGGAAATTATATATATAAATATATAAATATATATATAAAGTGCTTGTGTGCAAACTCAGAATTGCAAAGCAAGTGCATTTAACTATGGTGTGAGGAAAGGTGGGGTTGTTGTTTTTTCCTGAAGGGTTGTGTTCCAGTCAGAGAAATTGCATTCACAAAATTGCCAGGATATCTTCCTAACCTTTTCAATAGAAGAGATGTTTAGAAATCTTTTGGTGCCAATTCATTTTTTTAAAAAAATATAAATTTAGGGGCCTGAAAGGTTTACCTATAGGACACATATTTTGAGAATTGTCTCTAGATGTTGTACAACTGAAGGCTATTAAACACTAAAATATATAATTTATAGTTAAGGCTAAAAAGAATATTTATTGCAGAGGATGTTCAGAAGGCCAGTATAATTTGTAAAATAAATCACCCCCTTGATTCTGAGAAAACAAAAAGATCTTTCTGCCCTTGATGTTGCAGTTTTAACTCATCTTACTAAGAAATGAGGACATGTCAAGATAGTACTACATTCGGCCCAGATGATTCCAAAATAACCACAAGAAAGCACCATAGTTAAAAGTGTAGAATTGGTGTACTTGAAAAGAAAAGAAAAGTTCTTAATCCAGTGTATTTCCCCTCCTTTTTTTTAATTTAGCTACAAATAGAAAATTTGCACATCTTGGCTATGTATCTTTTTTATTATTATTGTAGAAAGTAGCTGAAGGGACGTGGACATAGCTGTTGAAGTTGATGCTTGAGGAGAATGTGATGGCAAAATGTATGTGAGAAACTGCCGCTAAGGTGTTGATTGTAAAAAACAAAAAAAAAAGTTTTAAAAAGGAAAAAAAAAAGGAGCGGACGCTCCCATTTTTTTTTATTGAGCTGCTATGGATAAATTCCCAGCATGAATTGAAAAGAAAAATTAACATTGCTTTTCTGTATCTTTGTCATTGTGTTTTGCTGCTATTTTGTGGTTGTTGTTTTTTGTTTTTTTGGTTTTTTTTTTTTTTTTTGGTAATACAATGTCATATACTGCCATGTTATAGGTTTTAAATTTTCTCATAGAAAATTATATTATTGACATTTTTTGGTAGATTTTTTTTTATGTGATCAATTTTTACTTAATGTGATTTACTGCTCTATTCCAAAAAAGGTTCCTGCTTCACAATACCTCATCCTTCAGTTAACCGTGTTTAGATCAGGTTTTAATGTTCGTTCACAATGCCTCATAGTTCTACTGCAAGCTGAAATGCATTGGACATTATTCTGAATGGGTCTCGCGATTTGCAACTAGTTTGTGCTAATGTTAAAACAGCAGACATTTCAGAAGATCGAGTAATGTCAGGTTCTTTTGGTTATGTTTTTTTTTGTTTTGTTTTTTATAAAGTGGATTCTTTTTTTTCTGATCTGGGGTTTATTATCATAGTAGTTTTTAAGCTGTGTTATTAGCCACATTTGATATATGAAAGGTGCATTATAATATAACTCTTATATATGCCCGATGCTTTCCATCACTGGGGAATCATCATGCGGTATGATAGGTTATCTTCTGGAATTTAAGTATTGTGTGTGTTTAATCTGTTATGATATATTAGGGTTTTTGTTGATGTTAATTATAGCATAATGCTAATTTAAAAAAAAAAATACAAACAACAACCTGTAAATCTCATTAAGTAAGCCAGCTAACAGAGTTGTATGGTGAAGAATAATCTAGTTGCCTGTATGCTGCTAAACCAAAACAGAATTAGAACTTCATTTTTGAGGGCAAACGCAGTTAAGATCCTACCTAAGCTTATTCAAATGGAAAAGGACAGCAGGCTTGTAAGGCTTCTAGCATTCGCAGGACCCACGAGGACTGGATTCATTCTGTCCAAATTTCAGGAACATTTCTTACTGCTTACCTCATAGACATTTCTGTTTGTGGCATCTCTGTGTCTCTGAACCAAACAAGATTATTGAGTTAGTGGTTGTTGGTTATATTATGTGTTGCTCACTGAGAAGCGGCAGCGTGTACTGCAAAATTTTAAGTATTGTATGTACTAAAAGGCCAAATGCTGTTAAGCGGGTTCACGTGCCAACAGAGATGCTTTATTTGTCACATTGTTATAACGATCTATAGAAAGCAAAACAAATCAGATTTGTATCTTTAAAAAAATAATAATATTGTACTTATTGGCATCACTGGTCTGAAATGCACATGTTCACCAACAGACCTGTAACAGATAAGTTTCCAGCAAAAGAAAGAAGAATAAAGACCTCCCCTAAAAGTCTAGAAATAAATTTGTAAAACCCAATGCTTGTGTCCTGTGCTTTTATTCAGTGGGGACGGTTTGTGAACCACAAATCTGCTGCACTCAATTATCCTTTATTAGAAGTGTTCATGGTTCAATATAGTTCAGTTTGGTATCTGTTCTATAAAGATTGAGATGTTGAGTAATGTTTTCACACATTGACAGAATAATGAAATGATCAGAATATATTCTTGGCACAATCCTTCCCAAACTCACTAACACAATGCAAAGTTTCTATATAATGGATCACATTTTTTAAAGAAGCCTTTATTTCATAAACATGGTGCATTTACAAGGTTGTCTCAGTCCTTGACAGCGTTTTGCAAAGTTCCTAATGAAATATATGGGCCAGCTTTTTCTTGCAGTTTGTTAAACATGACCTAAAAAGCTTTCACTTTTCTATTAAGTGTAACACTAGATTCTCTACCTGCTCTGACTAATTATATTAGTTTTAACATGTGGACCACATCTCATACCTTTACAATACAGTCTTCTGATGTCTAGGTCCTTGTGGTTCTCTTGCGTGCCTGATTCTGTGAGTTACAACATGTCCTGATACTATGATCACCCTATGCTGGTGGGCAAGAGTCTCTCAATGGAGCTCCCTCTGAATGGGCCCTCCTCCCCACAGTTACCACTGCCCAGTCATTTCCTTTGCGGAGTCCACACAATTGCCCATTGGAAGGTACTTGACAGCAGCAAAAGCCAGGGGACTCCAGGAGGTATGACAGTGAGGACCCAGCCCTGGTGCCATCTTGGAAGATGCCAAACAATGCCAACCCCTGGTGCTGGTCCTGCGTTTACCCTCAAGACAACTTTGCAAGGTGAACATAATGGTTGATCAAGGATTTGAACTTGGATTTCCTTTGTCCAAACTCAAAAAATTGGTTCCAAATTTAATCCTCCAAGGCCATGCAACATGCGTAGGCTTAAGGGGGGATCCATTCAAAGGTAAGCACTTTTAAAAGTCTTCGTTATTTCAGTGTGAGAAAGTGGAGCATGTACTACTTGCAGCTGGACTTAAAAATTAAAAACAATTTGGACTTTCCTCCTTTTCAGTATCTGAATGATAAGGCATTAGAAATTGCACATACAGAAACTAACACTAGCAGAAGCCAATGCAACAAGTCCTGCTAGCTCAACTGGACTCCTGTAGTCATGTTGCTGATACACACAGGCCAGCAAAAATATATCAACTTTTATTCAAATATCAGACAGAACCAGAACAAATTGAAAAGTGCATGATTAAGTGGGTGCAAATGATAGGAGAGAGTATTCACCTAGATCTTGGTAGAAACGTACGGGAAGCGGCTCACAAATTTTCTTTGAACATGGGCATAAGGAGGAAACTATAGTAATGACAAGATTGTATAGTACTCCAGCCAAGGTACATAAAATTAGTAAGAGCCACTCTCCCTTATGTTGAAAATGTCAAGAAGAGATGGGGGGGGTTCACATGTGGTAGAAGTGCAAGATGGTGAATAAATATCGGAAGATAATAAATCACAAATATGTTACCTATGAAATCCTATTATGCCCAATTATAAAAAAAAGTATGTCAAACAGTGGGATCAGAAGACAAAGAATTCCCTATATAGTAGCAGAAAATAGACAAAATAAGCTTTTGCCAAATTGGTAGAAATTTACTTACAATACAAAAAGACACCGTTTGGGACCACATAAGTCTTCTGGGCATACACTATATTAATATATTTGGGTAGCTGAATTAATGCAAATCAGATGTTAACATATTGGGTTTATTATAAGAAAGGTTAATGAATGTTTGAAATGAAGTGTTAAACCTTTTAATAGATCAAGAGATTAAGATGATTGGGTTAAGAAAGCTCTCTGTTGGACTTGAGTTTTTATAGATTGAATATAGTTTTTGTTATGTACTTGATTTTATTTTTCGTTTGTATATGCCTGGTGATATTGATTCAACTGTAACTTTCGGAATATGGATGATTTGGATAGATCTTCAGCAATCACTCATAGTCGAGTAAGATTGTCTTCCATAAACACGGTTTTAACAATGTGTCCGTAAGTGACTGTGGAGGCCAATTCTGGATCCACACATCCTTCCACAGTGGGGACATTGGTTTCTGGGTGGGAGTTGATCACGGTGTGGATTTGCCAAGCGTGCCTTCCTCTTAGCACGTTTCTCCCTTGCATCCTGGGTTTGAGTGTCTTCAGAGTCCAGAAGAAAAAGAATGCACTTAATCTTTTTACGTGTCTCTTTAGGTCTTGCATGTGTAAAAGCATATTAAAAAGTTCACAACTCTCCCCTTAATTTTTGTTGTTACGCTATAGCAATGAGCATTCATCCTGATTTGCTTACAGGGTGTTTACACACCTTCCTGTCAATAATTCATTCATCCCACACTTTTTGATGCATCCAATGCATTTTTAATGCATTTATTTTTTAAGTAGATTTATTGCTCTGGGACATGCCCTATAATTCACTTTATTTGTGCAAACCCATGTGCTCGAATCCCTGCTACAAAATAGCGACACAAGTCTAGAGGCAGCCTCTCTTTGGATTCTCAGAGATAACCCTGGAAGATAATTCCATCCAGCCTGACTGAGGAGATGCTCCCCAACTGGTGCCTGTTAATTCCAGTGCTTCCTAGTATCCTTCCTGGGCAGTGAGAGAAGCTTGTTTCCCCTGCCTAGGCTTGCCACCATGGACCCTGCATGGACAGCAGTAGCAACAAACGAACAAACTCCAGAGAACCAGAGGCATTCTCTCCCCAGACCCATTCCAGCATATCTTTTGCCGCCCCTGCCATCAAGAGAGGAGTTAATTTGCTTTGTCACAATCTGTTGCAAGGCGCATTAGGGAATCACCAGACTGAAATCCAGGGTCCTTATGTACCTTAAAATGGAATAAGTGCATAATGAATTGGCTCAGTTTTTATATAACAGTATCTTGCTTTTATGAAGGAGAAAATGCATTTCTAGAACATGCAACCATATAAAATATCCTATTTAAAACAGAGTATATAAACTCACAGAAACCTTTTTTAAAAAATAAGTGTGGTCCGTGTTTACATTTTACAGATTGCATCACATGGCATAGCTCTTGCGGGCAAAAGATACGCTGGAGAGGCAATGTCAACAAACCAGTTATGCCATTGTTGCTATGTTCTAGTTTATGAGTTGGGGGCAAGAGGAGTAGGCTGTATGCAGAGACCTTCCTGAGCCCTGGATCCAGCAAGTGTTAAAATAGAAGTCAGGTTAGCTCCCTGATGAGGTGATCGCCTGGGTGATGGGCCATTAAGGGAACCCAAGGAAAGGGGCTCTGTGTGAGATGGCAAATGGGAGGTGCCCCTCTACCAGTTCGTGGTTAGTTAGCAGGAAAAGCCATAGTTGAGTTACAGTGATGGTGGATAGAAGAAAAAACAGCAGACTGGAGACAGAAGCAGAGCAACATTTGATTTCTGTTTGAATTCAAGGCTATGGGAGAAAGAAGACCCTTTTTGTGGTGTTGATGTTGTACGCTCCATCTTACGCTCAGGTGGTATATATGTGTAAATAAACCTTATATCATAAAGACACCACAGTCTCTGTTGTGCCAAATGGAAACATGAACCCTTGGTAAGTGCCTGGAACCCCTGCAATTTTGGCACTGCTCAGGGATTAGGGTGGCACGTTACTCTATTATTGTCAAATCTCGACTGCAACGACCATAGAAAGATGCAGTCTTGCATTACTTTCAGGGAGTGGGCTACCTCTCTGGTAGCTGTTCACCATGACCAAATTGTATATGTGGCTGCATTTGCTTATAAAAATAGTAAATTGGGCCTTAAAAAAAGTGTGCCTATACCAAAATTTGTGTTGGGTTTTTGTTTTATTTTTTGGAAAAAAAATTTTAAAAGCCAGTTAGAGAACAATGTAGGCATGTGTTTTTAAACTACTGTTCGTGCAGTCTGGTCAGGACTGTGTGACACAGTATACAGTGTTTTGTCATCCAAGGAATGTCTTTGATCAAGAGTTTATGCAAGAAGGGGGGAGCCATGAAACCCTAATCCGTTCCCACAGTCCAGTAAACGTGAGCTGGACAAACACTGGACAATAGCAGTAAAGCTTGCTGTTGGAACAATAGCACCAACTAAAAAAATTAAAGGGCTGCTGACTCACAGTTCCTACATTCAAGAAAGATTCCATGCAATATTGATTAGTCCCCAGATTCAGAGGGGGCCGAAAGATTTAAAACTTTCATTATACCTTCAGATTATTTGAAGAAAGCACTCACTCATGCTCCAACGAAAAGCAACAACATATGCAATCGATCTCCATTTTGTACCAATGCTAGATAAGGAGGCTGTCTAGGCATCGCACAATCTTTTCCTCAACAAGGGCCCTAAAAATAGGCAGACCCATTTGAAAATACAATTGTTGTGTCTGCTATGAAATCATTGAGCCCCAGTATGAAACATTTCTAAATTCTATTCAGCAAGACAAAAGATAGATGCTGCTCCCAAAATGTATTCAAGCAGGATTTATAGTTAGGAAGCACGATGGAACATTATTTGGGGAAAGGAAAATGAACGCTTCGGGGGAAACCAGGTACAATTAAAAACAATAAGAAATGGTTGTTGTAACATTTCTGCTTTTAGCACAGTCTATCTAAAATTGGTATTCCCAAAATTGAAAAGGCTGAGGGCTACTTTGTACTTGATAGCTTCCTTTGAAGTGCAGAGTAGGCTTTTTCTACCTTACAAATACCAAGTAGAAAGCTGACGTGTGCAACGCTGTTTGTTGTGCTCACCGTCACTTTATAATTTTTAGTTTATAGGAATTCTCTAAACAGGAAGTTGACATTTCTCAAGAGTTCTCCCGCTTCATTTCAGAGGCAGTTGAGTATACAAAGGATAAGTTTGTTTTCATTGGCAGGTGACATTGCCATTCATAAGAAAACTGTGTGAAGATGTTTTCATACAACCAAACTATTGCTAGAGAACCATAATCATTTTATGAGAAGTGTGGTTTTGTAAATGATGGTCATGGCCATATGAATTCTCTCATCCAACTCTTTCAGAAACATCCCCAAATGTCAGGATTTGACACACAAACATAGCACCTGTAATGTTTTCAAATTGAGAAAGTTACTGTTAATTAGCTGACAATTTCCAGCTGCTTATGTCATAACATACAACTGTACAGCATAAAAGCATGTTAATTACACACAGTGGGTTACCTAGCTGATAATTTCTTCCTCTCACTTCAAGTATCTACAGGACCATACCAAGACATTTTGTTGCCTGAAGTGAAGGACAATATGGCACCTCACAAGTTTATTTAATTTTATCGAACACCGGTGATAGAATAGCACCCTCCACCGCAGGACAGCAGGTTAACTTAGTAACACACACAGCTTGGCCCTTCAACGCCTCAGGACCATTCCTTATCCCCCAATATCTGCTGCCTGAGGTGGCCCTGGGACTCTGCATTATAGGAAGAACTACAAATAGGTAGAAGATGCTTTGAGGACACTGAGAAGATATTGGGATGAAAGCAATAGTTGTACTGGTAATAAGTATATTACAAGTGGCAAGCACACTTGGTATACGGCACACTAGCAATCCTTATAACAGCTTTGGGCCAATATTTTGGTGGTGTTGGGAGCTGAAACTGCACACTACATTTAAAGCAGCACCATACCATTTGAAGTAGTCAGGGCTCCCCCCCCCCCAAATGCTGGGATCTGCTGAGAATTGCTAGGAGACCCCCCCTCCCCCATAGAACTGCATTTCCCAGAGTACAGAGGTACCTCAGTTTACAGACGCTTCAGGTTACAGACGCTTCAGGTTACAGACTCTACTAACCCAAAAATAGTACCTCGGGTTAAGAACTTTGCTTCAGGGTGAGAACAGAAATCGCGCAGCGACAGCAGGAGGCCCCATTAGCTAAAGTGGTACCTCAGGTTAAGAAGTTTCAGGTTAAGAACGGACCTCCAGAACAAATTAAGTTCTTAACCCGAGGTACCACTGTATGTTAACAGTCAATCCCTCTTATCAGGGAACTCTGGGAATTGTAGCTTTGTGAAGGGAATAAAAAAAGGTAAAAGACCCCTGACAGTTAATTCCAGTCGCGAACGACTCTGGGATTGTGGCACTCATCACGCTTTTCTGGCCGAGGAAGCTGATATTTGTCCGCAGACAGTTTTTCCGGGTCATGTGGCCAGCATGACTAAGCCACTTCTGGCAAAACCAGAGCAGCACACGGAAATGCTGTTTACCTTCCTGCTGGGGCAGTACCTATTTATCTGCTTGCACTTTGACGTGCTTTTGAACTGCTAGGTTGGCAGGAGCAGGGACCGAGTAACGGGAGCTCAACCTGTCGCGGGGATTCGAACCGCCAACCTTCCGATTGGCAATCCCTAGGCTCAGTGGTTTAGACCACAGCACCACCCGCGGGGTCCCCTAACAACTCTCAGCACCCTTAACAAACTTCTGTTCTCAGAATTCTTCAAGGGGCAGCCCACAACTGTTCTAAGTGGTATACTGCAGATGAAATTTTCAAATTATATACCTTATAATTTACCTTATTTCTGGCCTCTAAACTGTTCCCTCAATTCTCATAATTTCTACAAATTGTTTATCTTGTATTCACCATATTCTTCTGGTCATCCTGAATATTTTTACTTGCTGCTGTTTATAAACAATCATGAAATAAAAACTGCAGCAATCGTATTACTTTCCTGCTGTTTGCTTCCTGCCTGGACTACTATGTGAAAAATTAATATTCAAGCCCAGAAACCAGATATTAAGAACGTCTCCAAGATTGGCTCTCTGCTCTTACTGGTATTCAAATGATGCCCAGAGATCTCTTACGCTTATCTGATTTACCCCCACAGCCCTTTGAACTACAAGGAATGTACCCTCACAGTTTAAACTCCGGAATTCAGGAGGCAGGAATTGGCCTCAGAGAACAAATGCTCTTGGGGAAGGAATTCACTGAACTCAACCTCCAGATCTACTGGATTCTTTAAACTATAAGGGAGAATATTCTCCATTCATTTAAACTTGGTTGGGGGAATTTTCTTTGTGCCCTCCAGAGAGTGCCGGACTACAGCAGCCATCATCCCTGACCATTCTCCATTATTTGGGGTAAGCGCAGACTGTATGCAGCAACAAGACAAGCAGAGCACCCCTAAATGCAGGTAGTTAAATTTAATTAAAATGAAGCCAAAGTAAACCACAAATAATTCATTCAAGTATGAAGTGCTTTGTCAAGTGGCTTGACTTCCCTACAAGAATTAGCCGATACTGGGTTAAATTAGGCTGCAAATTGCAGTTCTGTGGGCAATTTACCTAGGAATAAGATCCACTAAACATAGGACAGGGGTAGGTAACCTAAGACCAGGGGGCTGGATAGGGCCCAATCGCCTTCTCAATCTGGCCTGCAGACAGTCCAGGAATCATTGTGTTTTTACGTGAGTAGAATGTGTCCTTTTATTTAAAATGCATCTCTGGGTTATTTGTGGGGCATAGAAATTCATTCATATTATTTTTCAAAATATAGTCCGGCCTCCCACATTGTCTGAGGGACGGTGGACTGGCCCACGGCTGAAAAAGGCTGCTGACCCCTGATATAGGAGGACTCACTTCTCAGTAAACATACATAGGACTATGCTGTTAGTGAACAAGTGAGCAGAATATTGCCACCCCTCATACATCCACATGCAAAAGGTCCAGAGCCATGGTTCCCAACGTGGGGCACATGCCCCACAGGAGGGCAATTTTTAAGGGGGGCAATTTGAGAATGAGTTGTAAACAGCTAACGGCCTTTTAGGCTTCCTCCACATGAATAGTTCACTTTTTGAAAAATAAGAATTATATGTCGGGGGGGTCAGGATTTTAGCGATGCTGAGGTGGGGCATGGCCAAAAAAAAGGTTGGGACCCACTGGTCTAGAGGTTTACGTTAAAAGGGGACACAATGTTCTGCCCTAGACTCATTGTCAGGAATGGTGGGTTAGAAGGCTTTTAAATGAAATAAATAGTTCACCCTTAGGTTCCACTGAAATCAATATGTGTAACTAATCCTCACCCAGAAATTGTGATTTTATTCATTTTGGGGTGAGGTGTTGTTTTTTGCAGCTACCATGGATGGTTATTTCTATAGATGTCGGCTGTGTGTTTTTATTGTTATAAACACTCTTGCGGGCAGGATTGAGCTACTTTGGCAGGATATAAGTGGTAAAAAAATATTAAAATTAATTAATGGTCCGTTTTAAGGAATGTGAGCAATGAAGCTGCACTTGGGCAAAATTGCTTTAAGGTCCTATTATATTTGCACTCATGAAAGCTATTGAAATTATTTAACTTATAACACCGAAAATTACCCCCACTTATAGGGCTGCAATCATATACATATACCTGGGGAAAAGCTCCACTGACCTCAGTGGTTTATGGTAAATACACGGGAGTGGGAAACCTCAAGCCTAGGGGCTGAACGCAATCCTCCCGGACAGTGTCCCCTTCCGAGGTCCTTGAACTGTAACATTATCTTGCTTGCATGGATGGAGAGTGGCATATGTTCAGCCACAGATGTATCCAGCCATAATCCCCAGAGGGCTGCCCATGAAGGAATGCAGCCCTCGGGCTGAAAATGGTCCCCCCCCTCTGCCTAGGGTCACCCTTTACATATTAATGCATTTATTTACTAATATTTTTGTGATCTTTGGTTTGACTACTTTGCCAACTGTACAGACCTACATCCCTGCAAGGAAAGTTCACATGGCATTCTAACTAATAGTCAAAAGGACCATCAAGCCAAGTGGCATTAACAACGTTTAAAGTCTTCTAAACCTCAAGCTATTCTGCTCTAACCATTTTTTAAATAATCAAATTAACTAATTGGCAGAATGGGTTGCAGACAAGGAAACATAAAAGGCAGCATGCTACTTAGGATCAAAGCACAAGGGTCATTTTTGTCTGTGTCAAACATGAGTGTAATATCTTGTACAAGGGAGACATTTTCTTATATATTTTAATGGTCCAGGTTGTGTTACTCCGAAGTGTAGAGTCTTTGATATAATTAAATCTTCACCTTAAAAGCTGCCGCCTAGAAAGAGACATTCCACACTTGGCATGGTGTATATTTAATTTGGTAGTACCGAGAACAATAGACGTAGACATAAAAGAGTTTATGGATCTTAGGTTTCAAAAACCTTGCAAACCGAGATTAATCTAATCTCCTTTGTGTAAACCAGATCCCATATAAAGGAATCAACACCTTTCCTAAGCTAGTCTGTAATATTAGGGGGCAGGTGGATTTGTTGCTAATTTACAACCATTCCTCCAAAGGTATACGCTATACAGCTGGACAATGAGGTCACCAAAGATTTTTACATACAGTCATTGGCTCTTAACAAAAATTAATCTAATGTAGAGGTCTCAGTGGCTAACTTCTGAAGCAAAGGAACTCAACAAATGTCTCTAGACAGAAATCCAGATGCAAATTAACTCTTAACCAATCATTTTGGAAATAACTTTAAAGTTACAAATAAACTGTGATCCTCGGATGAAGGGCAGTATATAAATTTAATAAATTTAAATCAATAAACGTGTCTCTTACAAGTGTCAATTTGTACCTTGATATTTCCAAAATGGGTGTGTGCATTTATCAGTCCTACAACACAAATCAAACCATCAGATTTAATAAACTGATGATCTTCTTCTGGTATAATGGTCCTGATTAGGTGGGGGAAGGAACTGCCAGAGGATCCCTTCTAAGCCCTCTCATGTTGGTGCTCCAACCTATAGTCCCTTCTCACCTGTTGAAGCAATACAGATTTCTGTCAAGGAGGCAGAGAAGTCTCTGCAGTTGGCCATTTCTAGAAAAACAAAGAGATAGCTGCCATATATAATGCAAGGTATTTTAGCCAAGCATATTTTATAAAACTGAAAATTAAGTCTCTGGGCAACAAATGGCCTGTCTCTTTTATTGCACACATACATGCTTGGGTTCAGAAATGTGCAACTGGAAAGTCAAAGGAACTTGTGTGTCTGTTCTTCCCCACATCAGTCTGTTGCACCAGCCAAAAATATTCTCGTGTGGGGTTGGAGCATCTCCAGAGTGGCAAGGGTGAGAAGAAGAGTTTGGATTTGATATCCCGCCTTTCACTCCCCTTCAGGAGTCTCAAAGCGGCTAACATTCTCCTTTCCCTTCCTCCCCCACAACAAACACTCTGTGAGGTGAGTGGGGCTGAGAGACTTCAAAGAAGTGTGACTGGCCCAGGGTCACCCAGCAGCTGCATGTGGAGGAGTGGAGACGCAAACCCAGTTCCCCAGATTACGTGACTACCGCTCTTAACCACTACACCACACTGGCTCTCAGAGGCATAGGAGGATGCAGTTCCACTGGTGCACATCTAGCTAGGTTGGGAATGAGCAACATGTTGTTTGTGGGCTCTAAAGCCCATCAACTCTGAACACTGGCTAATCCATGCCCTTGACTGCAAATCTGCAATATTATTTCACCCTTCTCAGCCATTATAGGTAAATGTAAACACATGAACAAATGCTCTAGCTCCATTCCCCCATTGCCATTTTCATTGCTTTCCTACTCAGAGCTGGCATGCCTCTGTAGCGGGGAACCTTTTGTACCTGTGGAGGATTCCCATGTGGTTTAGAACCCTAGAAAAACCAGGATTTTAAAACAGGTAGTGATGGGGGAGCCTCTATGAATTGGGAAATTAGAAGACTGGTGATGGGGTGGGAGAAAGCAAACATGCTACCAGCCTACAACCTGGTTGCATTAGCCTATTGTAACTTTTGAAGGAGGCTCATGTATACTGTTTTTCTCAATTTTACTTAATGGGGCATATAGCTAAATTACTTCCGGTCCCCTTGCTAGAGACTCCTCCCCCCCCTTGATTGTGCTCCCACATTAGTTTATTTTAGCTAATTTGTGTCCCCTCACAAAAATCTGACTAAATTAAGTGGGTTAATAAATTCTCATGAGTCTGCAGTTTAGACAGTGAACTGGACTGCCACAAGAGAAAATATGAAGAAAAAGGTTTTAATACAAAGAAAAGGATATTCCAAAATGACATCCAACACCAGACGGGGGACACAATACAAAACAGGCTGTGGATGTGACCATCTCATGCAGTACATTTGAGTTCCACGATCAGCATTACAAACAATATTAAGAGGTGTAGTTCTGAACAAAACATGAGTAAATGGTTACAACTAAACAATCCACCATGGAACTTAGAGGACATGAATGAAGATTATCCTGCATCAGAACAAATGTCAGGGAGAAGAATATTTGCTTGTCTGCAATGGAAAAAATCCTGAAATCTCATTGAAATGAAAAGGCAAAGCTGGAAATCACTGTACTGCACGATACAATGAAGCTGTAAAAACATGGAAAGCTGCGTAACATCAAAATGGGTCTTCGGGGGGGGGGGGCTGGTTTCCGTATTTTATTTTCCCAAAGCAGTTTAAGCATACAACGTTCCATTCAATTTGGAGTTTAGGTTTTGAGGATTACATGTCTATACAGTGGTACCTTGGGTTAAGTACTTAATTCGTTCCGGAGGTCCGTACTTAACCCGAAACTGTTCTTAACCTGAAGCACCACTTTAGCTAATGGGGCCTCCTGCTGCCGCCGCACTGCCGGAGCACAATTTCTGTTCTCATCCTGAAGTAAAGTTCTTAACCTGAAGCACTATTTCTGGGTTAGCAGGGTCTGTAACCTGAAGCATATGTAACCTGAAGCGTATGTAACCTGAGGTACCACTGTATATGAAAAAAGGATCTCTTGAAAAATTATCAACCGCCTTTGGAATTTCCAGTGAAACACAAAAACAGTTTTACATCTTTATTTCCTAGATGATATATTTACTTTTCCCACTAGGTGGCCCTAAACTAGCAGCTTGCTTACGGAGATCTATTTGGTAGCTAAGACAGAAAGGATACCTTTCTCCTTGCATGGATGCAGCACATGTATATAGAGCAAGATAATAGGGGGAAACCAGAGCTATGGGTCAGCTTCTTCTTTGCCCTGTCCCCAGCGAACATGCATGGGTTTTGTTGTTGTTGTTGTTTTGGGGGGAATCACACCTAAACTTAGTTATTACATAATCATGTTCACAGGCACCAGGAATATTACCCCCTCCATTTAAAAAGTGAATATTCCAAGTGCAGAGATGCTGAGATTAAAAATGGGTAGGGCAGAAAGAGTCAACACTGTCAGTGGGAATCCCAAAAACTGCAAGGAAACACTGGCTTTTGAAAGCAAACCATCCAACTTCCTTTAACTGAGCATGTATGCTGGTCTCATGTTGTCAAGTAATGCGGCAACAAAGAACAGAGCTGGGTAGATTTTCCTACCCAGAGCTGAGAGTTAAACTGGTACTTACTTTACTTACCCTTAACTGCAACCAGTTAAGGGCACAGGTAGGAGGAAAAGGGGTACACTGGGCCAATTTGTTCCCTTCCCAAATAGATCCTTTAAAAAGCTTAAAGAACCACAGCCGGGGCAGGGGTGTGTGTGTGTGTGTATGTGTTGGCCCACAAAGGCACTTGAAATGTTCTGCAAAGGCTCCCACTTCTGTTTCCTTATTTTGATGAGAGACTAATTGCATTTTCTAGAAAATGTATTAAAGCCAGGCTAAGTCATTTCCACATCTCAGTGCTGAAGATATTTCTCATCTTAGTGTGTGAGATATTTCAAAGGAAAAGTGGTGTTTTGGAATGAAACATTCTTTGAGGGCCAGCAGGCCAGATATCTATTAAAAAGTATGCTTTCATCTGTGAACTATATCACTATAGTAATATCAGCTTAGACTGCACAGCATGCCAGGAGGGGGACACAACTACATATACGGATAACATCTGTTTTACAGATTAGGTTGCTGCATTTCTTGCACTAATATAGTGCGATATATCTTTACACACATTGCCAGGAGAATGTCAGGTTTACAAATGAAATTTTGAAAGTGTTTACAAGACCCAGATCACAGTACCTGAAGTCATTTCAAAGTTACCTACTCAATACAAATGACACCAGTATATTAACAAGCCACTGTGTCGTAGTCCAATTTCCAATATTAATTTCTAGCCTCATTCTCTCCACTCAAGATTTCACCACCTCTTTAGTAGCCTGATGGGAGTTCTTTTCTCCATTTGTGGTCCTTTTCAGAATGTAAGTGCAGATCCTTCAGCACCAAGTCTAACACTAGAAGGAATATGCAGCAATGAACAAACCTAAAATGAAAAACAGAAATTGTAAACAATGGTTTTTATAGTTATACTGTGCATTATCCTCAAGTGATATACAATGTCAGTCACACTCAGAACAGATCCATTAAAGCCAATGAACCTAAGCTTACTTAGTATGATTTAGTTGGATGTTACCCGTTAGTTAAGTTACATTGGGTGACATCTTACTCAGTGCTTTTTTTTCTAGAAACATAGGTGCCGTGTTGTTACAGTAAGGGCCACATTTTTAACAGCAACAAAAGAGGTGTCGGTACTGCGTGCCCCTTGAGTGCCCCCTGACAAAAAGCACTAATCTTACTGTGTCCATACACCTCAGGAATGGCTTTTTGCACATGCAGTGGGACTTTCCCATCTTTCCCTCTGAGCTACAGCACCCTGCACACCTCCAAAATCTGTTCCATATTCTCCAAAGCAGATTTTGGGAGACATGGGAAGGTATGGAGGGGGGGTGGGAATTGGGGGGGGGGGCGGGTCTGCTCATGCAACACTGGATATCAGCTATGATGATTACATTATTGTTCCATGGGAATAGCATACAATTTGAATACAGCTGAAATGAATACTCCTTTTATTCCAACACTAAAATCAGTTTCCAACCTGTTTAAACCGTCCTCTGATTTTCTCCAGGTCTTCCTGAAGTTTTTCATAGGCTGGATCCTCACAAGGAAATGTCCGAATCATCTCTATTAATGACTCTAGAGCTTTTATCTTTTTACTGAAAAAATAAGACCATTTTATTTTACAAACAGTATTTAAGAATTTGATGTATTGAAATACAGACTTTGGTCACACAATCCCTTCAAATGTATTTTGCTACTGTTGTTCGTTTCAGCATCATACCAGGGACAACTCACCAAAATCAAAGCTATGTTCACAAATATCTACCACTGAGATGTGGGACCCACTTTGACAATGGCCCTTTACGCCTTGGCATCAATAATACCTGTAAAGGCAAATCACGCAAGTCAGACTGTGATACCCAGACCAGCATTGCCTCTTTCTAAGGGATTGCAACAGAGGAGCCTTGCCATTTAACCAATCCACAGAATTTATTTTTGCCCCCCTTATTAGACCAGCATGAGATGCAGCCATGCTACCCTAGAATTATATGTAGAAATCCATTTGAAAACCTGTTCTTCTGAAATATCTTCAAAACATATATAGATAGTAGCACACTTTGGACATTCAAATTGAATGTGTGAAGAGAGTACCTTTCCTCACCTCCAGTGAAATGCTTTGCAAATATGTCTGCATTTCCATTTTGTCTATTTTGCACAGGATCTTGGTCAGAAAAAGCCTTCCTGCTTTGTGCTCACAACATGGTGCCCATGAGCGCATAGGGTCTCCTCTCCACTGAAAATAGGTTTGAAGTAAGCATTCTACTGTAGCCAACAGAATAGGTAAGAGAGTTCATTTTCTCCAGTTTGCATATGGGCCCATGGGCCCCCCAAGAGAAGCTTAATCAACTAACTGATTCCTTAAATCAAATGACAACCCTAAATTATTTCCTGTTCCATAGAAGGGAACAGTCAGTAACTAAAAAAGATGTTTGAACAAATGGAATTTGAACAAAGATGTTCCACACCCATATCTTCTACCTGTATGCGGAACAACACTAGCTCAGAAAAAAATTTCATATACATCTTAAGGAATTCATGTAAACACAGGTTTTCAACATGCTTAGTGAAGGCAATTCAGCAACAGATGCTTAAATGCAGCAGAACAAATGACACGGGTTAGGGCCACAGCTTACATCGTGTATGCCGTGCATTGGACAAAAATTACTACATTTCAGTTGTTTTTCAGAGTACGAACTAGCAATGCAATCAAAACTTATAAATAAACACCCCTATTTAGCAATCTGGCACTTGCTGGGTCAGAGAGGCATCCATTTGCCAGGCATTGAGCCCAGAAATGCTGTCTATATATAAAAAAAACCCTGATATCCTACACATGACCTCATCTCTCAATGTCTAGCAGTGGATTCCTGCCAGTTAACAGTCACCTCTGTATCTGAAGGAGGAATGGAAACTGCATCCACATGATATTTAGTGGTGGTCATTGCCAAAACACCTAAAAATACAGAGGTAATCCAGCCAGACCAGCATGAAAGCATGTTATAAAGAGGTGGTAGAAAGAGCAGAGCACATGGTTTAACTTACATCCCTTTGTTTCAGAAGGTAAAAGCACCTGTACTGCCCAGTGAAAATCAACCAAATACCATGCTTGAGCACTGCTAAATTTGCAAAGCCAAGCGTTCAGAATCATGTTTTCTGAATCCTGATATAGATGTAATGTTGCTGAACACAACTAAAATGGCACAATGTACAATACTGTGCTAAGAGTTATTGGTATGATATAATATTACAGGCGCACATAATACTCGCTCCACATTTGTCAGAACCCAATCACTTAGTGTGGCAGCATCTACACTTTGGAACTATATTATTTTTGGCGCCAGCTAAAAATGTTCTTGTTTACTCAAGCCTACCCAGATGCTTAGAAAAGCTGATGTGAATTTTAAACCGTTTTAGTATTTTAACTTCTTGTATGTTTTAATATATTGTAATTTTTCCCTCACTTTATGGTTCTATCTTTTTGTAAAATGTTTTGAGGGTGTGTTTTTTTTACACAACCAAGCAGTGTATAAATTTCATGAAATAAAATTAATAGATATTTGATGCTTAAATCCTGGTCACTCTTAGTGACCAGCGCTGCTACCTCCCCAGTTATTTTATTGTTGGTGTTATGGTCTTATGGTGTTACGTTCTCTCTCCTCCTTCTACTGTGATATTATCTGCTCTCTCTCTCTCTCTCTCTCTTTCTCTTTTTAATCTGAAGGAAACAAGGAGAACCAATGCATGATACGCTGGCTTTATTTTTAAAAACCTACCTGTTTTTCTCATCAGAGCCTTTATGAAGCAATTTCTGCCATGTCATTGCAAAACCAAGATATGATCCAATCTACAAATTTGGAAAGAGATCATTTAATTTTCCTTGTTATGCCAATTATGTCTTTTTCATTTAAGAAAATCTTAGATATGTATTTAACGGGACTTACTTCCATGTAAACATACTTAAGAATGAAGCCTAAAAAAACCGGTTTGAATCTAGGATTATTATTACAATATGAATTTTGCATAGAACTTGGATATGTCCAGTAACAGAGCAGCAGAAACAGTGATGCTCACTTTATAGATCAATATAAATTCAGGCCCCAAGAAACATAGATTGTCATGTTGCTTTTTTTGATCAAAATGCTCAATTTATTTTTTAACACATACTTCTAAACCAATCTTTGCACCTTGTTGTATGCCATATTGCCTTCCTTCAAGGAGTCCAACACGTGTTCCTTCAGCATATCCTTCCTGATAGCCTTCACCATGAAATCTGAAATGAGAGAAAGATTTTGAAAGAGCCGTTAGGCTGAAGCAGCAAAAGAGTGCTTGCACCTTGGAGGCTAACAGCCCAATCCTATGCATGTTAACTTCAAAAGGAGTCCCACTGAGTGTCAACCAGCTTCAATGGGATTAACTATGTGCAGTTGATTTCTTCAAGTATGACCAAACTTTGCTACATCATCTTAGTGCTACATACTTTTTACTAGGTGGCATACAAATAAGGCAAATAAGAAAATAAAGTTATACAAACAGTTATACAGTTAAGTAAAGTCATCTAGTTATATCGGTCCCCCCCCCCCCGGTAAAAACTTATTCTTTGTCCATGGAGTTTTCTTGGCAGGGATACTGGAGTGGCTTGCCAGTTCCTACTCCAGGTGGATCACGTTTGGTCAAAACTCTCCACTATGACTTGTCCATCTTGGGTGGCCCTGCACGGCGTAGCTCATAGCTTTCTCTGAGTTATTCAAGCCCCTTCGCCACGGCAACGCTCACTGGAAGGACAGATCCTAAAGCTGAGGCTCCAATACTTTGGCCACCTCATGAGAAGAGAAGACTACCTGGAAAAGACCCTGATGTTGGGAAAGATTGAGGGCACTAGGAGAAGGGGACAACAGAGGACAAGATGGTTGGAGAGTGTTTTCGAAGCTACAAACGTGAGTTTGACCAAACTGCGGAAGGCAGTGGAAGACAGCAGTGTCTGGCATGCTCTGGTCCATGGGGTCATGAAGAGTTGGACACAACTAAACAACAACAAGAACTCATATTTTGTTGTATTCATAAAACCTAAGGACAGGACAGAACTTCTGGAAAAAGAGCTTCAAGGGGATCCAGCAGCAAGCCATACTTTCAGAAAGTCATCTTAAGCTTCCTTGAAGCAGTTCCCCCAGCAAGCAAATTATATTGCAATTGAATTCCCTTAGTTTAAGTCAAGTATTTATTTTAGGTGGTGTTGAGTCTATGGTAATGCATAGGCACTTTACTAATTTCCCACACTTTGAAAGTACTTGTCCATGGGCAGAGAGGTGGCTGAAGTTATACCATGCTACGTTCTAAAGCTGTTAGATGCTCTTTAGGCGACAGGGTTTCACTTTTAGCCCAAACTGATTCAGGTCACACAAAAAGTGTTCAAACTGCCAAGGTTATAAATGGTTTTATAGATTTAAATTTTCTAAGTTGTAAGGCAGATGAACTGGTATGGCAGATATGAGCCTGTGAGTACTGGAAGACCAGCCTTCCAGGTCTTTTCCCATCTGGCCTGACAGAGCAGGGCCCTGACTCTGCAAAAAGCTGCAAAAGCTGAGGCTGCGGAACAGACTCTTGAGCTGGAGTATTATTTAGGGGCGGGGTCATTGCTGCTGCTGTTATTTGTTTGGGGAGTATCTCTACTTATAGTTCTTATGATTTATGTGGAAATTGTTTCAATCTGGTTGTATACTTTTTAATGTGTTTTATATGTATCGTTTACTTGCTTTTGCTGTGTTTGCATTCACATAAATGGTTTCATGCTGTAAGCAGCCTTGAGCATGGTTTTAACTATGGAAAGGCAGCATACAAATAAAGCGATGACGATGAGCCAGAATATATGCATTACTATTTTCTTGATATATGGACATACAGTGAAACTTGACTGACTAGCATAGTGCTCTTAACGCTAGTGAATATGAACATACTTTGTAAAAGCTACTATTCTCATTAAGGGTTCTAGGGGAAGCAATTGCAACATTAAAGTGAAAAGAAACAATACAATCACACAGAACTGCCCTTCTAAGGCAGGTCACGTTTACTCCTATTTTACAGACTAGAGAATGGAGGAAAAGTAAAAACTGGCCAGGCTACCAATGAGCTTGGTGCGCTCTCTCTCTCTGTGTGTGTGTGTGTGTGTGTGAGAGAGAGAGAGAGAGACAGAACTACCACCACCTCATCATTCTCTGTGCAATCTCATTTTTTTAACAGTGACACAACAGGCAGAAATCTAGCAGGTTAAACTTTCCTCTCGTATTGCATCTCTGGGAGGATGAGAAACTGCATTTCTAACACACAGGTGTTAAAATGACAGCAGCCATGGGGGGCATAATATAAGTTTATGACATTCTAAACTCTCTCATATAACACTAGACCTCGTGGGCAGCCAACGAAGCTGAATGTTGGAAGTTTCAGGAGGGGCAAAAGAAAGCACCTCCTCAACCCACGAAACTCACCCCCGGGAGGCAGCGATGGCCCCCAACGCGGACGGCTTCAAAAGAGGACTAGACAAATGGATGGGAGGAGAGAGGGCTGTCGACGAACGCAGCTGCGAGGCAGCAATGCTTCCGAAGACCAGTTGCTGGAAACCGCTGCAGGGGAGCTTGGATGCTGCTTGGCCGCTGTGAGAACAGGATGCTGGGCGAGATGGACCGAAGGCATCATCCAGAAGGGCTCTTTTTATGGGGCCGAGTTTGGGCCCTGATCTCCGAAAGCGAAAGCAATTTCCCAGAGAGAAGCAGCAGCCTCAGCACCGGGTTCCTCCCCGAGGGGCCTATAAAGCCAGGCTCAGAGCCGCAAACGAGCCCAACGGGGCCCAGGAAACGGGAGGCCCCAGGGACGCCGCGCCTCTCTGCCCGATGCGGAGGCGAAGGACGCGGGCAAAGCTCCCCCCGAAGGACGCCCAAGGCAGACCCGGGAACACCATCCGGCCCTACCTCGTCTCCGCCATGACAATGGTATCGAAGGCGTCCGACCCGCCTGCGTCAGCCTCCATGGCCTACGACGGCTCCTGCCTCACCGGCTCCCAGCCACCGACTGGTTCTCTCACCGTGCGGCGACGTAAGGGGGCAACGGACGGCAAGCCGGCGGGGCCAAACGCGATCGCCCTCGTCGCGCATGCTCCAAAGGACTCGGGCTTTCCCTCGTGACGTCACAGCCCGACTGGCTGGAGCGCCGCGCTCACGGTGTAGTTTTGGGCCGTTTTCCTCCAGCGCCGCGTTTCTTTGCTCCTTCCCAGGTCAGCCGCTAGAGGGCGCCGGTATTCTTCGCGAAAACGCCTCGTCTCTTTAGAGAAGCTGAATCTGAGCGCGCCGCCTTTGACTACAGTTTATCACGAGGATAAGGGCTTCCCCTTTCGCTGTGACGCGTCGGGCGTTTTCACACGTGACGCGCAAGGAAGGAGGCGAACTTTCTGCTTTCCGGAGTTCTTTTTCTCTGATATATAATATGAGACATTCCAATTTAATTATCGTACTGCTTGAGTTTATTGAGAACTATCCGACGCATTTTTATTTTTAGAAACTGCATATGTTGCATTTGGTTTAATTTCGTTTTGCACAAATTCCCCTTTCTAAACAAAACAACAAAAACCGCAAGCCGCCTCCATCTCTTCTCATCTGTGGTTGGTTAAAAACTTGTGCTACCAATATTCATGCATGTTTTTGCTCTTTCAAAAATGGCACAAAATGTGAAAACAAATTGCGACATTTTGAACTGCATTGGTGTCTTTTACTGTGTTCTACTACCCTGGCAGGGTTGCTGTGGTTAGAGTATAATAGTTTGGAAGTATATGAGAGTGTTGGATTAGAAATATTCTATAGTGAAATGTATGAGTTCTTTTTCTTTTCCTGGCTGGTTAAAAATTGACAAAGATTTTGGACAATTTTTGAGCAGTTTTTCAAGTACTGAGTGACCCAGACATGGTCATTCAAGTGCAGCGCTGAGACATCCATCTAATCTTCCCTGCTAAAACAACAGAGCAATTCCATCCAAAGTTATCAGTCAAAATTTCCTTCTGTAAACAGTCATTTCAGCTGCTAAAACACATTGTTTATGGGGAAACTGGGAGAACTAGTAACTTTCACAGGGTGACACTGAGCAAAGAGCAAGGTCCAATTTAGTTGATTCTCTTGCAGCCTCCTACCTAGATGCAAGCAACACGTACCAAGAAGTACAAGATACTGGCTTTGATGCCTGAATTGGAAAGTGTTAATTAACAATTTTTAAAAACAAAAAACTTACAAACTATATTTGCATAAGAAAAAACAATCAAAATGAAATGGTTGGTATTCATTGAGTATTGGGAAAGGGCCATAGGTCAGTACTACAGCATCTGTCTTCAACGCAGAATGCCCCAGGTAGAGTTGGGAATGTTCCCTGTCTGAAATTCCAGAAAGCCATTGCCAATCAGTGTAGACAGCAAGATGGACCTAACTCTGTATAAAGCCATTTTCTATGTTCCCCCAAGGAAACCATGCTCAGCAGCTGATGTGGCACATACAGTGCTACCTCGGGTTAAGAACTTAATTCGTTCTGGAGGTCCGTTCTTAACCTGAAACTTCTTAACCTGAGGTACTACTTTAGCTAATGGGGCCTCCCGCTGCCGCCGCGTGATTTCTGTTCTCATCCTGAAGCAAAGTTCTTAACCCGAGGTACTATTTCTGGGTTAGTAGAGTCTGTAACCTGAAGTGTCTGTAACCCTAGGTACCACTGTACATTCCATCTGTTGTGATTTATGGTGATTTCCAACTTATCATCTATTATATTTCTGTGTTTCTGTTTACAATCATTATTACAGTTTGTTGTTTGTATCTTTGAATACTTGCAGTCACTCCCTCTAATTCGAGTGCTAAAAGGACTGGAGACAAGAGGAAGGTGAGAGATGTGGAGAGGGTTATTGGCTTGTTCTTGTTTTTCATGTATTTTGTGTTTTTTCATCTTGTACTTTTATGTTGTGAAGTGCCCTGAGATCTACAGATGAAGGGCAATATACAAATTTAATAAATGATAACAATATGATAATAACATGTTAAGGTTTGCGGAAATACAATTATTTAAAAAAAAAAAAATCCTGAAAAAAGCCCTTTGAGGACTGAGATTGCTCAGTAGTCACGGAACATTTAGTAGCAATGGAGGGTGGGGAAGAATAAAATATAAGGGATGGGCGATGGAATTCCCTGCTTAAGAAGGGCCAGGCTGCTTGGAACGCTCAATGGGGAGGATTACTGTTAGGAGGTGAGGAACTACTGCAACATTTTGTTGCTGAACCCACTATGACGAACATGCATCAATAAGATAGGCTTGTTCATTTCCACAGAGCTTAGGCGCCTGTAAAAGCAGCTGTTGTGTTGGCAGGTATGTAGCCCATTCCTGCCCTTGCTTTAACTGCTGCAGTGCAAATGGGCAAAACAGTAACAAAAATTGTAATCCTATGCATGTCTACTCAGACGTAAGCCTCTTAGTGTTCAATGGATGTGGATGGGAGACCTTCTGGTAATGATACTACCTTGGTTTCTATGATGGAAGAAGTGTGGGATAGAAATGTAAAGAAACAATACTAACTTTTGGTATAGAATAAAAAGAACAGCTATTTTCCTGAGAACGGGGGCAGTTAAAAAGAGTCAGACTGTCTGTTTAAAGGAATCAATTATTTGATTAAGGCAGGCATAGGCAAACTCAGCCCTCCATATGTTTTGAGACTACAATTCCCATCATCCTTGACCACTGATCCTGTTAGCTAGGGATGATGGGAGTTGTAGTCCCAAAAATCTGGAGGGCCGCGTTTACCTATGCCTGAATTAAGGAAATGTAGACTCCCTATATATTATATCTAGGGTCACAGGAAGACACAGCTAGCGCATTTTTCTAGTATATCAAAGGAAGTTAAGTGATGAGTGTTGCTCAAGGACAGAAAGAAACTTCTCTTCTGCTGCTAAATTCCTTACTGGTAAGGAGAAATTTTCTCCGTGTTGTATTGCACAAGTGACTGATCCATTGTGGATGCTCCTGGCTACCTTTGAAATGCAGTCAGGTGACAGTGAGTTAAACTGACTAGACTGATCTGGTATGATGTTAATCTATAGCTGCATTCCTACACACACACTGCACACCTGCTTGGCAGCTGAGTCTATGAAGTCAATAGAATCTATTACTAAGCTTTCCCTGATATGTTACCACAGGAACATATAGGGGTTTTTTTATCTCCTCTAACTGGAATGCAAAAGAACATTGTAAGAATCTCTGTTTTCATTTGCAAACAACCAAGCTTCTATTTCAAAGGCTGCAACAATAGCCTTGAAACAATAGCAATATCAGACAGAGAAATCTGAGAAACTGGATAGGGGAGAGATACCACAGAATTCCAGTAATGAAGGGGTATGTTTTCAGAGTGCTGCATAGTTCTTTAGCCTCTCCTGAGCACTGCCAGGAGCAAACTTAGCAAATATGCACCCTGGACACAAATTTCAGGGTTGGTTTTTTCCTTGATGCCACATATAAACAATCTGAGTGACACCAGTATAGCCAACAGACAACTGAACTTTTCGTTCTAATTGGTTTTTATTAAAAATGTTACATGCTCAAGCTACAGATTTTACACTCACAAACATTTTTACAGTTCATTTCTGCTCACCCTTATAAAAATTACAAAGGTTTGCTACCTTTGGCCCAGACTGTTTTTTGTTTTAAAAAAAGACACTGTTGGAGTACATAAATAGAAATTTAAGTATAAATATGGTAACAAAATAAATGGATGTATGTGTTTAATAAATTAATCATAAATATTGTGTTGACAAGGAAGTGCTACATCAGGAAAATAATTATTTACAGAGCCATTCTACTATATACATACAAAACCCTTTGGGAAAGAATGTTATCCCATAGTAAGCTAGTTATTCACTAGAGGAAAATCTAACGGTAGTAAAAACTGTTATTTATTAAAAAATAATAATCCATGAAATAATACTCACAATTATATTTTTAAAAAATTCCATCATGTTAGTCTATAGAGATTTAAAATAACTGAATTATACCCAAAGCATCTTTTACAAGTCATAGGTGGGATTTATCCATTAGGTCAAGGTGTGGAACCTCAGGCTCAGGATTTGGCCCTCCGTGCCCCTCAGTCTGGCCCTTGCCACTCTCCTTAGGCCACGCCTTCTCTCCCTTGGGCACATCTCTCACAGAACTTGCTTCACCCACTGAGTGTTCTTGTCTGGTTGGAATGTGAGCTATGATGATATCTGCGTGCCTGATCATCACAAATCCTTAGTACTAACCTTCTAATCAAATTCAGCCAGCCAGCAGATAGATGATACAAAAAAGTAACCTATCAGGGTTTGGTTTGGTTTTTTGCTGAAGTAGCATGAAAGTATTTTAGTTACATAAAATTCTGGGTCAGGCAAAATCAGCCTCTGGTTATAGAATTGGTTACCTGTTCAATTGTTTTTACTCCAGAGATTGCAGCCTTATCATACTTTTGCTCTTTCAACCCTGTGTAACCTGAAGGTTGGCATACTCTTTTGGCAACCATCATTCAGGTACTCTGAACTTCAGTTCCCTAAACATTCAAAGGGGCAGCACAGCAAAGAGGATGCTAGTTTCACCCCATTACCATTCTGGTCACTCTACAAGTTAGAAGGCAAATGTCCAAAGTGGGGAGCCTCAATTACTGATGGAGAACACCCACTGTGTGCTTGAGAACCCTGGAAAACCACGGTTCTAAAATGGGGGGGGGAGAGCCTCCATGAGCTCAGCAGACTCCCCACCAGATTCATGGATGGTAACTGGAATGGTGTCAGGGGGCAAAGCTAGCATGCATAGTGTTCCTGTATGTTTAGTCAACTCCATAGTAGAAAACCTGTAAAGGCTTGCTAGAACACAACTGCTTGTTAGTTTCATTCATCCCATTCCCTGTGGTTCATGTTACCTCCTGTAGGGATCAAACATCCAAGGACAGAAATTGCATTTCAATAGCTAATCTTCTGAAAACCAGTAGCAGAGGTTTGTGAAAAGATTGTATGTCAAGTGTTGTCAGTGGTTACTTGTTTAGCTTCCTTTAACTGGCTGCTCCTCTTTAATTTCTGACACTGATGTGTTTAAGGGTCTTGAAGAGAAGGACTTATCCCTCTTTGCATGAATTGCATTTGTTACATCTGTCATCAGGCCTCAGAGGTAAAGGAAGGAAGGAAGCAGTAAAGCAAAATATTCACGATCTTATCCCTCCAAGCATCCTCCAAGGCAGAAGAAATACCTGCACGCTATGCATTTTTGTCATTCCTGAATTAAATGGCATATTTTCTACGAAAGCTTTCTAAATACCGTGCCTGTGTGTCTGTAGTCTTCATGGTATTCGCATTGCCGTTTGACAAGAAAGGGTAGCGCCACATCTGAATGTAGCCATGTGTGAAATATCACTGCTAGAAATAATATCCTGCTGGCAATGCTTTTTCTATGGAGCACAACTCACGTAAGGATCACTTGTTCTCATTTCCCAAAACTAAGGCTTTTCACGGATACATCTGAGGTGATGCCGAAGGGATCCATGCTGTCAGTCTCAAGAGGGGGACTGAAAACTCCGGATTGCAAATGCTGCCCAGTGTCGCCGTAATCTCCAAAATCGGTTGACTCCACTGGCACAGTGTTGATCATTGGCAAGAAATGAGACAGTGGAAAGTCTTTCCCTTTATTTTGTTGCCTTTGCCTGGCAGTACTTAAGGACACCAAGACTCCATATTTCTTGGACTTGTAGATGTTGTAGCCATCTGGGCGCATCTCCTCTTCAAAGGAGCAATCCTCTGTAGAATAACTGAGCTGAGAGGAAGTGAAAAATATTACACATTGGCTTTATACATTTTTTGCACTCTTAAATGGCATATGATGCAACAGTGTTTAGCCAAATCACCTGTCTTATGGAATAATCTATTCAGTGTGCTCTACCTTTGAAGGTGACTCGGAAACTACAACTAATCCAGAATGCGGCAGCTAGACTGGTGACTGGGGGCGGCCGCCGAGACCACATAACACCAGTTTTGAAAGACCTATATTGGCTCCCAGTATGTTTCCGAGCACAATTCAGAGTGTTGGTGTTAACCTTTAAAGCCCTAAATGACCTCGGCCCAGTATACCTGAGGGAGCGTCTCCACCTCCATTGTTCTGCCCGGACACTGAGGTCCAGCGCCGAGGGCCTTCTGGTGGTTCCCTCATTGTGAGAAATGAGGTTACAGGGAACCAGGCAGAGGGCCTTCTCAGTAGTGGCGCCCGCCCTGTGGAACACCCTCCCTTCAGATGTCAAAGAGATAAACAACTACCTAACATTTAGAAGACAACTGAAGGCAGCCCTGTTCAGGGAAGTTTTTAATGTGTGACACTTTAATATATTTTAAATCTTTGTTGGAAGCCGCCCAGAGTGGCTGGGGAAACCCAGCCAGATGGGCGGGGTACAAATAATAAATTATTATTATTATTATTATTATTATTATTATTAATTGGGAACCATTCTTCCATAGAGCTAAATTTGATACAGACCAGTGCAGGAAGATACAAGGAGTCATTTATAACCCAAACATGGAGAATGGAAGTGCTCCGTGGAGTTATGAATAGGTGTGGTTCTGCTTTTATAGATTTATGCAGTAAGATTCAATTTGATTTCTCTTACTCTGCTAACTGGTTGTAAAGCAAGAACTGTTTTGAAGCCACAGTGGCCCATCACAGCAACCCACAGTTCCTAGCTGAGAAGGCTTGTTTTCACTATGTAAATATAGCAAAAGCATTGCAGCTCAATGTGCACTTGAACCAAAGTTTACTGGAGTTCATGAGACACCCCAGGCTACCAGAAGCTAAAGGCAAATAACAGGGGAAAGGTTCACGGTAAAACAGATTGCTGCATAGTTAAAGCAATTGCCATACATGTCTTGATTCTGATGAGGTTGCTGAACAGGCTGCCATTGCCAAGTCCTGACTGGACAACCTAAGTTGTTTTCAACCTATCCCAACTATGCCCTCTCAAGTTCGTGGTGTTAGACTCTAGGGAGATTTCTGTGGAAGGTGTCCTCTCCCATTTACCAGAACCTGATTTGCCTCCTTATATACTAGGGCAATGAAGCAATAGAGTTGACAACTAGAACACAAATGGAGAAAGATCTAACATGGGTTCGCCAAACACAGACTAAACACTATTTTGAGACCGTCTCCATGATGATGGCGACAGCAGAGCACTTTCATCTCCATCACCATTGCATCAGCACAGCACTATCCAGACAACATTTTTCAGGGTGCCCCTTCCAGGATTATGTGAGAGAACCATTGATATTTTAAAATATAAAATTTAAATGATAAGCATTTTTAAACAGTGTGCAATGTGGCCAGCATTTAAAAATTAGACATGAACCATGTTTAGTAAGCTAACTTAATTGAAAAAATCCCTTTGACTTTGACAAAATGAGGATTTGTATTTTATAATGTCACAGAGTAAGAATTGGCCATGTAGTGTTAACATATATTCTGAGTATTGGAACCAAAAATGTGCCAGCTAACACAGAAAGACTAGCCCATAATAGAACAAAAACAAACAAAAAACAAAATAGGATGGTGATTTTAGTCTGTTCCAGGTTCTCTTTGTCACTGCTGTTTTTCTGGTACTATTCTGGTTCGGTCATTAGAGGTGACTGAACTCTCTGTCAACTCAGAAGTATTGCTGATTGCGTCTGGGGCTTCGGTGATAAGAGAAATGGTGTTCGTGCATAAACTCTTTACCTGCCAAGTCCCTATGTCATACTTTCCCCCCTACACGTGTAACATATTATGCTGACAATCATCATTAAGAAGTAGAAGAGGTTAGAGCAGAATTCTCTTAATGACTAAATAGGCTTAAAGTGCAGCACTTCAGATGTGGATTGGGCTATCAGGCATGTGGAAAAACATGTTTTTGGTTTTTGTCTAGATTAGGGAAACATCTTGAGATGTGAGGCTGCTGCCATGCAAGTCACTTAACTGCCTTTAACTGTTGAGTTATTTCATTAATTTTCACACAGTCACAATGCAGAACAAAATTCAGTATGGCAATAACAGTATGACTTGCAAGGCAGTCCTCAGGCATGTTTACACAGAAATGAATTCTAAAGTGTTCAGAGGGGCTTATTTTCAAGTGTAGCCTTACTTTTTGTAATGTGAATGATACAGATCTATACAGAAACTATACAGTAGTACCTCAGTTTTCGAATGTCTCCGTTGACGAACATTCGGTTTTTGAATGCCATAAACCTGGAAGTAAATGCTTCCGTTTTCGAATGCACCTCAGAAGTCGAATGGCTTCCGCTGAGGTACCACTGTATTTTTCTCAATTCTCTCTATTAAATTTGCAGGCCGTCCTTTGCACCTCAGTTTTCAGATGTTTTGGAACTCAAACGGTCTTCCGGAATGGATTACATTTGAAAACTGAGGTACCACTGTAGTTTAAAAAGTAATGTTAATTCTTAACCGAGAGGCAGTTTACAACAGGTTCTGTCACTATTTACAGACAGAAGCTTGAATGAGACCAAACTTAAAACCCATTGTTTATATCTATGTTTACTGTTGAAAAATAATGTTGGGGCATGTAAGATATGCACGTTAGAGAGTTATGAATGGGGAAGGAGATACTAGTGTATCCCAAGGTCCCTGTATCCCAAGGTACAGCACTTTGAAAGCATGCTAACCTGATTGGACTAGATAGCACTTGTGGTCCCTTCCAACTCTACAATTTGTTGATTAGCTAAGCTCAAGTGAAAATAGCTGCACTGTTCAATATGCATTCACATTTCAATGCACTGATTTCAATAGGGCGCAACCATCTATAAGTGTGATTTGAGCTGTTGTGCTGGTAAGCAGTTATATGATTATTGGACTGGAAAGGGACCTTGGGGTCATCCAATCCAGCCCTCCTCAGTGCAGGATCTGTAACTGCAGGATGCAATGGCAACACCCATGACCAATGACTCTTTCGTCTCTGCTTAATACCCTCCAGTGAAGAAAAGACCACCACTCCCCGAGGCAGCCTGTTTTGCTGTCTTAACGTCTCAGGCCATTAGGAAGTCTCTCCTAACGTGTAGCAGAAATCTGCTTCCTTGCAATTTCCACCCATTATTTTTAATCCTTCCCTCTTGAGCAACAGAAAACAAGTCTGCTCCATTGTCTGACACCACTTCAGATATTTGAAGAGAGCTCTCATATCTCCCCTTAATAGTCTCTTCTCCAGGCTAAACATACACAGCACTTTCATGCCTTACTCATGGGACTTGATGTCCAGACCCCTCACTATCCTGGTTAGATTACTCTGATTGACCTACTTAAAACTGACTCAACATCAATAAAACCGCAGCAATCCACCTCACAACAAATCTGGTTTCCTACAGAGCAGAGTGCTATATAGTCTTAAATTAGTCTCCTTATGAAGTTAACTAAATAAGAATGACACATATCAGACTTTGAGACCTGATGCTAGATATCTAGGGTGATCTTTCAGCAGCATCTCAGTTCTTAGATATACAAGGGTAGGAAAGAATACATTATCCTCCAAGTAGGTTATGTAGAGGACTCGGGTGGTGCTGTGGGTTAAACCACAGAGCCTAGGACTTGCCGATCGGAAGGTTGGCGGTTCGAATCACCGCGACGGGGTGAACTCTCGTTGCTCAGTCCCTGCTCCTGCCAACCTAGCAGTTCGAAGGCATGTCATGTGCAAGTAGATAAATAGGGACCGCTCTGGCGGGAAGGTAAACGGCGTTTCTATGTGCTGCTCTGGTTCGCCAGAAGCGGCTTAGTCATGCTGGCCACATGACCCAGAAGCTGTCTGTGGACAAACGCCGGCTCCCTCGGCCTATGGAGCGAGATGAGCGCGCAACCCCAGAATCGGTCACGACTGGACCTAATGGTCAGGGTTCCCTTTACCTTTACCTTTCGGTTATGTAGACTTTTCAAACCGAATGGGGATTAGAGCTCTGTGGACCTTAGTGATATAGGCTGCAATTCAAGCCTGTCCTCTCCTGGTGGCGGCACTGAGCAGTCACCCTATCCGCAGCCCTGCTGCACACAGTAGCAGAGGCAGAAGCATTTGGGACAGGAAGATCACTGTGCCAGCTTGAAGTTGCTCATGCAGCAACGTGGCCCAATGCCATCATGCTACAGCGGTGAGACTGGCTTAGGGTTCAATGAATCATGGGGTGGCTCAGCCCTGCTTGAAGGAATCCCCTCCCCCAGTGGCACTCCTGCCCACACGCCTGGTAGAAGGCTGACTTAGACAGGAGAGCTCAGAGGAGGCACATTTACGCTGCTGCCACCCAGCGCAAGAGGGGGTTGGATTGCTCTGGTAATCTGTTATTCTGGGCACATACACACCTGGGAATAAGCCCCATGGGGATTTTCTTCTGAGAAAACATGCCCAGGATTGTTAGAGACATTAAAACGAAAGGTACCACAATTGATCTTTGGAAATCCAGGATTCAATCCTGCACCTATTTCCCTGTATGCCTCATTGAACTCAGTGGGACTTACTTTGGGCTAGACGTGTGTAGCTTTTGGGGTGCACTCTGTGCTCCACTGAAGGCCATGGCAGGACTGCAACTTCTGTCCTTAGCTCATGCCCTGATCTAAACACGGAAACGCTGTGTATCAGCTGAATGAAAATGGGTTGCGTAGAAGAGCTTAAGAATGCCCCGTTACAAATGTAGCAGAGAGCCTGTAGATCTGGTGGAGGCAAATCAGGCAGCCCCCCGCCCATCTCAGCCAGCCCCCCTTTGCCTGCCTTTGTACTTTGAACTGGTCCAGAGGGCGACCTTGGCTTTCGGCTTCTCCTCCTTAGTCGCTATGTTGCCCTTTGATGACTTGGCAGGGAAGAGGATGAGGACAAACCTAGAATTAGTTCTACCTGGCATTAGCTCTGCATCTGCCTACCATCAGTCTCCCTGCCTTCTGCCCAACAAGTCTCTGTGGGCATTGCATCAGCTACCACTCTGTAGACCAGCTTTTCCCCAACCTGATGCCTCTCCAGATGTTTTGGAATAGCTGTGCTGGCTGGGGCAGGTGGAAGTTGTAGTCCAAAGTGTCTGGAAGTCACCAGGCTGGGGGAAGACAGCTGCAGACAAACTTTTGAGTCCATCACAGATTCCCTCAACGTCAGTTAAGAAAGCAACAAAAGGTGCCGATTTCCTTCACCAATAGCTAGATTTCTACAAAACCACACCTAGATTTCGGGAGCTGGGGGTGGGAAGGAATGCATTTGCTCTTAAAAGGGGCACTCTTTGGCAGATTATCTGCAGAATGACCTGAAGAGCAAGAAGATTTTGTGCTAATTTAGTAATTCCATGCAATAAATATTTGGCATATATCCCAGCCCAATTGGAGAAATTTAAGTCCCATAAAATTCACTGGAATTTATAAGTCCTTAACTTTGACCAAATCATGCCAAGCTATTTCACACCAAGATTCAATAATGCCTTTCCTAGCTTTGAACATTGGGAGTCATGTGTTGGTGCAAAAAGTTACACCTTCACATGCATGATCCTAATCAAAAACAGGATAAAAAGAGTAAGAAATTGGAGCTGGAACAAATGTTATGTAAGAAAGATCTCAGGGTACAAACACCTTCCGTAATGTTATGGGTGTGATGTGCTGGTTGTATTTTGACATGGGAAGCCCTGCTCAAATCCCTGTTTAGTCGGGCAGGCTTACTGGGTGGCCTTGGGTACATCGTTATCTCTCAGCCGCACCTACCTTAAGGGTTGCTGTGAGGACAGAATGAGATAAAGATCAACCATCCAGCCTGGAGCCCCTTTAAATAGTTCAGAAAAGAAATCTAAACAAATCGTAAATCTTAGTAGTCAAAATTCTGGAATGCTGCTGGTTCTGCCACTATTCATAGAGGAAAAAAATACACAGAGTAAGTGCAAAGAAGAAGCTATTCCTCCATTTCCTCTTTTGTTCAGTTCAAAGTTATTTGTTATTACCTTAATGGTTATTTTATTACTCTTCCCTTTGCCTGAACCTTACCACCAGCAAGACTGGAGTTCCCAAATTACCTCGTGATTGGATTTTTAAAATTCTTTCTGTTGTCTAATCACAGAGCCCAGAGCGTTGTTAATAATAATAATAATAATAATAATAATAGGCTTCATTTTAAACCCGTTTAAGATCGTGGCGCGACGTGTTTAGACTGCTTTGTTGTGTGGGAGTAAAATAAATTTGGCCAGGCTGCTATTGTTTTGTCTGGCCCGGCACTGGATACAAATCGCCAGGAGCCGTTGTGGGGGCGCATGCATGCAAAACCCTCCCCCCCCCGGGGCTCTCGGCATGCCTAGATCGAGGGGGCCCCCGCCGCAACTTACAAGCCCGCGCAGCCTCCCCTCCGCTTCCATGCAGAGGTAGCGAGAGCTTTCCACGCCCTTGATCGCCACTGTACGAACGGACACGGCTCGGATCTCCAGCAAACCTGCACAGCGAAACAAAACGCAGCGTTAGTACGCGGTGAGGTGGAGACGGGAAAGTTGGCTCTGCGGGAAACAATCTCTCCCTCTCCCTCTCTAGCGCGCGCAGCTTCGCAGGACCGTCGGTTTTTTAGATCCCTGTCCCAACTGCACTCACCTACACCCCCCATACACGTCAAGGACCCGCATATTGGCATAGCCGGGATTTATTGGGGGGGGGGGGCAGGACGCCCACCTGTCACCATCCGCTGTCCGGCTCCGTCTAGCAGATTCGGAATGAAATATCTCAATAGCAATTGTTTTAAATTATTTTCTTTTGTCCCCAAGTGGTCAGAAAAATGTGTCAAAATCTTTCTACATTTAGGTAAGTATTTATTTAGCGGAGTCAACTGCCCCCCCCCCCGCCCATGGCTCAGGAACCGAAGAAGATTGCGCGGCGCTTTGGAGAGCCCGGTTACTTACTATGTAGATTCTGGGCGCTGGCGCCGTCCACTCGGCCGTCGCTGTTGATCCTCAAGAAGTAGCTGAACGAGCTGTGTCTGCCGGCGGTGTAGAGGTGCCTCAATCTTATGGCCTCTCCCCAGCCATAGTTGACATGTGGTCCAGCATCGGTGAGGGGCAGGGACCGGGCGAGCGTGACCAAGCAAAGCCCCACCAGAGCCAGGAGCGCGCCAGCTTTGCGCAAAGTCGGCCACATCTTCCGCCGAGGAGAGGAGTTCCACCGCAGCGCAAACACAGGCAGAGGCGCAAAGGTTCCCGCGCAGAAGAAGACCGAGGTGGCCAAAAAAGACAGGGCGGGGTGGTGGAGAAGCTCAGGGCTTTGGGAGCGACTTGCTTCAGGAGCGATTGCAGGAGAGGCAAAGCCAATCCGCGGCCTTTTATAGGTCTCCTTATCAGCCCAATCGATAAGGCTAATTCCAATATAGACACTGCTCCATCGCAGGACTAGGGCCAATACCCGCCCCGCTGGATCGATAAGGATTACATCACAAGCCCCGGGACACCCCTTCGGGTTGCATTTCTCCGGCGCGCTTTATTTTATTGCCAAAGCAATTCGCTGACCGCTCTTCCAGCGTGACTTTAAAAAACGCGCACGACGAGCAAAGTTTTCGGAAGACTAGCGAGCGTGCTTCCAAAACTAGGATCAGAGGGAGGAGAAATGTGTGCGTGGTGCGCGGGAAGCGAGAAAGAAAACCGTGAAAAGCCGAGTGCACCAGGAGGCGCGAAGAATAGGAAGAGCGAGGAAATCAATGGAGAAATGGAAGTGAGAGGGGAGATCAAAGGCAGCAGAATTCACCCGAGACGTTCCAAATTCTTTCCGGGAGGAGGGTTTGGGTGGGGGGCGTTGACCCTCCCTCCCCCTCAATCTGTTCGCTTTCCCCAAAACATATTCCCACGACCCACTCCTTGCAAAAATGCAAGCAATTTCATATGTGTTGAGAAAGGGTAGCTTTGAATTTCGCCCCTTTTATTGACGAGAACCCCAGCGCTTTTTAAAAAATGCCCCTTCCCCGTGCTGCTAAGGCAACAGCAGATCATCCTTTCGCCATTGGCATCTCTGGAAGTGGCGTGAGCGAGGCTGGCCCGGTCGCTCATTGTATCCCGCCAGAGACCACAGAGCTTGAAAAAAGGCCGGCTGGAGAAAGTCTAAATCTCAAAGGAATTTACTAATGACCCGGAAAATCGCCCACTTAGGGGGCGGGGAGGTTGCCTCGCCTTTGTTCCACAAGGTGGCCAGAAGCGCGTTGGCTGATGCAACGCCTCCCAAGATTGCAAAGCAAGGGAATCCCTGCATTCAGCCTGGCCCCCTCCTCATCTCCGTGCCTCTTCTCAGGGTGAAGGAAAAAGCAAGCAGCACGTATTTGTATAGATGTCTAACCTCCTTCCTTCCTTTTCTTCCTTTCTTTATTGCATTCATATCCCACCTTTCCTCAAAGGACCCCTCTCCTTCTCCCAATTTACAACAACCCTATGTGGTAGGCTAGGCCCAAATAGTGACGGGCCCAAAGTCACTGTCAGTGAGAATCGTGGCTGAGGAGAGACTTGAACTGTGGCCCTCCAGGTCCAACGCTACCCTGCTTTAAAGAAATCTTTTCATTAATATGCTTTTTATTAATATACTGTAAATCATAGCATAACACTGTGGTGTTATCTCTCTGTCTAGTTTATATTGTTATTAATATTATTTTTATGTATAATCCCTCCCTGTGGAACGCCCTCCCACCAGATGTCAAAGAGAAGAACAACTACCAGACTTTTAGAAGACATCTGAAGGCAGCCCTGTTTAGGGAAGCTTTTAATGTTTGATGTATTACAGCATTTTAATATTTTGTTGGAAGCTGCCCAGAGTGGCTGGGGAAGCCCAGCCAGATGGGCGGGGTATAAATAATAAATTGTTGTTGTTGTTGTTGTTGTATTTATCTTAAAGCATTTCCAAACTGCTTAATAATCTCTAAATAATAATAAATAATCTCTTTAAAAATCTCTAAACTGTATACAAAAAAATACAGCATTAAAGACTTTTTAAAAAAAGTTTCATAAAATAGAGTTTCAACATAAAAACCAGCAAAACAGTATTCTAAAAATGATAAAACTGGGAATTCAGTAATAAATCAGTTAACAAGTTAGTAGTGTAAATGAAAGCAATCAGAGAGTCTCACGGCACCTTAAAAGATGAACACATTGTTTTCATGGGCTCAAGCCCGCTTCATGGGATATAGGTGGAGTGCAATTGTAGTTGGCAGGTAAATTAATAAAGGAGAAAATGGGAAGGTGGGAGCTGGAAGGTAATGAGATGCAATTTTGCAGTCAGTGTGATAATGATCTGACAAAGTGGGTTTGAGTATGTGGAAAGCATATGCCATTATAAATTTGTTAGTCTTGAAGGTACCACAAGAGGTACCACAATTATTTTTTTGCCATTGACTAGCACACTCTGGATGTACAGTGGTACCTCGGGTTACAGGCGCTTCAGGTTACAGACACTTCAGGTTACAGACTTCGCTAACCCAAAAATAGTACCTCGGGTTAAGAACTTTGCCTCAGGATGAGAACAGAAATCGCATGGTGGCAGCGCGGCAGCAGTGGGAGGCCCCATTAGCTAAGGTGGTACCTCAGGTTAAGAACAGTTTCATGTTAAGAATGGACCTCCAGAATGAAATAAGTTCTTAACCCGAGGTACCACAGTATATAGAATGTGTGCCTACATAAATGCATATGCATATGGTACAAGCATACACAGAGATGTGTGTGTAAAAGTTAGGTAAATGTCTGTTAGGTAAAAGTTACATACTAAACCTCTGGGTGGCACTCCAAGGCCAATAGGCAAGGACTTCTCAGACCATCTTTGGTTAACTTATTCCCAAAGTTCCTAGGCTGGACTGTCAAAACAGAAGTGGAAGCACTGATTAGCTTTGTCTTTTTCCTAGTTAGATTCCCTGCTCTTGGAGCCACACAGTTGTTGGGCTTCCAGGTATCATGGGCCCAACTCCCTTGTCCTGACAAAGGATAGTGCAGGTCCTTTACAAATGATGCACATTCAGGAGACTTTCTTCAAAGCCTCTAATGTCACCTTTCACTCAGTGCTAAAGCTCTTTACCTGGGAGTAAACCCCACGAGGAAGTCCATGGATTTCAGTTGGCCTGCTCTGAGGATGAATTCCTTGGATACAGCTCTCTGTTCACTAATGAGTTCTGTTGATTTCAGTGGGACTTACTTCCCTACAAATATGCTGCAATGACTGTCCTGGTCTTATAGTTTTCCTAAATAAAACTATGCTTGAAACATTGCAGTACTTGACTTTTACATATTTATATGCAAAAATGTCTATATCTCCAACATTAAGAACAGCATAATATCAACATCAGTCTCATAAAATGAGTACAAAATACATGAGTTCCGGGCAATTTTTTGAGCAAATTGTTTTGCTTTTTGCAATGATTGGAAGCCGTCAATAAATGTTTGAAGACGACCTGTAGAGCTACACCCTTACTGTTTTGTTTCTGTTTTTATTATGTATTTTGGTGCTGGTCTTTAAAGCCCTAAATGACGTTGGCCCAGTGTACCTGAAGGAGTGTCTTCACCCCCATCATTCTGCATGGACACTGAGGTCCAGCTCCAAGGATCTTCTTCTGGTTCCCTCACTGTGAGAAGCGAGATTACAGGGAACCAGGCAGAGGGCCTTCTTGGTAGTGGCTCCCTCCCTGTGGAACACCCTCCCTTCAGATGTCAAGGAAATAAACAACTATCTGACTTTTAGAAGACATCTGAAGGCAGCCCTGTATCAGGAGGTTTTTAATGTTTGATACTTTTATTATGTTTTTAGGTAAGTTGTAAGCTGCCCAGAGTGGCTGGGAAAACCCAGCCAGATGGGTGGGGCATAAATAATAAAATTGTTGTTGATGATTATGATGATGGTGATGATGATGCTGTGAACTGGCCTGAGATCTTTGTTGGAAGGATAGTATACAAATTTAATATATAAAATGAAATAATGCACTTGTGTGAGACCATATCCTGCTGAATTCAGTGGGGCTTATTTCTGAGTAAACACTGGGAAGTGTTCTGTACCTCTTACCCTTTAGAGATCCAATTCGTTAATTGTACAAGGGCTGCTTCTTAGTTACATTGCCTTTTACCTGCATGGCCTGCTTGCATAGGAAACAGTGTACATATAAGCACCTGGCGCAGTCACAAACAGTGTTGTGCAAGTCTTGGTTTCATTACTAAGACCAGGTGGATACATTAGAATACTTGTATCAAGATAGAATGCTTTCCTGCATTGGGGATTGAGCCCATTAATTTCCCCAAGAGAATTAATGGATCTGCATTTGAGGGAAATTGCAGATTAAGTGTTCCAAGGGGAGAACCAAGTGCTTAGAGAATGACAATACAGAGATTCTTTAGCTTTATAGGAAGGCTCTGAAATTAGATACATCTATGATGAATGGATTTATTTTGGGAATGGATTTATTTTGACTCAATATATGTTTGGTATTTAGGGACCCATCTGGCAGAGCCATGCTCAAATTCTGCAGCTAACCTTAATTCTTTGTTTGGCCACAAGATGGCACTTTAAGCCATAAGACTTCTCTCCCTCTCTCTGATTCTACAGAAAGCAGTGCCAGTTTTGAAAGTGCCCTGTAAGCTTATTGCGGCTGCCTTCTCAAATACTTGGCTTTATGTTTTGGGTAGCAGAAGCTGTGGACACTATCATTGCCTCTGCTTTAGGCAAGATAAAGTCCATTAAGACAGTTATGTTAGATCTGGTTCATTCACAAAGGGTCTGGTTCTCGGGGCATCGATTTCATTCACAAAAGTTTCCATTAATTGAAGTCAGGGGTGGGGAACCTGCAGTCCCCCAGATGCTGATGGGCCATTTATTAATTAAAACATATACACCTTTGAGCATAAACCCCCCTCAAAGTGGACTACAGGTCCCACCATCCCTGTCCAGAAAAAGCTGACCAGTGCAACTTGGGAGTCCCAGATAATGGGAGTTTATTAAAGGTGAAATAATGAATTTAGGCAGGAAGAGACTTAGGCAGGAAGAACCAGCTGCACAAATATAAGATGGGGGACCTGGATTGCCAACAGTACATGTGAAAAGGATCTAAGGGTCTTAGTTGACAACAAGCTTAACATATGTCTACAGTGTGATGCAGCAGCAAAAAAAGCTAATGCTATTCTAGGCTGCATTAACAGAAGTATAGTGTCTTGATCAAGGGAAGTAATAGTACCACTCTATTCTGCCTTGGTCAGACCTCACCTGGAATACTGTGTCCCGTTCTGGATGCCACACTTTAAAATAAACCCTGCAAGGATATAAATAAAAGATTCCATTCTATGTTCTAACAATGTGAAAAGTAATATTCTGCTCTGACCACAGACTGGGATGTCATTTCAATCTCTAGTTACACATGTCTTTCAAAAATCAATACAATTAGAAAGCTAATTTTAAGGGCAGCTGATGAAAAGGCACTGACAGATATTTTACGTAATGGATTCTTAATCACTGCTGGTAGTGAATATATTCCTAAGAGACGCACAGTTCTTCAGACTTCTCAGAAACTCCTCTAATTAAAAAGAAAGGGAACAGCTTTCCCCAAGCAATCAGTTTCAGAAGTCATTGGGACTATTTTCATTTTCTTTCGGGTGTTTTGAAAGCAAGGCTTAATTGAAACAAATTTCACAAGGTCAAACATGATTTGGGAGAGGACCATAGCTCAGTGGCTGAGTATGTCTTTTAGCCTGACCTGCCTCACAGGGTTCTTGTGAGGACATCCAGGTAGGACTGGAAATCCCTGCAGAGATGTTGTCAGCCATTGCAGAGCAGATGGATGGATTAATGGTATGACTCAGTATAAGACAGTATCCATGTTGCTGTTTGCTTGCCCACTCACCATTCATTCCTACTGTAGATAGAATTACCTTCAAGATGATGCAATTTGAGGAACGCATACATAAGTGATGCAAAATTATTTTTAAGATCTTTTACCCCCTCCCTACACACACACATTGTGGACAACTTTGAAATACATTTTTTAAAAAAATCAGCTTTAAAAGAATCAGCTGATTCCCCCCCCCCCCATTTCATCATCTTTTAATTGTAAATTGACCAAGAAAAAACCCTGTGAAATCTTTCTGTAAAAAACATTCCTTGGTTGGGATCTCTCTTGCTACAGAGAAAGAAACACAAAGAACAAACAGCTGTACTGTTGTGTCACTTCATTTTTTAAAAAGTCACTGGAATCACTTGACAAAATGACTTTCCAGTATTATAAATACACTGGCCAAGATTCCAAGTTTCATGAAACCAGTTCCATAAATCTACTGGTGTTTGGACTTATTTCCTCAAACAACATCCCCCCTCATACACCTCTGCTATACCCCATGGCAAGCTGCTCTTGAAAATGAAGGGATTACTGTAGTTCTGATAGATGATAGATATAGATGATAGATAGATGATAGACAGATAGATAGATAGATTAGATATAGGTAGTGATAGTGATAGTGATAGTGATAGGATATGAGGACTAGCTGTTCAAAATCCCCCAGGCTTATTTCTTCTCAACCTTGGGTCACCAGATGATGTTAAATTACAACTCCCATCATCCTCACCCAGTTTAGCCAATTGTAAGGGGTGAGGGGAGTCATGATTCAACAACATCTGGGAACTCATGGTTGAATAAGGCTGGTGTAATCCCCTTTATAAATCTAGGCCAGGCATAGGCAAACTCCAGCCCTACAGATGTCTGTGACTACAATTCCCATCATTCCTGACCACTGGTCTTGTTAGCTAGGGATGAAGGGAATTGTAGTCCCAAACATCTGGAGGGCTGGAGTTTGCCTATGTCTGAACTAGGCAGCTCTTAGAATCCCAGTTCCTCCTGGTTCTGGACATGAGATAGATGGATTCCTTTTTGGTATACTAAATATTTTATGTGCAACATATGTTCCTTGCCCAGCACTATGGCTGACTCCAGGTTTAAGGAGCTGTCAGCAAAGTGTCCTCTGTCGGTGGGCTTCCTTGGTGGTGCTGGAGAACAGCAGCAACACAACAGTGAGTCCAAGATGACTTGGAGTCACCATTTAAATTTCCCAGAATGCCTCTGTTGTTGCTCTGGGACCCTGTGGGAAATGTAAATGACAGCCAGGCTCCCTGCCCAGCAAAGTTCCCTTGTGTATGTGCGGTACTGAATCCCACTACAAACTTCTATCATGTTTTAAATCTAAGCATGCAGTTCCAAGTTCTTCTCTGGAATATATTTCCTTAGAGGAAATTCTGCATAATTAAAATAGATAGAATCTATTGCTGCAAACCTGCCCACATTTATGTCCCATTAGTCACAATGTGAATGACCTATGTGTGATTGTGCTACTATCCCAGTGTTTTTGGCCATATGTAACTTGACCTCTGGGTTAGAAGGAAATAGCCCTTCTGTTCCATTCATTTTCAGATTATTTGCTCTCGGTGTTCAAAAACTGATTTCTGTTTGTAAGTTTACTTGCCAAACACTTTGGCTTACATGTGTTCTTTTCAGTTGAACTATGGATTAATGACCCCAGGTAGAGCTTACCCAACTCTTCTCGGGGAGAGACATTTTCTAGCTCTCCTGAGAAGGGTAAATCAGGGTTGTTGACGTTGTTTACTAGGGCTTTCTTCACACATTACATTCCAGGCACCCTGGGTTTGGCATGCTGGGAATGCTCGTAGACCAAAACAATGTTTTGTCTTGTTTTGTTTTTCCACTCCTATGGTAGGATGAATCTTGCTTGTTTTTAGTAGAATTCTTAGTTGAGCTGACCAGATGTTTGGGATACTACTGTATCTCTTGAGATTTCATATTGCCCTAGAGCAGGGGGCGGAACCTGTGGCCCTCCAGATGTTGGCCCTCCAACTCCCAGCAGCCCCAGCCAGCACTGCCAATGGTGAGAAATGATGGGAGTTGTAGTCCATCAGCATCTGGAGGGCTGCAGGTGTCCCACCCATGCTCTAAACAGACAACACTGGGTTGATTTCTACATGTGTAACCTGGTTCTAAGGGACGCGGGTGGCGCTGTGGGTTAAACCACAGAGCCTAGGACTTGCCGATCAGAAGGTCGGCGGTTCGAATCCCCACGATGGGGTGAGCTCCCATTGCTCTGTCTCAGCTCCTGCCAACCTAGCAGTTCGAAAGCACGTCAAAGTGCAAGTAGATAAATAGGTACCGCTCCAGCAGGAAGGTAAACGGCGATTCCGTGTGCTGCTCTGGTTCGCCAGAAGTGGCTTAGTCATGCTGGCCACATGATCCGAAAGCTGTACGCCAGCTCCCTCGGCCAATAAATCAAGATGAGCACCACAATCCCAGAGTCAGCCACGACTGGACCTAATGGTCAGGGGCCCCTTTACCTTTACCTAACCTGGTTCTAAGGTTAACTCAGGAATATAGAAATAGAGAGAGGTGCCTTATACTGGGTCTGACTATTGATCCATCTAGCTCAGTATTGTCTGTTCTGATTGGGTGGGGTGGGGGGCAGGTCTTCAGGGTTTTAAGCAGAGGACATTCCAAAACTAGAGATGTGAGCCTTCTGAACCTGGAACCTTCTGCATGCAAGGTGAATGGTTTCCCACTGAGCTATAGCCTTCCCGCTCAATCGGTTATTTCAAACATTAACTGCACCCTGGAATGAACCCTATGTAGTTCAAGCTAGTTAGCACCATATTGAAAACCCACTCATTTGAGTGGGACTTGCCTGAGAAACATGGGTGCTGTTTTGCACAAGTAGCTAATAATGTTGAGAAGATCCATATGGTTGATCTCCCTGGTAGCAACCATTCCATTAGGCTGGTGTAGCCAGTATTGTTGTCAGCTGGGCCTCATGCAAACCCCCAACTCTCTAATGCTTTGGCATTCCCACTATGTACTACCTTAGATTTTGTTCCTTCAGGCTTTTCATACTTGTGTGTACCTCTGAAGTACACTGAGCCTGGTAGTCCTTCTTTCTGGGTAGGGACGCGGGTGGTGCTGCGCTCTAAACCACTGAGCCTCTTGGGCTTGCTGATCAGAAGGTTGGTGCTCTGTCCCAGCTCCTGCCAACCTAGCAGTTCAAAAACACACCAGCGCAAGTAAATAGGTACCACTGTGGCAGGAAGGTAAACAGCATTTCCTTTCACTCTGGCACTCGCCACAGTGTCCTGTTGTGCCAGAAGCAGTTTAGCCATGCTGGCCACATGACCCGGAAAGCTGTCTGTGGACAAACGCCGTCTCCCTTGGCCTGAAAGCAAGATGAGCACCAAAACCCCATAGTCACCTTTGACTGGACTTAACCATCATGGGGTCATTTACCTACCTTTGCCTATTTTGGGGTGAAGGGCGCACTTTTTGCCACATAAGCATGAGCATGGAGAGGCTCAAAACAGTATCAGTATACTAACAGAAATAGTCATTTTGTTGCATATACTTTCTTTTGGAAGTAAATAGAAAAAAGCATTTTTGAATGTTATCCTTTTCCCCATCATCATCATCATCATCATCATCATCAGGCCCTGTATGCAATCATTTATAGTCTTTATATTTTGGGCCAAATGACATTCGCTGAAGGTTATTTAAATTGGGTTGACTCCAGAAGCTTTTGAAATAATTTTAATTCGAAAAGGAGAGCCATACATCCACTGGTGAATCATTTAACATTTCCAGAGTATGTTTTATAAATAATTTGTTGTGATGTGCACTGCCCCCTGCCCTCATGACAGTTTCTTAACTAATCATGTTGGGGTTTTTTTGTCGCCATGAGTCATGGCTCAGGCACAGTGGAGGTCAAGAATTGAAGGCCAAAGGTCACTGGAAGCATCCTGCCCATGGCAGCTATAATTGACCTTTATTTGACAAAACAGAAGTAACCTGGGATCTGAAAGAATGGTAGTCAAATGGCCATCTGAACATTGCATCTGAACATTGCATTTGGATTGATTGTAATCAGACTTAAATGGTCAATTAAAAGGCGATTTGAAAGTAAGATGAGCAGAACGGATAACGAAAAGACAGAGAAACTTAACTAATAAAATGCTTCGCATCTTAATTTGAGTTTGCTGAGGTTGCACACTTGTACGAAAGCGGACCAGTGGTAGATATGCCTGGTCAGTGTTTTGTTCAATAGTTTTACTTTAAGTTGTAATAAAATAATTCATGGAGAGGAAAGGTCTGGGTTAAATAGACAAAGATATACTGGAGACAATTTTGGACACTCTGGTGAATTAATATGTCTTCACACTGTATGGTGTGGGTAAGTTTCATGGCTCTTCCCATTTATTCCCTGTGTTTTATTTGACCCATTTTAAGATGATTATTTACAGTATATCTTTTATGACATTATAAGCTGTCTACTGCATGGTGCCATTCACTAAGATATGGGCTATAAATAGCATGAAAAAGTGTATGTGCACTGAAACTTCTTAGGCTCTTACTGCTTGTGTTGCTTTACCAATGATATCATAGGAATGAATCCAGACACTTTGATTCATTTTGTTTAAAGTAGTTGATAAAAATATAGAGCATTTCTCCGAACAGCATCTACCAAATTAGAAGTCCGTATCACTCCTTGGAAAACAAACTCTGTTCAGTTCGAAGGAGGTGGTTAATAAGTGTTCCTGAAGTGCTTGAGGGAGCTCAGTTTCTCTTAACCTCTTCAGGGATTTCTCTGGCAATGTGTAAAGATCTGCTGCAGAATAAGGAACAGGATGGCTGCAGGAAATAGCACGCCTCTTAAAAAGGATAACAATTATTTCTTTTGTTTGTTTCTCACTTTGTACAAGAAAAGTATCCAAGTGACTTACAACAGCATAAAATACAAAACAGCTGAAATCAGTGAGGAAAAGCCACATACAGTGGTACCACGGGTTACATACGCTTCAGGTTACAGACTCCGCTAACCCAGAAATAGTGCTTCAGGTTAAGAATTTGCTTCAGGATAAGAACAGAAATCGTGCTCCGTCGGTACGGCGGCAGCAGGAGGCCCCATTAGCTAAAGTGGTGCTTCAGGTTAAGAACAGTTTCAGGTTAAGAACAGACCTCCGAAATGAATTAAGTACTTAACCCGAGGTACCACTGTATAACAAATAAGATTCTTAAAGGGCAGATCTAATAATACTATTTAAAAAGGGCAAATTTGACCCCACCCCACTAAAAGATGAGAACCTCAGCAGAGGGCAGAATCATATGAAAGCATCATCCAAAAGTAAGAGCCCAAAGCCTTGGCAAAAATGTCTTAGCTGGATGCCTAAAATTAAAGCCTATAATGACTGCATTAGGTGTGCTTTCCTGGGGAGAGCATTCCACAAACAGTGAAAAAGCCCATTCTCATGTTGCCATGCTCCACACCTTCCTTAGAGAAGGCACATAGCGAAGGGCCTCTGATGACAGACCTCAGGATCCAGGAAGGTTGATGATGGGATAAGGTGGTCCCTGAGGCAAGGCTTTATAGGGTTTATATGGGACCTGCTGGGAGTGCAACAGCAAGGATCATTTCATGTGTAACTGAAGGGTTAATTCTGTTACCAGTAAGCCAACTAATCAGAGCAGTGGTGGTGGTGGAGGTGTTGCTTAGCAACCAGGCAGAATAGCATGATCCTTACTAAAGTAGCACATGCCCTGATTGGTTGTGTAGTTCTGAGGGAGTTTCCCATCTGCATGGTCCCTGCTATGTACAAGCCCTATACTAAGAAAGACAAAACCTCTGTTTGCTTATTTCCCCCCCATATTATACACTATTTTTGTTCAGTTTCCTCAGCAAAGTGCTATCAAGACTATATGCATTATTTTGCAATATTTTAACATTCTTTATTAGTTTTGTATACCGCCCACACCTGTAGATCTCACAACATAAAATCACAATCAAAAACACAAAATGCATAATAAAGTGTATTTATTTAAGTGGCTTTTCTAACAGGACCAACTTTTTAAAGCCATTCAATAATCTAGAGCAGAAGTGGCCAGACTTCAAGCTTGTGAGATCTCCCCTCTGTCCCCGGAATATTGAGATACACCAATTTTAGAGCCTAATGCAAGGTTCAGAGCTGGCCAGAGGGAGAAGGAAGCTAGGTACAAAATGCTGCTCTGGGAATGAAGTCAATTATCTCCTGCAAGGGGGGTTCACCTTGTTCTTTAGTTGAGGGCCACATTCATCCAGGGATAATTCATCAGGGGCCACATACTGGCAGTGGGCAGAACCAAAGCAATGATGGAAGGAGTCAGAGACAAGTAGTGTTCTGGATTAACTAATTTGGGCAAAAGACCACACTGCTTCAATTTTCACCATGACTACATTCAATTACAATTCCCAATCCTCTGAAGGTGTCATCAGAAGTAGTACAGTCATACCTCGGGTTGAATATGCTTTGAGTTAAGCGCATTCGAGTTGTGCTCCTCGGCAACCTGGAAGTAACAGAGCGCGTTACTTCCGGGTTTCGCCGCATGCGCATGCGCAGATGCTCAAAATGATGGCACGCGCATGCGCAGAAGTGGCGAAAAGTGACGCATGCGTGCGCAGACGTGCCGTTGCTAGTTACGTTTAATTCTAGATGTGAACGGGGCTCCAGAACGGATCCCATTCGTATCTAGAGGTACCACTGTAGTTCAATATTACTACCGTTCTGAAAAGTAAGTGATAATCTTCCTTTCTGACTTTGGTGTGACACAAACACACTAACTATTTTTACTTGAGGCAGCTGTGGGGTGGAATTTATACAACCAGGGTTTTTTCCCCTTGCCTCCCCCCAAAAGACTGGGGTTCCCTGCATACATCAGTCTACATCTGATTTAAAATAAACAGGTAAGGACAAGACTGAGTTACAATAAATCAGATACTTAACACACCTCAAAAATCAAGTCAGCAGAGCTTCTCAAATACCTGGTCAGAAGCAATTGCTCTAATGAGACTGGAAGAAAATTGATAAAAGTAACAGAAGGCCAGCCTTGGCAGGACTTTATTTATTTATTTATTTATTTATCTACAGTTTATTATTATTGGATTTGATTTTAAAGCATGTATATACTGCTTAATGTTTTCAAAATATCTTAGGATACAGTGGTATCTTGGTTTAAGAACAGCTTGGTTTATGAACAACTTGGATTAAGAATGCTGCAACCCCGGAAGTAGGTGTTTTGGTTTGTGAACTTTGCCTTGGAAATAAGAACATGTTTTGCTTCCTGTTGAGTGTGTTCCATTTGTAGATTGAGTCCCCCGCTGCTATGGAAAAGCACGCCTTGGTTTAAGAATGCTTTGGTTTAAGAACGGACTTCCGGAACGGATTAAGTTCATAAACCAAGGTACCACTGTAGATCCACACAATATATTTAAAGCACATCCAACACATATTTAAAGTGCTCGATTTGCCCCCAAAAACCCAAGGAACTGTAGTTGAGCTACAATTCCCAGCACCCTTAACAAACAACGGTTTCCAGAATTCTTGGAGGAAGTTGTGTGCTTTAAACACTGACTGATCTTTAAGGGTATGGTGTAACACCCCCTCCCTTTTTTTTTACGTGCTTTAGATAAACATTTGGGAGTTAGAGAATCCCTTACCGATATCCTGCAAATCATCCCCAGATCTTCACTTGCTGTCTGCCATGGACCTAGAGTCCCCCTCCCCTTTTTCTAATGTGTCACTTGTGTCAAGGTAGCGCATCTTTTGGCTTCAGTATCGGCAAGGCCTCTCATCAATCATAGTATGTCACTGCCAACAGTCCTGGGCTGGTGAGATCTTTCGCATTTCTCCAAAGGATATGAAAGGCAAGCACACTTCATGGCTCCCCTCTTCTGTCACTCCATTGTCATTCAGCAAATGGGACCAAAGGGGAAAGCGATCAGCACATCAACTCTTCAAGCCTTCCCCAGTCTCCAGCTGTCATCGGTTTTCAGCTCTCTTGGCTGATCTTATCTGCTGCCGAGTGATTGAAAGTAATTTGTTTTGGTTGAAAGTAATTTGTTTTTGGAGAGTAATTAGATTATCTCTTTGGTGGCTTCGTACCTGGTGACCCAGAGCTTCTCTGCGCCTTGTTGCTCATTAACATCAATTACCATAGAGGCCTTCTTCAAAGAAAGGCATCCACTGCCCAAAGAAGGGAGCCCATTATGGAATATCCTTCTTATTCCTGTTAGGAGATAATAAACGTTCTGATGTTCACCAAGCATTTTAGGGTCAAACACATATGACCCTGCTGGGACTAAGCTCTTCCTTTTCTGTCTTGAGGAAGGGAACTCGTAGGAATTACAAAGCAAACTGTGGGGTCTGATTGGTTGCATGTCATGTGGAAATGTGTGTTGACACGAGCATAACAGGACAAATTTGGAACGTGAACACTTGTGTGGCGAAGGGGCAGGGCTTTTTAAAAACTGGAACTCACTGGAACTGCACCTTAGTTTTGAAATGCTTATCAGTTACTGCTGCTTTCTAGAAATAATTTTGACATGATACCCACGGATAACATTGATTGGTAGATGTTTATATTATTTAGCAAAAACTGATCAATCAGAATAAACTCAGAAGGGTTTACTACTTTCAACAAAGAGGGGCAGGGCTCTCCCACTGACTCTTCACCTGGACTGCGAATGTACTCCCAGAAGCCCCCAGCAGGGCTGTAGAAACCGTTTTTCATCCCAAGGGCCACATTCCATTTCTGGCCACCTTCTGTGGGCCACATGGCAGGGATGTATGGAATGAGATGAGTGGGCTAAGAGGTGAGAGATGAAAAGTGGGCAGAGCAATCAGTGTGACTCTTCCTTTTTCTGCAGTGGACTGCACTCCAGCCGTGCAAAAGTGTGTTTCCACATACAGTGGTACCTCGGGTTAAGTACTTAATTCGTTCTGGAGGTCCGTTCTTAACCTGAAACTGTTCTTAACCTGAGGTTCTCATCCTGAAGCAAAGTTCTTAACCCGAGGTACTATTTCTGAGTTAGCGGAGTCCGTAACCTGAAGCGTATGTAACCTGAAGCGTATGTAACCCGAGGTACCACTGTATGCACACACAAGCACCTCCGTCTATGCAACCAAGAGGCATCCTTACAGTTGAAGGACATATTGCAGCTGGGCAAAAGCACTCAAGGATTGTGTAGAGCAGGACCCCTCAGGGACATGGCAGAGGGAAGGTGCGACCTAGGAAGGAGGCATGACCTGGAGAGAGCCCCAAGGGTTAGAGAGGCTTGGAGGTTCACAGACAGCCCCTGGGCCTGAGGTTCCCCACCCCTCTTAAGCAATGCCGGGGTGCAGCTGCAGTGCTGAGGGAGTACCAGCCATGTGCAAAACTCAGCGTGCTGAGTGCCTAGATAGCTGCCTGGCCTTCACCTGAGGTAAATATTTGTTCAAAAACAAACATGTTTATTCGAAGAAAAATAAGGGCACATTGAAATTATATTAAAAGCATCTTTTCCTGAAAGTGTGTATGTTGTGATGATAATGTGGAAATTCCCACCACTTTCCCTCTTCAAGGAATCACAGAATTGTCGAGTTGGTAAAAGGCTCCAAGGGTCATCTAGTCCAACCCCCTGCAATGCAGGAATCTCAGCTCAAACATCTGCGACATCCTTCAAATGCCTCTTAAGTCAACGCGTAAATGAAGTAAACAACTTTCCGTTTTCCTCTTTTCCTTTCGGGTGGTTATGTCAGTGCCTGTGAAAGTGATTGTTTTATATGTGTGCCAAAACAAGAATAATAAAGAGCTTTGAGGAGTACCGTTGGCGGGCGTGTAAATGGGGGGAAGGAATGCAGATGCAAAGTGGATAAATGACCTTTCTGAAACAAGCACTCCCCCTCAGCTACCATATTTTGTCTGTGTTAAAGCCAGTTAATATGCTTTTTTCCCCTTGCTAGCTTTCTTACAGTTTGTCCCCCCAAAAAAACCACTTCCTTTTCTGATAAAAATGCATTTGGTCTCCAGGACCGTTTAAAGAGGGACCTTTCTCTATGTTTGTTAGATAGCAAGCCCAAGACTCCATGCCTTGTATAGAATTTGCAGGGCCTGCCTCTCATGTTAATTTCTGAAATGCTAAATCAGGGGTCAGCAAACCTTTTCAGCAGGGGGCCGGTCCACTGTCCCTCAGACCTTGTGGGGGGCCGGACTATATTTTGGGGGGGAAATATGAAGGAATTCCTATGCCCCACAAATAACCCAGAGATGCATTTTAAATAAAAGCACACATTCTACTCATGTAAAAACATGCTGATTCCTGGATCATCCATGGGCTGGATTGAGAAGGTGATTGGGCCAGATCCGGCCCCCGGGCCTTAGTTTGCCTACCCATGGGCTAAATGGTCTCAGATACTTTGAGGCACATAGGAAGCTGCATTATACATAACAGGTTAGAATGTTTGTGGCTGGATTCAACTGATTGGTCCTGGAAGCCCATACAAAAATTTTCACTAGTACAATGGGGTTTCTCCCCTCTCCTCCCCCAGCATCCCCCAGCACCCCCAAATTAGTTCTCTCTCTCTCTCTCTCTCTCTGTGTGTGTGTGTATATGTGTAGAATCACTAGAACATCACCATCTGGATAGCTCAGTTGGTTACAGCATGGTGTTGATAATGCCAAGGTTACAGGTCCATATGGGACAGGTGCCTATTCTTGCACTGCAGGGAGTTAGACTAGATGATCCTCAGGGTCCCTTGCACCTCCACAATTTGGTGGTTCTAGGATCACATGTGGGGGAGGAGTGGGGGATCCTCCGTTAGGCAAGAAGAAATGTTTGCGCTGGTGGGACAATTTCCTTAGTGCTGTGTTGAATTCCTCTCTGTTTTTTAACCAGCTGCATTTTAATGTGCTCGTATCTTATCTGATTTTTATTGTTATATTGCTTACTTGCTTTTGAACTAGTTGTTTTATATCATGGATTTTATTGCTGATAGCTGCCTCCAGCATTTTTGTATGAGAAAGGCCAGGTATAAATAGTTCCTCAAATGGAACTAAAAGAACGCTTCTGGTTAAAGCCTCCTTTTTCTGCCTAGGCTTGCTAAGGAGAATACATGGTCACCCTTACCTTATGTGCAGAAAAACAGGGCGTGGATGAAAGAATGAATTAATATAGGCCAATTAACAGGGAGCAGATAATTATTATTCTTCTCTTGGTTAAAACTGGCTTCCATAGACAGCCTGCAGTTGTTTGTATTGAAAGCATGACTTGAGGATGTGAATTTGCTTAGCAAAATGGAATGGAGCAAAATGGCCCTTTTGATTAGGTTTTGTATATTATACGTGCAGTCTGAACAACTCTTACTTGCTAGGGCAACCAGCTGTCAGACCTGTCTTCCTCAAGCACCATTCCTAATACAGACCATAATAGTAGCCACTGGTGTGTGGTATGCTGACCCCGCTGACATGACAAGGGTATTAACCTTTGTGATCCTGACCCATGTCGAGTGGCAGAGGCCACCACTGCTCTGGGTGACTCCTTCACCACATGAAATCACAAACCAACTTCGTTCTTTTGTAAAGCTCAAGCACCAGCGTCCTCAGCATTTACAAATACTGATTACGGGACGCCCTTCTGTGACATGGTTGTGTGGTACCCGCCCAGTGCATCCTTTCCCCACAGGTATAATAGAGATCCAGAAATTCCTGCAAAATGAGGAAGATTGGAGTGCATATTATTTATTTATTGACTTCCGCAGTCAGCAATACCAGGGTACTTGACAATCCACACGCCACCAAAATACCAACAATCTCAGTTAACCATCAGTGAAACGCAAAGTATCCAAACCATTGTTCTTTTAATTGTACAGCAGCAGAAAATCAACGCAACGCAACACCCAGATTACAAGCAATTTGTCCCCAAAGTCTGGCTGGGTAAGAGCATATTCAGCTGCTGTCAAGAAATCTCCACTAAAGATGCTTGGTGCAGCTCCAGGGGTAGGATGCTCTATGGAGAAGGTCTTCTTGTGAGCCACCATCACTCAGGAAGCACCTGTTGGTGAGACTATGGGAAGGGACCCCACCCCACTACCAGCCGGCAGCCACCAATCTTAACGACTGAGCTGGCAGATAACTGCCCTGCCTTTTAATTCCCAGTACAGTTATTAAAAGTATTGTATGCATTTTCTTTCAAGAAAGTAGAGGCTCCAGAGATGATGGCTAGGCTGGGAAAAATGTTCGCCCATAGGCAATAAGTTATTAGCGTCCGCATAATTTTTCATCTTCATAAGTCATTTTCCACTCACATTGCCAGAACATGGTAAAATCCCACAGAGAGCAGAGTTTGGTACAATGAGAATGTCCCTGTGCATTAGATATGACTTCCTTGTTGGTACTTGAAAGCTTATTCAGCACCTATTTTCCTTTTAATTGCTGTTGCCTCCTATTCCAGGGTTTGGGGCATTAAAAGACTGGGGAAATTCAGTGGGTTTCAAAAGTCAGTTTGTGACATTTTTGTTGTTGTTTAGTCGTTTAGTTGTGTCCGACTCTTTGTGACCCCATGGACCAGAGCATGCCAGGCACTCCTGTCTTCCACTGCCTCCCATAGTTTGGTCAAACTCATGCTGGTAGCTTCGAGAACACTATCCAACCATCTTGTCCTCTGTCATCCCCTTCTCCTTGTGCCCTCCATCTTTCCCAACATCAGGGTCGTTTCCAGGGAGTCTTCTCTTCTCATGAGGTGGCCAAAGTATTGGAGCCTCAGCTTCACAATCTGTCCTTCCAGTGAGCACTCAGGGCTGATTTCCTTAAGAATGGATAGGTTTGATCTTCTTGCAGTCCATGGGACTCTCAAGAGTCTCCTCCAGCACCATAATTCAAAATGTGACATTTTAGCTTGCCTTATAAAGATATTATGAATTGTGGAATGAAATTAAATGACTCCCAAGGCAAAAGTCTTGAATGAATAAATGAATTTTGTATGATAAATTATTTTCTTTGACATCAAATTTACCAATTTCTTATTCTGCTACTTCTAAATCCTCTGCATTTCTTTGTGTGTGTGTAGGATTTCTGTCAAAGATGAATGTTTTTGTTTTATATTCCAAAAACTGGTAGGAGGCTTTTGTTAATGGTTGCATGGGTGGGAAAACAGAGTGTTAGATTGCCACTTACTATACATACGTCATGACATGGCTTAAAAAGATAAGAACAAATGATGAGTGAAATTTAGCATCTCTGCCTGAAGTAACTGTTGTTTGCCTATGCAAATGATGTACGTAATTCAATTATCAGGATTAGGCTTATTTTGCACATAAAGGGATAAACAAATCTTGTGCCTTTAACTTAGTCAACAGAAAAACTCTATATACATTATTACCAAGTGTTCTTCATGTTGTTAAAACTGTTAAAATTAACCAGACTCTGCAGTGATAACACAGAGCAGTCTATGATATTTCTACAGAATGAGAGCTATTTGTGATCAACTAATGAGTGTTGTGCATTTCACCCTAATGTTATACCCTAGTAGTTCTCAGACTCCTTATCCCCACCTAATGTACTACTTGAAAACTCATGGGGGGGGGTCTCACCTGACTATTAGTAAACTCTTTTATTCTGTAAATCAAAGCACACCCACCCAGGACCGATAAGGAGCCATCCAATGAGGGTGGATGTCAGGACAGATACAAAGAAGTACTTCATGCAATGCCTAGTTTAAACTGTGGAGCTCACTCCCACAGGAGGAAGGGATAACCACCAATGTGGATGGCTTTAAAAGAGGATTAGACAAATTCATGAAGAAGGTGGCAATCAGTGCTACTAGCCACAATGTCTACGGTCTACCTCCAGTATGCCTCCGAATGCTATTTGCCGGGAATCACAAGTGGAGAGAGTAGGGAGAGCATTCGGGTCCTGCTTATCCCAAAGGCATCTGATCAGCCGCTGTGATGGGCCACTGCCAGGATCCAGCAGGCTCCTGTCATGTGATCTATCTATCTAATTTTCTGTTTTACAATTTAGAAGATTCATTTAAAGAGCCTTAAAATATCAATGACTTCACTTCTTCTCTTTCCATGGTTCACTTTGCATAGCATAAATCCCTGCATATTTTATATAAACTAAACCATTCCGTATTCCATTATTACATCCATCAAAACTTACTTACACTGTTGAATCTATCTTAATGCTGCCAACGTTTTCAAGTGTACACAGTTTCCCTCCATATATTCAATAAACATTTTCCAGTCTTCTTTAAATGTACGTTCTTCTTGTTCTTTTATTCTATAAGTTAGGTCTGCAAGCTGCGCATTTGCCATTTTTCTTTAGTTGGGACCTTGCTCATTTTCCATTTTGGGGCTAACAAAACACGGGCCACAGTAGTGGCATACATAAATGGCCTTTTTTGACACCTGGGAATTTCCGTCTGAATTATCCCCAACAAAAAAGACTCTGGTTTTTTTGGGAAAGTACTTTTAAACATTTCTCCTCCCCCCCCCCAATTCATTATGGATTATTTCCCAATACTTTTTTTTACCCTTTTACAGGTCCACCACATATGAAAGAACGTTCTTACCTTCTCCATTAGGCGCTATGTGGAAATCAGTCCCATTGGAACAAATGGAAATTGTTTCACTGTGATTACACTAAGGAATAGGAGTATTGGACATCGGTGCCTTATGTAAAAGTTTAGTAGATTAAATTCTGTGGGGCTTCAGAAACTGCCCAAGAGGCAAAAATAGGAGAGTAATCTCAGCAGAGAAGTCTAATGAACGTCAGAGAAATGTGTCAGAATTGAACTTGCACATTTGACATATCAAGGTAGCACTTCATTAGTTTCCCCAAAGACACTGTATTTGTGTTTCACATATTGTTGTTGTTCCATTGAAATGCATTAAAAGGTCTGTCAATGGAAAAACGTGAGAGGATTATGCCTGCAAGAGTTCATATTACAAAGAGAGGGGGTTGGGGTTTTGTTTTGTATTGTTTTCTTGATCTCACTCTTCCCTGTGACTGTATTGCATAACTGCATCTATCTGTTACTGAACACCTTTTATGCATATCAAATTTATCCTGAACCACAGGCTTCCTACCAATTTAACAGTGTTAATAAGAACTTAAGAAGAGCTGTGTAGGATCTGTGGGCTGTATTGCTAGAGCAGTCAAGTCCAACATTTCCTGTTTTCCTAGAATGGACATGTAGAATCATAGAATCATAGAATCATAGAGTTGGAAGAGACCACAAGGGCCATCGAGTCCAACCCCCTGCCAAGCAGGAAACAACCCCCTGCCAAGCAGGAAACGTAGGGGAATGTGGCTCCAAACAGGGAGGACTTCCTGACATACTGGTTGGAAGCCACCTCCCCCTGCGTGTGACCAGGTATATGGGTGTGACCCTAGCTGACCCAAGGCCAGGCACACAGCCCTCTTTCTCTTTTGGACTTCTCTTTTGACCAACTTTTGCTCCTGGCTCATAGCCAGCACATGGCTCATCCATAACAAAGGATGTAAGCCCATGCTGTACGTCTAAGACTTAGCTCAGACTTCTCTTCTCTACAATCTACAAATGTACCTGTAACTACAACTCAAGCCTGCCTTCAGATTGCTACTGGATGCGAGTAAACGTTATTCTTATTTTTCCAAGAAGACTGTGTTGTGTTATTATTATTTTAAGAGGGAAATAAAAGGGATTGCTTAGTTAAAAGGCTGAAAGCAGTCATCAACAGCTTCACTGTTTGCTGTAAGGAATGTGCTCTGCTGTATGCTCACTGGCCTGAGGAGGGTTCATATCGAATTAATATATCCTCATCTACTTCCCTTAACTTTCTTTCCTACAGGTTCAGGCCCACCTAGACCAGCATCCTGTTCTCACAGTGACCAACCAGATATTTATGGAAAGTCCACAAACAGGACCAAAGTACAACAGCACTCTCACTGCTTGTGATTTTCAGCAACTGGCATTCAGAGGTGTAATGCCTCCAACAGTGGAGGTAGAATATGGCCACTGTGACTAGTAGTCATTGATCCTTGTGAGTTTATCTAACCTTATTTTAAAGACATCCAAGTTGGTGGTCATCACAACAACTTGTGGGAGCTTATTCCATAGTTTAGCCATTTGCGGAGGAAGAGGAGTGCGGGGGGAGCGCACCACCCTTGGCAGTGCGATCCCCAGGGTGCCATCGCCACTGCCCCCCTGCCCACGCTGGGTGCCCTGCCCCCGCCCCCACCTGCTCTCTGCCCCCGGTGCCGGAGCATGAAGCTCCACCACTGAGTTTAGCTATGCACTGTGTGCATAAATATTCTTTTTTGTCCGTCCTGAATCTGGCAGTACCAAGAACAATGTCCAAGCCTAGAAATTTCTTTGCTGATATCTAATCGGACATTCAAGCTGAGGGTTGTTTGTTTTGTATTGGGAAACCTTTTTGCTTGGATGATTGATTTGTGAATAAGAATCAATGCAATGCTGTAGAGACAAATTATAATACTTAATTCCAGTCAAGATGAAAAGATAACCTCTGTATGACACTCAAAGATTATTTAAAAAGTGGAGTTTTGCTCCTATCAGTTATAGAATATTATCATGTATCACTCACTGTTGCTTTGAGCATCACTGTGGTCCTTCCACTACACTCCTATGGAGCATCTTGCTTCTTCATTTACACTGTTTCATAGCAGTTGAAGAAAGTGATTTGACAATGTTTGTCTCCATTAGCATCTCACAGTTCAAACTGCCTGTTAATCAGGCTACCTCTGAAGTACAAATCTGTCCTTCAACAGCTTAAAGGAGTCTGAGAAGTGTCAAAGCCACTTAGTAAAACACTATGGTTTCCAGTAAGTTGCTATTAGTATTTACTTCTCCCTTGCATTCACTCCACGCTTTGTCTCCAGTGGTTTCAAGAAATGTATTTGGGAATGTTAGCTGATGATCAACACAGCTGCTTAATGTCAAATGATGCACAGCAGGTCACCCTGAAAGAGCATGAGTTTTAGACCCACCTGGAGAAATACTTCTCATGCCAGTCCCTTGGGGTGGGGATGGAAGGCTAGAGAATGTTTAGATTCCAGGGTTTAAAGCAAAACTCTGTAAAGAGATTATGAGCAGAAACATGTTTTTCCATGGCCTGAATGATAGAGATTCCACGTGTTTGTGGGTGAAAATACTCCTGAGGTACTGACTGAGCACACCATGTTTAACAAAGGTTCAACAAACCCTCGTGGAACCCTTATTACTTGCACTTAGATATGGGATGCAAGCTTTATTTTTTCAGAGATCAGGAGCAGCCATTGCTTCTTCATTCCAGAATCCTTTGTGTAGAATCTGATATCCGTTGTACTGAGGAAGGACTTATTCAGCCTGCTAACTGTATCATGGAACTGAGTCTACAAGCTGACCTCATGACTACATTATTGTTATTGTTGTCATTATTGCTCATCCCTCTCACCCTCTGCTTGGTATCACCTCTTGCCTAGAGAACTCAAAAGCTTGCCACATTCTTCTGACATTTTGGTTGGATCCAATAAAGGATTGTGAATTTTTTGGTGTGTGTGTTTCCCCCCCTTATGGACCCACCTTTGTACCCTCTCTTTCTCTAATCACTGTTCTTGCAATAAGCTGGAAAAATTTGTTCCAGGAGCCTTCTTCACTTTGCTTATATTGTTCAAGATTTTGATTATTGATTTTGATTCTGATTATAAAATATATTCTCATCTCCCCCATGTCCTTTCATTTGCTCCCACCCTAATCTAGTGATCAAGCCTTGAGGTGCATTCCTCATCAGGCATGAGAGACTCATCAAAAGGCCCAAGGGGGAAATGGGTGAAAGAATGAGGGCTAGCGTTTTGTTAGTAACTAGTTGTTGTGGATGTTTGTGGGGGAGAGGGAATCATAAAATTGAGTAGGAAAATCCTTATATTCTCAAAATATTTCTCATCAACAGAGTTCTCTACAATTATGTGCTTTAATTGTTCATCTGTATTCATCCACAACTTCTATATCCTCAAAAGTGTTAATTATGTCTACTGAGTTTTGCTCTTTCACAACAGCAAATAGAAGGGGAAGAAATGGAGGCAGTGAGAGATTTTACTTTCTTGGGTTCCATGATCACTGCAGATGGTGACAGCAGTCACGAAATTAAAAGACGCCTGCTTCTTGGGAGAAAAGCAATGACAAACCTAGACAGCATCTTAAAAAGCAGAGACATCACCTTGCCAATAAAGGTCCGTATAGTTAAAGCTATGGTTTTTGCAGTAGTGATGTATGGAAGTGAGAGCAGGGCCATAAAGAAGGCTGATCGCCGAAGAATTGATGCTTTTGAATTATGGTGCTGGAGGAGACTCTTGAGAGTCCCATAGACTGCAAGAAGATCAAACGTATCCATTCTTAAGGAAATCAGCCCTGAGTGCTCACTGGAAGGACAGATCGTGAAGCTGAGGCTCCAATACTTTGGCCACCTCATGAGAAGAGAAGACTCCCTGGAAAAGACTCTGGTGCTGGGAAAGATGAAGGGCACAAGGAGAAGGGGATGACAGAGGATGAGATGGTTGGACAGTGTTCTCGAAGCTACAAACATGAGTCTGACCAAACTGCAGGAGGCAGTGGAAGACAGAAGTGCCTGGCGTGCTCTGGTTCATGGGGTCATGAAGAGTCGGACACGACTAAATGACTAAACAACAACAACAAGTGTTACAATATCTCAGATGGGCAACCCATCTGAGATATCTAGCCATGTCATTGCCCCAGTCCAGAGATCTGCTTGTTCAGGAGACGGTACTGGACTTTGTGAGACACTGGGAGTTTTTCCTATCTTTTCAAGAGAAAAGGACAAATTATGCATGCACATATGTCATGTGATATCTTGTCAAATCAGTGATTTGCTGTTGAATATGTGACCTGCCTGAGGTGACCTGAATTCTCTGGGGTGTTTTGATCTAGTGTGACTTAGCACACATGTAATACCACACGATACTGCAATCATCAACTCTGCACTCCATGGCGAATTCTGTCTTCCTTCTCCTTTGCTTTACATTATTGGGAAGCTCTTGCACTATTGTCTACAAAAAGAGGAGCTATGGGAGTCCCTTACAAGATAACTTGAGACACATATTGACCAATTGCCTTGTGTCACTCTCTTCTGTGAAGTGCTTGGCCATATGCATCTGCTGGGATTGTGCTGATGGGAAGGCTACAGCACAGCTCATATATTTTTGCCTAAGCCTCAAGGATTCATCACGGGTGGCCTATATGTGACATAAAATCCTCAACCCAGCTCGGTCGCTCATACAATTCGGTTAAAGGCGAAATGCTTGTCAGCACCAGATATTTACAACAGGTCAGTGCATCTGTTTTGTACATCCAACCTGCTAGGGCCACACCGCATCCCATGCCTGCAGCCTGCATCTGCTTACTGTCACTCAAAGTAGCTCGGAAGAGAGACCATTTCTCCCTGCTTTGTCTTCCTCTCCTCTCAGAAAGGAGGTCTAGATAGAAATCCTGATTCAATGTGGAGACCAAATAGTTCAAGAAGAAACGTTTGTGTGAAGGTCTTTGCTGTGAACTATTATTATTATTATTTTATTTGCATATATGTGTGTGTGTGCTGTTGTTTTTTCATTTATTGTTGTCTCCTTTAAACCATGTGCAGCAAGCAAACAAACCTTGGTTACTGCTTGTGGGTCAAAACTTGGGTTTAGACATATATCAGGACAAGCCGAACTCCGACTGGTTTCCTGGTGCCGAAGCAGGACTGGAAGTGGAACGGAGCAATAACGTATCATTAGCATGCACCAGCATGCAGGACGTTCACATTAAACCACAGATTTTTAACAATGCTTTAGTCTGATGTGCAAACCAGGCCAAGTTGACTTAGTGCTGAATAGGCATGCATATTGGGGAGTGTAATTGCAGCCATTCCTGATAAAGGGACACACTTATCAGGAAGCAAACTTCCATTGAACAGAGTGGAACTTATTTCTGTGTAAGGAAGCATAGGTCTGTGCTGTTAGTCACTTAATAAATGATTAGTAACCTGAGCCTGCACATGCTTACTCCAAAGAAAGCCACACTATGTTCAACAGAACGTGATCCTCATTAAGCATGTTTAGGATTAGGGAGTAAGTCCAAATGGATGCAGCAGGACTTGATTCTGCATAAAAAAATGCTTCAACTTGTGCTGTAAGTGAAGCAGTCATTTTATTATACTTAAATAAAAGGGAGATATAGTACTTTTGTTTTCTACCTGTGGACACAATGGCATTTGAAATAATTTCAACCGGTACACCATGCCCGTTGTAAACATTTATCTATTTATTATGCATTTAAATGTGCACAGCACATACACCACAATATTAAACAACACCTGTATAAAACTACAGACAGATCTGGTAAATGGTGAAAGCTTGTACCATGTAACATTGATGTCAAAGTTTTACAACATTATCTGAACACTACAATATAAACTACCTCTGAGTACACCAAGGGTGAGGCTGTCAGCTGAGCACTGAAAGGAAGTCAAAAGGGACACTGAAGGAGAACTGTCTACACCCAATGGGTTTAGGAAAAGCCAATGCTTCCAGTTGCTTTGACTTTGGAAACAGAAATACTTGAGCTTCCAGATAGTAGTCATGATGGTTACAAATGCAAATACCCACATGTGAGAGGAAAAGAGGAGAAGAGCGAGAGAGAGAGGAAGGAAGGATACAGAAATACCTCAGACTGCAAAGAAACACTTTAGCATCCCATGATGCCAAGAGCTTATTTCACTTAGGATAAAATAAACAGAAGCAAGATGGTTTGGAGGATGGGAGAATCTGTGGTCTTCCAGGTTTTGTCAGACTCCTTTCAGCCCCAGCCGGCATGGAAAATGGCCAGAGATGATGGAAAGTGTGGTCCAAGAACATCAAGAGAGCCACAGGTTTCCCATCCTATGTTTACAGAAACCCTGGTCCAGCTATATTCTGATCGCACTGATGGAATACTCTCATTGGCTCTGTTCAGAATCAGCTGATTTTGTCCCAGCTTTCTCAAATAATGCTTGGAGAAGCCCCTTTGGTTATTTCCAAGTTATCCCTGGGGGGAAATAGGAAATGGGAAACCAATCTTTTGCTTCCAAACACAGTAGGGCTGACTTACCACATTTCTGGAGCAAAGTAACACACACTTAATGCAAGAGCATTAAGTCCAAAACATAAAATTGCCCGTTGCCACTTTTGTTACCCCCTCCCTTTTCTCAAGGGTAAGGTTGTTTTGAGAGGAACTGGAGAGGGTAAATGGTTTTGAGAGAGAACTGGCTAGCAATGGGGATGGGGCAACCCCACGTTGTGCCAGACCCAACTTTGGAGGGGTCTGGCCTCACCTTATAATTGGGGTGTGTGTGTTTCAGACCAGGGAAGTTCATCTTCCATACTCCCCAAATTCTGAATTAGCTTCCAACAATACCTATGAGTAGCTTTATTCTTCAAGATCATCCATTAATTACAGTATCTATGCAAGTCATTCATAAGCACAATATGGTTCATGTATGTGTAACTCTAGTAATATACAGGAATGTAAAAAAAAGAAAAGAAAATGAAATGAAAGATGAATTTCTGCAGCCTTGGTATTTTGATGATACACACATGACTCCAGGACATAAGGTGTTGTTGTTGTTGTTTTTTAATGTAGCACCATGATTGTAGCTAGGATTTTTTGGGTGGGGTGGGGGAGAACCTCAGTTTGCTATGTAATTTTATTGATTTTTATTGATTGGGGGGGCAGCTGCCCCTCTTGGCTACGCCCATGGCACCAGTTACAGTTTACTGTTACGTGCACAGGCATGAGCTTATATGAGCCCCAGGCTTGAAGGCTCCCAGCTCTGCTTTCTGTGGCTATCAGCAGAACAGGAGGAGCTTTCACTTTCACTTTTAAACTAAGCAGAATGCCCTGCAGTGTCTGAACTTGGTTAGCTCACTACAAGTAGTCAGCAAGTCAAGTTTATCAGACATGGTTTGATACTGACTAGCATTTAAACAAACTGGCTAGAAAGCTGCCTTATCTTCTCCTGCCAAGAAGGTCTATCTAGCTTAGGATGCCTACTCTGAATGGCAACAGCTCTCCAGAGTTTCAGACAGGAGCTGTTTCCAGCCCTGCGTGGAAATGTCAGGGACTGAAACTGGAACCTTATGCATGCAAAGCAAATGTTTGAATGTTAAACTATGGCCCTTCCCCACAAATTTCACCAAGTTTGGGTAACAAAACTTGGTTACCTTAAAGACAACATCTGGGCTCTGGGCCACCACCCCTCCCTCCCAGCAGATTTTGAAAGTTACAAAAGAAACGGGAAGATAGTAACCTCCCCCGCCCAAAACACAAATGTCTCAAACTAAAAAATCCCCCCACATCCCCCCAATATGGCCACACCTGATTTTGCCACCTGAAAGGGGGACAATGGCTCAAGCTCAGCCATTTTGATCCACCCTTGAGACTTGGTGGGCCAGGATCATCGCTTGCTTTGCATACAGAAGGTTCCAGGTTCAATCAATTTCCAGTTACAAGGATTGAATAGCAGATGATGGGATAGACCTCCATCTGAAGCCCTAGCAAGCTACTGGCAGCCACAAGGAGACAATACTAGGCTGGATGGACAAATGGTTCGATTTGATATAAGTTGGCTTCCTATATCCCTGCCATAAAGAGGAAAGTGGAACAAGGCAGACTGAATACCAGGCGACTCAAGGTTTGTTAGGCTATAGATGAAAGACATTTGCATATATACTCAAAAGAAACCCCACTGAAGTCAATGGGAATAGTTTCCAAATTGTGGTCTAAAGCAGCCCTATCTAGACAAAGTGATTGAGGGCATCAGCTTGCCCACTCCCATCATAAATCTCTGTGGCAGCAAGGCTGCCTGCAGTAACAGCAGCATAATATTGTATTTGTGATATTGCTCTTCTGCAGCAACTAGAATTATGCCTCATCATAACCCTCAATTTGCTGGGGCTGCAGATCTCAAATCAGAACCGTGTGAGCTATTGCTAAGGCTTCCTAGCTGTTGTTTTCCAAGAACTTTGTATATTGCTTTCAAAGTTTCACTTCTATTTAAAAAAGACATCCAATCAGCTCAAAACTTAGTAGAAGTTTTAGACTTTCCTTTTCTCCGCTTCTCCATCCCCCTGCCACCATTCTTAAACCTGCCTGCTCATTCTTTGCTTTAAAGACATGGTTTACATTCACAAAATATATAAAGAAAAATATAGGGTTACTGGATGGCCATATAGTGCTGCGGCCTGACAGCTGTCTGCAAATATTTTCACCATGATTATCCTTACTAAAAGTAAATCACTGGGTAAAGATAGCACAAACGTGACAAGGCTCAAATTGGATGCAACCAGCACTATCTGGAATACTTCTGGCTACATAGGGAGGGGGGGATTTTGGATGCCCCCTCCCACAGGGGAATTACAACACTGAATGAACAGGGAGGGGGGTATGAGAGAGAGAAATGTATGCACCTTCCGTGCAGACTGTGTTAGGAAACTGGCTTCAAGAATGAGTGAGGTAGACATGAATCAGTTATGTAAGGGAATGAAATCCTAAGGCTGCAACCCATAAGCCATTTACATCACAGTAGGTCAACTGCATATGTAACAAACAGGCAGAGCAATCCTATAGTCCATTGATGCTGTGGGAGCACTGATGCTGGAGCCATGTGCCATATCCTTTACTCCATCATGCCGGGGGCAAAGCTGCACTGTCATTGGAGGCAGTTTGGCTCTACATCTGCATCTGTTCTGCCCCACCCATTTCCCTTCCCACATCTTGATGCACCTGCAAAACAGATATGCCAGCGTTGAGTTGTGCCAGCGTATTCATGTATTTGCACCAGATTAGTCCAGGAGCAAAGACATAATCCAGGTCCTGCTAGTGTAGCAAGGCTTCCACCATATCCCAGAGCCCTTCAGCTGCCATATCCTGACTGTACTCTAAGCAGATTTTGGCCTCTCCAGAAGTGATCCTGGCTTCTGAAAGCTGCCATCTACGGGCAAGACTTTCTCACAAAATTACTGAGGTCCAGGATAATCAGCTATTGCTATGCCAGAAAGTAGGAGAGCTGTATCTCAAGCTGCTAGCAGTGCCGGTGATCACTGGAATGACTCATCTCCAAAGCGTACCACTAACAGGCCCTTTCCCAGCGAGGGACTGCCCTCATGCATCTCTGACGATCACTCAGATGATCACTTTGCAGCAAGCACAGCTACCAACCAGAGCATCAAAGCCAGTTTCTGTTACAGCAGTGTGCTCTAAGGTAACTTAGACATACTATAGTGGGTTATGGATTGCAGCCTTAAAGGCAGCAGCACATTTTCTCCTTCTAAATATTGCATTAAAAACAATACATCAATAAGGAAGTAGAGGAACAATACACCAATACATCAATAAGGATGTAGAGAAACTTCAGTCATCTGGCCATATCAGAGAAAGAGAGAGAGAGAGAGAGAGAGAGAGAGAGAGAGAGAGAGAGATCTTTTTTTGATGACATGCTCTTCAGACATTGCCAGAATTACACATTTGGCAGGGAAGAGGAATAGAGTTATCACATTTAAATCAAATGTTACTAATTAATTGTGGCCTACTGGTTTCACACAGTGTGAACCTTGATGGAGGGAAGAAAGTGAGCACACAGTTACTGATGGGTCAAAAGGTTTGCTTTTGTCCAGTTTTTTGTTTTTGTTTTTAAAGTTAAAATAGAATAATATTCCTGGAAATTGATTCTACATGTTTAAGAGTTGTCTGCTAAGGGCACAATTCACCAAGCACTGCTGCTGAGCAGCCTCCATGTTAGTTCAAAAGAGTCATTCTCCCATATTACTTGGTGAATCGCGTCTCAGGGGCTCCGAAGAGATTGACTGCAGGGAAGTTCAGAGTTCAACAGCAGCAGATCTAAAAACGGCTTTTCAGGGTGGTACTTCAACACTGCACTTTCTGCACCAGAAGTAAACTGATACCATTTCAATGAAGCAGCGATGCTGCACAAAAGGAGGTCAGACATTGTGCATTGCTTGCAACAAGCTGGCATCAGAACAAGAGGGAGGTTTTGCCCACTCATTCTTCAAAGACTAAAGACCTTACCTGGCAGTTATCATTGGTTTCTTTAAAAAAACAAAACAAAACAAAAAAATCATGTTCACTAGCCAACACTGTACAACACAGAGAACAGTGCAAAACATTGTAAATATAGGAATCGGATTTCACGTTTTAAAAAACAACAACACATAATAGCAGCACACCTGTGATAACTTACCCAAAACAAAGTAAAATAAGCCACAATGCAAAAGAGTCCTCTGTCGTTGCATTGTGCAATGAATAGCTTAAGTCGGAGGATTTTGTTTTATGCTTTTTTTGTCTTTTTTTTTAAAGGAATTTCTTTTTTAAAAATCAGAACTATAAATAACTTTCTGGCAATATATACAGAATTAAATAATTTAAATATCTTACATCTACTCTTGCATAAAACTCTTAAAAGAAAAGTGCACCATAGGTTTCCCCTCCTCCGCCTCTCGGGTCTCTAGCCTCCTCCCCACTTCCCTGAGGTTAAGTCTGAAGGGACAAGCGCTCAGATCCTAGGAAGAAAATGTGTCACTGTCATGGTGGGAGAGACTTTGTTGCCTTTCTTTGTTCGTCCATTTTTGCTCAGGGCTATGTACATCCCGGGGTAGATCTGGGATTCGTAGGCGTTGTAGTTGTTGGGCAGCAGGATCTCTTTGAATTTGCACTCATCATTGAAATGATTCTGAAATGAGAATTTGGGGGTAGAGGGAGGGAGGGAGAGAGAACAATGGAAGTTTTCTGTTAGGGATCAGAAGTCAGAGATTTCTGCTGAAAAACAAAGCGGTCTACAAAATTAAATAAATATGCTATTATATTTCTCTTAGCACATCTGTATACCACTTTTCAAGAATAATATATTTCTCAAAGTATTTGACGGGAGAATTTAGAGGTTGCCAACTTTTTCTGGGGGTGGGGGGAGGACTCTTGTGCCTTCTCATAGCTGCACAGCAGACAGAAAGTTAACTTCACACAAGTGGTATTTGATGCTCCATTTTGCGTTCATTAATATTTCCTGTGAGCCACAGAGACCACAAGCTCTTTCTTGCAGAACAGGGACTTAGATGTAGAAAAGATTTGTTTGTTTTGTAGAACAGGTGCAGGGACGATACACCTCAGCAGCTGACTTTTTTCTAGTTTTCCTTTCAAGTGTATCATACTGTACAACTGAGGCTTCAAATTGCCCTTTTGAGACAGAGACCATGATTTTATTTTATTTTTTAAAAAACCCCACAGGCTTTGAATCACGCTTGGAGGGCTGCTCAAGAATTTCATCCCATCACCATTTTTCAACATTACATAATAGGGGCACTGTGGTTTCTGCATTTTTCTGAAGTTTGAAATACAATTCTTGGGTCAAAAAAACAAAAAACAAGTACCAATATGCAAATGAAATGTGTATTTTAGGTTGTAATACAGAAAATATGTATTTTTCAAATGAAATATGTACAAAAAATTGTAGATACTGAGGGGGAAATACTTTTAACAATGCAGTTTTTTAAAGGAGTTTTAAAAACATATGCAGATTGGCAAGGAAATTGGACAGAACAGATTTATGAATGAACACAAATAATCCATGCCTAGATTAGGAGCACTTCCACATGGAGATTTTATTGACGTGTTTTGGACACATTCAATCAGGCTCAGTCCTCTGAGATCCACAAGCCACTCATGAGCAGCCTGCCCTAATGGCATATTCACCCACATGATAGATCAGAGAAAACAGGATAAGAGTGGGTACCTAAATCCATGCACAGGGATGGCAAATGCTCTAGGTCTGCTGTGGATTCCCTTCTGAATGCTGCGTGCCAGTGGTGGGTGTGGTCATAGGCAAAAGTGGATGGAGCAACATTAGGCTACATTGCAACCACACAAAAACCAGAGGATTTCGCATGCATGCATACACCCCCCCCCCCTCCATCACATTATCACAGTTTAAGGGACCATTCCAGCCAGAAAAAGTACTAAAGGAGAACACAGAGCAGGGGAAGTGAGGGGTGTGGCCTGGGAGAGACGCACAGTCCACAATCCATGCCTGTCAAATCTGTATTTCTGAGATCTTTTGTGCCGATTAAAAAGAATGCAGACGTGAAGCTGTTTGTCTTCCCATTCTTTGTAACTCTGTAGCCCCAGCACCCATCCTTCTGAAATGTTACATCTTACTTTCCTGGTGGCACTGCTATGATAAATGCCATTTTCATACTAATCTTATGGCCTACAAAACCACAGGGAGGGAAACAGGTTTGCTCCTCTCTCTCCCCCTTAAAAAAACAATTTTTGCATGCACCTAGCACATGCACCCCAGACCTGCTTGCCTGTAATTTGGCAGGTTTCTTATATGAGAGCACTGAATAACATACATTACTTTTACGCAAATTGCCCACAAAATAAAAGGGGATTCCCCCCCCCCCCCAGTTCTCCTACCCCACTGTAAGGTGCAACCAGGCAGAGGGCCTTCTCGGTAGTGGCTCCCACCCTATGGAATGCCCTCCCATCAGATGTCAAGGAAATAAACAACTATCCAACTTTATCCAACTTTTAGAAGACATCTGAAGGCAGCCTTGTTTAGGGAGGTTTTTCATGTTTGAAGTTTTATTCTGTTTTTAAGGTTCTGTTGGAAGCCGCCCAGAGTGGCTGGGGGTAGAAATAATAAATTATAATAAAATTATTATAACCTTGCCTGCAAATTTTACCCAATTCTGCCAACAAATATAGAAAAGATATATGGTCAGTTCCATTAAAAACAAAAAGTAAAGGTGTCCAGAACAACAACAACAACAACAAAACAATCCTCTAGACCTATTTTTCTGCAAGGCCTTATTCATATAAAAGACACACGGTGCATGAAACTTTCACCCAATTTTGTCAAAAGGGAAAGGCTACAGCCGTTTTTAAAAATCCCCTTAATGGGAGAGGCCTGACACTTCATTTTTTTCTCAATAGGAATTCAAATTCAGACCCAAGTCAAATGGGGCAGCCTTCAAAGCGTTTGAGATCAAACTGGGCAATTTTCCAATGTGCCAAACTGTAGGTTGTACTGAATCTTTTGTTTGGTGCACAGCCCAGCGTCTCACTTCACGCTGGTTTTTTGAAATGGTTAGAAGCAGCAAAATAAAAATCTACATTGTCTCCAAACTTTTCAATTTCTTATCGGTGGCACTCCAGGCCTAGGAGATCCATTTCTGGACTCTTGGCTTTAACAAAGCACTAGCATAGGTAATACAGTGTTGGCAGAAGCTGCCCACCCCAATGCCTACTGCAATGTATACCTTCTCCCTCCCCCTGGAAATGCTTCTTACATATCTGCTCACACAAACCACCACCACTGGGACTCAGCACCTGGATATCTTCAGGTGCCTGCATTCCTACCTGTATGCTTCATACGGGTTTACAAAATGATTCATCTGTGCTTGGTGCACAAACACAGCATCAGGTCCACCTGCAGTTAAGGATACTGGCATGGTCTTTCAGCTGCTAGTTCATAATGCTTTCCAGTAGCATGTCTCCATCCAGCAACACAGTACAAACTGCAAATAGCCTCCGCTATCTTCTGACCCACATTGGGGGTAGATCTCAGTATCCACCTCAGAAATCCACCACAATAATGATTCCAGGGATATCTACCCCAACAGTGATTCCACCACGGAATCTGCTCTCTGACTGTTTGGCCAGTCAGACCTCCAGCCTCATCTCAGCAATCTATGGGTCAAAGTCAACTAAGATTTACTCTGAGTGATGTATTGAAATTATGAAACATGATTAGGTTAGGTCTACTAATTTAAATGGGTCTACTCTGAGTAGTGCATAGCTGAATGCTACACACAAACACACACACACACACACACACACACACACACACACTCTAAACTAAATGAATTGGCTGTTTGAAGCATGTGGGTGCATGCACTCAACTGCAGGGAAAAGTCTCCTCTTACACTTGCAACTGTAAACCCTCTAGGATCTGTACATGCATGGAAAATCCTCAGGCAGCTGCCTTAAAAATGAAGTGGGAGGGAGACATATTTCCATTACATTAAGGATGTTTCGAAGAAGGGAGATTGGACTCGAAGGGAGATTTTTATCAGGGGAGCTATGCACTCTAGTACTAGAGAGGGGGAATTCTCAGCCCCGGAGGAGTAAGCTAAAAGAGTTGTATAAAGAGGCAAGGGTGGGAGAGGGGCAGGGAGAGTTTTGCTTGTGTTCCCAGCATTCTTCCTAAATAAAGTCGCTTTGTGGCTTGCTGAAATAGGGCGTTTCAAAGTTACAAAATGGCATAGGGATAGAGTCGTGGGGCTCATCTCCATACATATCACAGGCAAAATCTGATAGGTGCCCCAATGATACCTGCACTACCACATTCCACAGTGCAATCTTTATTGTATCGATGCACTATCTCGGGTAGGGAGTGAAAGAGAATGGTGTTTTCCCAGGTTAAAAAACATATATGGAATAGCCAGCGCTGGGGGGGAGGGGGGAGGGGGAAAACACCCATGTATCTCCATCATAGAATGCTGATCACCATCCAAGTCAGAACTGTTGGTTTATTAGAAACAGATTTTCTGAAACTGATGGGAATCCGCCAAGCAAATTGCAAAGAGTTGTTGAAGTTCAGAACAGCACACTGATGAGGAAAATGACTAAATCTAATGGGAAGATATAGTAAAACAGGAAGCTAGACAGAGTTACTGACAGGTACACAATTCTAAGCCTTGTCCATTGTTTGGTTTTGCCCCATCTCCTGGGAAATCAAGATCCCTGGTCACTGGAACACTGACCTTCTGAGCCTTCACATTAAGTTCACTACTTCTCCCCTCTACTTTGCTAATCTTGAGCTGATCTTGACTTTTGCAAATGTTGCAAATAGCAACATCACAGCTAGAGGATACATTACAAGCCCAAGGCTTTGGCTTTTTCTCAGAGACACTGCAAGAAAAGATCTTGCACTATTCCAAGTCTCCACTGACCTGCATCTTCTCTGCATGTAGACTTTTATACTACAACCCAAAGACTACATATGCCATCGCTCAATACGCTACGTAAATGCAAGTGTGGCATCTCAAGACCCTTGTGGACCCCAGTAATCCACAAACTACTTTCTCCAACTGGAACTAAGGTGTTGTGGACTGTGGTTTGGACATTTTATACTCAAATGTTCTTATATAGCATGTAGTAGCACAAAGACGTGGTGATCATGGCCACTGGTTTAGATTGCTTTTGAAGGAGAATGAGACATTCATGAAAGACCAGGCTATCAATAGTCACAAGCCATGATGGCTATGAGGAATTTCTGGAATCAGTAACCCACTGAATCCCAGCTGCTGGGGAGCAACAGTGGAAAGGGGTTCCTGCCTTTGAGCCCTGCTAGAAGGAATAGAAAGGCCTTTGAGCTGCCGCTGCTGCAGAGCTGCTCTAAGGGCTTTTTCTGAGATGTAGAGCAAAGGATGCAGCCTTTGCTCAAACACACAAAATGTTATAATACTGCAGAAGGGAAAAGATAATTGGTGACAAATCTCTATAGACACAGAAAACAAAAGGAAGCATCACACTCAATTATATCTCCCAAAGTGAGAAGAAGTCCAAGGTTAAAGACTTTTGCAATGAAAGCCTTGAGCCTTTTGCATCCATAGCTCTTTAGGACAAGTCAATGCAAAAGTGATCCCGTTGTGGAATCATTGGACTGAAAGCCCTGCTCACACGAGCTTAGACAAACAGCGAGGCCACAAGAGAAGGACAGCTGGAAATGACCATAAACAAGACTTGCATTATTTTTAGTAACCAAGTGGGCCTCAAGAAATGAAATGCCTTTGGCTATTTGTTCTCAAGATTGTGTATGGTTTGTTTGTGTGTTTTTTGTAAAACTTTTTTTTTTTTTTGTAAAAATGCAGATACAAACAACTAAATCCTTCTCCAGAAGATCAGATGAATATTTGTGTATCTGAAGTCTGAATATCATTTACTGATTTGCTTTGTCCCTTTTTCAAACAATGGCCAATAAGCAAATGGTGCAATTGCTCATCAGATTGCGGCACAATGTGTTTTCCCCACTTTAGATAACTCCAATACATGTTCTTTTTAAATTAAAATTGGAAACCAAACTTCACCTTGCAAGGGACTGAATCTGTGCTGGAGATAGGTCTGAGCCATTGCTAGATTTTATATTTTCAAAATATAGGAAGCAGCACTTCTTGCTTCTTAGTTTCAGCAGCTCCTTGTGCAAGAGGAAAGCTCTTTTGAACTTTGCCGGGACTTAGCTAATTAATGGTGCTTGGTGCTTCCAGACTGGGATTGCTTCCAGACTACAACTGGATCATTCAGATCCAATTGTTCTCTGTGTGTGTTTGGTTAGCTTCAACACATTTCCATTTTTCCAGTCATAGATCTTCATTGCTATTCCACTGCTTGCCATCCAAATTAGTGGGTTGACCATAATGCAATATATCCATAGCCATCTTCAATACTGGGCATGCGCACAGGTATTTCTGTACCTGTGAATATGCACCAAAAATTGCCACTTAGTGCACAAGAGCAAATGTTGCCTGACTTAGTTATCATGTGTCATGATAGACAAATTGAAGGCTTGTGCTGTCAAGGGATGGTGGTAGAATATCCGTTTCCCATTGTTTGTTTGCTTACTTGCTTGAATAATGTTGACTGCTCAAGCATTCCGAAGAATTATTATTAATATCATTACAATCAATATTATTATCATTATAGCATGATGTATGTGCTATGTTACCAGCTGCAAGGTAATGTCTTGGATGGAGATCTTGAGAGAGCAGCTCTTCCTAACTAGAATGTTCAAATGTGAATTCAGCATCCAGCAATTGCTGGCATGGTCCTATCCTTTGGGCCACTGAAAACAAAATGGCTTCCTCAATGAGGAACAAATGGAAGTAAGAACGTAGCATTAGAGGCCACAGAAACATCACTACACATGTGACAATGTACCTGTCAGAGGGGAAATGCACGCATAAACTTCCATACCACCAGTAACCATATATATATATATACACACACACACAGAGAGAGAGAGAGAGAGAGAGAGAGAGAGAGTTGTTTTTCCATGTTGGATTTTCTGAAGTAAGGAGGAATGCAGATTAAAATGCCAGCAATTTGATGATGACAATGTTCAGCAGACCCTGCAAATACTGGTGTGGGTGAGCAGCGCCAATTCCACAACCAACTTCAACCTGGGAGCTCCTTGAGACTATCTAAAGCAGGATGGGGAGCCTGTGGCCCTCCTGATGTTGAATTCCAACTCCCATCAGCCTTGACCATTTTCCATGCTGACTGGGGCTGATGGGAGTTCAGAGTCCCCCCAGAGTCCAAGTTCCCCATCCCAAAATCTTCTGGCACTCCATCTTAAGACTAGTAAAAGTGGCAGGCTTTGGGACTCCAACATCATATCCAGCTCTTTCTCCCATGTTTCCTTCCCTGAGCCCATTTTACCTAACACCCAGGTTGAAGAAAAACTCCGGAGAACTCAAAAGCTTGCTCACTATTTTGTGATGTTTTGGATGCTCTAAATCAAGTAGCTTTGGGGAGCTTGTGGCTCTCCATGGAACTGGTGTCCAATGACATGTTGCTGCCCTACACAGGCTTTCTCAGAGGGCAGATAATTCTACTGGACCTCTGCATCAGAATGATTGGTGCAGTCACACTCAATGCAGTCTCCAGCAGAGGCTAATTGAAAAGGGGGAAAGCCAGAGCATCAGATGTTGTCGAGACACAGCAAGCACAGCCCCCTCTCTTTACTGCTACTTTACTGCACTGCTCCCAGGTAAGCGTACTCTATATCGGGTTGCATCCTTATTTTATTTTATTTAAATATATTTGTGCAATAGCACCACACAAATGTGTCCCTGGAACACATTTTGGAATTTATTTTTTATCGCCTCGTAAAAACAAATATGTGTAAATCCTTATATTATCAGATTGAAGCTTTTTGTATTGCCCTTTAACTTGCCAAACAAGATAACCAGGTGCTGTCTTTTTTATTTTTTGCACATTAAGCTTGCACATTAAGATTCCAGTGGCAAGGGAGGTACCCAAGCACTTATAGTTCTCTACCATAGACCACACTGAAGATAACTGAACAACTGCCCCTGAGACTTGCTCAGTAACCTAACCTGACTATTAAAATATGCATTGGTTCAAATATTTCTGTGCTGATTTTCCTGCAGTTTAAAGTGTTATTCATCAAATAAAAGGGGGGGTGTGGAATTATTGTTTGATATTTGATGTTCGTATTGCTTAGAGCAGAACCACTAAAATCAATAGACTACTCTGCTCTGAGCATTACTTAGGTGGGTATCTCTCATTGGTTTCCATGTTAATATATTTTGAGAGGGTCAAGACTCAAGAGCACTCCATTTTACATCAAAACAACACATCAACACTTTAAAAGGGGGGGGGGGTTTAAAGACACATAGTTGAGCACGTTCAAGACTACTTACAGCTCCATAGAGTTTGCCTTTACTGTTCATGGCTACAAAGAGTCCACTTTTAACACCAAAGAGGCTCACCACTCCTCTTTCCACAGGAGAGATTTCAAGCAAACCTGTAAGAAGGGGAAAAATGCATAGGGAGCCAGCTAAGAGATATATCTGAGTGTAAGCCATTGCTGTTCTCTTAAATCACAAATACCAGCAACTGAGAATAACATTTCATATATCTGATGAAATAGACCATAGTCCATGAAAGCTTATGCCATCATAAATATATTAGTCTTTAGGATGCCACCAGTCTCTGTTGTTTTTGCTCCAAGAGACTAACATACCGGTAGATGTCCCTCTGGAAAAGGATAAGAGGATGCTATACTGATTTAGCAGCAATGATACAATTCTGAATCCATTTTCTGATGTCATCAATGGGGCTACTCAGAAGTAAGTGTTTGGGAATAGTCCACTCCTAAGCACATCCTATGTATTGTGAACAGATGACTTTGTTCAACAATCTCCAAGGTGCTCAGCTTCAGAGCAATTCCTTCGATCTCTTTGGGATACTCTAGAATTAACGAGTTGTGATCCAAAGGCTTGGTTTCTTTAAAGCAATCTAATGCGTAGATGTAGGCTTGCTCTATATGTTACTGTCACTTTGTTGAAAATACTTTCAGTTGCCCCACTTGGTGGTGACTCTCATGTGCTAAGCTGTATAGAGCAAGGTTGATGCGATTTTCTCCTATGGTTGTGTGTGTGGTGGAACATGCGAATGTACAACTTGGTGTCTGTCAGTGTGTGATAATGGAGGTTGGAGGGACATCCTACTGTTAATAATTCTATGTCTACTGTATATACCCTTCTAAAATATGTTGTGGAAGGGGGGATTATTGTGTTGTCTTTGTTTTTGTTTTTATTATGTATTTTCTGTTTTTTTATATTGTGGTTTCATGTTGTGAACACCCTAAGATCTACAGGTATAGGACAGTATAAAGGTAAAGGGACCCCTGACCATTAGGTCCAGTCGTGGCCGACTCTGGGGTTGCGGTGCTCATCTCACTTTATTGGCCGAGGGAGCTGGTGTACAGCTTCTGGGTCATGTGGCCAGCATGACTAAGCCACTTCTGGCGAACCAGAGCAGTGCACGGAAACGCCGTTTACCTTCCCGCTGGAACAGTACCTATTTATGTACTTGCACTTTGACGTACTTTCAAACTGCTAGGTTGGCAGGAGCAGGGACCGAGCAACGGGAGCTCACCCCTTCACGGGGATTCGAACCGCCGACCTTCTGATCGGCAAGTCCTAGGCTCTGTGGTTTAACCCACAACGCCTCCTGTGTCCCATCTAAGGCTGTCTACAAATTTAATAAATAATAATAAATAAATAAATAAATAAATAATAATAATAATAATAATAATAATAATAATAATAATATATCCAGTGCTTTTTCTAGAAAAATGGTGCTGGCATTCACCATGAAGTTGTTACAGTAAGTACCAAACTTTTAATATATCCATTAAAAAAAGTGCTGGTACTACAAACTGTTGAGTACCCCTCAGAAAAAAGCACTGCCTATATCTAATCTATCTATCTATTTACTGATCAATCTTCTAATAATAAGAAGAAATTGCTTTTCTCACTGAGTGAGCCAAAGTAACTTACATTAAAATTACTGGAAAAGTTGTGGTGATGCAAGCAAAGGACCGTTACATGACAGAGGCTCAGCTCCTAGAAGCTGGCAGCATCTAGCAAGGATGCAGGCTAATGACACAATAATACTGGACAATAGGAATCACGCTCTGGGTGCCAAGCTTCATTTTGCAGCCTTGAACACACACACGCTTATCAAGGCACTATGCTTCAGCAGAGTAGGGTGAATCTCTACTCAGGGGCACAATTTAGTCTTCCTCTCCCCATATACATCTACTCCTGCATGCACCACGCATTATTATTTCCCCCATGATCGCCCAGATATCTGAAAAGGAACGAACTGTGTTGACATGGTCAAACTACCCCTTCTGGTTGGCCACACTGAATGACTTTCCATGTGCTAAACACTGCACATGGACTGGTTTGAAGTGGTTCTCTGTGGCAGTTGTCATGTGTGTAGATTGACCCTGATGAGGTTTGCTGCCTAATAATCAGTCTACATTGGCAACTCTATGCATGCAGGCTCAGAAGTCAGTCCCATTGAGATGAATGGATTTTCTCCCAGGTAAGTGTGTATAGGAGTCCTGTGCAATTCCATTCCTTAAGTGAACAGAACTCCTTTAAACTCCTTCCATTCATTAAGTGACAGCAGAGCACCACAAAAGCACCCGGATACGGTTAAAGAGTTTGTGTGTATGTGTGTGTGCATGTTTTAATGGTTGGCAGTGATCCCCCACATCGTCCAGGTTAAAATAAGTAACAATATGTTTCAGGACATGTGAAACATTTGTCATGCTGCTGTCTCTAACCCTTCCTCCCCAGTCCTATTGTTTCAGTTGGACCGTAGTTAGAATTAGAGCCACAGGGCCATGAGGTTAAGTCACTAACAGATGCTTTTCCTAGTGGACTGCCCTAACTTCTTGGCAGAGCTTCTGTGGGATCTGGAATCCCAAATTAACTATTTGCAACCCTCTTGCAAAAGGGAGGGGGGTGCTATTTGAGCAGTGTCTCACTGCAAACCAGGAGGCTTCCCGCTGGGACAGTGAAAAACACCTGATTCCTTTTGATCAGTAGTAGTATTTCTAGGAGCCCATGCAACAATTGCTTCAAGACAGTTTATTCTGTTCACAGTGGGAACTTTTTATTTCTGTGTAACCAGTTCCTGAACTCAGAGCTGGGGAAGAGCAAAGTGGTTTATTTTCTGGGACCGAACTCCATTTGAAATACCTAATGCAACCAAGCTTACAAACCCAGAATTTAAGAATGCTGGTTTTTTTTTACATTTTAGATTGCCGTCCTCCCGTATCTCACTCTAGAGCAAGAGTAACTCAGCCAGCCACAGAATATATAGCTGCCTAAATGATAGAGAAGTCATCCCCAACCTGTTGCCCCCCCCCGCCCCCAAACTCTGTGCTGGCTGGGGCTGATGGCAGTTGTAACCCAAAACATCTGAATGGCATCGGGCTGTTATGCAGAAGATAAAATGAATAGTTCCCAAGCTGGCACTTTGCATTAGGTATTTTAAACACTTTCCCTATGCATTCATGAGGACTAATGGCTTTAAAAATGGAATAATTTGATCATACTCTTCTGCAATATATGACTATTTTTCCCCCCTTCAAAATTGAGTATGGAGGTAGAAATGACTAACAGATCCCATTAAGAGACTCTTCACACACTGCAATTTCCCTTGGACCAAACACACAAAATGCCCAAGGAATAAACTTATTTATAAGGGAAACAGCATGAAAATGGCAAATCAACAGGGGCGATCATCTTCACTTGCATGCGTTTTGCTGCATATGCGCAATGCGATGAAGCAACACACAGTAAAATCGCCACACCTGACATATTTCTCCCCCGTCTGCAGAAGTGTTTCCTAACCATAGAAACCTGACAAAACGCCCTTTAGTTCCACCAGTTTAACGGAGGCATCTCCGAAGTTGCTGGCTTCCGAATCTGTTTGCTTTTGCTTTTGGGGAGGCTGGGTCAATACTATTGGTCTAAGGGACTTGATCACCTGGGTGGCATCGAAAGCAGCGCAGGCCCGCTTTGCTGAGATCCTGCGCTCTTTCCCTTCCCTTCCCTTTCCTTGCATTGCTTGACTAAGTACCTTTGCTCGGGCGATTCTAGGTAGAATTACAGAACTGTCGAGCTGGTGGAGAAGACCCCAAGGGTCCTCTAGTCCACCTCCCTGCATGCAAGAAAATGCGCTCCAGACCAGACCGGAACATAAGGGACTGATGACATCAGATGATCATTATTCCCACACCCTCCCAGGAGAAAACTGCCCGGTGAGCTCCGAAGTGGTAAGATTTAACCCTGTCGTTAAAGGAACGTCAAAACTCCCCAGAAGGCAATTGTGGAATGGGCTGGCGGGACTTTGCAAAGCGGCCAGATCCCACGCCCGTGGAGAATGCCACAGTCCCTGGCCAGGTGGGCGCAGGTGGCGACTTACTGTGTCGGTTTTCGTTGTGGATCCCGTTGATCCTGCCGTCTGGCAGCACCTGGATGTGGAAACCAATGCCGACGTTGCAATAGAGACGCCTGAGCCTCTTGATGCCCAGCAGATAGTCGCCGTCGCGGTTGGGCTCCCTCCTTTCCCCGGGGATCCTGGCCATGGAGCGCGAGAAGAGCGTCTCCCAGCGCCACTCCAGGGTGTCGTTGTGCTGGGGCTGCTGGTGGGGCTGGTGGGGCTGGGCGAAGGCGGGCATGCAGCGCCCGGCCAGCCAAGGCGACAGCAGTCCCAGGAGCAAGACTGGCAAGCAGGCCGAAGAGGGGCCAGTCATTCCGAGCAACATGGGCAGCACACGTGGTGCCGAGCAGGGAGGCGATCGCTCTAAAAATATACCCTCTCCGCGCGCCCAGAGAGAGAGAGAGAGAGAGAGAGAGAGAGAGAGAGGAGAGCTTCCCACTTCGGACTGGAGAGATCACAGGAGGAAAGCGGGGGGCGGGGGGAGGGCCCGAGAGAGAGAGAGAGAGAGAGGGTGCCAAAGAGGGAGCCCAGGCAGCTCAGTCCCCCAAGGAACTGGAGATACTCTGGTCAGGTTGCACGGGAGAGCAAGCCACGTTGGGAAGGGGCTGGGCGAAGACCCGGGGAGGGGGCGCCCGGCAGAAGCGTCGTGGTGGAGAGAGAGAGAGGTGGGGCGTTGGGGAGATCGACTCAGCCCCGGCTCCTTCTGAACTTGATCTCCGTCCCAGAGGGCTCCTGTCGAGTGGGGATCTTCTGGTCCGGCTGCTCAGCCATCAGCCCCTTGACCCCCCTCAAGCCACGGCATTTATAGATCCATGTGCCTCGCTTGCACCTATTACATCACCACCGAGTGCTGGAGGCAGCAGCTGAGTTGAGCGGAACGCGAAGTGATCACCCCGAGATGATCATCACCCGCCACTTCCAAGCGGAGCTGGGCAGAGGAAGAAGGGCAGAGAGTATTTTAAAAAAAGAAAAAGTCCACTTTTAATAAAAAGAGTGGATTCCACACACACCCTTTGAAAGAAGAGTTAACAGGGCACTTTCCGCCGCGGTTCCCTTTTCTGGTTGCCAAGCGCGCGCCAAGCGCGTCCGAGTCCCCAAAGGCGCAGAAGAATGCCCAAGACGCCTGCCTCCGTCTCCCTTCCAACAATGTCATACTTTGTGGAAGTCTGTGGAATTTAAGCTTCGGCTGTTTCCAAGTAACATTGCTTTAGAGTGTGCAAAAAAAACCAACACAACAACCACCAAGAAAACAAAATAAAACTCTCCATGAAAGGCCAAAACAGTTGTTGCAAGAAAGGAGAGGTTGGAAGCACTGAGAAAACCGAACTTGAGAAAAGTTAGTAAGGTAAACTCTGCGCACAAAAGAGAAGGTATTAAAGGGCTCAGTGGAGACAAAACGAGAATCTGAACGGGACCTTTTAAACTGGGGGAAACCGAGAGCGGGGGGGAGGAAGGCCAGACTTTGGGTTAAACTTGCACTCTAAAGACCCCAAAATGCGCTCTAGCAGCTTGGAAGAGCAAGGAGGCAAATTCTCGAGCGATCACCCGGATACATTGGAATGGTATCTTAAAGATACTTTTGGTATCTGGTCGTTTTAGGTTACACAGACGCTTCTTCAAGTGTCAGGCTGACAGCCCAATGGAGGAGCTGTTCTCTGGTTACATATACAGTATGCTCCTTGGAGTCATTTTTCTGCCTATATGTATATATAGAATATAGATATATATGCTATTCTGGCAGCACCAGCCCAAAGACGTTTTCCTTGGAAGGGGATCCCTGTTAATTTCAAAGGGTTTTTACTTCCAAGGAAGGACGCTCAAGACGCTGAGAAGAAGAGGAACGTATATTTGGAGAAACTATTCTTTTATTACTATATTTCCATTTACGCGCTTCTAAATTCTAAGATCTGCCAAAACCGGAGCTCGAGCATATTCGAAAAATGACGCAATAACATCATCAGCATCATTGCCGGAGGAACCTCCTTTGGTTTCTGGTGGGCAAGCCGGACTGTTTTAATTTTGGAGTGACTTGTTAATAAATATATATATATTGTGTAACCTTGATCGTGGCGTTCTTGGAGGCCGGATTTTGTATACTCCCGTGCGATCTTACATTGAGTAGTGATTAAGAGTTTGGACTAGACTGCCTTTCCTGTGTTGGTATCCTATTATATTATGATTTTAATAAATGAACAAATGCACGAGCCTTCCCCCTCTGTAGAAGTTACCGCCCTGGACTTTCTGAAGCAAGACAAGGGTTGGAGAGGTAAATGATTCAGTAGATGTACAGCTAAGAGAGTGAGCTGTGGACCGCACCAGTGCGCATCCCAGCCTCAGCCTTGAACGGGTGAGGTGGCTTGGATGCGAGCCGCGTGGACGTCAGAATGCCGGCCTACCTTACAGGGCTGTTGTAAGTGCCAAGTGCGCGAACATTCTAACCTCTACAAATTATTTCGCGCGTCGTCTACACGGTCAATGGGATTTCATTCTAAAGGGCATTAACGTCCCACTGGAAACAAGAGAGCTCTTTCTTTCATGTTCACCTGGGGGGGGGAGGTGTTTAGGTTTCAATGGATGGCTACAACGCAGCGTACCTAGAGCAATTCTAGGCGTGTATACGCCCCCCCCCCCGCGCCCACAATGCCCTCAACGAGGCTCAGGCGCAATCCTGAGGCCACCTTTACCTGGCCTGCGGGTAAGGCCAGCTGAACTCAGAGGAGCCTCCTTGGTCGTGCATTTTCGTGAGTACAGTACATAAAACGAGCCCAGTGGCCATGGGCATAGCCAGGACTGGGGGGCAGAACTGACGTGATTGGTCAGTTAGTTGAATATTTCTATTGTTTTACTTGATGGCGGGGAGCAGCTGCCCCCCTGCCCCCCCCCTTGGCTACGCCCGTGCCAGTGGCCCATCTAGCCCCCCAGATGCCCGTGGGAAGCCCGTAAGCAGGAGCTGGGCTCAAGAAGTGTCTCCCCTCTGGTGATTCCCCCGCAACTGGCATTCAGAGGCATGCCACCTTCGACGAGTAAATTCAGAGGAATTCAATTTTTAATTTGTCTGCCTCAACACCATTCAAGCAAACTGTTGCAATGCAATAATAATAATAATAATCGATCGTTTTATACTAATTAAGCAATGGGTATTTTTGCTCCCAGGTAATCTTAGGGTGGTTCGGGAGGGAGCCCAGACTCGTCCTTCAGAAGCAACAGGTGGGAGAGTCAGAAGTGTTCTCTGCGATTCTGAATGAATGAACGAACGAATGAATGGACAGCAGACGACAGGCCGCTGCGCTGCGTGGTGTGAGTGAGTGAGTCAGGCCTTTCTCGCTTCCCGCAGGCTTTCCTCCCTTTCACGCCAGCGAGGTTCCCCGCTGGTCCAGCACAGATGCGAGAGGAGAAAGCGAATTGCCCAGAGCCAGATGACAGCTCACCTAGGTGCGAAAATCGCCGACCTTCGCTAAATCCCAGCACAAAGCGACCCGCCTCCCACCCCTAGCTCAGCCTGATTGCTATGAGGCTCAGCCTCAGATTTACGTTGTTTTTCTTCATCATTCAGGACCGGTGATTACGTAATACTCTCCAAAATATGCCCATACCGAAAATTACTGGAGTTAAAAAATTTAAATCTCCCAATGCAGATTATTTCTGTTTCTGCTATGAATTTTGTTGGTATTCTTTATATAGGTTTTTTAAAAGCCGTTTTGTGTACACCGCTTAGACATTCCAAATATTATGCAGTCTATACATACCTGAAATGAATATACAAATAATGTCCATGCACAAAATGGTGCACATATATTTAAAATATATCAATATATTTCTGTTGCTGTGATGAATTTTATTTGTTTTTATTCTTTGTATGGTTTTTTTAAAAAGAAAAAATATGTCTGCTGTTTTGAAATTCTAAATATTAAGAGGTAAACATGGTTTGGTTCTCCTTCATTCCCCTTTAACTCCCCGTTTAAAGTGGTGCCCATGTAATCAGCTGTGTTAAGTGGGGATCCATTAGCATAAGAATGGACCATGGCCACTAACATGGGCTGCTGTTTCTAAAGAGCCAGTGTGGTCTAGTGGTTAGAGCATCAGACTAGGACCTGGGTAGACCAGGGTTCCAATCCCCACTTGACCATGAAGTTGACTGGGTCACCTTGGGCCAGTTGCTGCCTCTCAGCCTAACCTGTTGTGGGGGTTAAATGAAGAAGCAGAGAGCCATGTGTGCCACTTTGAGCTCCTTGGAGAAAAAGGTGGGATACAAATGCAGTGTGTGTGTGTCTGTGTGTGTGTGTGTGTGAGAGAGAGAGAGAGAGAGAGAGAGAGAGAGAGAGAGAATACACACACAGATATATATATGAATATGACAAAAGGTCTGCCAGTGGTTTTATTGGCCCTGAGGTTGATGCCATCTCCATATGTGGAGAGGCACCCAGTCCTTGGGATGAGCAAAAGGAGATGGCTGTGGTTATTGTTTCCTGCCCTTGTGACTTTCAAGGGCAGACTGGCTTTGGCCAAAGGCTTTGAGTGAGCCCTGGTTGAAAATAAGTCTTGGTCAGAGCTAAAGGGCTAGGGTTTGGGTGGATGTGGGTTTGGGTCCATGTGGAGTTGAGCATGCATTTTTATGATGTGCAGAACCCTGATCAAATCCTTCATAATGTGAATTCATAATATGAATTAGCTTTGGGAAAGGCAAATTTAAAAGGGGCTTCAGCACGTTACAGAATTTTGTGAGTACATATTTGTATACTGCTAGTACTGATAGTGTCCTTGTAAAACAGGAAAACTATAAAATTGCAGCTCCCCATTATATGAACATACTATCATGTGTGTTACACCTTTGTGGTGTAACAGAGTGTTGGACTATGACCTGGGAGACCACTCAGCCATAAAGCTCACTGGGTGACATTGGACTAGTCACCATCTCTCAATCTAATCTACATCATCATCATCATTTTATAATTTGGGGGGCTCACAGCATACTGTATATCAGAACATAATAAAACATCAAACATTTAAAACTTCCCGATACAGGACTGCCTTCAGATGTCTTGTAAAGTCAGATAGTTGCTTATTTCCTTGACATCTGAAGGGAGGGCATTCCACAGGGTGGGTGCCACCACCGAGAAGGCCCTCTGCCTGGTTCCCTGTAACATCTCTTTTGCAGTGAGGGAACCAGAAGAAGACCCTTGGAGGAGGACCTCAGTGTCTGGGTTTAACGATGGGGGTGGATACGCTCCTTCAGGTATACTGGGCCAAGGCCGTTTAGGGCTTTAAAGGTCAGCACCAACACTTTGAATTGTGCTTGGAAATGCACTGGGAGCCAATGAAGATCCTTTAGGACCAGTGTTATATGGTCCTGGTGGCCACTCCTGGTCACCAGTCTAGCTGCCGTGTTCTGGATTAGTTGTAGTTTCCGGGTCACCTTCAAAGGTAGCCTCACAGGGTTGTTGTGAGGATAAATTGAGGAGGGGAAAACCCTGCTTGAGCTCCTTTGAGGGGGGTGTCAGATATAAAATGTAATAAACACACACACATCATGCATAACCCCCATAATTCCCCAAGGGTGTGGGACGAGACCAAGTATGGTCAACCCGTGATGTTCTCTGGACTCCAACTCCCATAATCTGACTGGCTATGTTGGACTAGATAACATCTGTGGTCCCTTCCAACCCTACCATCCTATGATTCTATGAAACCCTGGAGAGGTGTTGCCAGTCAGCACAGACCACTATTCTTCAACTTTGGGGCCTCAGATGTTGTTGGACTACATCTCCCAGCATCTCATCCTGGCTGGGGATGATGGAAGTTGTAGTCCAGTAACATTTGAGGAGCATGTACTGGCAATATATTGGAATGACTCAGCATAAGGCAGCTTCCTATATCCCTAGAAGTGCCGAATGTTGATCAGGCAAACACAGTAGACCAGGCTTCTAGTAAAGACCAGGCCTGAGGTTTTATATTGTTTGCCTGATGTAAGTGCCATGTTGAATATCAGACTGGGAGACTTGAATACACACAGAGCTTCAGGAAGCTCATTAATTATAGCACTTCTTTCCTTTGAAAAGTACAAGGTGGCTAACAACCAGGACAGCATAAAATACAATAAGCAAAAGCAGAAACTGACAGCAGCCCACTATACAAAGTTAACCACTGGAGATATGACAGGGCAGTCAGGGAGTCAAGTATGAAAAGTCAGGTGGCTCCATCCAGTTTCTAAGGACCAAAAAATCTTCCTGAAGAGAAAGGTCTTTGCACTACTTCGACAGAGGCCATGGAGGAAATGGCAAGGCAAGTTTACCTGGGCAGGGAATTTCAGAGGCTCAGTCACAGACATGACACTCTCAGTGGCCCTTCCTAAGCTGAAAGAGGTGGAACATGGAAACTGAGAAGTCTCTTTGGTTGCATTCAATCTTCCTGGATCCTCTGCGCAAACTGTCAAATGTTTGTGTTATTCTCTCTTTGGCTGTCTTGGGGCTCTGGAGAATCCCTGTCCTGCCAATAGCTGGTGCTGCCCCTGCTATGGCATCACCTGCAAGAAGGAGCCGAGCACAGAAGTCCTTCTTTCCCTTCACAAAGCAGTGAGGTGTTTGAGGGATTCCATTGTTGAAGTAGCCAAGCCAGCTCCTTGGCGATGGCTTTAAATGCAGGTCTGGTAGTGAGAAGGACCAAACCAAAGAGGAATGTATGTGTGAGAAAGCTGGGCTTAGAAGCAGGCTGCTGTCAGAAGCCAGAGAGTGAGAGCCATGGCTGATTTCTGCTTAAATCCAAGGTTGTGGCTATGAGGGAAGCAAGACCTTCTTGGGGTGTTAATGCTGTGAGCCCCTCCATTGTACACTCAGATTGTATATATGTATAAAGAAACCATATATCATAAAGACATCACAGTCTCTGTGGTCCCTCATTCCAAGGAAATTGAACCCTGGGTAAATGCCTGGAACCTCTGGAATCTCAATTTCTCAGAGATTGATGTGCAACAATATTTTGGCATCTCCATCAAAATGTGTGGAAAAGGACTTGGGAGCTTGATGAGCAGAATGAGTATAGTTCATAAAAGCCATAAATTATTCTAGAGCTTTGAGCTTACAGGTCTAATCTATGCTCCATCTAACTATTCATCACATGCAGACATACACTGTATCGACTGGGTATACCGTCCGTCTTCGCACAAACAGGCATTTATCTTCAGTGACAATATTTTGAGTTAACTTATATTGATGATTCACTCCGCTGAATGGATGCTAAATTGGCACAATTTGTAAACTCCGAGACTGAAGGAGCGCATTGTCCCACCACCCTTTGATCTGCCTCATTGGGGCGAGCGGGATAAATAGATCAACCTTTCGTTAAGTATATTGTTGGACGGATTCCCCTCCGCCCCGTATTTGTATGTAACTAGGTCAGTGAAAACAAATGGGCCCGTTCCTCGGCTTGCGCCTCCTCGCAGGCCCCTCATCGCACACGCCTCTTTTGATGATTATCATATCAGAAGCCAACAAGCAGCAGCAATCAGTGGAAGAGACTCGACTGCCCAAGCTTTCTCACGTTCACGTCTGGCTGATTCTCTATGTCGGAGGGGTGTGTGTGTGGCTGGGAGAGAGGAGAACCAGCTGGAATGCAGACCAGTATTGGGGGCCCAGTGGCCAGTGAGTGTCTCTGGGAGACTCCTCACCAGCTAGGCCTCAGGAGGCCGCGCCACCTACGAAATGCGCAGGCACATTGAGGCACAGGCTGACAATCCGAGTCGATGGACACACAAACTCTCTTTCTTCCTCCCTTTCATGCTACTGCCCTATTTGATCTCTGTGCTTCTTTGTTGCCTGCCGTTGTTCACGCCTTGCCCTGATCAAAATGTACTCCTTCAGATGAGAGTGCGCTGGAATATGTCGGCCAGGGGCAATGGAGTATGGCAAGAGCCAGCCACAATGGGGCATTGAGCAAACAGGCAGCAGTAAGGTGGACAAAATGGGTTCAAAGATACACAAAGCCTTAATGGGACTTTCTCTCCCGCCTCCCCCCACCACTTTTTTTAATTTTTTAAATTGTAATGCATATAGACAATCTCAGCAGCTATTACCTCATTCTCTGCATTGGTGAAACTGAAGATGTGCTTCTGGAAATGACATCAGTTATCAACACTGTGGAAGACTGGTCTGCCTCAATGGATTTCAAAGCCTTGCCCAATAGTCTAGTGGCTTTTGAAAACATTTTCAGTCTTATTAGGGAGGATGCTACTCTAATGTTCTTCTGCCTATGTGAGGTGCAAAGGACTGTGGGGGGTGACTTTCAAGCAATCTTAAATACAGTGGTACCTCGGTTTTCAAACGTAATCCGTTCCAGAAGACCGTTTGAGTTCTGACACATTCGAAAACCGAAAACTCAAAAGCTGACAGCTAGGCCTCAGGACCTTGCAATCAGCGGAAGCCGCATTTCCTGTTCGACTTCCGAGGTGTGTTTGAAAACCGAAGCATTTACTTCCAGGTTTATGGCATTCAAAAACCGAAATGTTTGTCCACAGAGACGTTCGAAAACTGAGGTACCACTATATTATTGATGATGCCAAAGCTTTTGAAAATATTTACAAGTCTTATTAGGGAGGATGCTACTCTAATATTCTTCTGCCTATGTGAGGTGCAAAGGATTGTGGGAGGTGACTTTCAAGCAATCTTAAATATTATTAATGATGCCTAAGCAAGTTAAAGTAAATATTCTTAATGAGGCCAAAGTAAGGCACAGCCAAGCAACACAGGTTTGAAGTACAGGACCATGGAAGCCTGTGAGCGTGGGATTCGGCGGGCACCTTTTGTGCCTCCCCCACTCACGGGGAACCCCGGTTTTTGGGGCTCTGGAGCGATGTGGGGTGAGTGGCGCAGTGCATCGAATCGTCTGCTTCTTCCACGGAGCGAAGCCACATAGCCATTGCCGGAGAGCGCTGACCTTTTCCTGTGGACAATTGGATTTTAAAAGTGGTTACCTGTGAGTAGAGTTTAAGCGGAAGAATTGGATTTTTAAATGTTGAATTTGGCATCGTAACGGGGAGGTTCAAAACAGGAAGTCCGCCTCCCCCTTTTGTAAATAGACTGAGGCAATGAAGTTGCAAGCTGGAGTCCTTGAAAGTCTTTGGTAAAAGATTAAATTTCCATTGGTAAAGAACAAAACCCCCCTTTGGAGGCAGGAGAGGAGGGGGGAAGTTGAGGACTGAGTATGCCTGCAGGAGAGAGCGAAGAGATCTAAAACACCGCCGCTCTGACCCTGGAAACGGGCTGCTAGGAGGACTGACGTATTGTGGAATGTTCATTGACAGCGTTTAGACCGTTCATTGACAGCTCGTTAAACAAGAGAAATACATTGTTTCTACTGTTTCCGGCTGTTTCAAAAAGGAGTAAAAGTAACTGAAAATTGAAACTAACTTGAAACTAACTTTGGATTGTTTAAAAGAGGATACTATTGACTACTACAAATAGAAACTGTTTTCCCCTAGTGGAAGCTTTTGAAACCGGTTGCTTTACAAGAGTTGGGTTAGGGAAATTTCCAGCTGCAAGTTAAAAACCGTGAGACTCTGGGACTGACCTTGAATCTTTTAAGTGTTATGGTTAATGGAAGAGTAAAAACAGACCAGTCAACTGCTGACAAAGCACTAAGGTCTGGGAGGAGTTGGCAATAATCCAGGAGAGGTCCACCACCAGGCCCCCTTGCTCTTTTTGTTGCAGCCTTTGTACCAGTATATGTAAAACCCAGAGAAATGTTGACAGAAGAGGCCCTAGTGGCTGCGTTATTTAAGATAAATGACTCATTGGATCAGCTTCACAGGAAAATGGACACAATAAATGCGAAAGTGGATGTTCCAATCACTAAAATTAACTTAAATATAGAAAGTATAAATAATACCAATATAGAAATCACCCAGAAATTGACACAGGAACCGATTTCGGTACGGCAAACTGCGGAGGAGGCCAGGGAAAAAATTGTTGTTGTTGAATGTAAAGAAACACAACTGGAGAGAAAGAGAAAGAGAGCCCCAGCTATACAGAAGCAACTTGATGAATATAAGTTGACGCTTGTGATGACTGAACTTAAAGAAAAACAGACGAATTTGAGGATTAGAGTTCACCTTTGGTGGACATGCCCAAGGATTAAGACACTTTGGGAGATGATTCATAATGAAATGAAAAAGGTATTTAAATATACCTTTTTGAAGAAACCAGAGGCCTTTCCCTTGGGCATGGTTGGCCAATTGGTGTTAAAGAAGGACAGAACTCTTTTCACGTATGTTACAATAGCAGCAAGAATACTCATTGTGAAGAACTGGAAGACACAAGATTTATTGATTCGGGAAGAATGGCAGATGAAGTTGATGGACTATATGGAGTTGGCGGAGACGACTGGCAGAAATCCGAGACTAGGGAGAAGAGTTGGTGGAAGAAGACTGGAAAAAGTTTAAGACTATTTATAGAAATATTGTTAAAATAATGAATGTTAGAAAAATGTTGGAATGAAGTTATACGGCTTCAGTAGAAATGCTATAAGGAATTAGGTATAAATAGATTAATAGAGTATTAAAGGGAAATATAAGTTTAGAATATGTTAAGATAATTATAGAAGAGAAAACAGAGGAAGATGGAAAGGAATTGCTGAAGCAATTAATAGAAGTGGAATACAAAAAGGGAGGTGTGAGGAGGTCGTGGAAATAAGGGAATGAAAGTTAAGATATCGAAATTGTTTTGTGTTTTAAATGGCTTGCATCTTGTTTTGTTAATCTTATGTTCTTTCTTTCTTTCCTTCTTTCTTTTTCTTTTTCTTTTTTGTTTTTCTGTTTTATTGTGTTTAAATGGTTGGAAAATCAATAAATATTATTTTTTTAAAAAAATGAAGTACAGGACCATGGTGGAGCCTAATCCCAAGTGTGCACATTCAAAAATAAGTCCTGTTGACTTAGAAAGATTACATAGGGTCACTTGAAACCATACAGTTTGATTGAAGTGACTCTCACTGAGTTCAATGGGGCTTACTCCCAGGTAAGTCCACAAGGTTGAATCTGAAGTCAGGAAAGTCAGCTGACATGACCATCCTGCGGTTCTCTGTCCATGCAGTCTCTAGATCTCTCATCTATGTTCACACTTTCAGTGTGAACTAAAAAAAAATCCTTCCAGTAGCACCTTTAAGACCAACTAAGTTAGTTCTTGGTATGAGCTTTCGTGTGCAAGCACACTTCTTCAGATACACTGAAGAAGTGTGCTTGCACACGAAAGCTCATACCAAGAACTAACTTAGTTGGTCTTAAAGGTGCTACTGGAAGGATTTTTTTTATTTTGACTATGGCAGACCAACACGGCTACCTATCTGTAGTGTGAACTATGTTCAAGATATTGTTTTAAATAAATTGTTGGTGTGGGCACTGGCCAAAGTACATGAGGAGGGGAAGGTAGAAATTAAGGGTTTCCACAGTGAGCTTTTCATTAGATCAGTTTGAACATATTTACTCAATTGCTATCAGTCAATCTACTCCAAAGAGGGAGGTTGTGAAAAGATACAGAACTGTTTAGGCAAGGAATAGCATGACAGAGCATCGTGGAGAGGCCAGCTAACCTGCAAACATTCTCTGTGTTAAGTGGTTTGTGTTTGTCCTTGTTTTGTGGCTACTTTTGTGTATTCTATATTGTTATTGTCAAAACACCTTCCAGCCTACATTTCTGTTGTAAGAAGAAGTTAAGAAAACTAAAAGCCTTTTAATTAAAAATGTGTTTATGTTTTTGGATTCTGTTGTATGTATGTATGTATACACACACACACACACACACACACACACACACGCCACCAATTTATGGCTTATTGTATAGTAAAAACAAAAATGGTGAATTCCCAACAAAAGGCAACAGATCTCTATCAACTCTTGTTCTTCAAACAGCAAGTACAGTGGTTCCTACTTTTCTTGACCTTGAAAGAAGGGTCAGATTTCTCCTATTCTGGGATCTCTAAAGATGCAGTAAGGAGGCTCCTACTATTCTTGTTTTTGAAAAAGTAAGCAAAGTGATGGGTTCTATTGGTGCACAACATTCGTTTATGTGAATGTACTCTTCTACTATTTCTAAAGCACTTCAGGAAAATGTTGCTGGGCAATATGAGCTAAGGCTTTTGAATTATTTGTTGGTTGGTTTTGGTCTGAAAAAGTGACCAGTGATGTTTTAAAGTTTGTTCCTCTTCATTATGGGCACTATCCTCTGGGATGTTCCATTCAAACGGATGCTCTTGGTTTTCCATGCACAATTTCTAGACAATTCCAGTGCTTCAACAGGCAAACTTTCCCAGTGGATTGTTCTCTCAGTCAGTTTGGTTCTCTGAAAACAAAATGCTCTTCAGATCGCCTTTGTTATTGTTTTGTTGAAATGGGGTGGGTGGGGATTGGTCTTCCAGACCCGCATTTTTTGACATATACGCACTGTCAGAGATGTTGTTAGGGTGAAGGAGCACAAAACCCACATCTTTTTCTAACTGAGGAGCAGGATCTGGGTTACTGAGTAGGATAGTAATTTGGAAAAATAAACTGAGGTGACTACAGATTACTTGGGGATTAATAAATGGAAGTAATCAAAGGGGAATTGAATTGATTTGGAGCAGGATCTATTGGGAAATTCATGAGGTTAAGCCATTCATTCATTCATTCATTCATTCAATTTCTTACCCACTCTTCACCATAAAGTCCCAGGGTGGGTTAACAGCAATTTAATAACACAATATTAAAAACAAATTAAAGCAAATTACAGTTGAAAGATTAGTGCAAGTCTTAAAATATCTATATCTCAGGTGTCAAAAGCCAGGGTAAAGAGACATGACTTCAGCATAGAATGGTAACTACATAATGAAGGTGCCAGAATTTGTGGGGATGGAATTCCACAATTTAGGGGCCACCACAGAGAATGCCCTCTCCTGGGCGTTTTGAACTATTGGGGGTGATAAAATTACCATGAGGGTGCTCTTTGCTGATTTTAACACCCAAGAGGGTCTGATGAGAAGGAGGCATTCTTTCAGATATTCAGGGCTAAAGTCATTTAGGCCTTTAAACCTAAAGCACCTTGAATTGGGTCCAAAAACAAACTGTCAATCATTGCAACAGCTTTAAAACAGGGATTATATGAGTTCTAAGCAACTCCAGCCAAGAATCTGGTTTCTGCATTTTAGTCCTTTGGAAGTCTCCAAGTCATCTTAGAGTGCACTGCAATAGTTCAGTATGGAAGTTGCCAATACTGTGGCTAATGAATTAAAGAGGAACTTATTTAGGATAAGGTACAAAGTAAGTGAAGAATTTATCTTGTGTGATTTGGATGGGAAATTAATTGGTTCTACTTTCTTTGGCATTTAAGTTATAAATGTGTGTTTGTGCACATTTGGGTCTATGGGTCTACACCCCAAATCTTTTATGTATCTAGCAATGCACCATGTCCATGAGTAAAGAAATGTTTCATAAAATGCTAGTCTGGTGGACAGATTTTGCCCCTCCCTTGGTTTTTGTGGTGTGTTCTGTTCAACAACTCTTTACAATAGCTCATTACCATATCCATTAAAAACATGCTAGCTCCTTTTATCATAGTCACTGATCCTTTTTTAATTTCTCATGCTTATACTGTTTGTGTTTCGTTCTTTCTGAAATTAATGAATGAAAATATGCATTCTGCTTTCTTGCCAGCCTATAAAATGTACCGTATTTTTTGCACCATAACACTCACTTTTTTCCTCCTAGAAAGTAAGGGGAAATGTCTGTGCGTGTTATGGAGCGAATGCCTACGGATGGCGGGGGGATCTGCTGCAGGCGTGAGCAGAGGATCCATGGTTCCCCTTCCTTCCCTCCTCCGTGGCTCGCTTGCTTTGAAACAGCAAAGCGGGAGAAGAGCCGCTGAGTGGGGAGGAGAGAGGGACAGAGAGCCTGCTTGCTTTAAAGGAGCAAAGCGGGAGAGGAGAGGAGCCGCTTACATGGGTCACCCCAAATTCACCATCAGATCACATAGCATGTCCATGGCTACAGCTTGCACCAAAAAAATCATGCACCCACTGTTGCCTGGGGCTGCAGTGGTGCAAAAACGTGGTTACAAAGCATGGATCCACATGGATCCTCAGGATTTTTGCATTGGGCTACCCCAAACTCACCGTCAGATCACATGTCTGTGGCCACAGCATGAACCACAAAAATCATACATCCACTGTTTCGTTTAGATTTTTTTTCTTGTTTTCCTCCTCTAAAAACTATGTGCGTGTTATGGTTGGGTGCGTGTTATAGAGCGAAAAATACGGTATTTCCTTGCTGATCTTTTACAAGAAAGAAAAATAATGTTGCCGTTATTGTTGTTGTGGGAAACAGTAATAAAAGTTAGCTCCCTGAGTTTTCTTTTTATTATTACTTTTAATATTTCATGAATTGACCTTACAGTACAGCATCAGTTCCTTATAGAAGTGGCATTCTCCACATGGGGTGACCTCTGTTTTATGATTCATCTTCATATACTTACGCAGCAACCTCATTGTTGTAAGCAAATGACGTGTCTTGCTGAGTTTTAAAAAACCTTCACCATATAGTTTAACGTAAAATCTGTCTCTACACATACAGAGATAATAATGGAAATCATAACCATCTTGAACAGTACCAATATCCAAAAATAGATATAGATATAGATTTTCCAGCTGACATTTCTTGCCACAGCTATGAATGAAATGAAACTATATTTCATTTCAATTTATCCATCCACCCATCCACCAATCCATTTTCTAGTGGTCTCAGAGGAATAGCCATCAATATGATGTAGGACTGAAACAAAAAGCCACAATGTAATACAGAGATGGCCAACTGCTGGGTTCTCAGGGGCTCTATTTTCCAGATAGTGGTCCCAGAAGTCCATTCATTCATTCATTCATTCATTCATTCATTCATTTTTGCATTTCGCAAAATGTTTATACAGCTTAAGCAATATCTCTGTCACGGCCTCTATCTCTAGCTACAATATACCGTATTTTTCGCTCTATAGGACGCACTTTTTCCCTGCCAAAAATGAAGGGGAAATGTGTGTGCGTCTTATGGAGTGAATGCAGGGGGGAGGCAGGCAGGAAAAGCCCCCCACAAGCTCCGCGCGGCTCTTGCGGGCTTTTCCCCAGGAGGGAGAAGGGACTGATGCGGCCAGCCTTCTCCCTCCTCGTAGAAAAGCCCGCAGGAGCCGTGCGCTCCTTAAACGGTGTGCGGCTCCTGTGGGCTTTTGTGGGAGGTGGGGATATTGCCATAGCTGCGTGCAGCCTCACCAGCTGGAGAGGTTGCGCGGGGCTAAAGAAGCCATAGCCGTGCGCAGCCTCTCCCGGCTGGAGAGGTTGCGCGCGGCTATGGCAGAAGCCAAGACAGCGAGCGGGATGCATCCTGCTCGCTGTCTTGGCTTCTTTGCTCTTTGGGGCTGGGGGGGGGGACCCGGGCTTCCCCGGCAGCCCCAAGAAGCTCACGGAGCAGCGGGAAGACTGCGCGCCTTTCCGCTGCTCCCCGACCTGCTCTTTGGGGCTGGCGGTGGGCTTCCCCCCGCCAGCCCCAAAGAGCAGGTCAAAAGGAACCCAAAGCCTCCAGAGCGCAGCAGGAACTCCTGCCGCGCTCTTGAGGCTTTGGGTTGCCTTCTCTGAAGCCTGGAGAGCGAGAGTGTTCGGTGCGCACTGACCCCTCTCGCTCTCCAGGCTTCCAAGGTAGCCGCCTGAAGGCGACTGAACACACCTTGAAGGGCACCTTGTTTTAGAGGGGGAAAACAAGGGGGGCAGAATTCCCCCCCTCTCTGCGCAGCGCCTCCTGCCGCTTCGCTGAAGGGGTGCTGGGCAGAGAGGGGGAGAGTTTTTTTCCTTGTTCTCCCCCCTCTGAAACAAGGTGCGTCCTATGGTCCGGTGCACCCTATAGAGCGAAAAATACGGTACCTATAGCTATATATCTACGCTGTTTACATAAGATGGTATAATACATTCATTGAAGTCAGCAATAAAAAGTGGGCATAATACAATTATCAACATAAACCTAAAATTGACATTTTATTAAAACACCACCACCACCACCAAATGTGCATAATAACATTTCATGCATGGATAGGGTTGCCTAAAGAAAAAAGTTTTTAGCAGATGTTTAAAACAATACAAGGAGAGTGCCAGCCTATTATTAAAAGGCAGGGACTTCCTGCAACACAAGCTGACCCTACATAATTCAGTGCTGGATCTTGCCCATCAGGCAATAGCCCAAAGGGTTGACAGATCCAAGGCCACTCGCGCTGCAGTAAAACCTGGGAACCGTGGCTGCTGTGTGTGCAGCAAAGGCAGGAGAACGCTGATCAAGCCTTCATGTTGATCATGACTGGCTCCCCAGGGCTCTGCCCATTCTCAGAGCATCTGATACAATTTTAATGCACAGGTCTTGGAGCAGCAGATGATCTGAAGACATCCCCATATAGGGAAGGTGTTATGTACTGAGCTTGGATCCTAGAACAATAGGCAAGTAAGATCCTAGAAGGCAACAACCTGATTGGCCTACAGCAGCAGTCCAATCTGGCTCCAGGAGGAAATGAATAAGCAACCTGATTGACCTGCAGCAGCAGCCCAATCAGGCTCCAGGAGAGGAGTTGAATCAGCCAATCACGCGGGAGCCATTGTGTAAATAACGTATATATAGCCAGAGGTTTTTGGGAAGACTCACTCCCTGTTTGCCATGAGCTGAAATAAAGAGCATGAAATCGACACTCGACTCCGAGTATATTTCAGAAGTTTTTAATGTTTTGTTGTGTTTTGAATATTCTGTTGGGAGCCGCCCAGAGTGGCTGGGGCAACCCAGTCAGATGTGTGGCATATAAATAATAAAATTCTTACTGTTGTTGTTTGCATAATCTTAGCCTTTATGGTGCTGTTCCTCCTCTGATGCAAATCCTGAGGGAGCTGCCAGGGCCTTATTACACGTGGCTGCAGTGTAATGTGCAATTTGCCCCTGAGACAGTGAGTGTTACATGTGAACCTGTGAACATGTGAGCATTAGTCTGGGCAAATCTCTGCGCACAATTCTTTATGGAAGGATAGGAACAAAATCACTGTCTAATGCCGCAAATTATGCTTTAATGAGGCAAAACTTCCCTGCCTAGGGAATTCAGACAGTGACTGCGCAGTCACTGCTGTGCTATTTCCCGAATGCTATATACAGGCACAAAATATTCCACTCAGAGACATGGCCAGAAAAAGCACTTCAAGGCCCAAAGTCTCATCAGAGTCTTAAATAACTTAAATGTACCACTCCCTCTACCTCCCAGAAAACAAACAAAGTGGTAACCCGGTTTGTTGAAAAAGAACAGATTACATGGGATTTATTTAGCTATACAGTGGTATCTCGGGTTAAGAACTTAATTCATTCTGGAGGTCTGTTTGTAACCTTAAACTGTTCTTAACCTGAGGTGCCACTTTGGCTAATGGGGCCTCCCGCTGCCGCTGTGCCGCCATCGCGCAACTTTTGTTCTCATCCTGAAGCAAAGTTTTCAACCTGAGGTACCATTTCTGGGTTAGTGGAGTCTGTAACCTGAAGCGTCTGTAGCCCGAGGTACCACTGTATCAAGATTGAAGCAAAGGACAGAGTTTTGTTTTGGAAGGTGGTGGACATTCGGAGGAGGGGGATATTGTGCTGAGTGGCTGAATAACCACATGCAACCAAGCATGGAACTTCAGGCAATATAAGGTTGGACGACTTAAGATTTTGATGATACTACAGACTGTTATATAAAAGGTGGCTTCCAAATTGCAACCCTTACTGTTTAGGAGAGGGGTGGGGAAGCTTTTTTCACCTCAATGACCACAAATGGGGTACAGGGTCAGAGGCAAACCCATCAGGATATTTTCTTTATCTAATACTAAGGATGGGAAGTTCCCAGTTTTCAGTATCTGTGCCATTGGGAGCTTTCTTTCTAAAGCTATCTGCCTCTTTTTTTGGGGGGGGGGGGGTCATGGCCAGTGCCAGATTTAGGGCTGTGGGTGGCTCCCCCACAAAGGGCACTGAGCCGAGGGGGCGCAAAATTGAGAAAACCCATAATACAAAAGATCCATTCGGGGCATCAGGTTGTGGGTTCGAGCCCCATGTTGGGCAAAAGATTCCTGCATTGCAGGGAGTTGGACTAGACAACCCTTGTGGTCCCTTCCAACTCTAAAATTCTATGAAATATATACCAGTTTTTTTAAAAAATTGGCCTTGCTCAGTGTGCTCTATTACCAAAGATAACAAAGTCCTACCCTGTCATGGCTAGGGAAGAATGGTCAAACCTCCCCTTCACACAAGTGGAAGTCAATGGAAATCACCCCCTGCAACTAGCATTATTATTAAAAAAACAACAACACCCAAAAATAGTCATTGACTATACAGTATCAATTAAAGTACCATCTAGTTTATCCTCAATTCCAGCCCAGAATCATACAGTCAGGTAAGCCTTCCAGAATCATTTAATTTGGTTTCACTGCTACCTCATACAGCAAATCTTTATTGTAAGAAGATATAATAAAGATCTGCTGTATGGGGTAGCTGTGAAACCAAATTAAATGATTCTGGAAGGCTTACCTGGCTGTATGATTCTGGGTGCTCCATCCTGAACTTGCTACCTGCATCTTATTCCAAGCTCCATTGATTCAGGTTTGTTAAAGAAATGCATTTCCTCTGAAGAAAGATGAGCTGCGTAGAGCACATTAAGAATGTGATTTGATTCAATGCATCTACACAGGGGGATGCACTTAGAAAAGGGCAAAATTATTATTACAACATTTGGGCATTTCTACAGTTTCCATGACCTTTGGGCTGGGGAGGGGTTGAGCAAGCGTTATGAAAACAACAGCTTTGTTCTTATTTCAATGACCACATTTCCCCACAGATTGCTGACAGTAATTCTGAAAAGAACAGTCCATTCTTGAAGGTGCAGATCTTTCCGAAAGTTTAAGTAATGTTGGTGCCATCTATAGGAGAAAAGGAAACACTGGGTGAGCTTCTCCCTAATGTCATGGGATAAGCGGGCAGGCCTTCTTATTCTGGGGTGGGGTGGAGAAGGAAGGAAACTATTCCAGCTTCCTAGAAATCACAGGGTGCATTTCAACAGCAAAATAAACCTGGATAAGTTTGAAAGTAGGTGTATCAACAACTGCAGTAGGCTACCTACTTTTCCTTTGCCATTCAGGAGAAAAAAATGGTGCAGACACAATTACGATCATTTCAAGGGATTATTGTAGCAGTAGTGCACTTGGGACAGGGCCTCACTAAGCAGGACAGTCCCAAAACTCAGCAAGACAAGCTTATCACATTTTGAAGTGAGTGAAGTAATGCACACAACCACCTAAATAACAGGCTCCCATTAAGACCCTTTAGTCCAGAATCAAAAATTACCTAAGTGCACTGTGGGATTGTAAGGAAGGTAAGGGCACTGATGGGCAGCAGCCAAGCATGAACAAGGTGCAGATTCTTGTATACCATCCCTTTTAAGACTTGGAGTAGAGCATGCTAATGCTGAGAAAACACAGAGTTGAAACCATGAACAATTGGAATCAAAGTTTCATAAACTTGATCAGTTCTGTGTCCAGGGCAGCTGTCTACCAGCTTCACCTGGTACACCGGCTGAGACCCTACCTGCCCATGTATTGTCTTGCCAGAGTGGTGCATGCTCTGGTTATCTCCCGCTTGGACTACTGCAACGCGCTCTACGTGGGGCTACCTTTGAAGGTGACCCGGAAACTGCAATTAATCCAGAATGCGGCAGTTAGACTGGTGACTGGGAGTGGCCACCGAGACCACATAACATTTGAGATCTACATTTGCTCCCAGTACGTTTACGAGCACAATTCAAAGTGTTGGTGCTGACCTTTAAAGTCCTAAATGGCCTCGGCCCAGTATACCTGAAGGAGCGTCTCCACCTCCATCATTCAGCCCGGACACGGAGGTCCAGCGCTGATCTTGTCATCCGGTGGAGCCCTGGTTGCCTATAGTCCCACACACCTTTACCTGGGAGTAAGGCCCACTGAACTTAGTGCGGCTTTCTTCTGAGTAAACAGTCATTTACTAGATGCAAGACAGAAGCACAGCACCAGGTGACCCTACATCCCTTGGCAACATCCGAACGCCCTGATCCGCTAGGTGCTGGGGTGGATTGCACCCTGCACCTGGCAGAGTCAGGCCCAGGCTGCTACCGGGCCCAGCACTGGCAGCAGCAACAAGCAGCTCTGGCTTCCCGGTTGGCAAACACTGCATTAGACTACACATATTCCAGCACTGACAACAAGGCCTCTCATTCCTGATTTTTCAGTACCTAACGTTTCTTAATGAACTGAAGTCAAGATTTACTGCTGTGTTTGCTTTTTAAATAATAATAATGAATAAATAAATAATCACTGGTGCTATAAATTATGAAGCTAGGAACCAGAATCCAAAGACCTAAATACTGTAAAAAGAAAGAGGGAGAAACCTTCTTTGGATAGCTGACTACATCCCAGTAAATGTTTCCAAGCACAATTCAAAGTCTTGGTGCTAATCTTTAAAGCCCTAAATGGCCTCAGCTCAGTATACCTAAAGGAGAGTCTCCTCCCCCATCGCTCAGCCCAGACACTGAGATCCTCCTCCAAGGCTCTTCTGCTGGTTCCCTCACTGCGAGACAGAGGGCCTTCTCGGTAGTGGTGCCCGCCCTGTGGAACGCCCTCCCTTCAGATGTCAAGGAGATAAAGAATTACACAACTTTTAGAAGACATCTGAAGGCAGTCCTGTATCAGGAGGCTTTTAATGCTTGGTGTTTTTATGTGGTTTTGATGTTTTTATTATGTTTTTAGATATGCTGTAAGCCGCCCAGAGTGGCTGTAGAAACCCAGCCAGATGGTAAAGGTAAAGGTAAAGGTACCCCTGCCCGTACGGGCCAGTCTTGACAGACTCTAGGGTTGTGTGCCCATCTCACTCTATAGGCCGGGAGCCAGCGCTGTCCGCAGACACTTCCGGGTCACGTGGCCAGCGTGACAAAGCTGCTCTGGCGAGCCAGAGCCGCACACGGAAACACCGTTTACCTTCCCGCTAGTAAGCGGTCCCTATTTATCTACTTGCACCCGGGGTGCTTTCAAACTGCTAGGTTGGCAGGCGCTGGGACCGAACAACGGGAGCGCACCCCGCCACGGGGATTCGAACCGCCGACCTTTCGATCGGCAAGCCCTAGGCGCTGAGGCTTTTACCCACAGCGCCACCCGCGTCCCTGCGGGTGTGGTATAAATATTATTATTATTATTACAGCCATGATGCAATCAGCCTCTAAAGGATGTGGTTTGGGAGGGGTTTTCACTTTTTTGCAAGTCTAAATCCTCACAAAATAACAGAATTAGGTGAAGGGGAGAATTGTACCCGATGTCACCAAGGACATCACAAGCGCTATCAAATTGGTGCCTGTGACATCAGAGCTACCTTTTTCTGAGGGTACTCAGAACCGTACTGGCACATTTTATTATTTTTTTGCAAATCTTAAAAGTGTTCACTTACTGTAACAACTACATGGTGAGAACCAACACCCTTTTTTCTATTTTAAAAAAGGACTGGCTATTTTTATTTTTATTGCTATTTAATGTCTTACCATCCCTTTACCATAAAGTCCCAAGGCAGGTTTCAAAAAAAATCAAAAATCAATTCAAACATGTTTCAGATTGATTTCATTTTTTTGGATGCACTGCACAAGAAGCCTGTTGGATAATTATTTGTGAAAAATAACATGTTATACAAAGTTCCATGGTTATAGATTTGCTTTGTTCAGACTTTCATGCCTTACCCCATGGTTGAGGATCCATTCTCCCTGACATCTGTTCACTACCAAAATCCAACTTTTCCCTTCACCACCTCTTGGCTCCTCTTCTTCCAAATTGCCCACAGAACCCCAGATCGTTGTCTCACAATCATGACATGTAATACGGCCGCTGAGGTGCCTAGATCTGGGCACAATCCTAACTGTTACAATACAGAGAAAATGAATACTATGCAAATTTCCCAAGGCCAGAAGTACTGGATATTTACAAGATTAAGGATGAAACTCTGCCTCCACTGAAGTTAGCAGTAAAGTTTGTCTTGAATGTATAGGCCAAGAGTTCATCTTAAAACTGCAGTTCTGCCTGTCAGCTCAATCCATCCACCCATTCCTGCATCAGGGTGGCACAGGTGTAACTTGTGGGCAGAATTCAGCTTCATAAATCATCCTGGAATGAGGCTGAAGGCTGCTGACATAGTGTTGCTGAGAAACTTCCTGTGTGAAATAGCAACTGGGATGGTGTTTTTTGTCCCTCTTGTGCAACCTCCCGAACCTCGGCAATGCTCCTGTCCTCTGTTCTGCCCGGTTACTTTTGATGTTGCTCATTAAACTACACAGGCCTACTCCAATGTGGAGATCAATCTTCATTCTCCTCATTCCTGGGAACTTTTGGAGTTTGGCTTGCGAGCTATTGAAATATCATCTCCCTCTCTCCTATCTGTTGCTATTTGCAAAAGAAGGGCTCTTTTTATTTTTGTGACCCATGGAATCTGAAAAACAAAACAAGGAAAGCAATTCATAAACCGAGTGAGTCTGAAACGGCTGAACCAAACATCCGTCAGTGGTGGACAGACTGTGACAGACTTCTACTCCATCAAGAGAGATCTAGGTGCTCAAATGTTAATGCACACAGGTAGTGGGCTGCTTTGTATTATTGTTGTTGTCATTGCACCATCAACTCATTGCCGTAGGAGGTAGACATGATCATTGCCTACAATCATTGGTCCATTTAGTTCAGCACTGTCTGCATGCACTGGCAACAGCCCTCTAGGGTTTCATGCAGGGGGGGTCTCTCAGCCTTACCTAGAGATGTCAAGGATTGAATGGGGGACTTTTTGCACATAGAACATGGATGTACTCTCCCATTGAGCTATGGCCTTTGCCCTTGAGAACAGCACCACACCACAGACTTCAGCTATTTATTATTTACAGGGCAAAGCACTAAAGCAGAAAGGTCTGGAAAAGACCCCTGTCCCAAACCCTGCTAAACTGTCCTGATTTCCTGGCCCATCTGGACCCAGAGCTGTTCAACTCTGGCGGGTGTCTACTGGAAAAGTGAACTGAGCTGTCCACAACAGAATCTGATGGTATAGATCAGGGATGGGGATCCTACAGCCCTTCAGTTGTTGTTTGAGCCCAGCTCCCATCAGCCTCAGGCATAAAGCACAGCCAGTGCTCAGGAATGATGGAAGTTGGAGACCAACAACATCTAGGCGGCCATGGGTTCCCCATCTCTGGTATATGTATTGTTGCCTGCCTCCCCAATCTCTGATTGGTGCAGGTTTCCAGGGTTCTATGTGCATACCCATGTTTCCTTTTGGAATGAGAGACAATGGAGACTGTGGTGTCCTTATGAAATATGGTTTATTTACACATGTATACAACCTGAGCCTAAGATGGAGGGGTTCACAGCATTAACACCCCAAGAAGGTCCTGCTTCTCCCATAGCTGCAAAACTTGGATTCCAGCATAAATCAGGCCTGGTTCTCTCTCTGCCTTTCAAGCCTGCAGCTTTTGCATCCAGCTTCTAGCTCACATGACTCAACTCTCAACTCTGGCCTTCTGTCTTTCTAACTAACCAGGGAGATAGGCCCACCCATTTTTCCTCTGGCACAGAGACACTCTTTTTGTTCCCTTAATGATTCATACTTGGGGGGGGGGGGCGCATTACCAGGCTGGTAGTAGATTATTCCTCTCATCCTCTTGCATGCTTTGTTGTCCATTATTTGTAATACTAATGGAAATAAATTTCTTTCCTGGTTATTGACTGAAATAAATATATGAAATAAAGAAAAAGGCTTATTTCATTTCAGTGTTTTTCCCACAAGTGGAAATGCATTGATAATTAGAATGTGCACCAGTTTAGTAATCTTTCTAGGACCTCTGCTACATTCTCCTTGCCTGCTCTTCTATATAAGTGATAGGGACGCGGGTGGCACTGTGGTCTAAACCACTGAGCCTCTTGGGTTTGCTGATCAGAAGGTCGGTGGTTTGAATCCCCATGATGGGGTGGTTTCTGTGCACTCTGGTTTCTGTCATGGTGTTCCATTGCGCCAGAAGCGGTTTTGTAATCCTGCCCACATGACCCGGAAAGCTGTCTGTGGACAAACGCCAGCTCCCTCGGCCTGAAAGCAAGATGAGCGCTGCAACCCCAGAGTCGCCTTTGACTGGACTTAACCGTCCATGGGTCCTTTACCTCCCCCCACCCCATAAGTGATATATTTACCAAAGTTCCACTTAACATGTTCAGATGTCTCCAGTGCTCTCAGAAGAGTTTTATTCTTTCTTTAAGGATGAATATATGATCAGTATAATAGGCACCAACTTTATGGGGGTCTGGTCCCTTTGCCTCCCAATAAAATACCCCCCTTATTTTATGCAAGTTGGTGTCTTCCTCCCTCTCTCCCTTGGGCAGCCACCTCCCACCCCCACCCCTGGCATTGCTCTCTTTACCCAGCTTGCCTTCTGGCTTTCAGTACCAAGTGTGTCTGAGCTGGAGCAACTAGGGAGAGGAAGGTGGACAGGCCAGTCAGCTGGCCGGTAGGAGAGGCAAGGCGTGAGCAGTCAGGCAGAAGCTTCTTGCATATGGGTGGGGGATGAGAGGTGAGCAGGAGCAGGGTGGGGGCACAGGGGAGGCCTGAGTCCAGTTGCATGCAATGGAGGAAGGTGTGCTCTGCAGAGAGAAGAGGTGCCGCCCCCAATATTTTGTTCATGTTGGTGCCTATGAAGTATGTCCAAACCCTCTACTGAGGGGACATTAGCTTTCCTTCTGTCTGTCACCCAGGCGTCCCTGAGTTCCTGTTTAGGAGCAAGAATTTCCTCAAACACCTCTGAGAAGCTTTGTGCCTCTTTTACGCTCAGCCCTGCCATCCCTCCCTTGTCCTGTGCCTAAAAGGGAAATGTCACTGTCCCTTTTTCTTTCCAACCATATTTGCACAAGGTTTTTACAACAGCGTGAGGCAGCTTCAAGGCAACCTCTTTAGTGAGCATTTGTCCTGTTTGTTTGCACAAAGTTTGTCGGGAGGCTATGAGAGGTCAGCTGTCTATTGGGCCTTCGTTCTGATTTGTTTTTACAAAGAGGTTATATCACATCTCAGGCAATTGTAATCCTATATTTTCTTGTGCATTTTCTCATCACTTTATTTATCTCAAAAAATTCCAGGGCTGTTTTTGTTTTTTGTGTGCAGGTGGGGGCTCTTGTTGGGTATGAGTAACGTTGCATGCCTCCAGTCAGCAGAGCTGAAACTAACAGATAGTCAGGGGGAAATACATTTTGTTGTTTCCCACTAATACGGAAGCTCTGCTCCTTCGTCTTGTGCTCTCTCTCTCTTTCGTTGCACAAGATTGCTATGATACTTCCTCCAGTGATGTAAACTTTCAAAGCCATTTCAAAGCCATCCTTGTGAATATGAAGTAACTGTAAATAATGAACTCTTTTCCCTTTACCATTGGAACTTCTGCATGTTTTATCTTTCCCCATTAAGCAGTCTTAGGTAAAGAGTAAAGGGACCCCTGACCATTAGGTCCAGTCGTGGCCAACACTGGGGTTGTGGTGCGCATCTCGCGTTATTGGCCGAAGGAACTGGCGTACAGCTTCCGGGTCATGTGGCCAGCATGACTTAGCCACTTCTGGCGAACCAGAGCAACGCACGGAAATGCCGTTTACCTTCCCCCCGGAGTGGTACCTATTTATCTACTTGCACTTTGATGTGCTTTCGAACTGCTAGGTTGGCAGGAGCAGGGACCAAGCAACAGGAGCTCAACCTGTCACGGGGATTCGAACCACTGACCTTCTGATCGGCAAGTCCTAGGCTCTGAGGTTTAACCCACAGTGCCACCCGCGTCCCTTAAGCAGTGTTAGTGATGTATGAATGGGTCAGAATGGACAGTGGTAGTACTGAGTAACTCCAGGCAGCTCTAGTTTCTAGGTTTTACAACTCTGCAACACACACGCACAAGCAAATTAACTAACACACACACACACATTATAAGCCCACTAATTCTATTTTTAAAACCTATCGAGGGTTTATTGTGAAAGTGCTCCAAATCCACTTTAAATGTGCAATCATAATTTTCTGCTATGGGATTGCATCTCACCTACAAAACTGTATTTCTTTATTTACTATGTTCAGTACCTACAACTGTGGCTTGTTTCATGCACACACACACCCCAGACAATGCCAAAATGCAGAGGGAAAATAATATTCTGTATGAGGCAGGGAGGAATACAATTTCATGGAATAGTACGGCATTCCAACTCTTGTCAAATCCATGGAAGCTGAAGGTCTCTTCATACAGTACAATAATTTTGAATTCTGTATCTGGGAACATAATCAGTGCGAGAACATCTGCCTTGGATGCAGAAGGTTCCAAGTTCAATGCCTGGCATCTCCAGGTAGGGCTAGGAGAGCACCTTGAAGGGGACCCTGGAGAGCCGCTGCCAGTCAGTGTAAACAATAGTGAGTTAGATGGCCCAGTGGTGTGACACTGTATAAAGGAGCTTCTCATGTTCCTATGAAAGGAACAATCCAGCGTCTGCAAAAAAAGGGGGTAGGGTGGGGGGAAGCCTTTGCTATACATCTATATTGAGAATATGCTCAGTGGCAAACCCTGTGAAATGTTTAAAGAAGCCCCGGATGGGACCTAATGCCTGGTCACTGATATCTCCCCTGCCCATTCACTTTCCTTCTCCCTTTGTGCCAAATTTGCACAACTGCTCAGAGGGAGAGTGCAAGACAGGCAGAGGAAGAGGCTCGGTCCCATGATCTGCTTGCAGGCTCAGAGAGGGAAGGTGAACAAATAGCAACAGCAAGGAGCTGCTGCAGAGGTGCAAACCTTTGCAGCTGCCCAACAACGCCTACCTTTGATGCCTCTCAGCCTCGTTTTTTTTGAAAAGTGTTTTCAGAAGCAGAAATCAAAGGTATATTGTACACTGACACAATTCAGGCAACAAGCTAACTGAATAAAGAGGGGATACACTAAAGCACCTTTTGCTGCCTGCCTCACATTTCTTTTCTCTGTTTCAGAATACTGTGGCATATTGTGTTAACTTTTCGTCTACACCCTTCAAATGGATGGACATAAAAGCCACCTTACACATTATTTCTTTATTGTCCTGCAAAAGTTACACCACTATCCTTTACTACAATGTATGTGTATGCCCCATGTTGCTTCCAAAACAATTATTTTCAAATAGGGACAGGTATTTTGTGCAATGTCCAGTGCACGCATCCCTTGAAGACTGTCTCTTCCACTTGCCACTTGTGGCTTAGCCCTCAGGCATTACTACCTGTGCCATCTTTGCAGCAGGTTTGGATGTTGGAGTCTCCTGCCAGAAGGTGAGAAAAGGGGCCTCTCTGATGGCCTTTTGGAAGGAGCTCCTCCATCAGGCTTTCAGCTGACAATATTGTTCTTGATATTGTTTTCTGCCGCTGTTTTGATGCTGCTGTTGATGTTATGCTAAATGTTGTAGTGCATTTTTGTTTTTAAAATTGTGTTTTTATTATGTTGTTTCCCGCTCTGAACAATTTGGGAAAGTAGGATTCCAATCTTTTAATGATTATTATTTATGGCATCTATATTCCACCTTTTCCTTTTAAGGAGTGCAAGGTGGAATTCATGGTTCTCCCCCTCCTCACATACCTGCACGTCAAATGTGGGCCACATCTCTGACACACACATTCATACACACAACACTGTGTCTCATACTTAAGCAGTGCCACACATGCTATGTCAAATGCACACAGCACATGTGAATGAGTGTTTTAACCAGTGCTTGTGTTTAATGTGTTCTTAATATTCTGTTGGGGAGCCACCAAGAGTGGCTGGGGAAACCCAGCAAGATGGGTGGGGTATAAATAAATAATAATAATAATAATAATACTTGGAAAGGTACAGTAAAGCTACAGGTAAAGGACCCCTGGATGGATAAGTCCAGTCAAACTTGAATATAGGGTGTGGCGCTCATCTCGCTTCAGGCCCAGGGAGCTGGTGTTTGTCTGCAGACAGCTTTCTTGGTCATATGGCCAGCATGACTAAACCGCTTCTGGCACAACAGGACATTGTGACAAATGCCAGAGTGCACAGAAACGCCATTTACCTTCCTGCCACAGCGGTACCTATTTATCTACTCATGCTGGTATGCTTTCAAGGGAGTGGGTGGCGCTGTGGGAGGAGCCAGCGTGGTGTAGTGGTTAAGAACGGTAGACTCGTAATCTGGCGAACCAGGTTCGCTTCCCCGCTCCTCCAAATGCAGCTGCTGGATGACCTTGGGCTAGTCACACTTCTCTCTGAAGTCTCTCAGCCTCACTCACCTCACAGAGTGTTTGTTGTGGGGGAGGAAGGGAAAGGAGATTGTTAGCCGCTTTGAGACTCCTTCAGGGGAGTGAAAGGCGGGATATCAAGTCCAAACTCCTCCTCTTCTTCTGTAGTCTAAACCTCTGAGCTTCTTGGACTTGCTGATCAGAAGGTCGGCAGTTTGAGTCCGTGTGATGGCGGTGAGCTCCTGTTACTCTGTCCCAGCTCCTGCCAACCTAGCAGTTCGAAAAGGGAGGTATGGACTATGTCAGGCATGTCCAACAGGTAGAATGTGATCTACCGGTAGATCACTGGACGTCTGCAGTAGATCACTGGTAGATCATTGGCTCGCCCCAAAGAAGCTGAACAACTGTGGCTCCCCTTAAAAAAGCTGAACATTTTACCTCCCTGAAAAACTCAACAACTTTGACCCGAACCCCTCCCCCCAAAATGTGCCTTCCTCCTTCCTAAGAAAAGCTCAACAACTTTGACCTGAAACCCCCCCCCCCAAAAAAGGGGGCAGATCACTGCCAGTTTTTAATTCTGAGTAGATCGCAGTCTCTTGGGAGTTGGCCACCCCTGGACTACATGATGCACTGTGTGAATGTGCTTGTATGAATTACTGGTAATAAACAATTACCTAGAAGAAATACACATTTTGTTTATTAACTGAGGAATGATCATCACATGAGTTGATTGAACATATCTAGTCATTAATGTTCATATACGAGGAGAGCTTGACCACTCTCGTGCAGATGCGACTTCAAGACTGGACTGCAATGAACTGTATACGGAATTTCTCTTGCACTTGGTCTGGAAACTGCAGTTAGTGCAGAATGTTGTTCACTGTACTGCCTTCTAAAAACTTCTTCATATAGGCAAACCTATCCAGATACAAAAAGCTGGCATGTATTTTAACATGTAATTTTATAACATCTAATTTTAAATGGTTGACTTTAAAGTTATCTTGCTCTTAACTGACTTTAATTGATAATTTTAAAATATATTTTATTTTGTGTAAAACTTAGAAGATTTTACGATTAAGCAGTGGACAAATTCCATTAAATAAATATACAAATAGGTGACCTGACCAACCTGCTACTGAGTTTTCAGTATAAATATATAAAAATAAATTATCATTATATATTGTATGACTTGCCTTCCTTATATGACAACATCCATTTCTAAATGCATTTTTACATTCAATTTTTATTGTAGTTCTTCCTATTTTAGTACTTGGAGGTTATACGTATGACAAATGCATTTATAGTTGGAGACGTCTGTGCATAAATATATTTATTCTACTCTATTTTTGTTATGCTTTCTTTTCTTTTTTCTTCCTGTACAAGAGCCAATTTCAGCATATTTTTGCCCCATTAAGATGATGTCAATATAAAATCCTTTCGGGCTGATCCAGTTGGTCCTTTATGTACACCCTTAGATGTGCACAGCTAGCCAACAACTGCTGCTCTCTACTTGAAGGAGGGCTGTGGGCTGATGCTATGGGGATGGTTTCAGCACCAATAATTCCCTTCCCATGGAACAACATGCATGGGTGTGGAGTGAGGAGGGTGTGGTGAACAATGGGATTCTGCCTATTGTTTTTAAATTTTAAAATGATTACAGATCAATTTTATGTCTCACTAGTCCACCCCCCCACCCCCCAGAAAAGAAACAACAACTCCAGGAAAATATTATGACCACAGATTAGTTATCTTTCATCACCTCACTTTCAACAAAATAGCACATAAGGATCTTGAATAAATATTTTCCCCCTCCTTTTGTGCCAGAAATGGATGTAAAGTATTTGGAATTCCTTCCATCTCCATAATTTAAGTGAGCATCTGCCTTCTTCCATTGCTTTTTTTTTTCTTTGTTCCTTCTGTGCCAGGTCTTATAAAACAAGATACCCTAGGATTTCATTCTAAAAATCTTATATTACTGCCTTGTGGTATACTGGACACGACAGATTCCTGCTTAATAATACTGTCTTACAGAATTCCTGCATGGTAACTGAATCCCAAGGGATTCCTTCCTGGTAATCATATCTCCCTGGGCTTCTGCAGCAATGCTTCCCAACAGGATATCCCTAGCTCCACCAGATGACAAGTTATGAAGCTTTCTTACCATTTCAAAGATAGTTTAACAACGTAAAGAACATGGACACAAAGGAATTGCATCATGGTTGCATTCCTTCATTTATATGAGCGCATGAATGCTAAGATCTTCCTGTTTAAATTAGATTTAGGACCACAATGAGGGCATCGGCACATTTGGAGCTGTGTGGAAATGGAGCAGGTATATTTCCCCCCCTTCATACATTCATTGAATCCGGTGCTCAAAGTATGTGTGATGTCCTCATGGGAATTCAGTCATATTTAGTCTCCAACCCATCAGAGTTGTCTCTCCATTCCCTCATATTGCCAGGCAGCAGTGAAAAGAGTAGTTAGCCTCAGTTTAGCTGCTTTTACAGAGCAATCCAAGACATGCCTATTCTGAAATAAGCTCCAGTGACTTCACTCCCAGGTAAGTGAGTATAAGATTACAGCCTTAAGCAGCTGCAGTGGGACTTCTGTGTAGTTAATCCACTCAGGTGATGCTAAAGTAAAATTCCCATACAGACAAATCCTGAATGTATGCTACCGAGTTCTCCAGAGCTTTGGCCCGTTGTCTTGTTTCTTGTTTTATTGGGCCTCCATACATTGTGGACTCCAACATTAAACTTGGCCAGCCTGGCCAATGGACAGGTGATGATGTGAATTAAACAATATCTGGGTTGCCCATCCCCAGTTTAAATGCATCGTGGTCAGAAACCATGCTAAACAAATCATTTCCCCTTAAACTAGAAAGAAGCTGTTTATGTCATTCTCTGTAACAGAACAAATACTGATATGCAGCAGATGTAAAGGCAGAGGTATCATATTTGCACTACTGTAAAAGAAATACAGTTGGGCATTTCCCATTTGTCAAGCTCCTCCATATAGACTGTTGTCATTGTTGGAATTAATTATATGTATGATCGGCTGCAGTGGCATGGCCTCTATGCCCCGGTAAACTTAAACCAGGCTCATATACAATGGTACCTCGGGTTAAGAACTTAATTCGTTCCAGAGGTCTGTTCTTAACCTGAAACTGTTCTTAACCTGAAGCAGCACTTTAGCTAATGGGGCCTCCTGCTGCTGCTGCTGCGCCGCCGCTGCACGATTTCTGTTCTCATCCTGAAGCAAAGTTCTTAACCCGAGGTACTATTTCTGGGTTAGCGAAGTCTGTAACTTGAAGTATCTGTAACCTGAAGCGTATGTAACCTGCGGTACCACTGTATTGCAGGCATGGGACTCCTAATTTGGTCCACAAGGCCATTTCATGCCCACCTGTCACTCACCTGAAGTCCTATGATGTCATGTGTTGGAGAGGTGAAGCTGCAGCTACAAAGGAACCATCAGGAGCTTTCAAGGGCACTCCTAGTTGTTCCCTAGCAAGTGGGGCTTCCATTCATTACCATAGAAATTTGACCCCAAATGCAAGCCCAGGAGTTGTATCCACCTGATGCCTTGTGATGTCAGGTGATTGACTGGTGGGCAGCACCTTCCCTCCTTTCAGATGTGGCCCCAGTTCCCTGTGACCTGCTGTCCAAATGGGATTCCACACTCCTGAGCTAAATGGCTAAGAGCCCAGTCCTGCACTTGAGTTCTGCCAGCTGAGAGGCTATAGTTAAGAAACCCCACTAAGCTTGTGAAACCCGAGAGATGCCGCCAGGGTGAAAGACACCCTGTCATACCTGTCTGGATAAGCAGGGAGCACACTTGCACTCTATCCAGTACTGCCTCTAACCACATCTACATCCGATCAATGATGCAACTTTACACCAGCCCCAGACCTGACGCAATGCATTTCCTTCTAGACAACTAACGGTGGAAATAATCCCTAACAACAAAAACCAAAACCATTGACAATCAACCACAGAGTTACAGATTTTTAAAAATTGCAATAACTATTCATTTATCTGCATTTTTTTTTTTTTTTTTGCCTGTGATTTCCCTTAAGCATGTTTTTGGGGGTTGCAATCTATTTCCTTCCCACTGGCTTCAATGAGAAGAGCAGGGGGAGGGGGCACAGAATTGACAATTGCCCCACCCACCTTTCCATGACAGAGTATAAGAGCCATACACAGGGAGGTTTTGGTTGTTTCCTCAGAGGAGACCCATTGAAATCAATGCACCTAAGTTAGGCATGTCCATTCGTTTCAGTGGGTCTACTCTGAATATGACAAACACTGGATGCTTTAGCTGAGATTCCTGCATTGCAAGGGCTTCGCCACATCACCCTCGGGGTCCCTTCCACCCCCACAGTTCTATGATTCTAACCCTATAACTCATATTATAAATAGTTGGGGGTTGTGAACTGAGAGAAGTTACTCTATGCTGGGCAGCAGTTGCAGTGAGAGCAAAGGAATGGACCTTTTGGATCCTCAGGGTACAAAGTAGGAGGGGGAAATAAGTAAGGAAAAATAAGTATAATAAATATTAAATATTAAGTATATTAAGTAAGTGGGAGGGAATTAAGAATGTCACTCCATGCTTCCCTTGCCCACAGCTTTCAGAATGTTTTTGATGCACATCCTCAAGACTGAAGATGTTGTGCACAAAGAAAGAAAAACCAAGGAGGAAAAAAACTGCACACCCTCAAAGTGTGAGAAAGGCAGAGAGAGAGAGAGAGAGAGAGAGAGAGAGAGAGAGATCTTAAATGTGTGCAAAGTTTCAGGCTTACAGCTGTGGTCAAAAGAGAGTGTTGCTTACACCAAGACTTCCGAGAGCCCCTTAAGGAGCCCTCATAACTGTCTTGTGAGTCACCACCCCAAAATACTGGGAATACTATTGGCTCCGTGAGGTTAGCAATGCAGGATTGGAAACAATCTAGAGAACTTCAGGTCAGAGGGGAGTGATGGCAGATTGCTGGGTGGGAGGGGGGTGGGAAGGGTGTCATCCTCCGGCTCGAAGACACTCTGTGGTTGCTGGCTGGTACTGCAGGAGCGAAAGGGTTTGTTTGCAAGCCGAAAATGCTGGCGTGCAACCAGTTTCTTCACAGGTATGCATCGACAGGGAGGGCAAGGGAAGGGAAGGATGTCTCATAGCCACTGTGCTGCAGAGATTTGTTTAAGCAGCTAAGGCTGCTAGTGTGGGACTGCAGAGCACACATGCAGGAGCCCAAGAGTCTGTTCCTGGCATCTCCAGTTAAAAGGCTGTGATGTGAAATGCCTCTTTCTCCCTGTGGCCCTGGAGAATGGCTGCCAATCAGCAGAGGCCATGCTGAGCAAGATGGCCCAATCGAGTACAAGGGAGCTTCTTAGTTGCGCTTAGTAAACACTGAAACGGCAAAGCATGGATGCAGCAGGATGCCAACTTGAATAAAATAATATCAATCACATGACACAGTGCGCACACCCCATTTGAATGCAAATGCCCATCAACTTTGCGGGGGGCAGCCGCCTCAAATATTTTGTTGTGGGGGGCCGAAGTCCCCACGGTCCCTAGAAGTTGGCTCCTATGGCAAGAGAGTAAAGCATTTATGTAAGGGGTAGCTCATATAACTACTGTACTCTCCTTGTGACCAAGGACTTTTACACGCCATCCCAGAATGAGTTGAGCATGTGGTGAATGGGTGAACTGAATCATTGGTCACGGGCAGGCTGATATTCAGATGATCTATTTACGGTGTCCCCTGAACTTGCTTGGACTTGGGGGGTGGGGAGCAAATTATTAGACTACACCACATGATCCGAAATGACATTGGTTTGATTTCACAATATCACCTGCCTTCGTGTGAAAACCAAGCAAAATAAATAAATCCAAAAGTGCAGGAGGACAAAATGTAAATATTAAAAGCAGCAAGTCAGTAACTATTAAATAGCTGCCATTAAAATGTTAGCAAAGGGGGGGGGGGAATGCAACGGATAGCATGCAAGGTGTAAAACAGCAGACTATATGGGAAAAGCCAATTAGATTTTTTGTTTTAAGTATTTGCCAGTCATAGAGAGAGGCAAAGAGGAGCCCAGTGGAGATCATCTAGGAGGGAATTCTACAAAATCCTATAGCAACTTAAGTGTCTCCACTTAAGTTGCTATAGGAATATAGGATGCTATATCCAGACAGCTATGGACAAAAATTGTGCTGATCCCACCCCTTCTCCTCCTGACTGCAGAGTTTTATACCACCAGTGTTCTTTCTGCCTTTGAACCCTACAGATGTATCTGTGCATTTATGTTCCAAGTACCCTAAGGTGAACAGAGGATGTGAATTCATGATCCTGAGCAATTATTAGGGAATCCACAGGAACCATCCACCTTTATAGATGGACACAGAATTTGCAAATTTTCATCTAAATGGGAAAATTGCCTTGCATGTCAACTCTGAGTGTGATGATGATGATAATTTTATTAATTATATGCTGCCCATCTGACTGGGTTGCCCCTGCCACTTTGGGCAGCTTCCATCAAAATATAAAAACACAATAAAATATCAAACCTTAAAAACTTCCCCATACAGGGCTGCCTTCAGATGTCTTCTAATAGTCAGACAGTTGTTTATTTCCTTGACATCTGACAGGAGGGTGTTCCATAGGGTAGGCACCACTACCCAGAAGGCCCTCTGCCTGGTTTCCTGTAACCTCACTTCTTGCAATGAGTGAACCACCATAAGGCCTTTGGAGCTGGACCTCAGTGTCCAGGCTGAATGACAAGGGTGGATGGAGATACTCCTGTTACAAAAGTTAGCCACAGCATTGGTCCTTGCGCTATCGATAGCTACCAAAGCCCCACGGGCAACTCTTGGGTACTGTAAAGCTGTTCCAATATGCTCCGCTACTGGTCTTCCTTCTTCCACTTACCACACAAGCTTGCCAGGTTATGAAGGAACAATCAACCTATTTAACAAACCCAATCCCCAGCTAAATCAATTACCTGCTCAAACCCCCACCCCCAGTTCTCATGTGCAAAGTAAATGGGGAGGGGGGGGGAAATAGGAGGCCAGTGTAAGCATGCCAGCTAATCCTGTACTGATATCTTAGCAAGGGAGGACTGGGTGTCACCAGAGGAGAGAGCAGGGAGCCAACATAAATACCCTGGTTGAGCTCCACCCCCATGTTGTCATGCAGCACTTCTCTGCCCTCAGTTCTCTCCCTGCCCACAAAGAGATACCCACCCATACCTCTCTAAGGTTGGGCAAAGGATGGGTAATGTGACAACTGCAGTAGCAAATTTGGATCTTAGAACTTTAGGGATGTTTCTTCAGACCCTACTGAATGCTCTTAGATGCCTGGAGCCTATCCACTGTAAAAATAGGGAGAATCCATAAAAGCAGCCTCATGCTACAGATATAACAATTCTCCTCTTACAAGTCAGACAACTAGTTAATTTCCTTAATTAGAAGTCTGCATGTAGTAGTAGTGACACAGAACATGGACTCCTGATCAAATACCAGGGCCATAAATCAATAGGGAGCCTTTGCTTACTGCTCATGAAATGCTCCAGTTGTGCACTCCTAAGGATTATGGTGTCAACGAAACTCTTGATTTGGATCACAGCCTCGCCTTCACTCAGGGGCCATATATTAGTCTTGAAGAGCAGGCAGTGTTTCATTGCTCAAAGCCAAGAAAACCGCTGAGCTGAAAATAAGGTTGTGATGTCAACGGAGGGGGAGGGAAGCGTTGAGAAATACATCACAAATGTCAACAAGGTCCAGCATGAGGTTGAATGTACTCTAGAGATATGAAAACAGACCTGGGAGTTAATGTGAATGGAGTATGGTTAGAAAATAGAGCACTAAAGGAAATTAATGTAATTACTCCTGGTGATATCATGATACATTGGGCAGAGAAAGTTGGTGGAAGGGTAAAAGTGGCCAGCAGAGATACTTACACATTTATAGCGCACTATATTTGGATCTGGCTTGTAGATCTATAAATTCCAGCCTTCAGTCATATAAGTTACTTCCTTTGTCAAGCAGTCTCAAGGAGATGATCTTATAGCAAAGACATGAATCGCAGTACAGCTCAGTTATGTGCACTTACGTATTATCAATTTCACTGAGACTGAAGTGGACATAACTATTTTGGCCTTAATCAGCCGAGCAAATGGCCTGGCAGGGCCATCATTAATGACACAATCACACTGATAACAACACAGCAACTTCCTGCTTCTCGGGAACTCTATGCAGAAAGAAGATTGACATTTACTACTGATGATCAAATGGCACATCATGTAAAGTGAAACATCAGATGCAAGATCTCAGATCTGGGTGTCAGAGGTCAAGATACTTATAAATAGGCTTGATTTCAGTACAGGTTTTGCTTGGGTATTGCTCTTTGGGAAATAAAGTTTGAGACGTAAATGGTGCATTGGATGTGGTACAAGTATTCCAATAATAGACTATGTGCAAAACGATACATTCCTACCAATGTTAATAGACACCAACCCTATACATGGCAATAGTGCATCTATTTAGTCTATTCTAAACCAGTCCTTGAATTATGAGGAAAATGGAGGAGCCTCTTAATGAAATCCATGAGCACAACTGCCAATGGCACCCCCACTGGATTTTCTCAATTATGGATCCTCTTGATTTCCCCTGTATGAGGGAACCACCTACACTGCCCTAAATCTGATGCTGTATACATTGTTAACTGAGAGGATACCTTTGAAACATGACTACAGTGGTACCTCGGGTTACATACGCTTCAGGTTACAGACTCCGCTAACCCAGAAATAGTGCTTCAGGTTAAGAACTTTGCTTCAGGATGAGAACAGAAATCGGGCTCCGGCGGCGCGGCAGCAGCAGGAGGCCCCATTAGCTAAAGTGGTACCTCAGGTTAAGAACAGTTTCAGGTTAAGAATGGACCTCTGGAACGAATTAAGTACTTACCCCGAGGTACCACTGTACAGTAAATTACTGTTGTTGAATTCTAGTATGTTAGTTTGTCGCACTGTTTCCACTCTTCATTTTTCCTACTCCCTGATTAAAACAAGTGAAGGCTGGTCTATTGGGGCAACCAGGGCTTAGCCCTATCAAGCGAAAAATAAAATAGAATACCCCAAATCTCAAAGCCACACACTTTCTTGTTCTACAAATCCTTCCATAATCCATTAGAATTTAGAGAGGCTCAGTGCAATATTTCTGTCAATCTCCATTCTCTGGATAATCTGCACCACTCAGCCAATCTCATTCTAAAAACATTGCTATAGCCAGGAGCTCCCACCAATCTGTCTCCAGGCACAAAAGCAATGTGATAGTAATTTGGGTCTATTCTGGGTAGGATTAACATTGGCTGCAACCCAATGAGTTTATATTTCAGACTGAAGTTACTGCTGTGGGATCATCAGGACATCACCAGCACTCCATGCATCAGCACTGGTGACCACACACTTGAGATGGTAGACGATTTTGTCTACCTGGGTTCCACCATAACCGACAACCTTTCCATTGATGCCATTGGTAAAGCGAGTTACAGCAATGGCTCACCTCTCCAAAAGGGTATGAAAGAATGTGATGCTAATGACCAATACCAAGATGAAGGTCAACAGGCTTGTGTGTTGAGCACGCTGCTTTATGGAGGTGAGTCGTGGGCAACTTACAACTGTCAGGTATGACACCTCAGTGCCTTTCATATGCGCTGCATCAGCAAGATTTGGGGCATCACAAGATTTTGGGACAGAGCCTCAAACAAAAGATGTGCTCTCCCAAGCTCACATTCCCAGCATGTTTGCACTCCAGTCTCAGTGATGTCTATGCTGGATTGGCCATTCCAGATGCAGCTACTACCCTTCCAACTGCATGTAAGCAACACACCTGTCAGGCAATTGTAATAGCAGACCCATGTCCAGTGATGGCAAGTGTGCTCCTGCAAACAACACAGAGCACAAATGAATTCTCCTGCACAAATAAATTCCTTGCTATTAAGGGATTTTGGAACATCCATGGCAATTCACCTTTTCATTGAACCAGAAATGGGGAACCTCCCCTGCTAGATTACAATTCCCATCCTGGGACATTGGCCACAGTAGATGGGGCTGAGGCTGGTGGAAGTTGTGGAGTCCAACAGGCGCCATAGGTTTTCTTGCATCAAATAATTCCTCTGCCCATTGCCTGATTTATAGCTGATCTTCACAAGCACCAGAATCATGTAATACAGTTTCAGCAAACTATTCAGACTCTTGTGAAAGCTGCATGTTTGACTACTCTGCTTACAAAAATTAAAGTGCTGCACATCAAGTTAGAAATTCATAGAGACGGTTTTTAGCTATGTGCATGATATATTTTTTCTACGGAAACAGAATCCAAATAGGTGATTATTTTCATGGAAAAAGAATCCAAATAGGTTATTCAAACATGAAGATGATTTCTGCGATAGGAATGCTGTATAGCCGCTTAACAGAAATCACTTGTACCATGTTCATAGCTGTCGTTGCTTTTCCAGCTGGAATGCAACTGAATTTTGACAGCGGGACCATGGAAGAGGGTCTCTGTTTAAACTGCCTCCATTCCATGCACAATGCTGACTTATTTGTAAGATCAGCTTCTAGGGTGGAGAGGCTAATCGCTGTTGAATACAAAACATTGATGCAAGCTTGGCCTGGACCCTGGTTGGTCACGGCCTGTTTTTCCAAGAAAACTCATCCATAGGAGCCTTTACAATCAGAGCATACAATCCCACTACCACCATGCCTTGAGGGAGGTCTGCTCCAGTTTGTATGCCCTATAGATGTGCCCAGAGTTTCTTTTGAAAAGCAAGGCAACTCATTATTCTCTCACATGGCCCCTCCTTTGAAACAGTCTCAGCGTTTCTTTGAATTTATCCCACAGTGCATAATTACACATTCTGTGTTGCAGAGTACAAGAGATTTAGCTGAGTTGTGAGCTTGAGTATTCTGTTCTCGTAATGGCATTAAATCTTTATTTGATTTGATTTTTACTTATTTAATTTAAAATAACATGATGTCACGTTTAAAGGAAAATGCTCTCCAAAGCAACAACAAAAGCTCTTTTAATGACATTTATGGATGTTCATGTTCTGATGTTTCTTGGATTATTATCTGTAAGACCTTTATTTAGAAATAAAAGGAAATCATTCTGATGTATGTGTATGCTTATATACACATGGAGTTAACTTCTGAGTAGAAATGTACAGGATTGTGCTGGTTTTTTTTATAGTAGCATTTATTACCTACCTTTCTAAAACATTTTATGCAAGGAGGGTGGAGATAAACACAGAGGCAAGGAAGAAGACATAAACATATCTGTGCACAAACTGCCCACATCAAAACATTTCAATCCAGGGCATGCACCCCCCCAATACCTCCCTCATCTTTCTCACCAGTCAACCCTCCCAACCAATTTTTAAAAATTCAGTTTTCACAGAAACTTACAGTGCAATCCTAACCACGCCTACTCAGAAGTATGTCTGATATAATTCTGTGTGGCTTACTCCCAGACAGTGACATAGCATGGGTTGCCAGCGCCAGCAACCTCCCCAAGTGGCAGATTTAGCACCCTGTGAGTGTACAGCACGGCAGAGGGCGGGACAGAGGATTGGTCAGTATCTTTCTTAATTCCTGCAGAGGGCGCCCTCCCAACTGGCCATCATCCAAATGTGCTTCTCAGTCAACCCACGCGAACGCTGGGAGATTTTCTGTGTGAGGGGAAGGGCACGCTATTTATATTATTATTATTACTACTTTCTGTGTATGCCCTCAGCTTTTCAGAAGGCCTTTCTTTCTGCTCTGCCATTGAGGCATCTGAACTATTGCAAGCCTAAAACGGGATGAAGTTTTCTTTTGCAGTCTATATTTGGAGGTGGCTTGAGAATGCTAACCAGGAGGGGATGGTTACCATCAACTGTTCTTTAATTATAGCTTTGCTTGTTCACCTTCCCAAATCCTTCAGATCTTCCAAAAGGAAACAGGAGACATTTGAACTTGAGCTTTGCTGAAATCTTCAAAGGCCTATTTAAAATAGCTTTTCTTTCTTTCAAAGAGGGGAGGATGTCTTAAGCATCCAATACTTATTTCTATATAGAAAGGGTTTTACTAGTGGGAAATGAAAAGAAAAAAAGAAGAAAGGAAGAGGAAATGGATAGGTAGAATGGAAAGCATAAAATTGCATCCTTCTTAAAGCCAATTCAGTTCGTTATGGTCATATTTCTCTGGAACGACACATTACAGAGCTGCTTGTTTCTCAAGCCCAGCAGTCAAGAGAGTTCAGGTAGCTATGAGATCCTTAAATTTATCTCTGAAAATCAGTATAGCTTTGAGGGTCTGTGATTTCTCCACTTTCTGATATGATTGGGAAATGATTGGTTTGGCCTGAATAGTGCAAGACCTGTCTATTTTGTCAACCACCATGACAGCTCTGACCTTAGCCTTTGCATCCAACAAAGTGCAACATTCCCTCATGCGGCCTCAGGGTAAGGCTGGGGTTGTGGGTTGCCATACATTAATCCAGACATAGGGAGAAAGATCCCTAAGCTCAGTTGCTGAAGCTGGGGTTTTCAAACAAAATCAGCGCCTGGAGTGCAGCCTACAGTACAGTATGCAGAAGAGAAGTTACAGCTGCTGAAATTCTACGCCACTAAGGTGCAGAATCCCCTGTCGCCTTGTACATGCATACTTACATATGAGGACATTTAAAGCATATGACTCCCCCCAAAGAATCCTGGGAACTGTAGTTTTACCCATCACAAAGCTACCATTCCCATCCCTTAACAACTACAGTTCCCAGGATTCTTTGAGTGAAGTCATGTGCTTTGAATGTACGTATGGTGTATATGCAGCCTTCATCCTTGACCCTGACAGATAGGAAGCTTCTTTCACCTTAAAGTTGAATCCTATCCACATAGCTTCAGGGAGCAGGACTGATGAGCGGAGAAGTCAGCCCTGCTCGGTGCTGCTTTGTCAGCATGTTCTCTGCAGGGAATGTGCTGCAGAGTGGACCCCCTGCCCCGTGAGTCAACTTTGAGAGGTGAGTGGGACTGCCTATCAGTCATCATGATGTCAGATGTTTGACATGTGGGCAGCCCTGCTCACCTGTCAAAGTGGGCCTGTGGGGTGGGAGGAGATAAAGATCTGGCCCCCTGAGCTAAAGTGGTTCTCTATCCTTGCATCAGAGCAGATGATCCATATCTCCAACCAAGTGCTGTGTTCCCTACAAACCTTTCCCCTCTACTCTGGCTTAACACGACATGTGATCCAGGGTAGAGAGAGAGACAAACAGAAAGAACCAGCTTAGCACTGCTGATAATCAAAAGAAGTTTAAAAAATATTATTTATATATGCTTCATACATCAAATGAAACAAGCTCTTGCCTGGGAAAAGGCATACCACAATAATTGCGTATCTAAGGTACCAAAACTCTTTTGACCTCCTTGCTGATAGGAACCTAAATAAAATTACACACAAGACCCTGAAATTAGTTTGAGTTTATAAAGAAAAGAAAAATCCTGTAGCGGCCACTGGCCAGTGTTGCATTTGATCTCATCCCACATTCTATCTCACACTGAATATGTTAACAAGTGGCACAAACACCATTTCAGAAAGGCTCCAATGTACTTTTTAATGTTATGTGAGATGATATTTGAACTTTGCTATTCTCTTTCAATGAAGTGATTTAACATAGTTCCACGTCAAAGCAGAGAAGCTGTTATAGCATTTAGCAACCTGTTTTGAATATTCTCCTGAAGCCTGATTTTAAATAATGTATATTACACTTCAGCAAGCTTTATAGATGCACAGGAAGTTATTTAAAAATATCCTCAAGTTTTGAACAAACAAAACTAAAAAAGAGAACAATAATCTTAGCAGCATGCATCTTTCCCGAAATGCACTCTGCTTAGCATTTCACATTAATAAAGAGTAATGACTAATATCTGGTAGTTAATGTTGATTAAAATGAAAGGCAAATTGATTTAAAGAAGATTTTACAAAATAAATCATTCTTAAATTGCAGTTCTTAATATTGGTTCTAAATTGGAGTAGGGGAATATTATGTTTGCACAATTATAAGTACCTGAAAGCCAGGGCTGCAACCTTTTGCCTATACCTACATATCTGAGAGTAAACTCCATTGAATTCAGTGGGACTTACCTCTGAGTATGCGCATACAGAATTGCACTGTATAATTTTTTTTAATAAACTCAAAAGGTATCCCAAATTAACTGGGCAATACTTCTTTTTTAAAAGGTAATTTTTTAAAATATAAAACTGCACATTTATGCCTCTAAGGTGGTGCTTGCCATGACACATACATGCACCATCTAAAAACACTGGGCTGGATTCAGATGTGCAGATGTAACATTAGTTGACCCGAAGTCTCATTGAAATCAATGGGACAGGTCTGTCATCCCATAATTTCAGTGGGAACTAGGTTCAAGTGATGGGAGGAAGGAAGGATGGAAGGAAGGAAGGAAGGAAGGAAGGAAGGAAGGAAGGAAGGAAGGGTTTCTTCAACTATTGTTTTGTCATAAGCAAATGTATACAAATGTAATTGATTAAAACTAATTTGATTTCCATCAGAGTAAGTTTTCTCTGAACAGATGACAACCCTACGGAGGAATGGAGATGACTGTGTTTAAATATCCTTAATTTAACAAAATGGCAATACTTAATGAAAAAGCAACTGAGAAAGAATAGTCAAAGACAAACAATGAGAATCAGTGCATCCATCTAATTTACACGTGGACATGCTGTGATTTATTATATCATATGCCCTTAACAATGGATTATAAGTCTAAAACACCTATTAGCAAGTATGTTTGGTGAGACAACTGGTAAAATATATACATACAGCGTAACATTACTTTCTGAGTCCACATTGATCACGCAGTCATATTTGTTAGTTACTGTATTTAGTAGCACTATGAACACTGACTCGTCTTCTTGGTTCTCCATCCTTTGCCCTCCCCCAGAGCATCCCTTAGTGTCCTCTGCGTCTCCTCTGGTTCTTGCTCGGAGGCTTTAGCAGGCTCTCTCTGTACTTAGCATTTGTATGGAATAGTCGGACCATATCATGGTCTTTGTTATCCAACACCCGCGGCAAAAAGAGAGAAGATTTCTGGGTCCGACGGGTTTTGAAGCTTCTTCTGGGTCGTCCTTTCCCATTGATGGAGACATACCAGAGTCTCTCAGCGCTAGCTTTGCGCCTACCGCTGGCTCCATTGGGCACAGTCCGGTATATGCGGGATGCATACGTATTATAGCCTAGCTCGTGAATCCTTTCCACAAACTCACACTCAGCATTGTAGGTTTCCTGTAATGTAATGAGGAGAACCATCAGTTCCAGAAATCCAAAAGAAGAACTAATGGCTATTTCAGATCAAATGTAGCTGTCTTCATGCAAGCTAACAGTGGCACATAAAAGAGGGTACAAGTCGGGACCTCCAGGGATCAAAAACTCTGTATGCATGCAGGATCAATTTGAAAACTATTCACACAATTTAAGCAAAACTAAGGGCTCTGGCATGTAACCCCAAAAAGTTGCCCATGAAGTAATGTGGACCTGAGCTGAAAATTAGCTTCTCTACTTCTGCTCTGGAGAATATTAGACATGCTTAAATTCCAGCAAAATCAGCACTTGTAGAGATGTCCAGTTCAACAGTCCACTGACTAACTGTCTGTAGGGTATGCCCATTTTCCATAGTTTCCTTCTTCTGTTTTGTAGCTCTCCACATATTTTACTTCTGATGCTCAGAGCTCTGATTCCCCTAGAACTGGGAGCACGGCCACTGGCTACTCTCCTAGTATGAGGTGACTGAAAAGGCTACAAGAAGGGAATTATCAGTTAGCCCAGCAGAGGGAGTCAATAGGTCCATTCTTCAATTGTACTACATCAGGGACCCCCAGGTAGACCCCAGCTGTGAATCCAAGGCTGCAAATCTCACAAGGATAATGCATAAGAAAAACACTAATAAAGAGAAGTTTAATGAAGCAATTGCAATTATTTTATATAATGGTTTTCTGCAGGCAAGCAAGTTGCGTTGTTGTTGTTGTTGTTGTTGTTGTTGTTGTTGTTGTTGTTGTTATGTTTATTAACTGCTCTTCAAGCTAAGGTCCCAGGATGTGTTACAACATTAAAACACAACATAACAAGGAAGGCAAGACTAAATGAAGCCTGAGTGGCTGCATTCAGACTTAATGCTAAACCATACTTTGCCATTATGGTAACAAGGCTGGGTAAGGCCTGGGTTCACATACTACTCCATGCCTTCTCCCCTGTTGGCATGGACATGGGAAGATCAGACATTTTTGCTTCTGTTTTCAGCTAACCACAGTTATAGTTATTAGGGAAATCTGCCTAACAGGATAGAGGTCTATGGAGATATGGCAGAGTTGTGGACAACTCCTCATATATAAAAGAACTGTAGATCATCCCCCCCCCCCAAATATGGCATATTTATATTTCTCTTTATGAAAAGTGGGTTGTGTTTGGCTTGGTGGGTCACAATTTGAAGGATAAGTGCTAAAAAATACCTATTGCTGATAGAAAGTTGCAGGTGGAAACTGTAGATGAAAAATTAACAAAAATAGGTAGAATTTTAATTGCAACTGCTGACCTAAATAATTCTTTAGTCAATGTATTATTAATCAATGACTTGTATAAATTTATAATCACTGAATTGCATTGATCTATATTGTGTGTATGCATTTGGAGATTTTTAATGATGCCTAAGTTACCAACACCAAAAGAACAAAAGCCTGCCATTTGCTCTTACGAGGAAAGTTATCTTCTCTCAGCCTGACTAATTAAAATTTGTCCTCACAGATGCAGTTTGGCCTCCAGCAATTAATCAGCTGCTGCTCTAGCTAGTTCACCCACTGATTCTAACATCTCATCTAGAGCATTGGTTCCAGAACATTTCTTCCCATGGACCATTTGAAAATTCCTGAGGGACCACTTAATGATTTGTTGGTCTTTTGTAGCAATTTTAATGCGCTGTGCTAGATGCTGTATGATTTTTTTTTAAAATTATTTTACAGACACTGAAACAAAACTGATGGACCACTAGGGGTCCAAAGGCTAGTTTAGGAGCCCCTTGATCTAGAGCACAAGAATCCCTCATGCTTGGAAAAATACTTGGGAAACTCACATGTTCCATTCTGAGTGGGATTTTTTTTGGAGGGGGGGAGTTGGCTCACCCTGGAATCCAGTAATTAGTTGACCAGTGCAGCCAACTCACATCCACACCATACTTTTAAAGCACTCTTTAAAAGTGGTATAGCACTTTAACTGTCATGGCTTTCCCCAAAGAATCCTGGGAATGATGGTTTGTTAAGGGTGCTGACAGTGGCAGCTCTGTGAGGAGTTACCTAACATCTCTCAGCCACATGTTGCACTTGGGTTATTGAGAGGGAAGATGGAGTCATTTCCTCATCTTAACACTACAGATTACTGCTTTTCTCTTACTTTTCTCCCAACATTGCACTGGATTCCATTAAATAATATGCACAGTAAATGTGTATTAAAACCCTTCTTCAGCCTTCCTTATCTGGCAGTGCAGTATCTCTCAAATCCTCATTGTAAAGTATCCTATCATACACATACCGGGAAGTCGGATTAAAGTACAGAAGGGTAATTGGAAAGTGTTGGAGGAAAACTTCATTTCATTTGCACATTCTTTCCGTCTGTTAGCAGCTTTGGTGCTGCACCTCTCTGCTGTGTTAGATCCCAACTTAAATTACTTTACGCACACTGGGAGCCCATTCATAGCATTGTGCAAATGGGACTCCCATTGACATCCCCAGGAGATTTTTCTTTTGAGAAACCTTCCTAATCACAATGTGAATTGTAGACTTCCTTACCTCTTTACACTTATTCACCTGAGTGAGTTACTTACAGTCTCTAAAAGGATATCTTGACATGTAAATTTATGTAGTTATAAATCCTTCCTGCTCTCTGTCTTTCTCTCTTTTTCTCTCTCTCCCTCTCTCCCTCCTTCCTTGGCTGATCAGCAGCACACATGAAAAGAAAATGAGCATGCCTGGCGCTTACCCTAATAGTTTATCTAGAGGCCTCCAAGCATTGGCTACTTAATCCCCACATTAAAACCAAAGGACATATTTCTGTTCTCTATAAACGTTTGTACATAGACACCAGTATTTGCGTCCTTTGGACTACAATGGTATTTAAATCCCCATTGAAAATGACTGGCACTCCAGTGTAGGATGCTTCAGTTTCCTTGCCATAGTTAAGATGCTTCTGCTGTAAATAGCACTCACGGAAGCATAAAGTCTGCCTCTTTTGTTCATGGCCAGGTATCTGCCGGAGAAACAGCCTTTGATGGCAACAATTCCAACGTCCACTGCAGTAATCTCAAGGATGCCTAAAACAGAAAAGGAAGGCTTTAGCTTAATGATATACAATGATGTACAATAAATTATTATTATTATTATTATTATTATTATTATTATTATTATTAACAAAATTTGTAGCACTTTTACATCATGAACCTCCCATGTTTACCTGCAGGTAAAACCTGTGGGAATGTTCAGGGATGCAGGAGAGGATATATTGCCTGATTATATCTTTATCCCACTTGTGTTAACAAGTTCCACAATTTCAGCAGAGTAACATTCCCTTCTTTTAAATTTGCAGTGGCTGCGTTTGCTCAGGCTCGCTAAAGCCTCTATAATAACTGTTCTGGTATTTCCCCCTTATTCCCTCATAAAATATAAGGGACAACACAGTCTTTTACAAAAGTATAAAAAGAGTTTACTCACATTCTGTTCACAATCAGATCCCAGAAGGCAGACTTAGCTTAATGAAGTAACTTACACTTGGAATCTATCTCTTAAGAAGACAGTCCCTTTGTCCTCTCTTGGCTGGAAGCCAAGAGGGCATCTTTGGCTCAGTAGATGTTGTTTCTTCGATGCATGTGGTGAAAGAGAGGAGAGAGATGGCTGCCCTGCCCTGTGCTTTTCTCATTACCTGCACAGGTGAGGCCACACCCACCTCTAGTCACATGCAGAGGAAGTCTGTCCCAGCCCAGAAGGAAATGGGAAGTTTACCTGCTGGCTGGACAAACAACCCTTTCCATGTGTAAACATGTTCACTCTAGGAATGTTGTACTTGACTGCTCTTGTGTTTCATATCCCACAAAACCACTTGTTGTCACTGGGACTACATACTTGTCTCAGATCTGTGCTGTCAGGCACACATACCCAGAAGCTCTGGGGGGTCACCGGATTGCAAATAAGAAACCCAACACTGTGATGGACGAGGCACCACAGAGATCCCTGCATCTCCTACTTAATTGTGTTCATAATTGACATGTTGCTCTGCAAAGTGATTTGTTTCATTTCATTATTTATTTATTCCATTTGTATCCCATCTTTCCTTCAAGGAGCTCAAGGCGGCATACACAGTCCCCCCCCCCCCATATTATCCTCACAACAACCTTGTGAAGTAAGTTAGGCTGAGAGCAGATGGCTGGCCCATGGCCACCCAGTGAGCTTCACAGGTGACAGAGGATTTGAACCCAGGTCTGCCAAGTCTCAGTCGTACACTCTAACCACTACATCACACTGGCTGTCAGGAGCTCTGGTTCCGTTCATCCTCCCAATAAGTTGATGAAGTTGATTATTACAATTCCCACAGAAGTGAAAAAATGATGCACTTGTCCAAGGCTATGGACTGAATCTAGAACTGAGCAAGAATTGTGAACCTGGGTCTCCCAGTGAGTGGGCTGTGTCTTCAGCTGTTAATATTAAATTGCCCAAATGCTACTTCCATCTGGGAAACATCCCATTTAAGAGCACCATCTCACAAGATACCTGCATTCATGACTTAGTTCATAAGCAAACCCTTTTGTATTGAAAAGAAAAGGGGAAGGGGAAGAAAAATAAAAGCATGGGAATTGTTTGAAGCAAACTCTTGCTAGTAAATCCCCAGCTGTTTGATTGAGACTGAACTGCCTCAGAAAAAGAAAGATCTGACATTGAACTAGAGGGCCACCTAATCCTATATGTCTATAAAAAGTTTAAATCCCCTTTAATGCCTTTCTTAGGGGACACAAGGGTGCTTGACTTACTGAAGCAAACCACAAAGCTGCCCATTTTGGGACAATGCTTCGGCTGAGATCTCCAGAGGGCAAAATGGAGTTCAGACGAGAGGCTGAAGCATCTTAGAAGCCACGTATGGAACCATGAATGGAGTCTGTCATTTAGAAAGTCAGCGCAGCCCTTGCAGGGAAGGACAATGTGGCAGTCTAAGCCACATTCAAAGAGTGGAACTATTTCAGACCATCAAAGGAAAGGGTCTCATCGCCCAGACAAGTGAAACAACAAGAAAGCCAAAGGTATGCATGTATCCCGGACTGCTTCACACATTAAAGAGCAACCAACTCGTGTTTCCCACTATGTTAACATCCAAAAGAGATTGTGCAAGCAAGCCTGGCTCTCTGAGCAGAGTAGCCATGTGACACATATTTGCCTGCTTGCTTCCGTGTGTGTTTTAAATGCATTCTGCATTTAAAGCCCAAGACTCACAAAGCATTGTACAATAAACAGGAGAAAACACAACATGTAAAAACAACTAACTAGACATACACTTTCAAACACTTGTCCATCACATTCATGCAAGTCACATGATGGTTTTAGACATTCCACAGAGTGGGGTGGGAAACAGATTTTATATGTACGCTGAAAAAATGTTATATGTGCGGAGACCCAACAGATAGGAAAGCACTTGGGAGATGCTGTCAGAATAATCAACATCATTCATGCACAAATTTATTCTTTTCATTTCAGATTGTGACACCAGTAGTTTAAAAGCTTGTTGCTTTCATTCCTGAATTTGGTATCTCATTTGCTAAGAAATTATTCCTGCTTAAACTCAATTAAGGTCTTTAAACAGTTTTTGAAAAGATGCTGCCTTTTCCTTCACAGGAAGGATGGTGGAGCTATTTTGTACTGTCTTTTGCACTGAAACTGTCTTATAGCCAGTTCACCTGCATGTATGTACATCACAGAGCATCATCCTATACTGGCAGAGAAGCCTCAAGACTTGGTGTAAGTCCTCTGCACTGGCAGATGATAGAAAAACATCATTGATGTAAGTTCGGGGATGGACTGGCAAAGCAGAGGTATGCTGGCAAATCCCCACCACTGATGAAACTCTGCTAGTGGAAGGACTGGAGAGTGGTAGCAATGGGGGCATGTCAGGGCAGGAATAGCCTCAGCCCACACCTTCTCCCAGTCCACCTGCAATGTCATTACATAGAACAGGGTTCTGGCTATAGCCCCATTCCTATACAGTGGTACCTCGGTTTATGAACTTAATCCGTTCCAGAAGTCCATTCTTAAACCAAAGCCGTTCTTAAACCAAGGTGCGCTTTCCCTAATGAGGCCCCCTGCCGCTGGTGCCCTTCCACCATTTGGCTTCCAATCGTAGACCGAGGTAAAGTTTGCTAACCAGAACACTACTTCTGGTTTTGCGGAGTTCGTATACTGAATAGTTCGTAAACAGGGCTGTTCTTAAACTGAGGTACCACTGTATTAATAATGTGAAGAGGGACCATACCTAGACAGGACAGGGATAATGGACCACTCTCCATGTTGCCAATATCATGCAGCTTCCCCATGCTCTATCGTGACATGTCCATCTTACAAGTGGATTTCTGAACCAGGCTAGCCCTCTCTCTGTGTGGCCTTTTATGCAGGCTTTCAGCTTCTAGGTGGGCTTTCATCCTGTATGGATAATTTTAATGTATTTTTTTTTCTTGGTCTTTATGAATGTATGGGTTTCTTGTTTTTGTTTTGTTAGCTTTTTGTCAAGTTGCTTTGAGCTGCCTGCAGCCAAGAAATAATAATAATAATAATAATTTATTATTTATACCCCGCCCATCTGGCTGGGTTTCCCCGGCCACTCTGGGCGGCTTCCAAAGAATATTAAAATACTATGATACATCAAACATTAAAAGCTTCCCTAAACAGGGCTGCCTTCAGATGTCTTCTAAAAGTCTGGTAGTTGTTGTTCTCTTTGACATCTGGTGGGAGGGCGTTCCACAGGGAGGGCGCCACTACCGAGAAGGCCCTCTGCCTGGTTCCCTGTAACTTGGCTTCTCGCAGTGAGGGAACCGCCAGAAGGCCCTCGGTGCTGGACCTCAGTGTCCGGGTAGAACGATGGAGGTGGAGACGCTCCTTCAGGTATACTGGACCGAGGCCGTTTAGGGCTTTAAAGGTCAGCACCAACACTTTGAATTGTGCTCGGAAACGTACTGGGAGCCAATGTAGGTCTTTCAAGACCGGTGTTATATGGTCTCGGCGGCTGTTCCCAGTCACCAGTCTGGCTGCTGCATTCTGGATTAGTTGTAGTTTCCGGGTCACCTTCAAAGGTAGCCCCACGTAGAGCGCATTGCAGTAGTCCAAGCGGGAGATAACCAGAGCATGCACCACTCTGGCGAGGCAGTCCGCGGGCAGATAGGGTCTCAACCTACGTACCAGATGGAGCTGGTACACAGCTGCCCTGGACACGGATTTAACCTGTGCCTCCATGGACAGCTGTGAGTCCAAAATGACTCCCAGGCTGCGCACCTGGCCCTTCAGGGGCACGGTTACCCCATTCAGGACCAGGGAATGATACTAAGAAAATGATACTAATAAATTTAAACAATAATATGAATATTAATAGGAGTCCAGACTCAACGTGTGGCTATCATGGGATGACTGAAGAAATGAGAAACCTGCCTATGGACTTGATTTGGCCTGCCAGGCTGTTCTGGCCAGGCCAGTCACCTGCCCTGTAATAAAGTCACGGCTGGACCAAACAGGGATTTACAGATGAGCATTGTACAGTTGCAAGGCACTTTCAAGCCATGCTTTCTGTTGAAACCCATTCAAGAGATTGTTGGGGCTTCAAAGCACAGCATGGATGCCAACAATAAGCTGGTGGTCGGTGCTTGAATAGAGCCCTGCAAAACTAAAGCCCTGACAATCAGCTGGAATCAGCTGCACTATGGTTTTCCCCTTCAGGGACCCTTTAAAAATGTTCCATTTTTAGGAGTATTTCTTCCTCTACTGAGACTTCAAAGGGGCTCCCAGTAACTGATGACCAGCTGATCATTGGTTACAGGGATCCTCTTTGAAGGTGCACTTCCAGCACCAAACAGGTGATTGGCACTAAAGAAGCACCTGCTGTTACCAGGTGACCAACAAAGTTGCTCATTGGGGTGTGTTATAAGGTTCTGGCCCACCAGCTCCCTCCAGCTCCCCACCTCTGAATTACTATAATGAGCTCTACGCCTTTAAGGTTAGTTCAGAAGCAGCAGGTAGCACAAAATGCCGCAGCTAGGCTGTTGTGTGGGGCTCTCTACTGTGAGCATATTATACCAGTTCTAAAAGAATTCCACTGGCTACCTATATATGCTGCTGAGCTAAGTTCAAGCTATATATATAAAGCTATATACAGCTCAGGACACAGATGCCTAATGAAGAGATAGGGCCTTCATGGTACTGACACCCCATTTATAGAATTCCCTCATTTCTTAGTTATGGCTAGAGGAAACTCTTTTTAGTTCCAAATAAAGACCTATTTATTTGTCCAGGCTTTTCTGTGAGGACTCCTGAATCATTTGTCATTATATTGATAGATAGATAAATAAATAGATGATAGATATAGATAGATAGATGATGACAGATGATAGATTAGATAGATAGATAGATAGATAGACAGATAGACAGATGATAATAGATATAGATGATAGATAGATAGATAGATAGATAGATAGATAGATAGATGAACCAATTTTCTTCCTGCCTGGTTTGTTTTAATATACAACGTGCATTTGATTTGAATGTAACCTGCTTTAGGATTTCTATGGCAATGAAGAAGTAAGACATATTTTAAATACTACTCCTTCTGTGCATATATCCTTTTCACCCAAGTCACATGTCATGGTGGGTAATGGACTGACAATATGTGGGCATAAACTGGCTGCCAGCATGGCAGGACCATAGAATTGCTTGGCGATGGGATGTGAATAGATGCTAGGAGAGGATATATTTCTTAGATATCATCCTTCCTCGTGTTTGAGTTCAGCAGAGTTGCAGCTTAAAAGGGAAGTTAGATAGGCTAGTTTTAGCCTTTTAGTTTAAGAAATCCAGGATGCTTTAAGGCAAACTGGATTCTCCTTGTATTTCCCTCTTTTCTCCCCCTTAAAGCAATAATCAAACAAGCAATCTTTTAACAGGTAGAAATAACATTTACTCACTCAGAACACTTGTTGAAGAGTAACAGATAACCACAGCTTTGTTCAGGCAGGCTTAAAATGGTAATTCAGTTACAAAAACATACTTAAGTCCAGCTTAAGATGAAGTCCAAGCATTGGAGCTCAGACCCAGCAGATGTTCTCATGTTGCTGGCAGAGCAGAAAGAGATGGCAAGAGAGAAAGAGGGTGTGCCCAGGCAGGTAGGAGAATATATAGCTATGCCCTCCTTCTGTCAGGGCACAGTGGGAGTGTCTCTCACAGGGTTCATTCTAGCAAGTTTACAGGAAATCTCGGTGAGCTTCAGCTCCTGTCCTGTGCCTATCTAGCAAAATTGTTGGCGTGACTGCATTTTAAATATCCCACAATTGGCACATTCACCATTGTGCTTTGGCATCACTTGATGGTTTTAAGTTACATGTGCGAACTGCCACCACTGAAAAATATTGTGCTATTAAATCTCTGTCTGAAGTGTTTGATCAAGCTGTCACTTGAATGAGTGACACTGAGTGGATGTATGTGTAAATTTACCCATAAGTAGATTTTCTCTTCTTCTCTGTGCAGGTGAACAGCAAGCATTCAAGAAATGATATTCCTTTCCTTTGAGATCAAAGGACAAAAGATTGGGTAGGCATGTGTCAAGAGGGGAAGCTGCTTTAAACCAAATTAAACCATTGGCCCATCTAGTTCAGTACTGCCTGCACTGGTCGAAAGCAGTGTTCCAGGGTTTCAGGTGGGAGCCTCTCCCAGGCCTACCTGAAGATGCCTGAGATTAACCTTTTGAAGCAAGAGATTAGGACTGAAAGGTTCACTTTCTACAGTACAATTCTATGATGTTGTGGTACAATGGAGGGGTTATGCTGTACACAACTGACCAAGATTTGAACATCTCAATGAGTTTAATTCTTATCTGCTTAATCTGTTTCATTTAATCTGCTTCACATATATCTGCCCACTATACATTAATTGAAATATATTCCCTCTTTTCACAGAGTCTTGAGGAACCTTCGTGAAAGTTTTATACAATGAATATAAGCTGGTCATAGCAGAGAATAGGAGATATGATGGCCCTCTTCAAATATCTCGAGGGCTGTCACATGGAAGAGGGAACAAGCTTGTTTTCTCCAGCTTCAGAGGGTGGGACCCGAACCAATGGCTTCAAGTTAGGAGATTCCGACTAAAGATCAGGAAGAACTTTCTGATGGGAAGGGCAGCTCAACAGTGGAATGGACTCTCTCAGAAAGTGGTGGACTCTCCTTCCTTGGAGGTTTTTAAGCAGAGGTTGGATGGCCATCTGTCAAGGATGCTTTAGTTGAGATCCCTGCATTTAAGGGGGTTGGAGGAGGTGACCATTGGGCTCTCTTCCAATTCTACATTTCTATGATTCCATGATCCAGGTATGTGATGCACATAGTCAGGTGTGGCAAAACCAAGCCAAAGCTAAGCTCTTTTAAGTCCCTTTGATGTGCAGGAGTTGCTAGAGTGTTTTGCTTTGGCCTGAACTGCTTCCACTGCAAATTACTGTGCTGCCTGAAAGTACTGCTTGAGATGACAGTTATTATGCCACCCCTGCACCCTTGCCACCGAGTGATGGGTGTCCATGTCTGAGTGCGCCCTGACTTCTGACTGCAATGTTCCTCCTTTTGCACAGGACAGTCTTTAACACAGGCAGCCTGCCTTTGATAAGCAAATGTGCCCATCCTACCATGTCCGCAGCCCATTCAGAAAATGTGCCCTAACTCTCTAAAGACAAATCAAACAAGGTGAATAGGAGGGGAAGGGAAACCAAACAAACAGGCTGAGATGAACAGACGGAAGTGTGAAAGTCATCTTGACACATTATTTACAAACCAGCCGCCTCCCTCTCCAGGATTAGTGCTGCAATCTGACCTGGTGTCATAAAAGGGAAGAGGGATTTGAAAGCTGGTCCTGGGAACTCACACCTTAGGAGACGGATAAACTAAGGAGCAGTCCCCAGTGGATCCTCAACTTTTGTCAATCCCAGAGAGTTTCTTTGCTTCTTCTAACACTGATTCTCCTCCCCACAGGGATGTATATTTGGAGAGATGAGAAGGAGAGAGGGGGAGAGAAACAAGTTAAGTCCAGGAAAGATTTCCAGGAAGAGGAGGAACAAAAGGGAGAGGAGAGGAAAGTCCTTTGGGCTCCCACCCGCTCCTCTCCTTTTGGGGAGAGACAAACCTGAAAAGACCTATGCTGAGGATTCTTGGCAGCCCCTTCCTTTGTGCCCTTTGCTTTCTGTCTGGAGCGGCAGAGGAACAGCCTGGTGGGGGGGTAATTTTAGAAGCTGCTTTCAAAAAAATATATTCCCCACTCGCATCATCCAGAGGCAAAAAAAAAAAAAAAAAAAAGGATCTCAGCCTCACTAGTCCTAGTCATGATGGAACTAGCCTTTCTCCATCCACACCATCCATTAAAGCCCTTAAACAGCCATGGCTTCCACCCAAAGAATCCTGGGAACTGTAGGCTGTTAAGGGTGCGAGAGTTGTTAGGAGACCTGTCGCAGAGCTAAAGTTCCCAGCACCCTTCCTACAGTCCCCAGGGTTCTTTGAGGGAAGCCATGATGGTTATGGTGTCATAAGAGTATTTTAAATGGATGGTGTGGATGTGACCACACACACACACACACACACACACACACACAGTGGTTTGTTTCCCATTGTGTCTTATGTTTGACGGCAGAGAGTATTTGATATGTAAAGTGCAAGGCAGAAAACAAAGAAAAACATTAAAAATTAAATACGTGGAAGCAAAACAGCCACAATTCTTAGGCTAAGACTTGCCACAAAAACAGATTTAATTTCCAGAGCGGTAGTGTTGGTCTTTCTCTCTCTCTCTCCTCCCTTTCTTTCTTTCTTTGCAGCAAAACCAACAAATGTGTCTCATGGCACCTTAAAGACTAATACAGTGGTACCTCTGGTTAAGAACTTAATTCGTTCTGGAGGCCTGTTCTTAACCTGAAACTGTTCTTAACCTGAAGCGCCACTTTAGCTAATGGGGCCTCCTGCTGCCGCCGTGCGATTTCTGTTCTCATCCTGAAGCAAAGTTCTTAACCCGAGGTACTATTTCTGGGTTAGCAGAGTCTACAACCTGAAGCATCTGCAACTTGAGGTACCACTGTACATTTATTAGTCCGCTGCATCATTGGTAGCCACTGGAAGATGATTGACAAGCACAAGAACATAGCTTAAGAAGAGCCCTGCCAGATCAAGTCAGTTGCCTGTCCAGCCCAGCATCCTGTTCTCACTGGCAAACCAAGAGCCCGTGGGGTCTCCCATGGCTTCCAGCAGCTGAACTTCAGAAACATACTGCCTGCACCCATGGAGGCAGAGTATAACCACTGAGGCTAGTATAGAACCACTGACAGCCTTTATATTCCATGAAATTGATGTTTAACCTACCGGTACTTGTTGTGTTCCTTTGAGGGTTATATTTATAATGTCTTCTGGGCTGGTTGCTTGTGGATGGGTGGGTAGAATAACCTTTCTAAAATTTATCCCTAAAAAGACAAGCACGGCCAACCATCTATCATGCACATCTTTTCAGCCACTGCCTTATCTGGAAGCTGATGGTGATTATCCAATGGCCAGCAGAAAATACTTTGCACATGGTCAGAAGCATGGTCTTCTTGTCCTATCCTTATGGTTCTCACTTGCCCTGGCCAGACCCTTTATCCTAAGCATCTCTCCGTACAGGTTGCCAATCATTGCTTAAAATTTCCAAGGCTGAACTGGCAAAGCCAGAGAATGCCTGCTTTCCCCCCATTGTGTACAATAGGGACTGTTACTCCCCTACGTTTTGCTCAAACTGAATTGGCAAAAGTCAACACATGCTACAGTATGTTTCCGGAGCTAGGTGCGAAAGTTTATTTATTTATTTTCAGCGTGCCTCCCCCACCCAAAAAACACAATGTGTTTGAAGACTCAAGCAGGGTCTTGAGCTCAAATTTTAGTCCCTGGCTGAAATAAATCGAAGGTATTATTACAACATATCAAGATTGCACAAAGGACGGGACGGGCACGGAGATTTCCGCAAATGTGGAGTTGGAAGGGACCCTGAAAGTCATCTAATCCAACCCCTTACAGCGCAGGAATTGCCGCAAAAGAATCCCTAACAGATGGCCGTCCAACCTCTGCTTTAAAACCGCCCGCTTTGATCTGATTTTTTTTATTTTTAAAAAATCTCCCCTTGGGTGAGAAATTTCCCGTGGGTAACCTCTCAGCGCGCACGCCTGATCCCTTTTGCATGCCTCTAAGCTGCAGCCTTTAATTCTCGACGGCTCATGGGGTTCATCGGGCGGGTTTCTCCAGGTGTCCCGTCACCCGGACCCGGTGGCCAGGAGCCGTCGAATCGCCGAGAGGCGGCGGCGAGGCCCGGTCGTCGGGGCTAAACGCGCCTCGATTTGGGAGCCAGATTTGGGGGGGGGGGGGCTGGCTTCCACGTCGGGTCTCGGGGAGCTCGGCTAGCGGGTGAGGGTCGGGCAGGGGGCCAAGCGGTACTCACTGAAGACGCTGTTCTTCTCCAAGGTGCCGTTGATCCTGCCGTTGGCGTGGATCTGGAGGTGATACTTGGTGGCGCAGTAGAGCTTCCTGCGCCGCGGCGCTCCGCCGAGATGCTCGTAGACGCCGCCGCGCCCGCCGGCGTCTCTGCGCCAGCGCGGGTCGCACGACGGCCCTCCCCGGGCGCACGGGGGCCCCACGGGGGCCCCGCCGGCCGCCGCCGGCCCGGGGGAGCCCCGCGCCGCCTGCAAGGCGCTCAGCAGGACGAGCCAGGCGGTCACCATTGTGGCATGGCGGGGGCCGCAGCGGCGCTCAGCTCCGGGCACAGCACAGCCCCGACGGGCCCATCAGGGAAGAGCGCCGGGCTGCAGCGGCCGAGGCAGCTCTCCTAGGTGGCCACCGCCGCGCCGGGTCCAATCGGGACGCATGGACGAGGCGGCCGCTAGGTTGTGGTTCTCGTCGGGCGGGAGGGGGGCTCCTTGGCTCGCTCGCTCGCTTGTTTGCTTGCTTGTTTGTTTGTTTCAATCCAGGTCGGTTTCCTCGTCTTCCTCCCTCCCTCTTCCTCCTCTCCCCCTTCTTAATTGGTTTTAGATCTCTTTAAGTAAATAGACGTCGTCGAGGAAAGCAAACTGGAGAGGCCCAGCTGTTTGGATTAAGTGGCGGTGCTGCGATCAGGGCAGCCTTCAGGGCTCCAGAATGACAGAGAGAGAGAGAGAGAGAGAGAGAGGGCGGGAGAGAGGCGGGGGAGGAAAAGGAGGGGAGGGGAGGGGAGGGGAGGTAGGAAGGGAAACGGGGGTCCCGAAATGCCAGGGGAAAGGCTAGGGGCACATCGCATTAATCGACGGCTCGTACGTAGGAAAGGCGCTCCCGGCCACAGGAGACTGATCTGATAATAGCGCAAGCGAGGAAAAGAGACAAGTCCCGGGTGAGCTTCCAGACCGCATCCAGGATGAGAGCGCACAGGCTCGCAGCACCGCGTCCAGCCGCGAGGGCGCGCGCATCTACACGCGCACGCACGCTCCCGGGTGGCCTTTTGCAGAGCACCACATCGCCCCCTCACACCCACCCAGCCCCCCACACGAGGGATGGGGCTGATGGTTTCCTATCTCCCCCCCCCCCAAAAAAAAACAACCCCTCAACTCCTAACTGAAAAAGTGATTTTGCATCTGAAAATGTCTACCTTGAGAGAAACACGCTCCTGGGGTCGGGCACCGGCTTTTCTCGATCCCCACAGGCTCACAATGCGTGACAAGGACGGACGACTTGACGTCCAAATACACGTTTAAAACGAAAAGGAAGCATGAGAAAAGAGGTTTGGACAGCAGCTCAAGAATCGGGGGGGGGGGGGCAGAGAGAGAGAGAGAGAGAGAGAGAGAGAGAGAGAAACCACCAACCACCAGCAGCATTCAAAGATTTCACAGACAGCCTTTGGTGATTTAAACGATTTCCTTTTGTCTGGAATGATGAAAGGAAACACTTTTTGGTGGATCAATCAATTAGCCAAATTTCGGCCAGCTTCCTGGTTTCCACTAGGTATGGGAATGTCGCATGGCTGTCATACAATTGACCGGATTAAATTTATTTATGTATGCATAAATAAATAAAAACACAGATGTGCTTGTCTCTATGTGGTAAGTTACGTATGTTGCGTCTGTCCACCCTTACAGAACTGTTCGTAAAGAGAGGTTCCTTTTGCGTTCGTTTGTTTTAAATCGCTTTGTAAAAGCTTCTATAAATAAAGAAAATAAAACCCCAATGGCTGTAGTGTAACCTGCTAAATACAGTCGCCTGCTTGTTCAATGGCGAGTGGTTAAAAACGATGCTGAGGACAGAAGTAGCCCGGTGAAATGTCCTGATCTGCTCAAAGAACCTACAACTGGAGCGATGACCAAAATGTGGCAGCAGTCCTACATACTGCAGTTACTCCGAGTAAACATGCATAACATCGGGCTACAGTGATATTAGCCAATATGATCGAACCCAGTGCAGCAGTTTATAATACAACAAAATTAAATGCTACAGATTGTATATGTTTCAAGAGATGACGCACTGGGGGTAACCGGAAACTCCTACTTCCCTGAAGGACTGGTCGTAGGTGAGTAAACTAATCTAGTCAGTTTCACCTGGGCAACCTGAGCCTAGTCAGGAATGTGCTTAGGATGCAGCCTGGTGAACTGCCCCTCTAAAAACCTGAAATACACCCAATCATTCAATCTTCTTTCATGTGAAATAAAACATAATATTAAAGACTCTCAGCCACACATTTTTCAACCATCTCTCCTTTTCCCACGATTTCTACCTCACAAGTAGGAATCGATCAGACAGGGGATTATTATTATTATTCCAATTTTAAGTCGTGCCCAGCCTGACTTCAGTCCATTGATTCCATTGGGTCTACTCTGCGTATGAATATTGGATATCACCCATAACGCGTGCGCGTTTTTAACAGCATAGTATTGAAGCTTTAGTTCACCTTTTTAGGGGGGATACCACTGTTAAGGCATTTCAAACAAACAAACAAACAAACAAACAAACAAACAACAAACCAATTCCCCCATGGATTTAAAACGGGACTTAAAAGTCAAGCGCACTGAAATCAACAGTGCTTAACTATGGTGTTGGGTTGTGCGTCCGGAATTATAAGTGCGGGTGAGAATCCGGGATTGTGGGTGAAATCTCTAGCCTTCCAAGTGGGACACGTGTGTGTGTGTGTGTGTGTGTGTGTGTACAGTGTATATATAACGGGTGAAGAGAAATACCTGCTCAGCAGAGCGGGCGGGGCGTTGGCTTGGAAAGGCAGGATAAAGGCGCTGGGCACGAATTCGCCCTCGCCAAGCACATTTCAGGGCTGGTTTGGGGGATTGGGGAGGGTTGTGGAAGAAGCTGTCTGGAATGGACGCCAGGACCGTGTGTGTGTGTGTGTGTGTGTGTGTGTGTGCAGCCCCCCTCCCTCCCTGACCACCTTCTCCTCATCCTGATGCGCCCTTGCCTGCCTTAAAAGCAGAAAAGGAAAGAAAAGGGGCGGCGTGGGCGGCAGCGCAGCTCGCTCCTGCCTTCCATCTCGCTCGTATTACCGCGGCCGCTTTCAAGCTGAGCACCTCAGACGTTCTCCGCCCCCTTTCGGCCCCGGGCGCCGAGCAGCGGCAGGCTCCCCCTCCGCAACAGTCAGCCAGCGCTCTTTCGTGGGCGGGGGGGGGGGCACCTTCCTTTTTAGGGCAAGGGATGCAGACGGGCTCCCAAACAACGAATGTGGCCCCCAGTGAAATTTCCACAGCGGGAGCCTGGGTTGCCTGCCTCCCTCTCCCTGCAGAGCCCTTGCCCAAAGCCGGGCAGCCCGTCTGCGCCACAACGCGCCGTCCCACTCGGGGACGTGGTCGTTTTGTCCGGTGGACATTTTGGGGCGGGGGGACCACTTTGATGTGGTCGGATTCGAAGCGAGGGCTGGGAGTCGGATGTGGTCAGCGATTCTTTCTGGAAATCTGTTTTATAAAAAGAAGAAGAATGCCCCCAAATCGCTGCAGCCCCAGATTGCCTTAACCAAGAAAATCATGTTGAGCCTGTCCTTCTTGAAGATGAGGAGCAACGCTCATTTATTTATTGCTTTTCTATCCCCACCTTTTCTCCAAGGTGCAAGGCGCTGTACAGGGTTCTTCGCCCACCTCTCTCCGTTTTCTTCTCACGACAAGAGAGTTAGGCTAGGCCGAGAGACCGGTTTGAACGCTGACTTCCCAGATCCTAGTTCGACCCACTTATTTCTGAGCATAGGAGCCAACTCCTAGGGGCCGAGGGGGCTTCGCCCGCCCTCCAATAAAATATTTTACGGGGCGCCCCCCACTTGATGGGCTCTGCCATGTGATCGATTATGCGGGGCAGGGCTTACTTGGACCCCCACAATATTTTATTCAAGGTGGCGGCACCCCTGCTTCTGAGTCAGCCTCCTTAGGATCAGGCTGCGCGCTTTCCGTCGAAACCACGCAGCACTAGCGCCTAGCCTAAAGTCTTCATTGAGGCCCGTTATTCCAAGGGATCCGGCATCATTCCGTTTCAGATCTAGGAGTCTTGAACCGGATACGAGCTTTGAAAGAAATGCGATCTGCATAGTCGAAAACGAATGGGGGGTGGTGAGGTATTGGTTCGTAAACTGGGAAGAAAAGAGACAAGCGGATCCCACCTTTCGAGCTGATGGGTGGCGTGGAAGGTTGTGGTTTTGGGGGGGATTTTTTGTGTGTGTTTTTACGATCTCCTCTCCATATTTGCCTCCTGCCTGGACTAAGGACCTCGTTTATCTCTCCATCCTCTCTCCAGGACTGCCGCGAAGCAGAGACTGGCAAGGCACTTATCTCCCCTACTGTCCTCTTTCAGAGAGAAAACCAGAAAATAATATCAGTGGTGGAAGCGAGGAGTTACATCAGTCTGCATGGCTAAGGGTCCATCTGCCAGCTTTATTTGGAAAGGTCCAAAGGCCCTTTATTAGGACCAAATAGTAGTGAGCAAGCGTTCGACTCCACCAGAGTCCTTCGTCAGGTTGGATGTGAAACAAAGCGGGAGTTGGGAGTGAGAGAGGGAGAGAAACTGGCTGTCTAGGCATTGCACAAAAATTCTTAGAAGGGTGTGTGTGTGTGGCCACGGAGGTTGTCCTGAAGAGCGCCAGCACTTCAGAATTTACCCCCGAACCTATCGCCAGCCTGCGCCTGAATCCGACGCTCCTCTGCGCCTGCTGAGCGGTCCGCGCGCGCCCCCGCTGCTGCGCTTCTCCTCTGGGGCGCCTCGACGTGAGTGATTTACAAGCGGCGCTGTGAAGTCGAAGGCGAGGAGGAAGTAACAATTTGTAGGGCAATAAATGCCGAGGCGAAGAGGCGGGCCCCCTCCTCAGGGAGAGGGCAATTGCTCTCCCTCCCCCAATTAAACACCCATTACTAACTCAAACACGAACCGTGGGAAGGGAGGAAGGGGCGCCGAGGCAGGTCCGAGGTGCGCTCTTGGGGAGACGGGGCAGCCCAGCAAGTTACATTTCCCTGCCTGGAAATATTCCCCCTCCCGCCCCCGTGAGGCTGCACCTGGCTTGGGAAGGGGAGGGCGGGGACCCAGCCGCTTTCAGCTTCCTTTGTCGCTTCCCCAGTGGGGCAGTTCTGCACCCTGCGAACAATCTAATCTGGTTGAAATGACTTCCCAAGACCACACAGCCTCGCTTTGCCCTGCTTTTGATGCATACCTAGAGTTAACAAGGCTCCTTAGAAGGCGAGTCCTTTTTCTGAGTACAGAAGCCGAACAGAATAAAACGCCCAGCGCTCTATGTAATACACAGCAAGTCGCAGATTATTATCACCGTTCCCAAACACATATGTTGGGGCAATTTAAACTAGTAACCAATGTATAAGCATCTAAAAATAAAAATATCATATAGGATGAATCAAAATGTAGTTTCATGTTTTTGTTATCATTTGCTATCACTGCTCAAGTCTGCTCAAATAATACTAAAGCACTGACAGATCTTTCATAGCAAAATAATAATGCTACAATATATTTGGTGCAAAATCTCCCATTCCAAAATGTTGTCAAGTGATACCATTAACTTAAAGTAGTCCCAGTCAGTTTCATTCACAACTACTTATGTTTGAGAGATTCGCTTTCCCCAATACCTTCCAATAATCCTACCACCTGTAATTAGGTGATCTCTATATCTTTAATGGTCTGTATGGTCTGAAGCTCAACATCAAAAAAACCAAGATCATGGCCACTGGTCCCATCACCTCCTGGCAAATAGAAGGGGAAGAAATGGAGGCAGTGAGAGATTTTACTTTCTTGGGCTCCATGATCGCTGCAGATGGTGACAGCAGCCACGAAATTAAAAGACGCCTGCTTCTTGGGAGAAAAGCAGTGACAAACCTAGACAGCATCTTAAAAAGTAGAGACATCACCTTGCCAACAAAGGTCCGTATAGTAAAAGCTATGGTTTTCCCAGTAGTGATGTATGGAAGTGAAAGCTGGACCATAAAGAAGGCTGATCGCCGAAGAATTGATGCTTTTGAATTATGGTGCTGGAGGAGACTCTTGAGAGTCCCATGGACTGCAAGAAGATCAAACCTATCCATTCTTAAGGAAGTCAGCCCTGAGTGCTCACTGGAAGGACAGATCGTGAAGCTGAGGCTCCAATACTTTGGCTACCTCATGAGAAGAGAAGACTCCATGGAAAAGACCCTGATGTTGGGAAAGATGGAGGGCACAAGGAGAAGGGGCCGACAGAGGATGAGATGGTTGGGTAGTGTTCTCGAAGCTACCAGCATGAGTTTGACCAAACTGCGGGAGGCAGTGGAAGACAGGAGTGCCTGGCGTGCTCTGGTCCATGGGGTCATGAAGAGTCGAACATGACTAAATGACTAAACAACAACAGCAATATCTTTAATTGGAATGACATCCTTTCCATATCCAGATAATGTCATAATATCGCCCACTGTAAGTGTGATCTTGAAAATATATTGCTCAACCTTAAAGGGGAAACCCCAAATATCCACAGCCCCATCATAAATCAGACCAATGTAAATATTATATAGGTCCAATCCACTTGCTTCAAGGTCAGATTCTGATTTTTAAACTTACCCCCTTTTTTAAAACGGGGAAAAATAAAGGAATATTTGAAATGCTTCCCGTCATACCTGCTGCAATCACTGAACTTTTTTTATTTAGTTCTGTAAGGAAAAAGGGACTTTGAAGGACTAAGTACAAAATAATGTTAGCTAATTGGTTTCAGACTCCCTTACCTGACAATGCAGACAGGAACTGTGAACCTCTGCTGACTTGATCATTAAAACACATTAATGGTAAAAAAACAAAAAGCTTAAAGAAAAGCGTCTTTACATGTCGTCTGATCTGAAGGATGCCTTGATAGGTCAGTGCTTCAAGAAGTCCTCTCTGGATTCATCAAATGAATACTAATATAATTTTCTGCTTCTTTGGGGAGGCAATATGACCTGGAAATCTAGGCTCTTCTGGATAACACACATTGCAATCAGTTTTGAGTCAGGATTTGGTCGCAATACTGCTTTAGCTGTCCTGGTCAACATCTAGAGAAGAACTGGGGTGGAGGGCTGCGTGGATATGACCCTTCTTAACCTTTCAGTGGCTTTTGCTACTATTGAAAATCAAATTCTTCTGGACCATCTGGAGAATATAGCAGTAGTGTAATGCTCTGCTCTTATTTATCTGCTCGCTTTATTAACTTGTTTGCTATTTAAGGTATTTATGCCTTGCCCTCCCGAAAACTTCAAAGTAGGTAAGTTTAAAAAGCAAGATAGAAAGGTAGCGAATACAATAATAATAATATACTACAGATACAGCAAAACATTAAAACATCATTTATTAAAAGAAGAAACAGAGGCAGTGTACTTTCCATACATTTAAATCACATTTCACCTATAAAGCATTTTGGAAACTGTAGTTTCTTAAGGGTGCTGAGATTTGTAGCTACTTGAGGGGGTTCCTGGGTTTTGGGGGGGGGGTAGCTTTCAATGTGCTTTAAATGTATGATGTACACTCACCCAGTGGGTTGCATCAAGCTAAATTATTACATGCATGGAACACCTTTCATGAACTCTCCTCCCCCAGGTCTGTTCTGGGGTTTTCTCCAACCCTCCAGGGCAGATGTGGAGCAGTGGGGTGTGCAGAGAGTGGTGAGAGAGCAGAAACACCATTGCATTTGTGCTGATAATAAAAGAAGACCTTAATACTTAGGCAGGAATGATCTTCGGATAAGGATGATGTGCACTGTCCATTATTTTGTAGTATTTCAGCTAACCAGGAGTTCAGCGGGAATTTTAACCCTGGTCAACTTCAGCTTTGAGAGCTAGTGGTCAAAAATAAATCTTCCTGTAAACTGGACGTGTTCTGAATCATCTAGGCCTCTTGTTTTAATTATACATCAACATGCTTTGCATGTCTTAACATAACCATTAGAACACTACATTTCCCATTGTATAAGACAATCCAGGATGTTCTTCCACTATTCTCATAGTGGTGTTCAAGGATACTGTGAAGCAGGGCGACCAACTTTCCCATCACCATCAGCCTTTCCAGATATTGTGACGTGAAGCTTGCAGAGAAGGACTGAAGCCTGGGACTTTTCTACTGCAGTCTTCACAGTGCTGCTTGCTTCCTGCACTGGTAGGCTCAAGAAAATGAAGTTGGCAGGGAGGTGTTTCTGGAGATCCCTGTGGGAAAATCCTGCAAACTGAAATGGACCCAATGGACTGGACTTTATGAGTTCCATCCAACATGATTCCACGATGAAGGATTGGTAGAAGCTCTTGTTCCAGGAATCTGGTGTCAGAACCCTGCCTGTTTCAAATGCTACTTCATAACATTTTTTGAAAAGCAGCATTCAAACAAGCTTTTGTCTGTTCACAGTTCCATCACGAATTGGACTCTTCTTATAACCTTTGTCTTTTAAAGATCTCTGCTATAAGACTTCAAAAACTCCCTTCATGCTAGCAAAGCCAGACATTTGAATCCGTCCAGAGATATTTTACCAAAGATAACACAGTAACAGAAAGATGAATCGGAGTTCCTCTTGGTTATGGTGAGATACCTGTACCATCTTAAATGTTTCTAGGCCAGACGTAAGAATTTCGTCATTCTCTTATCTCTGCCTTGAAACACAATATTGTCCTTTAGGGGATGCAGAGGGTGGAATTGGAGAAAACTTTCAGGGATTGTGTTTGTTAAGAGTTTGCAAAGATTCAGTCCTGGAATTCTTTTGAGAGAGAAAGGGCAAATTCTTGCATTGGATATTCCTCAGATTCTTGCCAAGAACAGGGCCACATAGACAACTTCTGCAAGAATTTCCCCTTTCTTACCAAACTGATATAGGAATAAGGGGATAAGAAGCAGTCTCCCCCTGTGTGGTTGTGGATTGGTGACAGGTATGGAGAGGTCTGGCACCCACAGTGACACATTGCAAGTCAACAATGGAAGCATAGGGGCTGCTAGGTGAGGACGAACCTAGTGACGACCACTACAGCTCCTAGCTGTGATGGCTATGATCTACCACCACTGTATGAGACAACACGCCTCTGAATGCCATTTGCTGTGAATCACAGGTCCTGCTTTTGAGCATCTCATAAACATCTGGTTGACCGCTATGAGAACAGGCTGTTGGACTAGATGGGCCATTGGCCTGATCCAGCAAGACTCTTCTTATGTTTCTATCACTACAGTGCTAACTGGCCAGAACCATCTAGTATAGGTTACCAGCATCATGTCTCATGTCCCTGTTGGGCATGGCTACCCTGTCCACCTACATGCCTGCCCAGTGCAGACACTGAATCACAGAGTAAGAGGGAACCTTACCCCCTTCTTGATGCTAGAAATCCAGAACTACAGCAACCCAAATGGATGAGTGTACAAACTCTATTTGGAGACCTCCAGCAAGGGTGAGCCAACCACTTTTGGGGGTAATTGGTAACCTGAAGAATGACAAACCAGAGTAGAAAACCTGGGCTAAATGAACAAGCTTGTGCAGGCACATAGTCTTCCCTGCCAACAGCAGATCTCTCCCACCGATGGGGAATCTGGGAGAGCAGACTAGATATGGTGTTTGTTGTGTGAATGCAATTAATGTCCATATTTTTTAGGTATGCAAATAGCAGTTGCAGCTTGGAGACTGTGGTGATTGACAAAGCAGGGTTGAACACTTTCTGTCCCTGCCACAGTCCTACCAAACTGTCCTCTCTGAAGCTGCTATTTGCATTTTGTGGGAAGTCTCCGTCAGCACCTGACAAAATTCAGCCTGATCACCCAAATTCCTCTAAGAATATGTTTCCTCCATGGTTTTCTTATATTTGATTCAAATCTGGCATGCTTTGTCATCTCCAAAACAAGGCATTGCAGATTAGTTGAGAAAGACCTGAAACTTTTTCATAAACCACAGCAAACCAATAGTGGTAATGGATTTTCCATTAAACACACCCACACACAGAACAAGGCTGATGTCCAAGTCCACAAACCCTTAGTCCTGAAAATTAACCCTAACTTGCATAAGCAATCCCACTGGAGAGTCGGCTATACTTGTGGTTAAGAATTACTTATAAGGGAGCAGAGACTGAGAGAAGCAGACCTTGGCTTGAACAACAGCATTTTAATTACAGACAATCTCAGACTGTTCAGTGTGTACAAAAGAGGGTTCCCCCACCACCCAGACAATAACAACGGTTATTAGCCTGTTCTTTCCACCCACCCGCCCCTTGCTCCCCCAATTTGGTCTGTGGTTTAAAAGGAGGCACCAACAATCTAAACCAAATAAAACTGACCTTTGAACCTTTTCTGCTGTACTTTTTCTCATGCCATGATTTCTTTAGTGTGTTAGTGATCTGAAGGCTCGTTCTGGGCTACAGCCACTTTCCCAGACAAGACTGCCTTTCGTCCCCTGACAAATCACTGCTGAGCCCCTTTTGTCCTGTGCCACTTTGATCTCACCTGCCTGTCAGGAGAAAAAAGAACTCCCGTACAGTCAGAATGCATTACAAACAAATTGGCAACCATTTCATTCCCATACACACCATTTCAACAAAGATCAAGATAGAGATAGAGAATTTTTAACCCTTTCGTTGACCCAGAGTGCCAGGAAGCAGTGCAGGAGTTTGATAAGGGGACTATACGAATAACATCTTATGGTGGCAAACAGGAAGAAAGTGGAGGAAGTGGAAATAGAAGATGACTGGCAACAACAACAACAACAACAACATATTAAAATATTATGGTTCTTAATGGGTCTGCAAGCTTTGTGGAAAATAAATTCCTTCTAATTAGGTGGCTGCTTGGGCATAAACCATGGAAACATAATAGGTATTCTCCAATGTGAATGAAATTAATCCCATTGTAAATAATCATTGGTGTATTTAGTGTCCCAGCTGAATCTTTTCCAAGACCCAACCTTAGTCACTGACATATTGCTTTCCCAGTTTCTCTGTCTTTTGGAGCAGGGTGGGCAACAAAAGAAAATCTCAGGATTCTATTTACCGTTTCAGGAAAAACAATGTTAGACTGCAATTTCTTTTCCCATGGAAGTTCATTTGCAAAGAACAGGATGTATCCTGTTCTAAGCTGCGATTCACAGCATGCGTACACGGAAGTAAGGTTCACTGAACTTTGTAATTGTGTTTAGGATCAGGGCATTAATCCTTTAATAGATCTACTTTTTGCACAACCAGTGAAACCAATCCTACTTCTGCTGCCTGCAATGCTTCACTAAGTGCTGAAATCAAATGTAAGGCCATCAGTACTGGAGAATTCTAGTTGTTGATTTCTGCCGCCACCCCAACAATGAAGTCCAGTCCCTCAAAATAGTTGAGCTCCATGTCCTCCAGTTCTATAACGCAACATACAGAGGGCCACTGTGGTGCAATGGCACTAGAATGTTGGGTTTACACAGAGTCAAAAGCCTGCTTCGCCATGAAGTTCAGCAGCTGGACTTTAGCCTGGCATTCTGTGCTGTTAGATTAAGCTGCTTCCTATGGTTGCCACAAAATAAAATGAACCTCAAATACAGTAGAAAATCTTGATGCATATGTGTCAAGTGGAATAACGGTCTTTATATTGAGTCTTTCTGTAACCGAGAGGGAATTTGAAGCTGTTGTTAACTTGTGGTGAGACCCGTGTGGAACTGGGTTGCATCAAGCAATGAGACCAGCCTATCCATGAGGCAGCTGGCTCTGGCAGCGGAAGTCCCCAAAGTGAAACCCCCGTGGGCACCCTGCCTGTCCTGCTGTCTCCACCACCAGCTTGGGTGTCAATTTCCAGTGAGATCTCATGAGATCTCGCCGAATTCTCATGAGATCTCACAAAATCTCACTGGAACCTGCTGCTGCTGCTTTGTGCCACCACTACACAACCTAGGTAAGGGATGCTGAGGAGCTGGCAATGTGGCACTGGCTACACACCATAGAAGAAGAAGAAGAAGAAGAAGAAGAAGAAGAAGAAGAAGAAGAAGAAGAAGAGTTTGGATTTGATATCCTGCCTTTCACTCCCTTTAAGGAGTCTCAAAGCGGCTAACATTCTCCTTTCCCTTCCTCCCCCACAACAAACACTCTGTGAGGTGAGTGGGGCTGAGAGACTTCAAAGAAGTGTGACTAGCCCTAGGTCACCCAGCAGCTGCATGTGGAGGAGCGGAGACGCGAACCCGGTTCCCCAGATTACGAAACTACCGCTCTTAACCACTACACCACACTGGCTCTCTACACCATAGTGTGGCCACACTACAGCATATTGGGGCAGCCCTTGCCATTTTACTTCAAGTGGCGAAACAGGACACTCCACACCTGCCAAATACGGTTCTCCAGAAGTTGCTTGACTACAACTCCTAGCATCCCTCACCATCTGCTCTGGTGGTTGGAATTAAGAATCTAACATCTGGAGGGCCACAGTGCTCCCTTCCCTCACCAGTATGAAAACATCTTTAAAATATTTTCTTTAATTCCCCTCCCCCCCCAGTTCTTCCAAAAGTGTGTTTGGGTGGGAGGGACACATTTTAATGACCACTGAAGATTCATTTTATACATATACATGGGTAAAGATACTGTACAACGTAGTTGATTTGGAAATGGAAGTCCTTGTTGAACACATGGCACAGATCAATTTGTGGGAATGTTCAGGGAGGCAGAAGAGGATATATTGTATAATAATATCCTTCCCAACTTGTGTTAGCAAATTCTATAATTTAGCAGAGTAACATTCCCTTTTTTTAAACTTCCACAGCGGATAAGTTGTTGCCAGGCTTGCTTAAGCCTCTAAAATACGTTTCCTTGTAATTCCCCTTTATTCCCTCCTAAAAAGAATAGATACAACACAGTCTTGTATAAAATATATAAAATAGTTTACTTACACATTCTGCCCACAGATGGATCCCAGAAGGCAGACTTAAGTTACAAAATATATACACTTGGAATCTACCCCATAAGGAGATAGTTCCTTTGTCCTCTCTTGGCTGCCAAGAGAGATGGAAGCCAAAAAGCATCTCAGGCTAAGGAGATGTTGCTTCTTTGAGGAATGGAGTCAAGAATGCCCTGTGCTATTTTGTTACCTGCACAGGTAAGGTCACGCCCACCTCTGGTCATATGTAGAGGAAGTTTGTCCCAGCCCAGGAAGAAACAGGAAGTTTATCTACTGGCTGGACAAACATCCCTCTCTAGGAATGTTGTATTTGACTGCTCTGTGTTTCACATCCCCCACACACCCGTGCTATAACTTTGGCAGGTCAACCCACGCTTTTACAAGGGCTATAGTGTATCTGCTATTGGTGATGTCTACTTGCCAGGGTATTCAGCTCGAGGGCCACATTCTTTTCAGGGCAACTTTCCAGGGGCCACATGCCAGAGGTGGGCAGGGTCCGAGGCAAAAGTAGACAGAATAATCAATGTGACCATTACCTTTGGACACTAGGCAAGTTTCTTCACACTCACACATCCCTCTGTAGTCTCTGTCTGGGCAAGCAAAAAGCATTATCAGATCTTAAGAGACATTCCAGTCTGGCAAAAGCACTCAAGGAGGATGCACAGCAGGTGGGGGTGGGGCTGGAAGGGTATGTGGCGTGGCAAGAGTCCTGAGGGCCTGATAGAGAGGTGTGGCACACCACATTTGAACCCTGGACCTTATGTTCCCCATCCCTGCTCTAGGAAAAGCCAAACCAAGCATATGGCATTAGCACTTGCTATGTTAAATTTGTTTTGTCAATATAACACTGCAGTGGATCACATATGCAGTTCAATGGCCCATTACTCTGCTCTCTCTTTGTTTCTTAATGGCACCTCTATCAGTTGATCTCCTGAACAGGAAATCGCTATAGCCCCTGGCATCTTCCCTTAATACTGCAAATATTAGCTAAATTATAACATTTACTAAATTTAAGGATTATGGGGAGATCTTCCCCCCAACTGATAACATCATCAAGAAAACAATCCCTTGCTCAACTGTGTTCACTAAATACACCAGATGAAATTGCAGTCCACCCAACCCAGATTGACAGGAAAATGTCTGAGCTGCTGGTTTGTTTTTAGCTGAAACAGAAACTGAAATAAACAGTGCAACCCTAGACATGTCTGCTCAGTGGTGTCCCATTGACTTCAGTGGTGCTTCCTCCCAGGTAGAAGGGTATAGGATTGCAGCATAAATTTCTGGCTCTGGGAAGCTTGCATTATTTGCACAGCAATTTTGAACTGCTAATTTTAAAAAAAAAATAAAGTTCTCTTCTGTTTTCACTTATCTTTTTCACCACAATTTTCACATAGATTTGTGGCATTATGCTGTTGCTGTGCTGGCTTTAAATGCAGGTTTTCATCTGTCTATATGCTAGTTTCTCATTTTATTTTTTCATTTTCATTTTTTCATTATCTTGATTTTGATGTTTGATACAAGCTATTTAATTTGTGATGCATTTTGTACTTGTTTTATGAATGAAATGTTATTATTTTATGCTGTGCACCACCACCATTATATATTTTTTCTTAATGTTCCCAGTACATAATTTTCTGCAAATAAATAAATAAATGCTCATGATCCAATTTAGTTATGGTTTTATTTTGTAATCTACCCAGATGACAGAAAAAGCCCTCTTTCATGTAATCATGGACCAAGAGAAGGAGCTTCCCTGAAGATCTTAGCACCCAGGCAGGTTCATATAGGGAGGTATGATCTTTCTGGAAAATGTGGCCCAACCCTTATGTGAAGGGTCCCTTCAAATGATCAATCAAAGGTAGTCTGGAAATGCAAGTCATTAATGGCATCATACCTGGTGACTGTGGATGTTTGCAAAATGTTTCTGCTGCTCATCATTTTTCATCCATAACTTCTGCACACAAGGTGGTTTATGTTGGTACCATGTTCATTGGATTCTTTTAGGAATATTAGCAGATGTCCTTTTCAAAAGGGCAGGCATGCTCAACATAGTTTTCATTGCAGCCCGTTTTCCTCCCTGCTAGTTCCTGGCTCCACACATCCATGAAAATCCCATTTGTACTCCTGCATATATATGCATCCACCTATCCTCCTCTTCCCTGCTAGTGATTTGTGCTCCAGAGCGTGGTGTGTATGTGGGAAGTAAAAACTAAGCGCAAATCTCTTGTTGAAAGCAATCATCAGTGCACTGAGGTGAGTGCAGGACCAAGGGCCATCTGGGAAGGGGAGACTGGAAAGAAGGATACATGGCATCCCTTTCTGATCGCATCCTGCATACCCAGGACATGGGTATACAAAGAACTTTGGCACTTGACTTGTCGTGGACAGGGTTTGTTGTTGTTTGTTGTTTAGCTGTTTAGTCGTGGCTGACTCTTCGTGACCCCATGGACCAGAGCACGCCAGGCACTCCTGTCTTCCACTGCTTCCCGCAGTTTGGTCAAACTCATGCTGGTAGCTTCGAGAACACTATCCAACCATCTCATCCTCGGTCGTCCCCTTCTCCTTGTGCCCTCCATCTTTCCCAACATCAGGGTCTTTTCCAGGGAGTCTTCTCTTCTCATGAGGTGGCCAAAGTATTGGAGCCTCAGCTTCACAATCTGTCCTTCCAGTGAGCACTCAGGGCTGACTTCCTTAAGAATGGATAGGTTTGATCTTCTTGCAGTCCATGGGACTCTCAAGAGTCTCCTCCAGCACCATAATTCAAAAGCATCAATTCTTCGGTGATCAGCCTTCTTTATGGTCCAGCTTTCACTTCCATACATCACTACTGGGAAAACCATAGCTTTAACTACATATATGGACCTTTGTTGGCAAGGTGATGTCTCTGCTTTTTAAGATGTTGTCTAGGTTTGTCATTGTTTTTCTCCCAAGAAGCAGGCGTCTTTTAATTTCGTGGCTGCTGTCACCATCTGCAGTGATCATGGAGCCCAAGAAAGTAAAATCTCTCACTGCCTCCATTTCTTCCCCTTCTATTTGCCAGGAGGTGATGGGACCAGTGGCCACTCCCATTGAAGGAGCCGTTTCATAGCCTGGGGATGCTCCTTGGTACAAAAATGGCACCTAACACACAGGTGGTTTGGTATGCTTAGGGATGGTGGGTTGGCCAGCTATGACCGTTCCTTGGAGTGAGATAGTCTGACTTCAGTGACCTATGCTCTTATGACCTCCAGTACAGATTACTGCATTGGCCTCTGCATGAAACTGCCCTTTAAAATGGTTTGGAAGTTGCAGCTGACGCAGAGCCTGGCAACTTGGCTGTTGAGAGTAGCTACCAGAGAAGATCACATCGCTCCCGTTTCAGAAGCCCTTCACTGGCTGCTACCAGGCACTGGCAGAGGAAGAGAGGGGCAGGGGGGAGCGCACGCCCCTGGCACCATGATCCTGGTGGGGTGCCATCACGGCTGCCCCCCGAGCTGGGCGCCACACCCCTGCAGGCAGCACGTCACGCCCCCAGGACATGCCACAGCCCTGGGACGCACGTCCTGCCCCTGGGACGCGTGCCAGCCATGCCCCCGCCTGCTCTCTGCCCCCAGTGGTGGAGCATGAAGCTCTGCCACTGCTACCAGGTCCAGTTGAATGTGGTGATACTAGTGTTCAAAGTCAAATGACCCAAGTACATGAAGGAACACCTTTCTCCGTGCTTCTCACCCTCTAGCCTGGGACGAAGAGGCACTTCTTGCAATAGTACTACGGCTGAGGATGACCAGGAGTGTGGGAATGTGCAATAGGGCTTTTTCTTTCTTTCTTTCCCCCCCAATAATATTTATTAAGTTTCATACAAATACAACACATACTATAAAATCAATGAAACAAAAAGAAAAGAAAAAGAAAAAAGAAATAAAATATAGCAAATGATAACCAAAAATACAACCAAAAACACATAAACAATAAAAATTAGTTAATTAATTAAATTTCCAACTTCTTAAACATATTACTTGACTTCCTCTAATCTCTTCCATCTAAATTTCCTTGTAACTGAATGTAGCAGTTTTCCAACATCATTATTCAAAAGTACAATATTCCAATTATAATCAAATTTCTTAATTTTTCTTAACATTCTATGTCTTATTTATTTATTTAGTCTTAATTTAGTCCTAGGCCTGTTTAGTACCTTCAAGTAACTACTGATCTTTAATATTACAATATTTGCTCAAATAATCTTTAAATTTCTTCCAGTCTGCTTGATATTCCTCTTCTTTCTGGCCACGGATTCTCCCAGTGAGATCACTGGGAATGTGCAATAGGGGCTTTCTTAAAAACATAAAACCTGGCCTGTTGGATCAAACCAAAGGCCTGCCTAGCGAGGCACTCTGTTCTCACAATGGCCAATCTGATTCCCACAAGGAGCCCACAAGCAGGATCCAAGTGCAACAGCACTCACCCTGCTTCCCAGCAGAGATTCCCAGCAGAAGTATACTGCTTCCAACAGTGGAGGTAGAACATCACCATTGTGCCTAGTAGCCATTGATAGCCTTATCTTCCATGTCTCCTTATCCTTCTTTCTCCCTAGTAGCACCTTGTCTCTCAAACTTCCTTTCAGGGGGAAATCAGGCTGCCCTGTCACTTTCCCTGGCCACATTTAGCAGGAATCTGAAGATGTCTTCCTTTGTGCAAACCCTTGTAAAAGGCTTGTTAGGCATGGGGGTTTTATGACTGTTGTTTTAATTAATGCATGTTGGATAGTTTTTGATTTGATGTTGCCCTGGGCACCCCACCCCCCCACCCCAGGAAGAAATGGCAGGGTATAAATTGAACTAATAAAATAAATAACAAATAAACTCCACTGAGGGCGAAGGAAGTCAGCTGTGATCAAACCGTTGGCTGCGAATGCAGAAATAAAATGAATAATTAGAAAAGGGAAATAGTAAGATCCTTTTTAAAATACTCTTGAGAGTTTGCTTGTTTTTACAAATTTGTGATGATATGAAGCATGATTCAAAAAAGAATACATGTGAATTCACTTAAACTTAAAAAGTTCAATTTTATTCAAATATATGCTTTCTTAGCAGGCCTCTGTTGCTTAGAGAACATACAGGTAAACCGAATTATTAATGGTTTAAATAAGGCAGAAATTCTCACAAGAAGCAGAAACAAAAATGTGGATTTTGGTACTCCATATCAAAGAGTTAATTTGGGCTATTTCATCCAGTAAGTTATTTTCACAATAAGATGTTTCAGTCGGGTGGTCCTTAAAGTGCCTGCTGAAGGCTCTAATTAGTGATCATTTAAAGTACTTAACTAATGTTAACTCCAGCACGCAAAGGATGCTCTTGAGACTGGCCCCTGTTCACTCCTTTTCATTTTGGAGCTTTGAAGATAATTGATTTTTGAAGGCTGCAGCATTCTCTCACAAACCAGAGACTAATATGGCAGAGAACTAATCATGATTCAGCCGTTTATGCAACTAATGGAGAAAAACTAACTTTGTTAGTCCATACTTTAATGGAGTTTGAAGTTGATGAATAACCCAAACATAAGATGGGTTTTAAAGTCTACTTGTACCACCACGTTAAGCAAAATTAGGATTAAAGGGGGGGGGGAGGATCAAAGACAAGTATATAAACAATATTTTTAAAATCATCTAGATCAATATAGTTATAGCCTCTATTTAAATTTCAGATTTCTCATTTGATTCCATGCCAAAATTGTGCTTGCATTTATTACATGGCAATTATGACAGGTCTTCCCATACTCTTCCTCCCATACTAGGACATTTTCTACATCCTCAAAACATTATTTGGGATCACTGCATTCTTCCTATGAATGTGCTGCTATGTTTTGATAATCTGCATCCAAGTGTCCTCTAGGTTCCCAAAATGTGGCCTATGGACCACCAGTGTTCCATGAGCTTCATTCAGGTGCCCATGGCTTGTCTGCATTAAAATTCATATTGGTACAGCACTCCTGTGTGTGTAACACTGGTGCCAGGATCCCACCTGAAACCTGTTACAACATTGATTTTTAATTGTATTTTCATTGCTTCTTTTATTTTTTGTATTACAGTAAAATACAGCATACGAAATAAAAGAAGCAATAAGAATACAATTAAAAATCATACTGCATTTGGAATAGCACCTTACCATTGCTACAACAGGCAGATAAGTCATGAAGTGGCCTGCCGTTTTCAGAAATTTTCAAGTGGTCCATGGCAGAAAAAAGTTTGTGAATCTAGATCCCCTGAATTCAGGAATAGCTACAAACATATTTTGAATGTTCTGAAGTCAGAAGGAAATGGCCTTAGCCATGTTTTGCTGGTAAAATGTCCCAGGTTCAATCCCTGGTGTCTCCAAGGTACAGCTGGGAAAGACTCTTGGCTAAGACTCTAGACTAGAGAATCCCTGCCAGGCAATGTTGACAATACTGAGGTAGCCCAATGGTCTGACTTAGTGTAAGGGAGCTTTCTGTGTTCCTGCCACTGGTAAAATGCTCTTGGGACATTTTGGTGGTTTGTGGAATTGAGATAAGCCCGCAGGATATACTTTGAATTCCATAGAGGAAAAGTAGGATGAATAAAAATAATAATGAGAATTATCAGCTGGGGCCTTGGAGTTGAGGTAGATGCCATGGGCATCTCCTGATCCCAGAGGAGAGGAGCCACATGATATACAGTGGCTTCTTGGAGCCACCCTACATGCTACTGCTATGCAAAGCAAACTGGACATTCCTATGGCACATTTGGGAGATGTGTGGAGTCTGGAAAAGACCCATCTAAAACAGTGGTAGCCAACATGGCACCCTCCAGTTGTTGTGAACTCCAACTCCCAATGCTCCTGCCAGCGTGGCCAATGGTTAGGGATGATGGAAGTTGCAATCCACAACATCTGGAGACATCTTGTTGTGTGCCAAATAACAGATAAAGTAGCTAATTTAGGAGATTTTGTCAAATCCTGCTCACTGGTTGGCCTTGCTAGGTTACCAGTTTTTAGACTAACCTACCTCAGAGTCGGACGTGGGTGGCGCTGTGGGTTAAACCACAGAGCCTAGGACTTGCCGATCAGAAGGTCGGTGGTTCGAATCCCCGCGACGGAGTGAGCTCCCGTTGCTTGGTCCCTGCTCCTACCAACCTAGCAGTTCAAAAGCACGTCAAAGTGCAAGTAGATCAATAGGTACCGCTCTGGCGGGAAGGGAAACGGCGTTTCCGTGCGCTGCTCTGGTTCGCCAGAAGCGGCTTAGTCATGCTGGCCACATGACCTGGAAGCTGTACACCGGCTCACTCGGACAATAAAGCGAGATGAGCACCACAACCTCAGAGTCAGTCACGACTGGACCTAATGGTCAGGGGTGCCTTTACCTTTACCTTTTCCTCAGGGTCAGTGCTGCTGACAGGATAAAACAACATCCTGTATGTACAACATTCAGAATTCTTTGGTATATGGATGTCTACAATAACAATAAAGCTATGGTTCCTCAAAATGAGGAATCTCTGAGAGGATTTTCCAATAACTCCAAAACTAAATGCTATAGAAGTGGGGGAAAGGAAATGCCCCCCCAACATGGCATTGTATGATAATTAATTGAACTATATATAATATGTTTAACTAAATGTGAACTTTGTGTTGCCGTTAGCATATCAGACCCTGGGGATGTAGCTGACAAATTCAGAGATGAATGATGACATGATTGTTTGTCAGTCATAGGCTAGACAGGTGTTTTGGAGATAGTCTTAAGCTTGTGTCTCACATTGCTCAGATCTTTATATGGCTGACGTCTCTTGTTACAACTGGAAATGGTCTATTATGCAGAATTCTACAAGATTAAAACAAAAGTTAGCTGAACAAACTTGGTTTTATGTGTAAAAGGAGGTTTGTGCGATTAATAAGAGTCCATGTAGAAACACACAAACAAACAAACAAACAAACAAACAAACAAACACACACACACTGGGTTTTGCTCACTATAGATAATGTTAGGACTCCAAGAGAGTTTCAAAGGATCTCTTCTGACATTCTGCAATCCATCAATCAAGCTCTTGTGTTTCTGCTCTTCACACATTCTGTAGTTGGCGTCATCTGCACTGCAGAGGTTGCAAAGCCAAAAAGTGACAAGCATTTGTGCGGATGAATTGAGATGCCGCATTGCAATCCCAGCAGAGCAGTTTCTGCCACAGCTTAGGGCTGGTTCCACAAATACAAGCAGAGACCCTCAGCTCTTGATGCTTTAGCAGGCAATATCAGGCGGCTCAATGTGTGAACTGAACCACTGCAAAGCATTGTCTTTGGGGTGATGTGAGCCAATATGCCAATCCTTGATGCTGCATACATCAAGTGATGACATGCTCAATGTGAAACCATTTCCACCAGCTTCACCACCCCAGTCACTTCACCCACTCATTCAAATCCTCCCCCTTTAGAGTATTTAGCTGGGTAGCAGCTGCTGACTGCCCCAAACTATTTGGCAGAGGCAGGAAAAGCTCTTTAGAAGTGTAGATGTGATTTACCAGACCCCCTCCCTCCCTCCCACCCACTCCCATTCCTTACAAGGAAAGAGACAATGTTCCAGTACAAAATCATTCAGGGCAATGGACAGCAGGAAGGGCAGCAAAGAAAGACTGCTCTCCTATCCCAGAAGGAAGGCATTAAATATGAGGGGCTTCCAGACACAGGCTTAATGTTGAAAATACGTTGTTCAGCTATTGCAAATGGGTCATTGGCAACAGTTTCGTTTTCCTAAAAAAAGCATCAGCTTCTCCCCACAAATGGTAAATCTGGATTACGTGGGTGAAAATTATGAGCAAGCACTTTGATGCCGACAATCTTGTGTAGGTGCTGTGATAAACAGGCATGCATGAGGAGCACTGATCCTGTAATAAACACCCATCTGGAAACACTCAAAGTCTCAGATATTGCCAGGCCAACTCCCCTCTAGATGTCATTTGGACTGTGCATTCATAATAATTTGTGCTCATGGTAGTATCTGGGCAGCTAGACATAATCCCACTTTCAATATTGTTGGGTCCTGCAACATCTACTCCATTTTGAGTTAATGCATGTACCGTAGCTTCCTGCTGAAATCCTGTATCATACCTTAAAGGTTCCTGAGGTTTTTATTTGTCCTGCTTTTCTTGCGGTAATGTTGGGGAAGTGCCGCAGAACAACTCATAATGTTGATGTGTGGGTGGTCCAGTATGAATCCGCCACTTATGGAATGTCATGGCATCAATGGCATGCTGCAACATACACCTGCGTGTACACACCACCAGTTGGGAGGGTCCAAAGTCCATGTCAGAATGATATATGAAGTACCTGCTTGGGACATTCTAGGTTTCGTATTGCAATCTGGAGATCAGCAAATTCAAAGAGAACTGTTACAATCAAGGAACAAATGTTGAGCATTACAATATGTCATTCTCCCTCATCTTGGATTCAACTTGTCACAATCATACAGGAGAGAGGCAGTGGAAGAGAACAGGATATTTTGTGTTTTTATTTTGTATTTTTATGCAGTGACCCACCCTGAGATCTTTGGATGAAGGGTGATGTACAAAGTTAATAAATAATAATAGAAGTAGGACTTATTTTTATTTTAAAAAATCTTTTTGGAATGCTTCAGTGACACATATGAATAGAGTCTCTAAAAACAAACAAGCCCGGCCTCAAATTGCAGTTATAGATGAAGTTTTCCTCAATGAAACAAAGGAACTACAGCAAGAAGAAAAGAATGGAGCTCAAGCAGGAGAAGAGGCAGCAGGCGAAATTCGCCAGGGAAACCCTTGCAATGAAATTAAATAGCACTCCTGGGAAGGGGCTCTCCTTTCAACAGGTCTTCCTGAGCCATTAACAGTCCACATCTACTGCATTACCTGTCCGGGCATTTGTGGTTCCTTTTTTGTGTGCGATGCCTACTTAAAATATCAAAGCTGTGAGAGTCTCAATGAGATATTGAAAGCTGAGTAACGCAGGTTTTATGTGACAATTCCCAAATCCCTCCCTTGGCCTTTGTCAGAGTCCTCCGCCAGTGTCACTAGATGAAAAAGAAATCAAAAGTCTATGGGTGGGACGTCAATGACTGACAAGGTATGGCCAGATCAAAAAGAGGCCTGTGTTATTAAATCAAAGAGTCCCAACAAAAGGGCAGAACAGAAAAAGTATTTTGAATCATGTAACCTAGACGTAACCTGTCACAACTTGGCGTTATTTAAAGCTCCCAGTATAATTTCTCATCTGTGGCTTTGCTAGCAGTGCACAGCTAGTTTCGATCTCTTGTTTATGGCTGCAGTCCTAAACTCACTTAGAAGGGAATAAGCTCCACTGAAGGCAGTGTGACTTCCTTCCATGTAACAATGCATATTATTGCACTGTGTGCACACTGGGATTTCCTATCCCTCTGTGGCTATTAGAAAGAATAGTAAGTTTAAAAAACAAATCTTAAAGGGAAGGGTGGAATAAGCGTTTTGCAACTACAAGCGAAGTTGCAAACTGAGCTGAGGCCCTGTGAACTTCTAAACAAGATTTCATTGTATTCTTTTTGTGTTGTCTAAAGTTGCCAGGTCACAACTCAGAGATCAGGCTTTAAAAATTTCCATGCAGTGTGAGACAAGATCCTTGTAGCTTCTCCCATCCATTCCATCATCCAATCATGATAGAAAAAAGGGCTGCTGTGATGGGCAGGGATGTAATGCGTGACCAGGTGGCGACAGCCCCAGCCCCCAGGGATCATAAGGAAGGAATAAAGACTCTGACGTTATATGGAAATAAAATTAGGCCACAACTTTATTAAACTTCCGAATGTAGGAAGACTTTGGCTTAGGCCTTGGGTGTGTATCCATCCCAGCCCCCCCAGCTGGGGGGAACTGGGACTCATCAGGGTAAATGGGATATGGGGGTGCTCTGCGAGACATAAGTGTAGCAGGCAGCCAAGCACATATCCACAGGGTAGTTCACTGACGACCTTTTAGTGTATGGCCAGTGACACCCATATATATAACCCCTTTAAAGAGGGGGACCCTGGAATCGCTGCCACAGGGGGGTGAGTCACCACTTCACGCCCCCTCCCCATATAGGGAAGAAAAGACTAAAGGATTCCACCCAAGGCCATAACCACCAAAGTTGTGATGAATTGCTACGGGGAAGACAAAACCTGCCAATGCAGGAAAATATATTCCCGGTTCTTCAACAGCAACCAGTCAAAGACCGTAGCAGCGCCTGCTAAACAAGAAGAAAAAGTTAACCTGCAAACAAGAAACATTAAACAAAGGGAGGGTAGGGAGGGTGAATCTCCAGAGCCGACTGCCTGGCTATTGTCGGCTCCACCCCCTATTTATAAATGGGGCTGGCCCCACCTCCCAGCAAGAAACTTGATTACTGAGGCTGGGCGTGAACCTCCAAAAATTAACACTGAGAGGTAAGCCAGCCCCTGTTTGCCAGTAAGCTCCCTGGGAACTGTAGCACCACACGCCATCCCACAAAGGGCACCCACAATGTAAAGTGTGAGTGTTCATTCTCAGGGAAGAGGTGCTTCTGTCATCAGCCACCCCCACCTCTTACAATCTATCCAGCCTTGAAGCTGGAGACACTTCAGAGCTACAGGGTTTCCTGAGAGTAGTATTTTAAGAAGGCTTCTGGTCTGGCAAGATAAGGGGACCAATAGGCACCTTTTTCTTTACCGCTCCTTAAAATTGTCTAGCATGGAAAAGTGGTTTAGGAAAATGAGTAAGTGAAATGATCCTATGGCTAGAGAGAACTCCAGGCTTCTGATTTAAACTACATTTATTAAAGGTGTCAGGTAATGGAGAGACTTTGCAGAAAAGCATGATCCAAACTATCTATTTTTACATTGTATTACAGAAACAATGTCAGATCACGGATGAAGGAGAGCAAGCAACCAATCAGCTGGGGCCTTGGGCTTCCTCAGGTTTCACATAGGTGCAATATGACCATATTTAACACATTGTTAGCAGAAGGAAATAACTTTTGAGAGGTGTAAAGGGGAAACCTCTCTTCCTAGACCATTGTGTCAGACAGGATGGAAACCAGGAGGCAAATCTTTTTGTGTATTAGCCGAAGTGTGCGCGCACTTTGCTCACAGAAAATAAGAGAAAAAAATAGTTGTTATAGCTGAAAAACCTTCATTGACAGAACAAGCCGCGAAACTGCAGCTGACTGAATAGTGGGAAGGGGCCATATTATAGAGGCAGCTCCCATGTTTTGCCTGTGGGGTGAACCTGAGATCCTCCTCTGAAAACAACAAATCCATTTTAAAATAAATAAATAAATAAATAAATAGCTGTTTGTTGTTTGGAAAGTGACAGGGAAAAGCACTGAAAAGCAGGAGGACTGATTAACAGGAAGATGTGTAAACACCACACAAGCACATCAGGATGAATGCTCATTGTCATATTATCGCCCCATAAATGAATCAGAATGATAAAGACCAGACATTGTCTAACCATTGTCTAACATAAGCTTTGTGCAAGCAAATCAGGATGAATGCTGTATAAACAGATTGCCTGGGGAAGCCCTTATGCATTCTCTAATTTACCTGCATCAATCTGGAATTCAAGGTAAAATAATTTATTGTTCCCCTAATAATCTGAAGCCAAGTGAGCATCCAATGAAGACCTTTAGGTTGCACCAGTATCACCCATGTTTTAGCTTTCTTGACATATGATAGCAAGTGACCTAGTCAAATGCCTGGGTTTTGTTTTGTTTTGTTTTGTTTTGTCAATTGCTTTTAGGAAAGCAGTCCCACGGTCTCTTTGATGTGGGCATATTTCTTGTTTACCAAAGGTTCTAAAAACCTTTGCATCAACAGAACTTTGTTGTGTGCAATCACTCATACTTTGAAACGCGTCCACTAAAGAATTGCCATTGGTGAAGAACGTTGAATTTAGATTTGCAAGGGACTGAACTAAAATAGCTGTACCATCACAGATTCACCTGGTGACACTAAAGGCACTATTGGTCTAATCATTAGACCATCAATGAAAAAAGATGGAAATAGGTGGGGGAAATCAGGAGGAAACACAATGACCTCCCTTTAGGAGCTGCTTTGAGAACAATGCAGATAAGGAGTGTAAATCAGCTTAAACATCAAGAATTCCATCCCAATAAACAAAAATATTCACACATCCTAATCCACTGTCTACATTAGGCAAATTAATTGATTTAAAGGGGATGCCCTCACCTCACATCTGAGCATAGCAATCCTACACCTAGGCAGTGATGGCCAAACTCGGCCCTCCAGCTGTTTTGGGACTACATTTCCCATCATCCCTGACCACTGGTCCTGTTAGCCAGGGATGATGGGAGTTGTAGTCCCAAAACAGCTGGAGGGCTGAGTTTGGCCACCACTGACTTACGGTGTAGGCAACAGATCCGTTGGTAGTGCTACCACTGCACCCATAGCGCTGCCAGCTCACTTCCAGCAGGGCAGGAGGTTGGAAGGGCAGATTCTGCCTCATCTGTCCCACTGCAGCCAATGGAAGGCAATTACCTACATGAGTCGCACAGGCAGTCGTGGTCTCACTTATTTTTGTGGGTATATCAGGGAAGCAATGAAGCTTTAAGTGGAAAGTTCATAGCTGACCCCAAGATGCCTTGAGAAGTCCTGCCTCCCCTCATAGCCCTGTAGATAGAACACCACTGGGGATACATCTGTGCCAGTATTATTTCTGTTTATGTACTGGTTGTTATCTAGTGCTAAGTGTTCTTCCTGCAGGTAGAACTCCCTCTTCACTGGTGGAATCTCCCATATGTTGCATCCTTTCAGCCTGCCTCTAGGTAAGTATAGGATTGCTGTCTTAATTCTGTATGTATTTATTTATGATAAATTTCCTGTTAACAGTGGAACTCAAAATGGATGAGAGAAAGCCTGCTATAGCCACCATTTCTGGTCTTACAGAGTGAGAATATGATACACATTGGTTTTCTCTGGAATAGCAAATGAGAAGTAGTCATTCCCAGTAGCAAATAAAACTAAGAACAGACTCCCATTGAATCATTTATATTGCAAAAGATTCTGGTTGGATCCAGACTTCCCCTGAGTGTACATTCTGATCATGGACTCAGAGGAAGAAGGAGAAAGTGATCTTTGCTAATTACTCCTCTCCCCCCCCCCCCCCCCCGTGTCCTATGAAAAGCTGCTCAGGGGTTTGGTTTATCAAGGCAAATCAATGGCTACAAACCATGAAGTCTATGTTCTATCATCACAGTTGGCACCTTTTCTTTTAGGAAGTGTTATCCTTAGCTGGCAAATTTATGCATAGATGTAGAAGAAGAAAAATGTGAACTGTGGGATTCAGATGACAATGAAGGATCTAATCTGCCCTGGTACTTCATGGTGAAGGGTGGGGAAGAAATCTAATCAAGAACAATAACAATTATGCGGACAATAGTCTGCAAAAGGATATGCCATAATAAATATTTTAGCATTTATGGGACACAAACCTCTTGGTTTTTTTCTTAAAAAGTAAATGCTATTCTATAGAATGTGACTATAATAAAATAAATCCAATTTACAATGCCATGAATTACATTAAAGGTAAAGGGTAAAGGGATCCCTGACCATTAGGTCCAGTCGTGACCGACTCTGGGGTTGCGGTGCTCATCTCGCTTTATTGGCCGAGGGAGCCAGCGTACAGCTTCCGGGTCATGTGGCCAGCATGACTAAGCCACTTCTGGCGAACCAGAGCAGCGCACGGAAATGCCGTTTCCCTTCCCGCCGGAGCGGTACCTATTTATCTACTTGCACTTTGACATGCTTTCGAACTGCTAGGTTGGCAGGAGCAGGGACCGAGCAACGGGAGCTCACCCCATCGCGGGGATTTGAACCGCCTACCTTCTGATCGGCGGTTTAACCCACAGCGCCACCCATGTCCCTAAATTACATTAGCTGTTCTTAAATTCACCATTTTAGTGGCAAACCAACCCAACCACCCATTTTCATTACTTGAAGCTTTGGGTATAAAACATAGATTCTAGGTGAACACAGCGTAAGTGGAATTTCTTACTATTACTATTTATTTTATTGAAATCATTTATGAACCACTTCCCATTCAAAGATCCTGAAGCAGTTTACATGATAAAATCCCAACCCAAATCAATCAAATGTATCTACAATATATTTTGGAAGGTGGCTTCCCTATGTGTCTGTCTGTTCTCTATAGATTCAACCATCTCTTGATATAGCATCACCAAACCCAACATGCAGGTTCCCAAGGTGGAATTCTTTGTCACTGTTTGGAGATCAGAAGTCATTTTGAATCAAGATGGTGGACTGAAATATGACACTGTTGTAACTTCAGTTCACCCTTTTTTGGCATAGGCTTGACTGTCACTCAAGATATCATCGTCAAACTCAGCATGAGCATTCCCAAGGTGGGATGTTTCAACACCAGGCCCCATTTTGAATCAAGATGGTGGATCAAAATGTGATTTGGGCACCTGATTTTTGGCATGTTGGGTCCAAACTCACAAATTACACTGTGCATTTTTTTTAAATGCAATACCTTTTGGTTTCTAAAAAAATCTCTGGTCATGCTGGGTACTCCCTGCTAGTGTGTGTGTGTGTGTGTGTGTGTGTGTGTGTAAAACCAACAGCAAACAATAAGCAACATTCGAGACATACACAATATCTACAATGGGCTAGTAAACTAGTTGGGGAAAGCCTGAGGAAACAAATGTCTTCAGAATCACACTGCTGTGGGTGTGTGATGAATACCAGGGGCGAGAGCATTATGGAGAATGGGCACCATTACCAAGCTATAAACAAAAGATATAATAAGCAAGTATAATAACTTTGTAGTAACCTACAAAGTGTCTCTCAGTACACCCCTTCATAGATTCTGAGGGTAAAGGGGAGGCAGTGGAAGTAACTCAAGGATGATATAATCTAAAACATGCATTTTCAGAACTACTCACTCACCCTGAGCCTATCATTATGAATAATTAGAAATGTTGCATAAATATGCCATTGTATACTCAGCGATCAGACTGTAATCTCTCAGGGAGTCTCTGTGTTAAATCCATGTTAATGCAATGAAATAAATCTAAACTATTTACATAATTTCCAATGACATTACATAATTTCCATAGCATGTGAACCAGTGTTAAGGTATTCTGTGTACATACAAAATTGTATATTTTGGACAATGTTGATTAATATGCTGAATTGAGATATCAGAAGCCTCTGTGATCTTTAATTACACTTTAATACTTCCTATTCTCTTAATATAATAGTTAGGCCTATGCCCTTGTAAACGGCCATCTTCCCATCAATTAAGGTACCTTTATCATAGTTGCAGCAATTAGCTCCAAACCTTTTAATCTCCCTTCGTGTCCTTTCCCTGCTAGGCTATTAGATACTCAAGAGCACCCTGATTCTATTGCAACCACCTTCCAACTCCAAACGCTTCCTCTGATTTACATAGAAAGCTGACCTATATGGAGTCTGACCATCATCTATCTGGTTCATGTTGTCTTCCTTGACTGACAACATCTCTCCAGACTTTCAGAGAGGGCATTGCCTGTTCTACCTGGAGATGCTGAGGACTGAAGAGTAGATGCTCCACCACTGAGCTAGGGACCTTCCTTTTTTCATGTCCATCTCTGCATTTCCCAGCAAGGCAATTTTAAATCAGGGATGATCAAAGATGATGTTTGGGACTACAGCTTCCATCATCCCTGACTGTTGACTATGCTGGCTGTGGTCTACAACATATGGAGGAAAGCATTTGGCTACCCCTGGTTTATGTAAACCACCAAGAGATCTTAGTTGGTTGAGTGGTATGTAGAAATGAATAAACTGGTCCTGAGATTCTGTCGCCCCTAAGTCCCAAGTCACTTTCATTTTAGGTCTGGTTGTGTGACTTTGTCCATGGGTCAATCCATATGGTCAAAAATTGCTCCTGCCTATGCTGTTACATAGTTCTGTTTGTGGCAAAAATTGTCTGGTTCATCACCTGATCAGACTGAATGTGGTTTGAATGTGGATACTCAGTGAAGTGTCCATGCAATTCCTTCAATGCACACCTAAGTCTTACTTCACTGCAGACTGACATTTAAACATATCACCAGAAATACGTGGTCCAGAAATGGCCCAGTAAAAAGTGAAACTACATTGTGAACCTGATCCTGTATATGAGTGGACAACGAGGAGGTCAGTAACCACTATACTGTATATCCAAGCTCAGCCCAACTTCAATCAACTTGAAATAATCCTCAGGCTACTGTAGATATGAGGAATCAGACAATTTACTGGGAGAAGTTCTCTTGCCACAGGAGCACCATCTGGTGGCCACATACAACCTGTCAACATATTTCTAAGATTCATTTTCTTGCAACAGTGAAGGTTGAAGCTTACTATTGTGAAAAGCAAAACATGACACATGATTCTAACAAATGTCCTCAACTGAAAAACTGAATCGCTGAGGGCATGAATTTTCAAGCAAGACATGTTGGCAGCACCAGTCTAGAATTGAGCATCATCATCATCATACAAATGTATAGGAAGGGAAGGAAAAGCCACCCTCATCTTTGTCATAGCTAGTCCATTCTACAACATGAACATACACTGTTGAGGCTATAATTTTATGGAGCTGCAGAAGTTTTGTGGGTTGCAGTTGCAGCTGTATTGATTACAAACACAGGAAGCTGCTCAGACTATTTGCCCTGCTCTCCCCACTAGTGACGGGATCTGTGACCCTCCAGATGTTGAGGGACTCCAACACCCACCAGCCCCAGTCAGCACAACCAGCAGTCCAGAGCACATGCCTTGCTTTCTAGAAATGTCTCAGTGTCAATACCACTGAGAAGCCCTAGCGGATGGCATTGGGGGGCTGTGCCACTCACCTGACTTCCCTCCAGCTGTGTCACTACTGCATATTGGATTGGAGGGGGAGAGGTGGCAGCAACATCGCCATGGTCTTGCTGCCGCCACTCCTCTCCGCAGCAGCAACAGAACAACATCTAGAGGGTTCGGGGTTCTCAGTTTCTGATCTACAGTGCCCCAGGCAGTGATCTTTCATATCACCCTGCAAACTCATCCATTTTAACTGGTTATGCCAGAAATTGAACCTGGCAATCTTGTGATCTGTCACCTGTGGCCCTTGCTTGTAACTTAACTCTACTCCAGTTGCCTTGGGACATATCTGAGTGGGGTTTGGCACCGACCCAGTTAAATTCCTAGGCAGTCAGTCCAGGCACCATAAAGCAACTGCTCCAACCTTGCTAAGAGATTAGCAGGCCTATGATTGCACTGCCATGGACCGCAGGATCTGTGCTAATGATTTTCTAGATGTGCGGAAGGCTGGGATGCTGCCAGATGCCAATTCCCTTCCCAAAATCTGCTGCCAAGGACACAGCTATCAAAGCAGTGGTCATCAGCTGGGCAGGGAATCCTTGTGGTTCTCAAAGGGTGTGGAAGGAAAGGATGGTAAATGTGGCAAAAAGATTCAAGAACAATCCAAAATACATTTAAACATTTCACTGTAGTGTAGTATAGTATAATATAATATAGTACAGTGGTACCTCAGGTTACATATGCTTCAGGTTACATAGCTTCAAGTTACAGACTCTGCTAACCCAGAAATAATGCTTCAGGTTAAGTACTTTGCTTCAGGATGAGAACAGAAATCGTGCTCCGGCGGTGCGGCAGCAGCAGGAGGCCCCATTAGCTAAGGTGGTGCTTCAGGTTAAGAACAGTTTCAGGTTAAGAATGGACCTCCGGAACGAATTAAGTACTTAACCTGAGGTACCACTGTATAGTATTATTTTTAAAAAATATTGGCACAATAAGGATTGATATCTTTTCAAAGTGAGACCAAGGGCATCAAGTGATCCTGAGGACAATCCTAGCTGAGATCCAGAATCGCTGTTTGAACACGGTATGGGAGAAGACTCGTTTATAATATTTTGGGAATATAGAGCTGCATTGTTTTTTACTTTCTGGATGTCCCATGATCATAAAATAAAGTAGCTGTGCTTGATGTTATAAATCAAGCCCTGCTTGGAGTTGTTTCTTTTTTGTTTTCCAAGGTTGTTGTTGTTTAGTCGTTTAGTCGTGTCCGACTCTTCGTGACCCCATGGACCAGAGCACGCCAGGCACTTCTGTCCTCCACTGCCTCCCGCAGTTTGATCAAACTCATGCTGGTAGCTTCGAGAACACCATCCAACCATCTCATCCTCTGTCATCCCCTTCTCCTTGTGCCCTCCATCTTTCCCAACATCAGGGTCTTTTCCAGGGAGTCTTCTCTTCTCATGAGGTGGCCAAAGTATTGGAGCCTCAGCTTCACGATCTGTCCTTCCAGTGAGCACTCAGGGCTGATTTCCTTAAGAATGGATACGTTTGATCATCTTGCAGTCCATGGGACTCTCAAGAGTCTCCTCCAGCACTATAATTCAAAAGCATCAATTCTTCGGCGATCAGCCTTCTTCATGGTCCAGCTCTCACTTCCATACATCACTACTGGGAAAACCATAGCTTTAACTATACAGACCTTTGTTGGCAAGGTGATGTCTCTACTTTTTAAGATGCTGTCTAGGTTTGTCATTGCTTTTCTCCCAAGAAGCAGGCGTCTTTTAATTTCGTGACTGCTGTCACCATCTGCAGTGATCATGGTGCCCAAGAAAGTAACATCTCTCACTGCCTCCATTTCTTCCCCTTCTATTTGCCAGGAGGTGATGGGACCAGTGGCCATGATCTTCTTTTTTTGATGTTGAGCTTCAGACCATATTTTGCGCTCTCCTCTTTCACCCTCAATAAAAGGTTCTTTAATTCCTCCTCACTTTCTGCCATCAAGGTTGTGTCATCTGCATATCTGAGGTTGTTGATATTTCTTCTGGCAATCTTCCGGCTTGGGATTCATCCAGCCCAGCTTTTCGCATGATGAATTCTGCATATAAGTTAAATAAGCAGGGAGACAATATACAGCCTTGTCGTACTCCTTTCCCAATTTTGAACCAATCAGTTGTTCCATATCCAGTTCTAACTGTAGCTTCTTGTCCCACATAGAGATTTCTCAGGAGACAGATGAGGTGATCAGGCACTCCCATTTCTTTAAGAACTTGCCATAGTTTGCTGTGGTTGACACAGTCAAAGGCTTTTACATAGTCAATGAAGCAGAAGTAGATGTCTTTCTGGAGCTCTCTAGCTTTCTCCATAATCCAGCGCATGTTTGCAATTTGGTCTCTGGTTCCTCTGCCTCTTCTAAATCCAGCTTGCACTTCTGGGAGTTCTCAGTCCACATACAGCTTGAGCCTTCCTTGTAGAATTTTAAGCATAACCTTGCTAGCGTGTGAAATGAGTGCAATTGTGTGGTAGTTGGAGCGTTCTTTGGCACTGCCCTTCTTTGGGATTGGGATGTAGACTGATCTTCTCCAATCCTCTGGCCACTGCTGAGTTTTCCAAACTTGCTGGCATATTGAGTGTAGCACCTTAACAGCATCGTCTTTTAAAATTTTAAATAGTTCAGCTGGAATACCATCACTTCCACTGGCCTTGTTATTTGCAGTGCTTTCTAAGGCCCATTTGACTTCACTCTCTAGGAGGTCTGGCTCAAGGTCAGCAACCACACTACCTGGGGTGTACGAGACATCCATATCTTTCTGGTATAATTCCTCTGTGTATTCTTGCCACCTCTTCTTGATGTCTTCTGCTTCTGTTAGGTCCTTACCACTTTTGTCCTTTATTATGGTAATCTTTGTACGAAATGTTCCTTTCATATTTCCGATTTTCTTGAACAGATCTCTAGTTCTTCCCATTCTGTTGTTTTCCTCTATTTCTTTGCATTGCTCATTTAAGAAGGCCTTCTTGTCTCTCCTTGCTATTCTTTGGAAATCTGCATTCAATTTCCTGTATCTTTCACTATCTCCCTCGCATTTTGCTTGCCTTCTCTCCCTCGCTATTTGTAAGGCCTCGTTGGACAGCCACTTTGCTTTCTTGCATTTCTTTTTCATTGGGATGGTTTTAGTTGCTGCCTCCTGTATAATGTTGCAAGCCTCCACCCATAGTTCTTCAGGCATTCTGTCCAGCAAATCTAAATCCTTAAACCTGTTCCTCACTTCCACTGTGTATTCATAAGGGATTTGGTTTAGATTGTATCTTACCAGCCCAGTGGTTTTTCCTACTTTCTTCAGTTTAAGCTTGAATTTTGCTATAAGAAGCTGATGATCTGAGCCACAGTCAGCTCCAGGTCTTGTTTTTGCTGACTGTATAGAGCTTCTCCATCTTTGGCTGCAGAGAATATAATCAATCTGATTTCGATGTTGCCCATCTGGTGATGTCCATGTGTAGAGTCGTCTCTTGTGTTGCTGGGAAAGCGTGTTTGTGATGACCAGCTTGTTTTCTTGACAGAACTCTATTAGCCTTTGCCCTGCTTCATTTTGATCTCCAAGGCCAAGCTTGCCAGTTGTTCCTTTTATCTCTTGATTCCCTACTTTAGCATTCCAATCCCCTATAATGAGAAGAACATCCTTCTTTGGTGTCACTTCTATAAGGTCTTGTAAGTCTTCATAGAATTGGTCAATTTCAGTTTCTTCAGCCCCAGTAGTTGGTGCATAAACTTGGATTACTGTGAAGTTAAAAGGTCTGCCTTGGATTCGTATCGAGATCATTCTATCATTTTTGAGATTGCATCCCAGTACAGCTTTCGCCACTCTTTTGTTGACTATGAAGGCCACTCCATTTCTTTTACGGGTTTCTTGCCCACAGTAGTAGATATGATAGTCATCCGAACTGAATTCACCCATTCCCGTCCATTTTAGTTCACTGATGCCCAGGATGTCAATATTTATTCTTGCCATCTCATTTTTGACCACATCCAACTTACCCAGGTTCATGGTTCTTACATTCCAGGTTCCTATGCAATATTTTTCTTTACAGCATTGGACTTTCCTTTCGCTTCCATGCATATCCGCAACTGAGCGTCCTTTCGGCTTTGGCCCAGCCGCTTCATCAGCTCTGGATCTACTTGTACTTGTCCTCCGCTCTTCCCCAGTAGCATGTTGGACACCTTCCGACCTGAGGGGCTCATCTTCCAGCATCATAACTTTTATATGCCTGTTGTCTTTGTCCATGGAGTTTTCTTGGCAGGGATACTGGAGTGGCTTGCCGGTTCCTCCTCCAGGTGGATCACGTTTGGTCAAAACTCTCCACTATGACCTGTTCATCTTGGGTGCCCTGCTTGGCATAGTTCATAGCTTCTCTGAGTTATTCAAGCCCCTTCGCCATGGCAAGGCAGTGATCCATGAAGGGGGTTTTCCAAGGTATTTCTTATCAATTAAAAAAATGTGGTGCGAGCAAATTTTTATTCTGAATGTGTGGCCCAGAGAAAAATGTTTGAGAGCCACTGCATTGGGGGAGTGACTGCTGGGGTTAAATATGGATGCTGATGAATGGAATCTGATAAGGAATAACAATTCAAGTTTTTAACAACCTAATCTAGCAGTGTTAGAGAAGCTGCATTGCTTCCCATATAAAGCCTCTCTGGAGAGCCATAAGGCCTCTGACCCATTTGATTGCATTATGAAATAAATCATTTGTGCACCTCAAATTAAATTTGCGCCACGGTTTAAAGGCATCGCCGCAGCGCACGGTGTTGTCATTCCTTGTTAGTTGTTAGTTCCTTGTTATTAATTCTAATTCTTATTGCCTCTCAACTGTCCAAGTCGGCGAGAGAAGTGCAGGGCCCTTGTGTATTTTGTTGCTATGTAATGCGATATAAAACAACTTTGGAACCTCTCCCTGGGTGCATGCCACCAGAAGGAGAGTCAAAATCCTTCCAGCTGCAGCTGCTGTCCATTAAATCATGAACCTGCTTCAGAAACCTCCTGCCCTACTGTGTCAGAGCCCAGAAGAATGGATTCATGTGACAACTAGAAAGAAATCGCCACAGTGAATGTGATTGCAGCATAACCGACCTGCTTTTCTTCATTTTCTAGGGCATTAACTGAAAAGATGAGGAGGAAAGAAAGGAAAACCAAAACGATTTCCCCCTGCAGTTACAGTGTTGCAATTTTTGCGGACAGGGAGAGCTTACAACCACAAGAAAATGCATAAAACCAGAAGAGAATGTGTAACTGTGTTCTTCAACAGTTGAATAATGGATTCTAATAAATGAGAAATATATGCATCATAATTGGTTCGAGACTTTTTAAATAAAGGTTGACCAGATGCAAAAAAGGATAGGGCTTCTGCATCTTTAACAGTAATGGAGAAGAGGGAATTTCTATTAAAGGTGCAAGAGCCCTATCCTCCTTTTTATCTTTCCACCCTATGCAAACACCTACCTTGGTTGTTTGGGGCCTATATTGACTTCACCATTCCAGCCAATGAAAAGTGACTGAATACTGTGCTTATGGAACAAGATCTGACACCATTTTCACAGGAGAGCATTATGAACATTTCATTCTCGATGTCTTTTGCCCCTAACATCATCTTTCAGGATATAAGCTTTGCACCCAGCATTCAAGGAAACATCTGCACCGTAGCCCCTGTCAATCACCGTTCTAGCCCCTTTCATGATACAAACAAAATGTTATCAGCAAGGCCTGTTTTCATGTAGATGAAAGGCACCGAACAAAGGCTGTACTTCCCTTGTCCCCCCAAAAAGAGCTCACGGGAGAAGATGCGTCTTCTATTTCCCTAACAGATCAGCAGATTCCTTCCTTTTGTAATGATCAACCCAAGTCACTGCTCAGTCAGCCTCTGCCTTGTCATCAGTCTTGTCTAACAAGATGCTTGACTCATTCAAACTCCATGGGAGAATAACAGTGCTACTCTGGCATAGCCAACAAACAAAAGAAAAAGAAAAAGAAGACCCCTTTCCAATGCTGGGGGGGGGGCACTCAGTTCTTTGGAGAAGGGGCATCAATTATGAAGTGGCAGATTCCTCATGTCTCTGTGTTTGTAACAATTGGGGATGTAAGATTCAACTTGCTATTTTGTCCGTTTTTTGTTTCCTGCACTCTGTGTGCTGCATCACTTTTTTTCTTTCTTAGGGGCTGTTTCACATTTTATATTCCCCACCACACACATATATTTAAAGCCTGCTTCTGTCCCCTAGGAATGGAAGGATATGTCAATTTCAGTTCTCTAATTTCTCCAGTTTTAAATACAGTTCACCATATTTCTTCAATGATGTTTTAAATACATAATTCTCACGAAGATTCTTCAGAATATATGTGCAAATGTCTCCTAATATATATGGGTGTGTCTGTGCACATTTTCCTTTACTATTTGTAAACACTGGTTGAAGAACTGCATCATGAAATTTGGATAAGTTGAGATAAGTGCTTTGGTTCACATAGCACGAATTTGATAAATTCAGTTTTAAAACATGTAATCATAGAATTGTAGAGTTAGAAGGTTCCCCAATAATTAAATAGTCCATCCATCCATGGCAGATGGCCATCCAACCTCTGCTTGCAAACCTCCAAGGAAGGAGAGTCCACCACCTCTTGTGGGAGTCTGTTCCACTGTTGAACAGCTCTTACTGTCAGAAAGTTCCTCCTGACTAGTTGGAATTTCCTTTCTTGTAACTTGAATCCTAGCCTCCAGAACAGGAGAGAACAAGTGTTTTTCATTTTTTTCCATCTTCCACGACAGAATTATCCTCTCTCTTCCTGGGCCATGACCTTCAACAGTGATGGGGGGGGGGGGGGACACCTGTACCCTAGTGCCCTTCAGCTTCCCACCCTGAGTCTCATAGTCCCTTGCTAAACATTGATGGCTGTTTCTGGCAGTATCATTTGTACCTACATGAATCAGAAGGAAAGAGTTGTGGTCAGTGAGCTTGGAAGACAGCACATCTCCCAGGACATCCTGTAACCTCCACACACTGCTGCTTCTGTCCCACTCAGCAGGGAGTCACCTACCACCACCACACATCTCTTCCTCCTGTAGGGAGTGGCAGGAATTGTTCTGTACACTGTACCTTCCACAGTGTGTTCTGAGGCCTGCAATTGCTGCTTGGCCAATGTGAGAACAGGATGCTGGACTAGATGGGCCATTGGTCTTGTCCAGCAGGCTCTTCTTAATGCAGGACAATTTGCCTGGATTTTAGGCCTTAAGCCTACATGGAGTATGTTTATTTGTTTGGTTGGTTGGTTGGTTGGTTGCTTGCTTGCTTGCAATATTTTATACAGTGCATCTTATCTAAGTCCAAGGCAATGTATAACATAAAGCTAATATGCAAATTTGTCAAGGGAACCAGTGACTTGGGAGAGGAGGTAGGTTTTCCTTGACTGAACGCCTTTGAGTTGAGGTTGCCCAGTCTGTCATCTGCTAAGGATGCTCAAGCTCTGGATTCCCTGCAGCCAGCAAGTAAGGGATCGGGCTAGGCAGCCTACAAGATCTCTCCAACGCTATGATGCTATAATTTTGTGCAGCAATAAACAAGTCCAAGGATGGGAAATCTTTTTCAGCTCACGTGCCGTATTTCCTCATGGGCAGCCTCTAGGCTCTTCATGCCAGTGGTGAGTGAGCTCAGAGACAAAAGTGAGTGAAGCAACAGGTGTGATTCTTAAATTTGTACAGTAAGCTGCATTTGTACAGCAAGTCAGGTCCCACATGCTTCCCAGGCATGGCCAATCAGAGCTGCCAGGTCAAAAATGAATAACAGAGAAGGTGTGAGACTCTTTGTGGAGTTTGTTTTATGGAGCAGTGGCATTTGACACACATCTCTATCCTACTCTGTGGAGCAGCTATCACCTTGTTCACTAAGAACTGGCTGTTAAAAACCCTTTAAAATGACATCTGCCAATATTAGCTGAGTATAATCTCTTGTTTTTAGATAGCACCTGTCATCCTGTTGGGCTTTACAACCTTTAAATACATGGATTCAGCTACAGAAAAACAGCCACCTCTGTAAACAGTGCTTTGTGCCGTACTCAAGCTTGGGGAGGGGGACAAAAAAAAACCCCCTCAAAGCCCTGTTCTCAATGGCTTTTGCAGAAACTGTACTTTTCTTTCAGCCCTTTTCAATGGCGTCTTGTCAAAGAGAACATTTTGTCATGCATATCAGAGTTTCTTTTTAAGGCAACCTGTATTTAGCCAAGAGGTGACAATCTGACCGTCATAATGTTTGACAGAAATTTTAAGACACTGGTGCCATCCATCAAACTGATAATGAGGTGGCAAATTGGCATCTTACAGGAAAGCTACAAAGGCAATTACTTCAGTGCTTGTCAGTGAAACCTTCCTCCCCTGCTGGCATATGGAGATGGGTTGGGTTTGTGGAAGGTTGGGTGGTTTTTTGGGGGGGGCAACCTTTTGTGAAACCATGAATTCAGACTCCTTTATTGATCACCCAAGAAGCTGCACAGACGTGTCATTATCCTAAGCCACCTGACCACCTATTTCCCTATTCATGGTAAGCTCAGATTTTATAGGAATTCCTTGATAAAATAAATGATATTGAAATCAACATCATCTTCAGCCTTTAACTGCCTGCTGTCATTGATTCGCATGCAGGGGAAGTCCCTAACTCATTGAGGTTTGAGACCCATCAGCTACCCTTGCCATTCCTAAGGTGGGACCGCTGATGCATGCTGACATCTTCTAGGAGCCACAGGTGAGAGCTGTGTGCAGGGTGGGGACCAAACTGCCCCAGAAGGAGTACGGCGTGTCCCCCTCCCCTAATACCCCATAAACCGGGGGGTGGGGGTGGGATGCAGTAAATAAACAAGCAAGCAAGCAAACCAAAGAAGCATCTACTTCCAGTGAAAGGCAATAGCAAAATCCCATTGATTTCAGTGGTGCTGGGCTACACACCAGCTAACATCCACAGGCAGACCAACCAAGAGTCAAGCAAGGAGAAAAGAAAGCCCTGCCTCAAGTTCCTTTTGCACTCTTATACACGAATTGATAGGGCTGCAGCACATTCCTTACTTATTGTCCTCCTTTCAGTGATATTTTAGGCAAAATCCATTAGAAACTATCTTCTAGGACGGGAACAGGGAACCTAAGGTCCTCTCAATGCTGTTGCACTCTGGCTCCCATCAGTCCAGGCCAGCAGGACCAATAGTCAGAGATGATGGAATCTGGAGTCCAAAACCATGTGGAGGGACACAGGTTCTCCCTCCCTCTTATAGGACGAGAAGATCACGCAAAGGAAAACAGGGTTCCAGTCCATTACTTTGTTAAAGAAAAGAAGTCGTCTTGGCACTTTGTGCTTTTCTCACCTCTGCCTGACTAGAAGAGCCTGCCAAAATGCTCTTTCCCACAAACCTACTAAAACAACCTTTGGCTGCTCCTGCTCCCATCAGTCCCAGGCAGCATGGCCAATTATTAGGGGTGATGCGAGCTGCAGGCCAGCAAGATCTGGAGGGTCCCTGGTTACGCATCCCTATAAGGAAGGATTCAAGAGCTACATCCTCCATGGGTCCCACGAAAGAAAATCTATTCAAAAATAATTTGCTACAAAAGATGTTCCTGCCGATCAGTTTGTCAGTTTCTTGGAAACGAACAGAAATGAAAATAACTTGGGGGCAGAAAGGTGATTAAGATCAGGATGTAACAGTCCTAAATTCTGTTCAGTATTTCAGGAAACTCCATATTTGCGGCTACCCCTATTTCATCTAAAGGCTGTGTTGGTCATTTGCTTTAAAAAAATCCAGATGTGCCTGTATGATTAGTCACTGCACGATCATGGTACGATTTCCTGTGCTTTTGTGAATAATCTCCTATTTTTGGAACAGACTGCTATTTAATCTCCTGCCTCCCTCAGCCCATTCCTCATTGTTTCTCTTTCTTTCTCATCTTCCTCTCTTTCTAGGCGGATGTTTATTGTGGGATTGGTACTCATGCATGGAAGGGTGTTGTCATCACACACATACACCCGAGAGTCCATGTAACATTATTGTCATCAAAATACCACCCTGGATTTTTTGCTTCTTTAATGTAGATATACCCTTTCTAGGAAAAATCCAATTATATCCAAAAATAATGATGATGCTAACAGTTGTAATATTAAGTCCCCATCGGAAGGCACACACAAACTCTTTCACACACACACACCATCCACAAAGAATTCGCACTACAGCTGAATATATATTGAAAAACATTTCTATGAGTATTCAGACACGGCAGCAAAATTGCCACCCCTACGTTCAAGATCCTTTTCTCTCTGCATTCCAGAGCATTCTAGCCAATACCTTTGACAACAGGAATATTTACAAATGTATTTACATGTATTTGCAAATATTTACAAATGTAAATATTCCTGTTGGTATTGAAAATGAATTCCAAATGGCAAATGAGAGAAACAGTACACATAATGAGAGTTACATACACATCATGAATGGCAAAGGGGGTGGACGTTCAAAATTGATTTTGATAAATGTTCAAGAAATCATTATTGAAATTACAATAATTACCACACTTAAAATGTGATATCCACCTTCAAGCACATTTGAGGCTGGCTTTCCGTACCAGTTGTCCTGAAGTGCAACTCAAGGTGAAGCAATGTTAGGAAAGGGATCCCTGTGAAATAGTTTTCCTGCTTAATGGAGAATATTTTCTAACGCTGCTGCTTTGACCCACTCAAACACCCCAACCACTTCTACAGGTGCCACACAATATTCATCCAACACCTGTAAGGAATCCATTTTTCAATGTTGCAGCAGTTTCCCTCTGGAACTCCCTGCCTCTTGACATTTGGCAGGGCCTTCACCGTATTGTTTTTAGTGCCTGCTAAAATATTTTTGTTTAGACAAGCTTACCCCAGTGTGTAAATAGGTGTGTGTGATAAAATATGTGATTTTATTTTAAATAATGCATATTTTAAACTGCTGGTTTTATTTATATTTTGAATTTTGAGGGTCAAGATGTTTTGGTTTCTATTGATAGTCTTGGTGTATGTTTTATCTTTTATGTGAACTGCTTAGAGGCTTCTGCAATTGAGAGGTATACAAATTATGTTAAATAAACAAAAATATAAGCAACCATTTTCCTGCTCAAGAGAGAATATTCTCTAATGCTGCTGCTTTGATGCTTGACACAACAATGCAAGAAATAACCATATGAGGACAAAACTTCCACTTGCTAGAAACTACAGTGGCCTCTAATAGCTATTCAACAGGGAATGGTGGGAGGATCATGTGATCAGGCCTTTCCAAGGATAATAACCAGGAGGTAGCTTAAATATTAGATTCTTCACATGGGGGGGGGGGGGGAAATCTGGAGTGATGACTCCAAAAATGACAGTCAGTTAAGACTTGGAATACAAAAGGAATACCTGCCTGTTGTGTATTCTAGGGAACAATATTCTTTTCCCACGTGACATCAGATCTTCTGCCTCACACAAAAGGTAAAATATACATATCTTAAAATCATATGAACAGAATTCTGCCTACACTACATGTTGTCAGAATAGAATAAAAAGGGAAAGGACCCCTGATAGTTAAGTCCAGTCACAGACGACTCTGGGGTTGCGGCGCTCATCTCACTTTACTGGTTGAGGGAGCCAGCGTTTGTCTGCAGACAGTTTTTCTGGGTCATGTGGCCAGCATGACTAAGCCGCTTCTGGTGCAATGGAACACTGACACCAGAGCAGCACACGGAAATGCCATTTACCTTCCCACCAGAGCGGTACCTATTTATCTACTTGCACTTTGATGTGCTTTCAAACTGCTAGGTTGGCAGGAGCAGGGACCGAGCAACAGGAGCTCACTCCGTCACGGGAAGAAAATAAAATGTAATCATTATTTTTTGTGACTGTCATTTGCTTTTAACTGTTTTAATATGGCATTTTAAAATTGCTGTAACCTGCCTTGTGACCCTATGGTGAAGAGTGGGCAAGAAATTAGTAGTTATGATGATGATGATGATGATGATGATGATAAAACAACAGCAAGAGAAAAGTCATTCACAATTGTCAGTATTAAAACTAACAAGCTATTTCTCCCTTGTGACTTGGTCAGTTATATTCCATTGTTACTTTTCTTCTGAGGGTATTTGAAGTTGTTTCGAGATTGTGGACGCTGAAATATCACTGAATGCCTTGTTGCATTTTTATCAAGTGGATTGATCACCCTAAAGAACAGTATCAATGAATTCACAAACATGTGTCATTCAGCAAGCCTGTTCTGCATACCAACTTTCAGCATGGTGCTGATTCCCAATGCAGCGTTATTTATATTTCTGCCCTTGCTTTGATGTCAGAAGAAGAGCAATTGTCAATTACTGCTGGGCATTTTCAACCCATAATTGCTAATGTTCCGCAATGCTAATTGTTTTAGTTTAAAGAGAACACACCATAAGATCACATAATGGGGGGGGTAATATATTAAGAACCCACATTGGGGGATAGAATCAAAGAGAGTTGAAAGGAATATTAAAATCCATTAAATTCAACGGTTGTTTTACGCATGGATTTCGAGGGGTGGTGAATTGCACCTTTCGTTTTCTCATGGGAAAAGTCACACTTTGCTTGCTTAAAACATAATAAAGGACAACCAGCCCAAGTGATCTGATGTTTGCAGGTCTCACTTTGTTTTTGTTCAAGGCATAAACATAATTATTGAAAGAGACTGTCTTGTCTCCAAGAGCACAAAAGTCCCCTTGCTAATTGCCACATCAAATGACCAGAAAGGTCCCAGTGGAAACCTTCAAATGGCTGTGAAAAAATCCAGGTCATCAATAAATGCTAGGTAACTTTGGGGAGGGGGGGGATTTCCCATCCCAGATTAGGTTACTTGGTGGGGGCTTATCACACAGGAAGGGTCTGGACGCAGATTAGTTCTGCACCATTGCAGTTTTGCAATGCCAGTTTCATCCTCGGGCCCCAGCGACACCTTTATTGTATTTTTTTCCATGATAACCAAGAACACTGGACTGTCTAGGAGACAAAAGGGGGGGGGAGCAAAAAAGCTAGTGTGCTCCTAAAGTGTCACTTCTCCCCCTTTGGTCATGCACTAATGACATGAGTGCCAGGTCTCGGACTCTGAACTCGCACAGAGGCAGGAAAAAAAGCTGTCCATTTCGGCTTGTTCAAAGGCAGCCCCTTTGTGAGAGGAATGCTAAAGTGGCATGGTCTATATACCTACCAAAGCATGCCAGGAGTCAAAAAGTCTTAGTGACCTCCTTTGTAGTTATTACCATTCACATTTTCTTCCACACTTGCTGCCCAGTTGCTACTGGGGTGAATTTGTCTTTTGTCAGAAAGCCAGAAAGTTCTACCAGCATGCATTCAATTTAGGTCATGACCTGCTGCATTCAGACTCTTCAAATACAAGGGGAAAATCATTGTCAATAAATAATAATAATAATAATAATAATAATAATATTACTACTACTACTACTACTACTAATAATAATAATTTATTTATACCCCACCCATCTGGCTGAGTTTCCCCAGCCATTCTGGGCAGCTCCCAATTGAGCATTAAATATTAATAATACAGCATTAAATATTAAAAACTTCCCTAAACAGGGCTGCTTTCAGATGTCTTTTAAAAATAGGATAGCTGCTTATTTCCTTGACATCTGTTGGGAGGGCGTTCCACAGGGCGGGTGCCACTACCAAGAAGGCCCTCTGTGTGGTTCCTTGTAACTTGGCTTCTCGCAGCAAGGGAACTGCCAGAAGGCCCTCAGCACTGGATCTCAGTGTCCGGGCTGAACGATGGGGGTGGAGATGCTCCTTCAAGTATACAGGACCAAGGCTGTTTAGGGCTTTAAAGGTCTGCACCAACACTTTGAATTGTGCTCGGAAACGTACTGGGAGGCAATGCAGATCTCTCAGGACAGGTGTTATGTGGTCCCGGCGGCCACTCCTGGTCACCAGTCTAGCTGCCGTGTTCTGGATTAGTTGCAGTTTCTGGGTCACCTTTAAAGGTAGCCTCACATAGAGCGCATTGCAGTAGTCCAAGCAAGAGATAACTAGAGCATGCACCACTCTGGCAGTCCGTGGGCAGGTAGGGTCTCAGCCTGAGTACCAAATGGAGCTGGTAGACAGCTGCCCTAGAAACAGAATTGACCTGCACCTCCATGGACAGCTGTGAGTCCAAAATGACTCCCAGGCTGCATACCTAGTCCTTCAGGGGCACAGTTACCCCATTCAGAACCAGGGAGTCCCCCACACCTGCCCGCCCCCTGTCCCCCAAAAACAGTACTTCTGTCTTGTCAGGATTCAACGGTTCTACCTTCCATTAGAAATTAAGTAGGTAGGTAGACAGATCAGAGGTACTTGGTAGGCATATCCTTCTTTTTTAGCAGTGACTCATGGGATTGAGTTCTTTTGCTCACAGGTAAGCAAAAATATTGTGACCTACTACAGCCTTTAGGGCTGTTTTGGATTACAACTCCCATCATCCCTGACCTTTGGCCATGCCGGCTGGGGCTGATACAGATTGTAGTCCAAAACCACTGCAATGCACCCACTTGGGAAAGGCTGCTTCTGGGGAAGCCAAGCCTCAACTGCTGTGACATCATGTTTCACATCAGTGGGGTAGCTTTTGGACTCACTCTCTTGGCCACACATAAAACGTTGCGTCAGAAATGTGGGGTTTGCACATCAAGTTTGTCAACAATTCTGCAAGCTGGAGAATTGTTATACAGTGGTACCTCGGGTTAAGAACTTAATTCATTCTGGAGGTCTGTTCTTAACCTGAAACTGTTCTTAACCTGAAGCACCACTTTAGCTAATGTGGCCTCCTGCTGCCGCTGCGCCGCCAGAGCATGATTTCTGTTCTCATCCTGAAGCAAAGTTCTTAACCCGAGGTAATATTTCTGGGTTAGTGGAGTCTGTAACCTGAAGCGTATGTAACCTGAGGTACCACTGTACAGTACAAAGGAAAAAGGGCCACCTCTGAAAAAGTTAAGAGGGTTATGTTTAATTTCCCCCCTGTCCCCTTAATCCTATAAATAGTTGCCTAGCTGAAATTCAGGTAGTTGCTTGACTGTTTAGGGGAAAGACATATGTAATATATGAAGCAGTCCTAACCACATATATACATATATCACTTGACTACATCATCACCAGGTTCACAACAAGGCAAGTCCAGTCAAATCTAATAAATACTGACACATCCCAGCACCCTGGAGAGCTCACAGCAGCTCTGCTCCTGAGGGCTTACCCAAGGAGAGCTACTACCTCAGCAACACACTAAGCCAGGGGTCAGCAAACTTTTTCAGCAGGGGGCCTGTCCACTGTCCCTCAGACCTTGTGGAGGGCCGGACTATATTTTTTGGGGGAAAGATGAACAAATTCCTATGCCCCACAAATAACCCAGAGATGCATTTTAAATAAAAGGACACATTCTACTCATGTAAAAACATGCTGATTCCTGGACCATCCGCAGGCCGGATTTAGAAGGCAATTGGGCCGGATTTGGCCCCTGGGCCTTAGGTTGCCTACCCATGCACTAAGCTCTTCTGAGGCTTTGTGAAAGCTGACTGGTCTGAACTTCCTATTAGCTCCACCCCTGTGAGGGGCTGTCTGTTCTTTTAAAGGGGCCTTGACCTATTCTGTGACTACTGGCTCATGTAGTGTGGAGGTAGTGAGGGATGGATGGGAAGCAGTGGCCTCCAAGCTGGAAGAGTCTGGTAAGACCACAGCCTCTGGTCTGAGTGGTCCAAGTGCAGAGGGTTCCCCCTCTCTGAACCTTCCTCTGATCTGCATGGAATATTGTGGCCAGAAAACTACACCATCACTGAGCACTCTCTCCCCCACCCCCACCCCAATATTCAGTTAGTCACATTTCTGCATCTGCTTTGGAACATTTTCTTTTAATATGTGCAGTTTAATGCACACTTTCTCCTAATACTTGCAGTTCATTGTTTCTGGATGAGAGAACTGCACTGGCAAATTTGGAGAAGCTCAGCTGCCAAAGGAGAGCTGTCTTTCAGTTGGCATACCGTTTCAGGAAATGTAACTTCAGCAGATTTGCATTCACCAAATTCCTCCCCCATCCGTTGTGGCAGGCAGGGTAGGCTGTTGGCCACCCCAGGGGCTCAGACTGTTGGCAACTGCCCAATAGGGCTGACCTGTTATACTGGATGGCACCGTCTAAATATTTTGTTATGATCTGTTTTCTGTGAGGTAATCATGGCTAAGTAGTGGAACCCATACTTTGCAAGCATGAGGTCTCTGGTTTAATTCTGAGCATCTTCAGCTAAGCAGATATCAGAAGCAGCCAATGCTGGGAAAGATTCTACCATGAGATGCAGCTGGGGTGCCACCACTGGTCAGACTATGCAGACTGAGCTATACAAAGCAACTTCCTAGGTGGAGGGTAAACTCCTTGAGAACAAGGACCAGTCCTATGGAACTTTGCAAGATACCATGTGTTAATAGAAAGGAGGAGGAGAAAATATGGATACTGGGGGGGAGAGAAATGGAGAAAGCAATCTTGTCTCTATCACAGTCTGTGATGCCTTTGTATGGATTATGTGGGTGGCCCTACTCATTTCTGGGCTAACCACTTACCTAGCACAAATCCCCATTGAATTCATTGGGATGGACTTCTGAGTTTGTGCTCGTAGTATGGCATCTTAATATCCTTTTATTGAGAGGCCATGCAACTTCATAGCAGGATATGCTACCATGAGTCTTGGGATACAGAACAACTGTCTCTAGACAACTGCAGAGATACCACCTAGGCTGCGTACACACTCCCTGTGACTCTACATCCAGTGAGCTCCTGCCACTGGTTCAGAAAGAAGTGCACACAAGACATTGGCCACAGTCGATATGTATCCTGTATCTGTCCTGTTGTTTCTTATGGAACGATGCATTTGCCACCAAATCCGCTTTGGCCTGAATTGAGAAAAAGATTGACCTAGCTGCATTATTTAAACTGATGGTTGTGTGCACAGCCCTAATAAGCCTTAGATTTGTATTTGAATAAATACATGAAAGAAATGCTTTGTTCCTATAGAATTAATTTTGCACTTATTAAGAATCTAAATGAAATCTGACCCCATCATTCACAACAAATAATATTAAAGCCACTCTGGGAATAACCAAATCAGACTTTGAGCTAACTGTGGAAACTTCATTGCAAGATGCCACTTAACCTCACAAGCTGTTCTTAGTTATTTTGGATAACTGTGGGTAATTTATATGACCACTACAAACACTTCCTATCAGAATATCCCTCTTGTGCAAGTTATAATGTGCTTTAATTCTTCAAAGTGCTTAAATGCTAGCTAAGTAATAGAGGAAATAAGATGACTTATTTTAGGAAAATAAGGAACAACCTAGTACTTAGAGTGGGTCCTTTACTAATCAAAATTCTTTATTTAGCCATTTATTAACTTGGCTTAGCCAGAATTAATGGCTGGGTAGCAACCCCAGTCTATGAACACATGCAATCTGGTGGCAACAACAGCAATTTTGGCATGATTAAAGGCAGAGAGTCAACTTCCCACTTAAATATATGTGTGTTTATATAACAAGAAGGATGGTATTTGTTTTTAAGATCTGAAATGGAGGGTGTGATCCTATGCCTGTTTCCCAGCCAGCCAACCTCGTAATGGGTTGAAAGATCAGTCTGACTGTAACTTCAATATGCCTAAAAAATCTGACATGGAAATGTAAAAGCAAGATGATGTATACAGGTCAAAGTGTTCAAACATCGAACCCAGTATTGTGTATTTTGATATAGGTCAGACTTTTCAGGTATCTAATGCAGTGTTATGAATTCTGACTGGCAACAGCTCTCGGGAATGACCGCTCCCCGCTTAAAACGGGGGGCGCCCTTTGCGTGGATGCGCGCAGCCCCTAGATCTGGAGTGGCTCCAACAGCATAGGCTTGGTTTGCCTTCCCTCAGGTGGGATACCTGGAGGTCTCCGCCTACCTCAGTCAGTTGTCCAATCCCACCTGCGGGAAGCGTTGCCAAGGAGACCAGGCCAGGTAGGGGAGGGATTACCTGCCCACACAATAGAGGGAGGATCTTACCTGGGAATCCTCACTTGGCTCCAGAGCTTCTCCCACCCTACCCACCCTCAGTTAATGTCTTATTTGCAGGTTAACTTTTCTTCACAGGTTTTGCAGGTTAACTTTTCTTCGCAGGTATGCGGGCGCTGCTACGTTAAGGTCGCTGTTAAAGGGCCGGAAAGGAATTTCCCTGCATTGGCAGGTTTCGCCTTTCCCGTAGCAAAACGTCACAACTTTGGCTGTATCAGGCCTTGGGCGGAATCCTTTAGTCCATCTTCCTCTTTGCGGCGGCGATACCAGGGTTCCCCGTTAAAGGGGTTTCTGAAGGGAGGCTTTGACCGTACGCCGAAAGGTCGTCATTGCTCTCCCCTGCGGCGGCGGCGTAACAGGGGTGGCTATCTCTGCTTGAACATATGTTCTCCAGAGCCGGCCCATCCCCCCCCCACACACACTGGATAACCCTGATGCTCCCTAGGTCCCTGGCTGGGGACTGGGGAGAGAGAATGCCCAATGCCTGAGCCAAGGTCTACCCACATTTGAAATTTAATAAAGTTGTGGCCAATTTAATCCCATAGCACGTTGTCATGAGTCGTTATTCCACATGACGAGGGGACCGCGCGGGATCTGGGGACTCCGCCTGTTCACACAATCTCAAGCTGAGATCTTTGAACGAGAGATGGCTCTTTTTGAACCTGGAGTTTTCTGCAAATGCTCTTCTAGTGAAACAGGGACGCGGGTGGCACTGTGGTCTAAACCCCTCTTGGGCTTGCTGATCTTCATCAATGCGAGCAATGGCATTTTTGACACTCTTTTAAGGAACTTGAATGATGGCGGGAGGGGAGAATAATTTGCTGTTATAAAATGTTATGCTCTTTATTTTGTTTAGGCTCATCATGATTTTTATTAGTCTGAAATGTAGATCGTTTATTGATGATGCTGGGATACTGTGCTCTGTAAATCACTTTAAGGACTTTGCACCTTGTGATAAGGCAGGTTATAACTCAAATAGTAACAGAACAATAACAACCATACACGTGCTGAATCATGGCCACAGAAATGAGTTATATAATCTTGGACAAAGTACCGCATCAACTGGGGTGCGCCCCCCATAGCAGTTTATTGTGGATTCAACATTGCCCATGAGTGTGAAATCTGCACAGCTACAATTCCTAGAGTTCCAGAGAAGAGGAATTGATGGTGGTGGTTGTTTTAAATAGTTTTTATTGAAGATTTTCTTGTGTTATAAGACAGGACTGTTTTAACTGCTAAGGAGCAACTTTTAACCCATACATAAGAATCCTGCTGGATCACAGGCAAAGCCTTTGTAACCACTGGCTGGTTTAAAGGAACAAGAAGCAGAATTAAGCATAGTTTCTGGCAAAATAATAGAGATGTCTACAGAGTGCACGAGACTTACACTAAATGCAAACCAAACACACCATGTTTGCATATCGATAGGAACTAATATTGTCTGGTGCAAAAGGCAAATGACCTAGGCACAAGCTACAGTTACAGCCATCTATGGCAAATGGCCCTTCTCTGTTAACAACAGCTGACAGCAGTAACTTAGCCTGACCCTTAGGGAGAGGGATACATTATAGCTCCCAAACCTTTATCCAAATAACTCTGAATTTGGGAGAAAGTTAACTCTGGAAACCACATGTACCATGCCAACCCAAAATCTCTAGGCTTACATTTCTTAAACTTTTTAGAAGGATATACAATGGATTCTAAATTTGGTTGTTTTAATCCAACCATAATGTTAGTTTCTTGAATTCAGACTTTGGGAAAGTAGATCAGATTATTACTATTCTATTGTAAAAAGACAAAAAACAGATACCAGCATAGCTTATGAACAAATAAAAAGGCATTTGTAACATAATACAAGCAAAAGCAAAACTCATCATTGTCATAGAACGTATTTCAAGTGGAGTGAAATGGGTGCAGAGCTGCCCCATTTCTTTTCAGGAGAACCTAAAAACATAACAAAGAATGGCTGAATTTGAGAAACAAATCACCCCTCTTCCTTTTTGGTCTTCCTTTTAGCAAGGTATTTCCATACATAGTCCTGTACCAATATTTTGAACAACCAACTTTCATATTCACCTACTGATTGTTCCACCAAAGATGACCTCCAACATATTTCAGTGAGTTCACGGAGAGTTATTCCCAGGCAATTGTCTGTAGCATTGCAAATTTAGGCTACCAACTTGACCAATTTAAATACTTATTACAACCGGAACCTCTCTCTTTTGGATGGCTATGGTTCAGCTGTTGTACGTTACCCTGATAGGCAGCAGCACACTGAGTATCAGTTCGTGCAAATTTCCTGGTAAACTTTATTAATTTTAAAAGGCACAGTTATTAGTAATCACATTAGCAGGCATATCCTCTGGTATGCAAGGAGATCTCATTAGTTTTGAAGTGGAGGGAAAGCCATGTAAGACTTTGTGGAGAATAGTGTATGTCCTTCTTAACTCATGGCTGATATGCAAACGAGACAAGGATTTATCTAAACAAACAACCCCCAAGTGTCAGTTGAAGGAACTGCCTGAACATTTAGTAAGGGGATGTCAGGGTGGAGCAGCTGTACAGATTTCAACAACAGTGAATTGCTGTTCCTTTTCATCTTCCAATTTATATGACTCTCTGTGGAACCACTAGATAGGTCATGCAGGTACCTTCCTGCTAACTAAAAGCAGGTAATGACAATGCAAATGGAGTGGTCTCACCTGCATGTGAACCAACCCACTGGTCGATGGGAACATGTAGCATCATAAAATGATTTAAGTTGCATGAGCCGATTCTTAGCTAATTATTTTATAGTTCATTGGCATTCACCAAATGTGGGAATTGGAAACCTTAGAGCTACACACTGCCACAATAGTGCAGTAAACAAGAAAGGCTTTGATCAGGCAAATGGTGCAACAGGGCAATTCTGCAGAAGCATCACAATGGCAAAGCATCATGGAGAGTAAAATACAACAAATTAGGCTTGCAAATGCTCCTTCAAGCCAGTGTGCATGGAGAATCACTTCTGTGTGAAAACACTATGAATGCTCTTCCCAGGCACTATCCTTGTCTTGCATTACTAAATGTCCCAATTAAGTGGGCATTGGTTGATGCCAAGTATGAATCAAGAGGTTATCCTGATGGGTATTGCTCTCCTCTGGTTGGATGTATTCTACAACCCTTCATAGGTGAACTTTCAAAGCATCCAAAAGTGGGTTGGGATATGACATGGTAAAATAGGACCAGAGGAAGTTGCCTTATACCAGGAGAGATCATTGATCAGTCGGGGTTGGTATTGACCTACAATATCAGGCAATGCCTTGGCAGGGGTTTTTCAAGCCCTCCCTGGACTTACTAGAGATTTGGGTGTTTACTTGCAATGCATGTGCTCTGTCACCACCCTCCATAACTGTGACTGCTTCACTATGAAACCAAATAGGGTATATGGCAAAATAGTTGTACAAATTTGGTCTTTAAATATAGCTCAGTATTAATTCTCAAAAATGGATGAGAGCTCCATTAACCAACCCTGAATAGATGTCAGGATCATTAGACGCAGAAGGTCTTGAGGTGTTCTCAAAGTTGAAGTGGGACCTCTGTTGAAAAGCCACCCATCTTCTGGGCCTCAAGCACCTTCATCAGCACTCTCTGTTGTTCCATCCTACCCACACAGGATGCTGCTTCCCCCGTTTCTATATATGCTTCTTCTTCTTTCCAGCAGATTGTGTGGCATATCTTGTGAATAGCTCAGGTCCCTGGTCTTGGCCTTTTCTTCCTCCCTAGCCTTCCTGGACCTTTCCTGGTTCTGCAGCACCAATGGTCTGTGATGGACTTCCCTTTGTCTCACCCTGCCTGCTGGGACTGCTTTCTTGGAACTGAACTTTAATTAGTATCCCAGCTATGCCTTTGTCTCATCCCTCAACCAAATTTCTCGGCCAGCTCCCAAACCATGGGTGCATCAATTCATTATGCTGCCCTGCTGCCTGATCACCACAGGCCCACATTCTGAGGGGAGTCACTAGATGATAAGAAGTGCTATGCTCAAACACACTGTCCCCTGTTCCTGACTGATATTCAGGGGCGGCCAGCACTGACAGAACCCTCACTGACAGAATCTTGCAGGGAATCACAGTGTACCTATGGGACAGCCTCTCCTGGTATGTCCCACGGAGGACCTTACGGTCTTCAATCAAAAACATCTTGAAGGTCCCAGGCCACAGGGAGGTTAGGCTGGCCTCAACCAGAGCCAGGGCTTTTTTGGTTGTGGCCCCGATCTGGTGGAACGCTCTGTCACAAGAGACTAGGGCCCTGCAGGACTTGACATCTTTCCGCAGAGCCTGCAAGACAGAGCTGTTCCACCAGGCCTTTGGCCAAGGCACAGTCTGACCCCCTCCTTTGGTAATCCTCATAGAACTCTAGCCCAAAGGTTGCCATTAATTTTGATTCTGAATTGATTTTAGAATGAATTGATTTTAGAATGTATTTGAATTAATTGATTGTGATTTTATGTAAACTGTGTTACTTTTACTGTTGTTAGCCACTCTGAGCCTGGCTTTGGCTGGGGAGGGGAGGATATTAAAATATTATTATTATTATTATTATTATGAGCCCAGCAGATATGAATTGCTAAATCTCTCCTTGCTCCTCGAGCTCAATAGCTGTGTGACCTACTTCTCTTTAGTTGTGTACAGACAACACATTTAAAGCACATGTTTCCTCCCTCCAAAAGAATCCTGGAAATGGTAGTTTACCCTGCCCTTAACAAGCTATAGTTCCCAGGATTCTTTGGGGGAAGTCATGTGCCTTTAATTTGCTTCAAATATATGGTCTGTATGTCCATTCCCTACCTGCTCAGGCTGTTTTCTTGGAAGTGAACTCATAACCACCCCAATTACAGCCTCATTCCTCAGCCTGGCTCCCTCTAGATCTCTACAATAGTACCTTTGCTGTACACATCCCCAGTGCCAGGCAATTGATTAATCTGAAGTATAAAACAGCCAGTTTGATGGGGTAAACTTATTATTATTATTAATCAAACAGAATGGAAATATATGAATCTAAAAGAGAAGGGGGAGGGGGAAAGGAAGAGGCACTTTGGGGTATGTTACACAGATGAAGTAATTTTGCCCATAGCCTGGTCATTACACTTAAGTTAATCACATTTTTATCTTCCAGGCACCATGAGGAGTTCACAGAGAGAGATGAATGGGCAGGAAAACAGCATATAGAGAAAGGGCAGCACACAATGGCATTTATTTGCTACAAAGAACATATTTGCAAAGCAGTCAATGAATATCTGTTTTTCTAGTGCTTTCTCTTTCATTTAAACCCACCATTTAGATTCTTGATACGAAATCTAGTGTCTTCCAAAGTTTTCTTACTTACCTGCTGCATTTTATTCTTTCTTTCTGAAATGTTAAACACAGTGGCGTAGCATGGGTTGTCAGCATCCGGGGCAAGGCAAGTAATTTGCGCCCCCTAACCCGTGGATTTGCGCCCCCCTAACCCTAACCCCCAGATGTTGCACCCGGTGCGGCCGGGCCCCCCCCCCTGCATCCCCCACGCTACGCCACTGGTTAAACATTCATTTGAGGGGGATATAAAATACTTTGTATTAATCATGTCCGCTACGTCATTGGTACTGCAGCACCTTGAATTTCTCTTAGAAGAAATCCTAAATCCTCTTATACCAGCAGAAGCTGATATTATTTAAACTCTCTACTTTTAAGTTGGAATAGAAAAGGGGATTGTCATAGCTGTTGTGGGGGAACAAAATCAGAAATCTGTAAAGGAGATACACAGTGCCACCTTGTGGCGATGAGTTTATTCCAATACTACTGTAGGAACTTTATTGAGTGTTAAATGCAGTATCTTTTTCCTTAGCAGCACTTTGACGCTCTATATCGTATAATAATAAAGTGACTTCTGGTCCATGAAAGTGTATGCCAGAAGATATGTATTAGTCTTTAGTGTAACAAAAGACTCCCCATTGTTTTTGTACTGCTACAGACTATTTCAGCATTTATTCTTCTGCACATCTACGGAGCATGCATTTTATTAAGCCAGACCTAAACCGAATCTGTAACATCAGCTTGCGCTGAGTGTAATTTTCACCTTCTCTTCAATGTTCATGATATGAACTTGGCTCACTAGAATGTTATTTCTTTATAGGAAATTTACAACACAACAAAAACACAGTCATTCCGGGGAATGGCTTGAGGAACAAGCTTGCTAATCCCGGAATGTACATATTTCAATCATTATGGTACCTTATGATAGTTATATCATCTGTTTGCCAGGTTAGCTAGTAGTAATAACATAATAAAATGTTGATATATGCTCCCGAGAGCCATGGACCGTCTGGTACAGTATCTGACAACGAGCAATAAATAATCTGAAAGTTACTCCATTAATTTGTTCCACTTAATCACTCCTGGATAAGAAAAACATTTTGAAGACAAGAACAGTCACGGCTTGCATGTGTTGTCTGATGTTGAAGCAGGAACAAATTGTGGCCCTGCAGACATAAAGGAATATTATATCCATCTGCTATTCCGGTACCTTTTTGAAGTTAAGCACTGAGGTATTATTTTTAATATTTTTAGTCACAAGATTTTAGATTAATTCATAGATTTGTGTCTTTAGGTCTCAGTTCAGTAGCAGAGGAAACAGGAGTGTTTGGGTGGTGTTCTGCAGGAGTATTGGCCTTCTGGATCTGCAGAAGCCAATTGTAGAGGGAGACGGATGCTGCACACAACATCTGCCACTGCATATCTGGGAACACCTGCCCTGTGGCACCATTTTGGTCCACCTAAGCGGGAGTCAGCACTATCAAAACCTTCATGCCAACGCTGGTCTGCTGTTGGGGGCAAAACAAAAGCCCTTTAAATATAACAGCTTCTGTACACACACACATATGGCAGAAGAAGAAGAAGAGTTTGGATTTGATATCCCACCTTTCACTCCCTTTAAGGAGTCTCAAAGCGGCTAACATTCTCCTTTCCCTTCCTCCCCCACAACAAACACTCTGTGAGGTGAGCGGGGCTGAGAGACTTCAGAGAAGTGTGACTGGTCCAAGGTCACCCAGCAGCTGCATGTGGAGGAGCGGAGACGCGAACCCGTTTCCCCAGATTACGAGACTACCACTCTTAACCACTACACCACACTGGCAGGAAGTGGCAGTCTCCATCTTCTTTACTACATGTGCATTTATAGGCACATCCAACACGTTCTTCAATGTGTATAAGCGCATATGCGCAGGCAGCGTTCCACCCCACTAGGAATCATGCTTTTTCAGGGTTCTCAACTGAGTGGGGCTCCGCCTCTGCCCATAAACATGCATGCTTGCAATCTACCGATGAATGCTACCACACGGGTGGCACTGTGGTCTAAATCATCGAGCTTCTTAGGCTTGCTGATTGGAAGGTGGGTGGTTTGAATCCCTGTGATGGGGGGAGCTCCTGTTGCTCTGTCCCAGCTCCTGCCATGCTAGCAGTTCAAAAGCACACCAGTGCAAGTAGATAAACAGGTACCGCTGTGGCGGGAAGGTAAACAGCATTTCTGTGTGCTCTGTTTTCCGTCACAGTGTCCCGTTGTACCAGAAGCAGTTTAGTCATGCTGGACACATGACCTGGAAAGCTGTGTGTGGACAAACGTTGGCTCCCTCAGCCTCAAGCGAGATCAGTGCCGCAACCCCATAGCTGCCTTTGACTGGACCTAACTGTCCAGGGGTCCTTTACTTTTAACTTTTACCACTGGTAGTGTGTGAACCAAGGAAAAATGGAACGCCAACTTCATGTCTGCATTTCAGTGGAATCACTGGCAAAGTGGCCTTTGGTTTAATTTAACCACCCAACATTCTGTACGAACCTTTTTTTGCAACACAATAACTGTTGAACCCTGAGATGTCAACTGGTACACACCGTCAGGGCACAACTCTACTTTCATCTTTGAATGTCAGCTCCCCCACACCTCCATTCAAAGGGAAGAGGATAAAGTAAAATGGAAAGGGTTGGATTCAGACTAAGTTAGTCACACTTTAAGTCCCATTGAAATAAATATGAAAAGTTAGCAACAACTTAGTTAAGTTCCACTGATTGTTCTGGATCCAGGCTGGTGCAATATTTTCATTGAACACTGTTCTGCATTTCAAGAATAAACCTCAGCTTGACCCCCCAACAATTTTCATTGGAAGAAATAAAGATGTAAACATTTTCCAAAGGGTTAGGAGTGAAACCTCTCAAAGGTTGGCAATCACTAGCATGGCATAAGGTATCAGTCAAAACAAGTAGCAATCTTTCTGGTAAAGACATAAAGTGACTCATTAACTAACACTTTGCTTTATAGCATCCTTTGAAAGGCATCTTTATGTTTTAGAACTTCAAAGCTTGTAATGAGGGGTGAAATGGATTTCTAATGAGTAATAAATCACAGCTTTCCAGTTCCTATAAAAGTTAATGAACGAATTATAGATGCGCAGAGGTTATGGAGGTAAATCCAGGTTATTTCAATGCAGGGTGAACAGAAAACCACACCAAAAATCAGAATACATGCTTGGAAGCGCAGGCCAAATTCTGCCACAATATGCTATAAGCTAAAACCTGATGTTGTCCACTTAGACCTTTCCTACATATTACCAACAATTATATCACATTATTTCCATCAATAAAAGAACAACTTAAAATGAATCTTTAAAAGATAATGGGAGTAGTGTCCCCAGCACCCAAGCAAGGACATTTCTACCCTAAGGCTTATGCTCCACCATGGGTTTTTAGGGATACAACAATCTCTTTTCCCTGGAAAGGGTGTGTGTGAAAATTCCCCAGCGCAGATCCCCAGGAAAGACAGAAGCTTAACAGCCTTTAGAGGGCGAGGGGTTTTAGACAGACACGTCTATTACTTTGGTTGTGAAACAATTAACATTTTTCATGTTCTCACCTTTCCATGTTTTATGACTGCTTCTACATTCCTGTTATGCTTCTACATCCCAGATACTATTATTCATTATATGAAAGTAACACCAGCTGAGCGGCATTGGCTGAGTAAAGTAACAGCCATCTAATGCTGGAAACTTGAGCAGGCATAACAAACATAATGCAGAAAGCAATTTACTTTGCTGCAAAACCCAGCACTTCTTTATATGGTACCATCTTCAAGCGTAATTCTATGGGCTGTTGGAAACCACACTCTGCATTTGAGCATTATCTATTAATAGTTTATCAATATTATGTGTAACATTAGCCACAGGCTGAATCACTTATTTTTATCTGTTCTCCCATAAGAAAATGAGAGCTGCACTTGAATCAGAAAAAGGTAGAGAGATCCTACAGTTCAATGAACACCAGGTGAGTTATATTTTAAAAGACCAAATTGTGATTCATTATTTCAGTATTCCTAACCTTTGCTCTCAAAAGATACCCAAGAGCTAAAATACAGGGAAACATTAGGTGCTAAATCTTCTCACCTTGTGATTCACTGATGTAATAAGGCAATTGAATTCATCACAACAACAAATAGCCATAGGCTGAACATTAGATTTCGGATGTAGCAGATACGTAAATGAATGCGTTCTACACAAGCCATTGCCCGATAAAGTAATGACTAATAAACTAATCATTTCTTAGCTTTCTTCTTTGTTGGGGTCATGGCATATACAGCTGGCTGGTAGGTGGTGTTCTGAGTCAGATGTGAAAACATGCTAACAGTGGACTCCTCTGCATTCTTGTTCAGAAGCAAGTCCCACTTTGTTGAGAACTCAGTCTCATGAAAGTGTGCATAGGATTGAAGATGTCAAGTGCAATCCTATACATATCTACTCAGAAGTTCCATTGAATTCAGTGGGACTTCTTCCAGGTAAGCAGCTAGAGGACTGCACCGTAAGGATACTTAATGCAACCTAAATAAATCAAGTCAAGTGAAATCACTACAGCCAGGTGACAAAACTCGATTTAATTTTGTGTGTGAAAATTTCCGAAATGGTAATAAGGTTGATTAATATGTATGGGCCGAATGTGGATTCTCCAGATACGTTTTATCAATGTTTTAGTCATCTGAGTCAAAGTACATATGATAAACTTATAACAGGAGGTGATTTCAATGAAATAATTGATCCTAACCTGGATAGAAACACGCCTTCACACACACAAAAAAGATTCATTAATTAGAGAAACTCTCAAAAAGTACATGCAAGAGTTGAATCTGGTTGACCCTTGCTGCTTAAGGCATCCTACCGAAAGGAAGTTTACGTTTTATAGTCAAGTACATAAAAAATGTTTTAGGTTGGATTTTTTCTTAATATCAGCATCCTTGTACCATCAAATTCAAGACTGTGATATTGATGCATGTTGTGTATCTGATCACAGTGCAATTAGCTTGGATTGGAAAGATAAATAAATGATCGACAATGAAAATATAGAAAGTTAATCCTGGGTTTTCGAAACGTGAACCTGATTCCCATAAGGCAGGGAACTCATGGTTCTGAAGAAGTTTCAGGGTTACAGCTCCCATCATCCTTGGCTATTGGCCTCACTGGTGTGGTTGGTTGGGAGATGGAATCCAACAACATCTGGAGGACCACAGTGTCACATGTCCCTAAAGACATGATGACTGTTCCTAAGCCATATGTTTTTTAAAAACAGAAAATAAAGGTAGAAGAGGTGGGTGCATTAAAAGAAGCAAGCAAGAAGAAAGAAACAACAAAACAAAAAAGAAACACTAAAGATGGATAAGAACTTTTCTGAAAGCATAGGGCTGTCATTCAAAATTTACCCCAAGATCACACAAAGCCACAGACAGCAAAAATCAATGTGAACATCACCTAAACTATTGCACCAGGCACTCCCTTGTTAATGAATTGGCATTCTTCCCTACCAACACAATAAGCCAGAGACACTGTAACATATCAGATGCCCCGAGGAAGGAAATTAGTTCCAATAAACTGAAAAACAACAATAAAGACTGTTGAAATGAAAAAAAGGTAAAGAACTGGGCACTGACGTTCAGCAGGTAGGTCCATCCTATTTTACTTCACAAAGGTAACAAAGGAAGTACAGTGGTGCCTCGCAAGACGAAATTAATTCGTTCCGCGAGTTTTGTCGTCTTGCGATTTTTTTCGCCTTGCGAAGCACGGTGTCGGGAAAGTTTTGGAAAAGCTTCAAAAATCACCAAAGTCTTTAAAAACCTCAAAAAAGGCTACCACACTGCGTTCTATGAGTTGCTCCTCGAAGTCAAGTCGCAACTGTATTAACGGTGTTAAGAAAAAGGAAACAAACTTGCAAGACATTTCCGTCTTGCGAAGCAAGCCCATAGCGAAAATCGTCTTGCGAAGCAGCTCAAAAAACAAAAAACCCTTTCGTCTAGCGAGTTTTTTGTCTTGCGAGGCATTCGTCTTGCGAGGTACCACTGTAGTAGTATTTACAAATGACCTTACATAATCTGGGTGTTTGTATGGTGCATGTATTCACCCTTATACATGGGTGCCCCATGTAGCAAGAAGGCATTGTGATAGGCCAGCTGTGGAACTTCTGGCCCTGCTATGTCACACATGTATAGAAAGGACCCCCACCCCCTCATCCTCCCCCTCTCCTGCTATTGCTTTCCTTGGAAGGTGCTCAGAGGTGAAACATTTATTGTTCTTTAATTATGATGGTCGAAGCACACATGATCCGGTCACAGAATTTGTTCAGTCTTTCCCACCTGAACTTTGATGACAGGTAAGAAAGTCACACCGCTTGTCTCCTACACCTTTAATGAGTATTTCAAGGGAGATAAGTTGGCAGCTACAGAAACAAAAACTGAACAGAAGCACAGGTGAGATATCAGTTCATCAGTTATAAACACCTAGCAATGGGCTTTATCTCTAATTTGCCTTTCACTGCCAGTTACAGTTTTAAAGCTTTATGAGAACAATCTTATTTATTGCTGATAATGGAAAATGAGTAACAAGGGGTGTGTGGGTGGGTGTGCAGATTTACTAGGAGTCCCATAAAATTCCACGATATTGACGTGGCTATTTGTTGGGATTATTAGAGGTCAGTGAGCATCACCTGCCTAATGGGTAGAAATGCCCTTTGAATAGTAGTCATGGAAATATTATAGGCTCAAACCGGTCCACACGTGCTGTAGAGGGAGGTGAGGGGCAGATGGGGCTTGTCAACCTGGGAAGGAAGCCCATCTAGGAGAAGGAAAATTCTGATCCTAAACCTTCACCAGTACCAGATTACCAATTAGGCAAGGTAGGCCCTGGCCTATGGGCCCCATGCCTTTTAGGGACCCTGCAACAATGGATCAATATAATATTGATTTGGGTTCTTAAGAGTGTTGGTAGGAAAAATTAAAAAAAAATGTGTCAGGGAACAATTTGAGAGGGGGTTCTAAGATTTCCACAGGGTTTAATTCATCACTGACCTCCACTGCATTGCAGGATATCATTGAGAGAAGAAAAGGCTAAGGAGTGAACCCTACACAAATCCGAAGTGAAGTTCCTAAGTCGGTTGGATGGCACTCCTTCGACAACTCTTGCAGCCAATCTGGTGCCAGACATATTGCTCTGCTTTCCTTTGAACCACAGCAGTGAGGTCAAGAGGGGAGGGGGGTCTTGTTGTCTGGGCAGCCCAGGACCTCCATACACACTGCCTAGGCTTGCAACCCAGGGAGGTGACTTCAGTGCTGCAGACACAGCCATTTGAATTCACCCCCAGAGGCACACTCCATTGTCTCTCAATCCGGTCTATTGCAGCACAGCATCCACACACATTGGAAACCCCATGCAGCCTCCCTCCCCTCTCTCTCTTTCTGTGTGTGCCCCATCCATCTGGAATATGAGGAATAATAATATTGACTTACTTTAGAGTCATTTTAAAGATTACACCTAGGTGCAAATGAAGTGTTTTAAAAGCACTATACAAATGTTAAGTGCGTATTATTAGTATATAATTTTTATACCTGTATACCAAAAGTTGTTTCTTTAGTTGGCTGTTTCATTACACAAGCAGTGCACGTCTACTCAGAAATCAGTCATAATAAGTTCAATGGGACTAATTCCCAGGTAAGTAAATATATAGTTGCAACCACAGATTCATACTTGTGTTTAGAGAAATTTAAGATGAGCATAATCAAATGTCTTTTCTGGTGCTGTATGGAAGTAGGAATAAGGGACAGGGCACTTTTGCAACCTGTTGCATATTTTTTTAAAAAAATGCTTGCACCTTCGCCACACATGACTGTGGATCTCCTCATATGACACTGTCACACAAGACAAAGCCATAAGTGGAGCCGCATTGAGAGAGAATGACAGACCCCTACTCCACAGTATTTGGTTTTTAGAATATTTACACCACAGTGAGAACTCATTGACTGACAGCCATTGATTTTCAACAGGGCTAAAATGTCAGTTTTAAGTAAATTACTCTGACTTCAGAAAGGCATTTCAGTTTGAATATACGGAGTCAGTCTGAATATATGGAGTTCAACATAGTGAATTCATATACAATTGTTTTTTAGATTGCAAAAGAAGGACCCTAGGGCCCTCATACCTATGGGACCACCTCTTCTGGTCTGCCCCACGGAGGACCTTACGGTCTGCTAACAACACCTTGAAGATCCCGGACCCCAGGGAAATTAGACTGGCCTTGACCAGAGCCAGGGCCTTTTCGGCCATGGTCCCAGCCTGGTGGAATGCTCTCCCACAAGAGACCAGGGCCCTGCAGGATTTGACATCTTTCCGCAGGGCCTGCAAGACAGAGTTGTTCCACCAGGGCTTTGGGCAGGATGCAGTTTGACTTACTTTCCTTTGTATAAAACAAGCCCGAAGGAGGCCTCCAACCCATTCACAGGTCATTGTATGATCAGTGGAAACAGTTGGTCCTGGCAAGTATTAACCTCTCTCAGTTCCAGCCTGATAATTGCCACCTACCCAGATTTTAACCTGTCTGAATTAATTTTAAGATGTGTTTTAATTAATTGATGTCTGTTTTTATGCATATTGTGTTATGCATATTTTTATGATGTTAGCCACTCTGAGCCTGGCCTTGGCCTGGGAGGGTGGGATACAAATAAAAATTTATTATTTTTTATTATTATTGAGGACATGGGAGGAAAACAAAACTCTGATATGTCACTGAGTCCTTGCAGCAGCCACCACAATATGCAAAATGCTCCTTGGGAATGGGGAAGTGGTCTTGCTATGATTGCTTAAGTCCTGTTGATTTTGGACTATATTCTTTTGCAAACTAAAAAAGAGAGTAACAGATTAGGCTGAATCAGTGAGCTACTAATATTGCCATGCTTTTGCAGTTCGTTGACCATGGCTGATCTAAGTACCAGGCAAAGGTCACATAGCGTAGTGGGAATCCAGACTTTGAAACCCTGAAAAGGGGAGCAGATGTGCTTTAATTATAATCAGATTTGCTTCTAGTGCCATATTTATTTATGCACTTATTTATTATTGAGCTTACTGTGCTAATAAAATCTCATCCCATTGACCTCACAAACCAAAACAACCCAGAAGACGTTAAATGAGAAAACAAATCACGTGTGAACAATACTAGACATGTGAACAAAAGTCCCGGGATAAAAAGCCAGTGGATTTTCATGCTGGCTAAGCTTCTTCCCAGGAGCTTTTCTCCTGAAGCACCATCCCCTCAGAGCAAGACAACTTGGAAACAAATGATTGTTTAATAAATTCTGGAGTTGGGGATCTCTCTACCACCCACTCTGTGCCCCCACCTCTCTCACTTTCAGAGGTCATGGATGAGAAGGGGTTCCGGGCAAACCCTATCCCCTAACCTATTGGGATTCTGCACAGTCCATTGTATGTTGCTTACAAAGTGTAAGATTTACAGGAACAATAGGGAACCAATCCTCCCCACATGTATACGATGTAAGTTTGTGTGCTACCAAATGGCCTGTTTATTGAGCATTCATCCTGATTTGATTGCAGGAAAGGTAGATAATGTTGCATCAAAGCAACTGCTATACTAAACGTTCCACTACACATTCCTGTCTCTGTTCTTATTGGGGGAGTGTGATTATTTGAGGAAGCACATTTATCATTCTTGTTACTGCATTTAAATCCCACGCATGAATTCCTTTTTTGTTACGTTATTCAACGTGTTTGCTCTAGGCGCTGTGTGCAATATAATAATTGTAATCCTCTTCCACATTTGCACTTTTGCTTGGAGTGTTGGACTATGACCAAGGAGACCAGGGTTCAAATCTCCACTCAGCTATGACGCTCCCTAGGTGATCTTGAGTCAGTAGTAGCCCAGCCCCACTCAAAGGGTTATTGTAAGGTTAAGATGAGGAGGTGCAGAATCATGTATGCCAGCCTGAACTCTTGCAGGGAAAGACAGGATACAAATTTAATACAAAACAAACAAACATTATCCATCAGTACAGTTGTACGAGTACCTTGGTTTTCAAACAGCCTAGTTCTCGAACATTTCGGCTCCCAAACGATCGAAACCCAGAAGTGACTGTTCCAGTTTACGAATGTCCTTTTGGAAGCTGAATGTCCGATGGGGCTTCTGCGCCCTCCAATTGGCTGCAGGAGCTTCCTGCAGCCAATCAGAAGCTGTGCTTTGGAAGTCAAACACTTTGGAAGTCAAACGGACTTCCGGAACTGATTTCGTTCGACTTCCAAGGTATGACTGTAATCTTATTCAGACAATGTGGAATATAAACATAATAGATATTTTTTTTAAAAAAAAATCACCCATCAACCGTTCAGACTACTTTATTACTTCTGTTGTAAGCAAATTGCCCTGAAGATGGGGGGAATCTACCATATTTTTCTGTGTATAAGACAATGTTTTTTGCTTTAAAAAAATTAGTCAAAAAATGGGGGTCATCTTATGCATGGATGGTGAATGCACAGGAGTTTGGGCTGGGGCTCTTGAAATATGGCAGCCCTAACTTTGGCAATCCTATCTATTTTAAAATATTGATTTCTTAGTTTGGGGTTCAAAAAAAATAGGGGTCGTCTATGGAAAAATACGATATCTGACTCTGTAATTTTTGACAAAGCTGTTATTATTTGAAATTATTTACATTCTTCTGGAAGGTATGACATCACCACTGGACAAGGAATTCAGCCCCTTATATTATAATCCCTTTTACAAAAGGTGGCTGAAGGCAACATCAATTGTAGTAGACAGCAGCAGTTGGGGGTCTTGCTTGCTGTTTGGCCACAGGGGGATTCACTCTCCTATGCTCAGTCATTGCTCATCTAAGGAGCTTGAAGCAAGAGAAAAGGCTGCTTGCTCATAATCTGCTATCTTTAGAAGGGGTGGCACGAACCTATCACTGTTGTGTGCAGCAGTATCAGAGATGAGCAGCCTGTGCTGACAACAGAGTGTCAGGTCAATTTGCACACTTAATCCCAGAGTCCAGCAGGAATACACAATGTGCAAATGCACAAACATATTTCTCTTGGCCAAGGCAGGGCTTCAGAAATACTATAAAGCTTTTGATAAGCTTGTGAAAGAAATAATACCAAATACCAAATTGATCTCTTGGACCATTTATCTGTTGACAGCAATAGTTTGGGTTTTGTTTCGTTCTTGCACAAAGCATTATCTTACACCTGTTTATTTAAACGTTTTAACACTACTTTCTATCAGTTTCCCTAGAACATTCTTTAAAATAGTTTGCCTGTAATTTCCAGGAAAAACTCCTGGATTCCTTTTTAAAAATTAAAGTTACATTGATCACTTTCCAGTCCTCAGTGATGGAGGCAGACCTTAGGGACAAGCTGCTTATTTTAATTAGAAGATCAGCAATTTCACATTTGAGTTCTTTAAGAATACTCAGGTGGATTTCATCTGGTCCTGGCACTTGATGGTTTTTATTTTGTCAATTAGACCTAGAACTTCATCTCTAGTCACCATTATTTGCCTCAGTTCCTCAAACTCTCTTCCTGCGAAAGTTAGTTCAGGCACAGAGATTTGTACAGTATCTGAATACTTTTGTTTAAGGAAGACATTGCCTAATAATACATATCTACAAGTACAAACCTGCCAACCTAGCAGTTCAAAAGCACAAAGTGCAAGTAGATAAATAGGTACTGCTCCAGCGGGAAGGGAAACAGCGTTCCCATGCGCTGCTCTGGTTCTCCAGAAGTGGCTTAGTCATGCTGGCCAGAAGACCCGGAAGCTGTACGCTGGCTCCCTCGGCCAATAAAGCGAGATGAGCGCCGCAACCCCAGAGTCGTCTGTGACTGGACCTAATGGTCAGGGGTCCCTTTACCTTACAAATACAAAGCAGAATTGTCCCTGTAACTTTTGTAAAGGTTAAACTCACAATATATGCAATATATTCTGCCTAGCACAATCTCAGCTTTTGTTGATGGAAAGTAAGCTTCCAGCTTTCTCAGTTTTGGAAAAGTGTTTTTAATTTGCTACAAATGACAAAGAAAAACTAATCAATGACCAATTCAGTGTTGTTGTTAAAAAAATCATTATGATAAGCTCTCTTATGTGTTTAAAATATAACATCACACAAGATAAGACTTCTAATGACTAGTTGTGATTTTAATAAAATTAAGTCATTTTAGTGATAGCTACAAAGTAACACCAGGGTGCTTTTTTTTATGAACGAATATCCAAAGATAATTTCTTATTTCATGGACGTGTGTAAAAGCTGCCACCTTGTGTCAGAACACAGAAAGTGGGAACTTTCATATTTTCTCTTTCTCTCTTGTACTTTGCCGTGTTCCCTTGAAAGAATTTGACTGCAGACATTTCAATGCCCATCATGTTCTCCTAAACAATTCTCTGATCTATTTTAGGAGTGGACATTCATTCAACAGTTTATCAGTAACCCTCAGATTATCTTCTCCATAGAATCCAGTTTCCAGCTGAAAACTAAAACTTTATAAAATCCAAAATCCCTTTCATTTCCCAGTATTAGTTTCTTCCCACAGTGCACATGGATACAGATATTCCTCACTCCCTACATTTTGTTCAATTAACTTACTCTGAAGTATTAGGAGCCCAATCTCCAAAGGTTTACTCTAAAATTCATTGCAATTCCCTACTTACAACGTAAAAACACTGGGGCGCCAGTCCTTTCCCACTTGTCAGTCACACCAACCATGCTTCACCCTCATTAGTCACATCACTGGAAGGCGAGAGCAGGTTTAGTTCTTGCTGGAAAACTGGGAAGAACACATTTGCTGAAATCTCAGTAAATAGCATGCCCAGTCACTGTGCTTTCTTTCTTGAATCACGTCATTTAGCAATGCCCATTCTAGTCTGCTCCTCTCTAGCTTTTACACGCTTCTGCTATAGTCCTGAAGTATCAGCAGTCCCGAACAGCAGAAGTTCCAGTGTTTCAAGAATGCCATATGGCAGCCGTCTCTAAAAGCCTTTAAAACAAAAACACCCTGTAGTCGGGAGGGCAAAGGAGCCACACAAGGGAGGTGTGTGCCTGCTTGGACCAGGCATCTACAGTGGTACCACGGGTTAAGTACTTAATTCGTTCCGGAGGTCCGTTCTTAACCTGAAACTGTTCTTAACCTGAAGCACCACTTTAGCTAATGGGGCCTCCTGCTGCTGCCGCACGATTTCTGTTCTCATCCTGAAGCAAAGTTCTTAACCTGAAGCACTATTTCTGGGTTAGCGGAGTCTGTAACCTGAAGCGTATGTAACCTGAAGCGTATGTAATCTGAGGTACCACTGTACTGTTAATTGGTGACTGCAAGGTACCCCATCCCACTTATGATGTTTATTAATCTTTATACCATATTTGGGCCTGGTAACCCATCAAATTGCCTTCATGGATCACTGCCTTGTCGTGGTGAAGGGGCTTGAATAACTCCAAGAAGCTATGAGCTATGCTGTGCAGGGCCACCCAAGATGGACAGGTCATAGCTGAGACTTTAGACTAAATGTGATCTACCTGGAGAAGGAACTGGCAATCCACTCCAGTATTTTGCCAAGAAAATTCCATGGACATAAAAAAGGAGAAGCTTTGGGAAGAAGGTGAGATTTTTCAAGGTATGCTCTGGTTCATGGGGTCACGGAGAATCGAACATGACTAAGACGACTAAACAACAAACCCATCAAATAGAGGCCTCCTCTAAATGTCAAGCATTTGACAACGCTTCCACAAAACATGGCAATGGATTTGTAGGAAAATGCACTATACAATAGTGCATATCACTCCATGGCCAAATATATGTTGGTCCTTATTCACTAAAGTATATTTATGCAGCATATTGTTGCATGCTGTCCCATTCTCCAAGGGCTCAGGCATACAACCTCCCCTCCCCCCCAAAAACAAAAACACCCCCTCATAACTGTATTTATACTGAGGCTAAGGACTCTGGCTGGAAATCCAAAGCTGCTAGAGCCAACATGCTCCATATATCATCAAGCCCTAAAACCTGGAAAATAATAAACAAACCAAAGCTGCAAGCTATCAGTTATTAGAAGATCGATTAGTTATGATTTGTTTATATATTGCTGGTAAGGAAACTAGCTGAGGGAGTGTTATGTCCTAAGCTTGGATCCTAGAACAATAGGCAGGTAGGATCCTAGAACGCAACAACGTGATTGACCTGCAGGAGCAGCCCAATCTGACCCCAGGAGGAAGTTAATCAGCCTATTAGGCTGGTAGGTTACTAGGATGCAACAACTGATTGGCTTGCAGTAGCAGCCCAATCAGGCGCCAGGAAGGAAACATAATCAACCAATCAGACGGTACTCATTGTGTAAATAATGTATATAAAGCCTGAGGTTTTGGGGAAAATTCAATCACTGTTCATATGAGCTGAAATAAAGAGCATGAAATTACTACTCGATTCTGAGTATATTTCACTGGCGATGAAGGTGGGATCCTGCTGAGCTGACAGCACCACACCGCACCCCCGCTGCCGACCGCACCGCTGCATCCCACCGCACATCTAGGCTCCAGCTCCAGGACCCAAGGGACCCAGAATGGCAACCGACAGCAGCTTCACGGCGTTCAAACCAGCTTCAGGAGACTGGAAAGTGTACGCCACCTGGTTTCAGTTCCTCCTAGAGGCAAAAGACGTCACCGACACCGCCAAGAAGAGGGCAACCTTCAGAGTCTGCGGAGAGGAGATGTTCGAAATCGCCTGGGCTCTCCTTGCCTGGGATAATTTATTTATTTATTCATGTTCAGGGTGACAGACTGCTGTTGTGGGTCTTGCTCTGCCCCTCAAGGTGGGAGACAGGAGAGAATTGGGTGCTGTAAGGTATTTTGCTTGTAGGATTCCCACCTCTGCCTCTGTTTGCTCCCACCCCCTTTTGCCTCCAGGCTTTGTTTATTATAATATGAGTTAATGAGTACTGTGTCTGTTGACTGGTTGGCTTCAGTGGGAATGTGTGCTGCCTCAGGGTCTGTTGGTAGAACCTGCCCCTTCCCACCCCTGGTGAGAGATGGGAGGGAAAAGTGAGATAGGAGTGGCTTGAAGCATGGTTTTTCTGCTTCTTGCCGTAGGATTACCGTATTTTTTGCACCATAACACTCACTTTTTTCCTCCTAAAAAGTAAGGGGAAATGTCTGTGCGTGTTATGGAGGGAATGCCTACGGGTGGCATGCCTATGGATTTTCCTCCTCTAAAAACTACGTGCGTGTTATGGTCGGGTGCGTGTTATAGAGCGAAAAATACGGTAATTGGCATTCCTAATACATATCCAGTGCAATTGTTTCATATTTTGTGATTTTAATATCTCAGGAGTCACCAACCTTCTGCGACTGAACCATAATCCCCAGATTCCAAGCTTTCATTTAAGGAAAAAAGAAGGAACCCACATGTTTCTAGCATTTTTATGACCTCTGAGATACGAGGCAAAAAGCAGATACAATTCTTCTCAACAACTTGAGAGTTTTTTAGTGAGAAATGAGCCTTCGACATATGAAGAATCATGATGAATGCTGGATCATAAGGTACAGACACCATTCTTTTCATTCTTTTGTAGAAAAAATTATATATAGGATATATGAGGAGTCCTTTGATATATGAGGATTTGTGAAGAATGGTGAAAGACACATACACAGAGAAAAAATCAATAGCATATGATACCTGTTTCCTTCTTTTTTATTATTCAATGTTTACTGCACTGAAACAATAACACGAGCAAGAAGAAAAAGAAATGGTCACATCTAAGGAAGGGAGATGCAAACACAAGGAAACCAATGAGCACAGCGAGAGGTCTGCTTGATGCTTCTGCCCCAGCAGTTCCTGTTTTATTATTTATACATTTCATTTATGAACCATGTTCCATGAAACATTCTGAAGTGATTGAGAAATATAAACAAAACAAAACAAAAACATTTCCAAACTATTTCAAATCCAGTTCCTGTGGCTGAAGAAACAAAGTCTTGCTCAGTTTAAAAAGTGGCTTAACCCTTCTGCAGTGGAAACTTCCATGCTGAAGACCACAGGAAAAGATGACATTCTGTGTGAGGCTCTCTCCCTCATGCCCTTTTGTCTCTTGTATGGATCTGAAATATACTCAGAGTCGCAAAGTGATTTCATGCTCTTTATTCAGCTCATAGTGGTGAGGAGGAATGAATGAAAGTCCCCTCAAAGTATCTGCTTTATATACATTATTTACACAATGGGCTGCACATGATTGGCTAATTCCAGAATTCTACTGTAAGCCAGTCAGGTTGTGGATTCACTTCTATCTGGAGCATGATTGGGTGGTTCCTGCCAACCAATCATACTGCTGCATTGTTCTAGGACCAATCAAACTGCTGCATTCTGAATCCTATTGTTCTAGGACCAATCAGACTGCTGCCTTTTGGATCCTATTGTTCTAGGACCAATCAGACTGCTGCAGTTTGGATCCTATTCAACTCAGTACATAACAGGATCACAAACTACTCACCCTGATTCCGCCTCCTCCCTGCCCATCAGTCATATACAGCACGGTCAGATTTCTTGTTTGGGCTTTCCTTCCTCAGGACAGGAGCATGACCACACCCATGGGTCCCCGGTCTACTTACCTCTTCCACTGTTGTGCCCCTGTGATTCGGAATGGGGGAGTCCAGCACATTTACAGCAGGCTCCCCTTTACAGACCTTTCTTCAACATATGGATGGGGCAGGGGGGATGCAACAGTTTAGGCAGGGCCAGCAAGCAAGGTCCTGCTCTCTTCTAGTAAATTACAGCTGCATGGAGGAAGTGCCTGAATACGTCTAGAGTCATAGCATGTAGCCACTAGATCACACATTTTGCTGTACACAGGTAGAATGCACACTGGTGCTGTTGTTTGTACTCTGTAGTGAACGAAGACCCAGTATCTGTGTTCATAACTGAACAAATCATAGATGTGACAATATAGTGGGACCTCTTGAAGTCTGCCCTTCTAGTCTGGTTCTCCAAGTAATTAGTCACTTTACATTCCATACATTTCCTATTAAACTGGCAGATATGAAAAGTGATGTTACTGAGTGTTCAGATGTTCCTGAAGCTCAAGAATTTATTGAACTCTGAGGCCATACACAGTCTTAGAAAGCTTAAGAAGCAAACACAGACATATGCTTGAGAGGTTGTGTGAATGGGGATATCAGAGGGATGCTCTACAAATGCTGGGATTGGGCAAATGAGTTGTGTTGGCAAAGTCACTTAAACAATGCAAACAGTACAGAGAGAAAACTCCTGGTAACACTTTACTGAGCAAACTGGACAAAACAGTGTGAAATCTCAGGAGAAATAAGCAGAGATGTTTTGTTCAGGCCTTGTTTAGTTTAGTTCAAGGCAACATTCAGCCGAACACATACAGGGAAGAAACTCCCTCAGAAGGGCACATTCAGTCAGAATGAATGCTACCTCTGCAAAGATCATGCCACTCTCATTGGTTGCTAAGCAACACTCACACACACACACACACACACACACACACACACCCTTGGGTAGTTGATTAACACTGAGAACAGAATTAACTCTTAACTTGCACACTGAATGATCCTTGCTGTTGCACTTCCAACAAGTTAAAGCAGAGATATAAAGATACAAAAATAAATAATGCTACCGCTAATTGAGGTCAATTTCTTGTGGGCTGCAGATTGGGTTCTGATTTGCCTCTAGGGCATCTGTTATACAAGTTTGCTCTACAAATTCCTTTCTGAAGAATCACAGAAAGCAAATAGTACTGGTATGGAATTATTTTATGTATTAAAGATTAATCACATCTCAGTGTATACCTAGTTTGCAAAATGAATGTGTTGGCAATGGACCTCTGGGGATGCCTGCTCTCATATTCTTGCAAGCTGTGCATCATTAGACCACTTTCATTCAAAAAGTATGTGTTGCCTAGGGAAAAACACAGAAATGAAGAAGCTAAATGTACATAATATACCCTACAAAGCCATTTAAATGCCAGACCTAGTGGAGCAGGGAAGTAGCTTAATTATATATTTTTTCTGCATTTCTTAGCAGTTCTAGCTTTTGAATTAGAGCAGGATCTGTTTCTGATGGAGCAATTTGTATTTGTCAAATGCCTCTAATATTTTTTTAAAAAATGATATAATGTACAGACACATCTTATTTCAAGCTAATGCTCTTATTGTAAAACAAAAATGGAGTGTGTATAACATAAGAAAAGTAGCAGAAGACCCCAAGAATGAATTGTTTCTTTGAGAGCTTCCTGAAGCCAATATACAGTTTAGTCAACTGCTGGTGCCTTGTATTATTTAATGATTCGTTGAACATTTGTATGTCATGCCTAGGGTTCATTTCCTTTCCTTAGATAAATACTTGAGGTGCCAGAGTCCTCTGAGGAATGATGAATGACTTCCTAGACATCATCATAAGGAAGTCATTCTTCACAACTGTTCCAAAATCTGTTACACATCAAATTTCCTATGCACTGCTGCCATTGTTGTCAACATTTTCCAAGGTGTGTTTCACTCATTTTCAGTATGTCCTAAAGCAATAAGACACTCTTCAATCAGTGGGATAAATCAGTGGTAGTCCTAAACCAGTTTTTCTGAGTTAGTGTATGGCATCCCCATGCATATATAGAATACACATAATATTGAATATATTAAGTGAGTGCTTCTTTTTCCATTTTAATTAGAAATGTGTCTTCTTACTGTCCTTGATGTAATAATGTTGTTGTTGTTTAGTCATTTAGTCATGTCCGACTCTTCGTGACCCCAGGGACCAGAGCACGCCAGGCACTTCTGTCCTCCACTGCCTCCTGCAGTTTGGTCGAACTCATGCTGGTAGCTTCGAGAACACCATCCAACCATCTCATCCTCCATCATCCCCTTCTCCTTGTGCCCTCCATCTTTCCCAACATCAGGGTCTTTTCCAGGGAGTCTTCTCTTCTCATGAGGTGGCCAAAGTATTGGAGCCTCAGCTTCACGATCTGTCCTTCCAGTGAGCACTCAGGGCTGATTTCCTTCAGAATGGATAGGTTTGATCTTCAGTCCATGGGACTCTCAAGAGCAGGGGTTGGCAAAGTTGACCTCGCCTGGGCCGGTTCACTCCAGCAGAGATCCCTTCGTGGGCCGGATTGCGCACATGCCCACAATTTCCGGCATATCCGTCTGAGCAGATGATGAAGAAGAGGAGTTTGGATTTGATATCCCGCCTTTCACTCCCTTTAAGGAGTCTCAAAGCGGCTAACATTCTCCTTTCCCTTCCTCCCCCACAACAAACACTCTGTTGTCACCCAGCAGCTGCATGTGGAGGAGCGGAGATGCGAACCCGGTTCCCCAGATTATGAGACTACCGCTCTTAACCACTACACCACACTGGCTCACAGTGCGATTTCCGGCACCATGGAAGCGAGTCCCCGCACCACGCCAGTTTAGCGCAGCATCGAGCAGGCGGCTCAGTTGAGGGGTGGCTCGTGGGCCGTTTAAACCACCTCCGTGGGCAGCTTGTGGCCCATGGGCCTTAGGTTGCCTACCCCTGTTCAAGAGTCTCCTCCAGCACTATAATTCAAAAGCATCAATTCTTCAGTGATCAGCCTTCTTTATGGTCCAGCTCTCACTTCCATACATCACTACTGGGAAAACCATAGCTTTAACTATATGGACCTTTGTCGGCAAGGTGATGTCTCTGCTTTTTAAGATGCTGTCTAGGTTTGTCATTGCTTTTCTCCCAAGAAGCAGGCGTCTTTTAATTTCGCTAGCCAGACCCATAATAATTATGGCACAGTAAATTGCAAATGTATTTTTCTTTTAGGGATTTGACTCTTGATATTTCTATTAATGCTTTAGCCACATAGAATTTTTTAGTCAGATGGATGTTCCTTTTATGTATGAAGAAGGGCAAGCGGCAGGACCAAGTGGAGGGGGCAAGGGGGGCACTTGACCTAGAGTCTCAAGCTCAAAGGGAGCCTCAGCGCGAACTCAATGCTTGTTAATCTGTTGGCATAAATGAGACAGGAGCAAACCCATTGAAACACTTTCCCTGAGACATCTGCAATATGTTCCCATCCATCCAAAAAGAATATTGGCGTATCAAAAAGATGCTAAAAGCTCCCTTGCATTGCAGGGGGCTGAACTAGAACTAGATGGTCCTTGGGATCCCCTCCAACTCTACAATTTTGTGATTAAGGATCAGCAAGGATGTATGTCCTTTGTTAATTTCCAAATGAAGAACAGGACTAAGATTTTATTTGATGGCTCGGCTTTTGGTGGTTCTTAACCAAATCATATAATCATAGAAAGTTGGAAAGTATCCCAAGGGTCATCTAGTCCAAACCCCCCAAAATTGCAGGAATCTCAACTAAAGCATCCATGGCAGATGGCCTCTGCTTAAGCACCTCCAAGGATGGAGAGTCCACAAGCTCCCAAGGGAGTTTGTTCCACTGTTGAACAGCTCATACTGCAAGAAAGTTCTTCCTGATGTTTAGTCAAAATCTCCTTTATTACTTGTAGCCATTGGTTCGAGTCCTAGCCTCCGGAGCAGGAGAAAACAAGCTTGCTCCATCTTCCATGTGATAGCCCTTGAGTTACAGTGGTACCTCAGGTTACATACACTTCAGGTTACATACGCTTCAGGTTATAGACTCCGCTAACCCAGAAATGGTACCTGGGGTTAAGAACTTTGTTTCAGGATGAGAACAGAAATCGTGCTCTGGTGGCGCGGCTGCAACAGGAGGCCCCGTTAGCTAAAGTGGTGCTTCAGGTTAAGAACAGTTTCAGGTTAAGAACGGACCTCCGGAACAAATTAAGTACTTAACCTGAGGTACCACTATATTTGAAAATGGCTATCATATCTCTTCTCAGTCTTCTCTTTTCCAGGCTAAACATACCCAGCTCCTTTGACCATTCCTTATAAGGAACATGTCCATTTTTAATAGACAACCATTTTAAATAAAATGTGTCCATTTTAAATAGATGTCTTAATTGACAGCAGGCCATATGAAAGTTCTCTTGCTGCTAATTACCTTGTGATTGCACTGCAACATGCAAGTCATTATTTGGTGCTGCAATTGTATCAGACTAAAGTTTTTTAAGTCTTGAAAGAATGAGGAGGCAGGCCTGTGCAGCTGAAACCTCTTTGCCATTAATGCCAAATGCTGCTTATTTTCCTTTCCCCAAAGAACATAAAAGTCTTTTCAGATCCCATTAGGGAGAGAAAGGAGGCCTCCTCAACTGAATCCTCTTTGGCAGTGATGGTAAATTTGATTCTCTCTTATTTTCTTCCCCCAAGCAATATAACATAAGGTTTTCTTTAGGCATCCCACATTGTGGCAGTTAATAACTATTAACTGTTGTTTTCACAGAACTTTGAGTGTGTAACATACATTTTGCAACCCTGGGAGGCAAGCTATTAATACATTCATTTTATGTATGAAGAACTGAGCCTGAAAGCGACTTGCTCTATGGCAGGGGTCGGCAAACTACGGCCTGAGGGCTGAATGCAGCCCACCAGGCTCGTAAATCCGCAGACCCTGCAGTCCCTGCGGTGCAGCGCAGACTGACTTCTGCGATGCTGGCACGGCTTCGGATTGGCTGCAGGAAGCTCCTGCAGCCAATCCAAAGCCGTGGACGCATCTGAGCGGGCGGCAACACTGGTGCAGCTTCCGACTGGCTGCAGGAAGCTCCTGCAGCCAATCCAAAGCCACGGATGCCTGTAGGTGATGCCCCTTCTTTCCTGCTGAGGCGGCGCATATGGCCAAAAGCGGAAGGAAGCAGCGGTGGGGAGGCTGCCTCCGCCGCCCAGCCCAGCGGCTTGGGCTCTGCGCCCCGCGGACCCCTGGCCAAGGGAGAGGACGATGACGCTGCCAAAGACAAGGTGGTGGTGGAGGCTGAGGCGTGAGTGGGGGGGTCCTTTTGGGAGAGGGGGGTCCATCCCCGCACAAGGTCTGAGGGACAGTAGACTGTCCCCCTCCTGAAAGAGTTTGCTGACCCCTGCCCTATGGCATTCAGTCAGTCCTCAGTAAAACTGGGATGATGCACAGATGTAAGATCTACAAGCTATCTGCTGATGTACAAACGTCTTGCTCTCAGCATTATATTCTGTAGTTCTATGTGGTTGTGCAATAATGTCATTATGATATTGGCTTTAAACTGTATTTTTGTTGAACTTTCAGTAAAAGCAGTACAAGGATAATTTCTTGCATAGAATAAAAATGTAAGAGTGTCATCACGCAGCCCGCATTGGAGGGTTTGTAGTGCTGCATCCCTGTCCTGGATTTGCCAGGGTGGGGTAGAGGATGCAAGAGAGAAGGCAGGTTGTACAGCAGCAGTTGCCCATGGCATGGGAGCAAGAAGGGAGGGACACTGAGAGGAGAAAAGAGGTGGTTCCAAACAAGGTTTGAGTGCAGTGAGAAGAGAGTTGGGAGAGGCTCTGCTGTGTTAGCTTTTTGGTGGTAGCCTCTGTGTTGTACCCATCCATGCTATTTCTCCCTGTAACCCCTCATGTCTTTCACTCCCAGTGCTACAGTGTTGTCTTCAACATGCACACACCCCACTTTCCATCCACTGAACTAAACCTACCACTACACCCCACAGCAGTGGCAGGTCTAATTGCTGCAAAGACCACATGTTTTGTGAGATTTTGCCAAAGTGCTCAGCACACAGCTGGAGACAGTGGGAGCCCAAGTAGCACGGCGGTGGCTGGCAAAGGAATGCCCTTGTTCTGGGTGCCCGGTGGGAGTTGAGCAGGCAGAGCAGGGCAGGACTCCCATTCTGCTGCCTATTCCTATCTGCCACCTGAGACATGTGGCTCAACGAAACTCATGATACATCCCGCTCTGCTTAGGGTTAATAATTGAGATGGGTGTGTGTGTGTGTGTGTGTGTGTGTGAAAAGCACCAAATACACCATTAGTTATACATGCAGTATAGACTCGGGCTGGAACCTGGACTCATTCAGTTCCCTCTACAGTTTATGTGCTGCTGTCATTTACTGCGGATTACTAGGAAAGGCAAGCTGTATATTTTTGCAGAAGAAACTAAGCAAGTGAAATTTTGCACATTTGAGCTCATTCCTATGTCTGCCACTAGGGGGAGCATTTTAGTTTTCAAATATCTGTGTGTACAGTATTCTCCCGATGCCTTGGTTATCTGGTTCATTCCTTTTGTTCATGTCGCCTCAAACTTTGATCAGCAGCAACAGCAGAATAAGTCACTTTAAGTAGTGATGGTTAGGCAGAGAGGAGTAGCCCCCTCCCAAATGCAGGACAGAGTCTGACATCGCTAAACTGTGGCGGGCTGCTAGTTATTTAATTTATTACAATTTATTACATTTGTAGTGCCATTTATCCATTGGATTGAAAGATCTAGGGGTCCTTTGACACAGGCACATTGTACTATGGCAAATGTGATATCAAATGAGCCTATGCTCACTTTGGGCTGCATTGCTGTGTGGTGCTGTGGCCTTGTAGATACACAATTTGTACTCAGACCACTGTTCTTGGGGGTAGGGGATGTTAAATGCGAATTCTCAAGTAAGCACACAAAATATTTTTGGAGCAATGTTTATTCCAAACTAATGGTGGTGTTGGGAAACTGGCAACTCCCATTTGCATGTAAGTATATCTAAGATCTATTTATAGTTAGGTGACATTTTCAACATTCCAGGAAAAAAATTGTATTCCGTGAAAACAATCACACTCGCCTGGTACCCTAGCCTGAAACTGCAAGACACTGGTAACATTCTGTGACTTCTGAAGAAATCTGGGTGTTCTGTTTATTTCAGTCAAGAAATATGATACAGTATTTATGAATATAAACATTCTGACTCAATGGTTCATTGCTCTTCAAATAAAAAAGCTCTTTTTTCAAAGCAGCAGCAGACATGAGCACACACTAGAATATTCTGCAAAGTGGCCTAGGCCACCCACAAAGCTTTGTGAATTTCATTTTTCATTCCTGCTCCTCTTTCTCTACAATGAAAAGTAATACATGACTGTTTTCAAGTGAAAGGACTGCCCACTTCTTACTGGTCAACATGGATTCGGGAAACCTAACTAACTACCAGCCAGTTGCTAATCTCCCTTTCCTGACCAATGTTTTGGAACAAGTGCAGACCACATCCAGGCGCTTTGGGAAGAAACTGATTTTCTGGATCCATTTCAATCAGAGTTTAGGCCTGGTTTTGGCACAGAAACTGCGTTGGTCGCCCTGTATGGTGACCTCTGTCAAGAAAGAGACAATGAAAACATATCCCTGTTAATTCTTCTTGCCCTCTCAGTGGCTTTCGATGCCATCAGCCATGGTATCCTTCTGGAGCGACTGTCCAAACTAGGGTTAGGTGGCACCGCTTTGCAGTGGTTTCAGTCCTACTTGGATGGTCATTCCCAGAGGGTGTTGCCTGGGAAATGCTTTTCAGCCCTGTGGAACCTTCAATATGGGGTTCTGCAGGGCTCAATCCTATACCTTACATTGTTTAACATCTACATGAAAGAGCTGGATGGGGTTAACCTCTGTTGTCAGCAGTATGCTGACTCTATTTCTCCTTTACATCTGTAGGTAAGGCAGTGGAAGTGCTAGACTGGTGTCTTGCCTCAGTAATGGACGGGATGAGAGCCAACAAACTGAAGCTCAATCCAGATAAGACTGAGGCACTGTTAGTGGGTAGTTCCCTAGACCAGAAGGGTGGGAGATCGCCTGCTCTTGATGGGGTTACACTTCCTCTGAAGGAGCAGGTTCATAGCTTGGAGGTACTCCTAGATTCTTTGCTGTCGCTTGAGGCTCAGGGGACCTTATGTTTTTAGTAACTTGCATAGGATTGTCCCATTAGTGAGTGATAGTGCAAGAGCCCCATCTTCATATCAGACTGAGCAATAAATCTTTACACAACTTCTTCCCTTTTTTTGAAATAGTCTTTAGTCTCTGGAGCTGCTAGCGACAGTTCATCGCAATAATGCAATATCAGGGTGATTTGTAGAACTTGTATGATGTATCCAAATTTGTTTTAATCTGCAACCTTAATTTGCAATTGAGAATGGGTAAGAAATACTTTAAATAAGTAAAACAAAATAAAGATGGCAATGGGGCATCAAGGCAAAGGAAGAAGCAGAATTGCATAAACCGCTAGTGAATGTAACTTTCTGGTAAACGGGGAATGAAAGTCAAACTGCATTTTTTTTAAAAAGGAAAAGAAAAAGCTAAGAGCAAGGGGGAGAGAAGTGTGCAACTAATATCACTGTTGATCACTCCAGCTCTCAGCTGAAGACTGAATTTCTTCTCAGTTGAGTATCCTAAAATGTTTTCCCTGTATCCCATGTCAATTGAAAAAGAACCCTCATAATTTATTTTCCTTGGCTTTGTAAAATAGGTTACTCTCCACCCCGAAACTAAAGGCTTGAGATTGTAAGAAGACGTGCTAAGACACCTTACTTGCTCAAAAACCCAAACCAAAAATACTATCCTTCACTTGCCAGATATGATTAGTCATTATTTCCATGTCTATTTTAACATCCTTATCTGATGATTGGATAGATACTATGAGTCAAGACTTTCCCTAGTCAACTGTTATGCTGTTGTTTTGTCTCCCAGAAGTGCACGTGGGCTCCTAATTAATTTAGGCACGCTATGCAAGGAGTGAAATATAGTATGTATGAGAAATATTGGAAGAGGCTAGCTTCCTCCTGGGGTCTGCTGTTAGCAGACTGGAGTCAATGGTGGCTTTGCACTAGTAGAAAGTGATGTGGAGCACCCTCTTTTCACACATACCCTTACCCACTGTATCCCTACACATCCTCAAAAGGTACCCCTGAGGATTGGGGGAACTCTACAGAATAAAAGGTAAAAAGGTACATGACCCCTGGATGGTTAATTCCAGTCAAAGGCAACTATGGGGTGCAGCGCTCATCTCACTTCAGACCGAGGGAGCCAGTGTTTGTCCGCAGACAACTTTCCATGTCATGTGGCCAGCATGACAAAACCACTTCTGGCACAGCAGAACACCGTGACAGAAGCCAAAGAGCACGAAAACGCCGTTTACATTCCCACCGCAGTGGTGCCTGTTTATCTACTTGCACTGGCATGCTTTCAAACTGCTAGGTTGGCAGAAGCTGGGACAGAGCAACGGGAGCTCACTGTTGCGCATATTCTAACTGCCGACCTTCTGATCAGCAAGCCCAAGAGGCTCAGTGGTTTAGACCACAGCGCCACCCGCGTCTCTTGTCTCTACAGAATAGTATGGGATATGGCACAGAGGACTACAGGAGATATCATAGAACAAAGTCACCATTGGAGACAACCCAGGATGTTTAACAAACTTAAAGAAATCCTCACATATAGCAAATAGATTTTCCACATGCCCTGTGCTTGGAATATCCACCCAGTAATGAGTTTAATCAGAATTTCTTCTATATATTATACTGAGATGGATCTATTTTGTTGACATGTCCAGCATATAATTATATTTTAAGTCAAAAATAATAATCTCATTTCTGTATGATCAGTTGATATAGCCAAGTTATATTAGGATCTGAGTCTTACAGTCAAGAAATTTAGGAGAGTTCATCTCCAGTGTGGTAAAAGGCAGGCTTCCAATTCCGAGCTGTGTACGTAAGTCTTTGAGGGACATGGTTTTACTACAATAGAGGTCCATTTTCAGTGGTGAGGTGGAAGCTTATAGGATACTTGCTCTTAATTTATATTCTGACCAAGATATCTCAGTGGGGAACCAGTGGGTGCTTCAAGACTGTCAGTATTTTTCAGGTGGGATTCAACCACAACCTGGCAAATTGAGGCTGTGTAATTAAAGTCGATCTGCAGTTCTTGCAAAACAAACCCGTTTCCCCAAAAGAGAGGATTTTTTATTATTATTATTATTTTGCAATAAGCGGTGGAAAAACACACTGGAAAGTGTGGCATATTGCTTAACGCAACACCATCCTATCTCCCTGTAAACAAATCAGGATGAATGCTAATTAAATTGCCATAGTTTTCTAATCTTGCTGCAAATTCGGCCGAATGCTCATTAAATAGGTCATCTGGAAATGACCCAAATCTCTTAAAGTATTGCTTTAATAAAAGAAGGGTGTGCTAACACCTGCTCAATTGCCCTTTACCTAGATCTTTATGGAAATTTCATGCACTTCTTAAGTACCTTAGCGCAAAGTCAAAAGCACAGGAAGAAATGTCTCCAAAAGACACTAAATCACATTTGGTTATTCCTGCACAAACCATGCCACTAAAAAAGTTATTGGATCTGCAATGTTGGTCAAAAGGGACTATTATGAATTATATTAACTACTGCTACTACTACTACATAGATTCATATAGCTGCCCAGTAAATTCCAAAAATGATATACAATAAGAATGAAAAACAACAACAATAAGCAATAAATGACAGCAAAATACTTCATTGCATAAAGGCTGCACATTTACAGTTTGGGTTAAAAACAGTTTTAAAAGTCTGGGTAATTTTTTTTTAATTCCCTAGCATTAAAAAAAAAGTGCATAAAAATGGAACTAGATGGAAAAGTTGCTCCAGTCAAGGGGCCACTGCTAAAAAGGCCTCTGCTGTGGCACCCAGAGCAGGGCCTCTAAAGAGGATCTTAAGCTTCAGGTAACTGATCCCAGATCTTACATGCAGGCAGGGGTGCCAACCTAAATAAAATATTGGGGAGGCAGGTAAGGCCCGCCCCACATAATCACATGATGCGGTGCATTCACACCATTTGAATGGCAATGCCCATCAACATTGGGGGGCCCAGCACCTTCAAATATTTAATGGGGGGGGGAGCTGTAGACCCCTCGGCCCCTAAGAGTTGGCTCCTATGTATGCAGGTACCAAACTCCACCATACTGTGGGGGATCAGGATGCCATGTTGAAGAGGGAACCAGAGATGCTGTGACTTAGATAAGTCATGCATCTGAACTCAGGATAATTGTTCACTTGGATATGGGAGTTGTTTGTAGGGTCAGGGTTTGCCAACTCTCCATATCCAGGGAGCTGAGTTGCAAGCTTGAGGTTGAGCCTTTTCTCCAGGCTGTTCTTTATTTCTTTAATTACGCTAATGGCAAATTGGGAAGGGGCCTGCTCTTGCACTCAGGATTCTCTGCCAAAGCATTTCCCCAATGCATCAATTAAATTTGCACTTAAGTGAATTTCAACAGGGCCCTGAGCAAGGTTTGTGGAATGGAGCCCTTGGTAATGCTCAATGCTAATGAGGTATTTACTTCAGAGTTACAAGCCATTATTACCCTGCTTCTCTGAGTGATCAGGAGGGCTTCAGTCATTTTGTAGGGTGACCTGTTCCAATATAAAGAAGAGGGTGGGATGTCCTACCAAATAAAATTTTAACTCATGGGTCACCAAGACCCATTTTTTAAAGTACCTTAGTTTGTGTCTGATGACAAATATAAGATGCCATCTGCAGGGTTTTGTTTTTTTCCTGTGCAGAGGATTTTTTTTATAAAAAGCCTTGCTGATCAGCATATTCAGAGCCTGTGCTTGTGGTTGTGACCTAAGGATGTCTCTGGGCCTGGGATGTTATTGGCCGCGCTTCTGAGAGAACAGGGGAAGCAGGGAGGGTTCCCAAGGGACTTAGTCATACTCCTGAAAATAGGCACCACTGTGGTCTTCCCTTCGGATACTCTTGTGGTTTCTCGTATGTTTATTTTCCTGGGATTACCTCAACAGTGGCAATACTTCAGTATAAAAATAGGTTAAACTTTTTTCTTTCTTTTTTCATCCAGCTGAATCTAGCCAAATTCACTAGTATCAAAGATGCCCTAGGAGAGCACTTGCTTAAATTTGTGAATGCATGTCAGCCTTTCGTAGGTGCCTATTTAATTTTGCAATGCGAGCTGATGCCTTCTTCGGTTTTACTATAAAAATAAAAATCCCTTTCAATCTAAAGCCTCATCTGCACTATACAATTAAAGTTGTGTCAGGCCACTTTAGTAGCCGTGACTCCCTCCAAAGAATCCTGGGACCTGTAGTTTGTTAAGGGTGCTGTGAGTTGTTAGGAAACCGCTATAGCCCTGCTATAGCCTTCACAGAGCTACTCTCAAAGTAATCACACACACCCTCTTCCCAGGGAGTTCTGAGGGCCAGAAAGCCACACACACCCCGGAAGGCCACATTCAGTCTGTGGGTCAGTGGTTCCCTGATTTACCACACTATTTGTTTTCTTATTCTGTGCATAAGAATGAATATCAGGTCATTTTACTTTCAAGAGAGAAAGTCTAACAGATAGCGTCAACATGACATGCAAATACAGGAGTTCACAGTGTTCTTTTTCAATGAAAAGCAGCCTGGGAGGCTGAAACACAGGGTTCCTGTGGGGTATTTACAAGGAGAAACCTGCATCTGAAATAGCTTTCCCCAACTTTGCGCTGGCTGGGGTTGATGGGGGTTGTGGTTCAAATTATCTGGAGGGCTCTAGATTGACTGATCTAGAACCCTGGAGTGGGAGCAAACTTGGGAGTGATTTTAAGCAGAAAAAATAACCAGCAGAGGAAGTGTTTAAAAAGACTCTCACCTGCTACAGCCTCCCAAGGCTGCTATTCATTGAAAAAGAACATAATCTGGGCTTCATCACTTGCATGTAATTACTCGTTCGACTCTCAACTTTCTTTCATGTTTATTATGAAGTTTTCCCAAAAAAAAAAAAACACCCTCACAGATATTCTTAGCCTGAGGTCCAGACTTAATTTTAGAAAACAGAATTGTTTCATCACCCTGAAAACAGTTTTAAAGTGCTGTAAAAGCACTGTGTAAAAACACTGTTGCTATAATATTTCAGTTAATAGAAGGAGTTGCTAGGATATTATCTTAGTCAGGAAGTAAAGCTCGTTGCCATGAAGGAAAACTGACAGTCATTATGATACTTATATGCAAATAACATCCTGATTTCTCAACAAATTCCATTGGAGCAATGCTCCTGCGGTCCTACCACTCACACTCCCTGTTTGACACACAAACTTTCTTTTACAGAGTTGAAAATCCGGATGGAAAAGTTGTTGAGCTTTTTTAGGCAAAGTTATAGAGCTTGCTGGGGGTGGCAAAGTTGTATGCCAAATGCAGCATTCCAGATGTGTCCGGGAAATTCTGGACATGTGGCAACCCTAGAAATTCTATTTCACACAATGCACAATCAACTTAGGACATGTATTGCCATAAGTCAGGGAACCGGAGTCCCCAGAGATGACTCTTAGTTCCCATCAGTCCAAGTCAGCATTCTCCATGAGTAAGGATGATGGGAGATGCATTCCACAACATCTAGCAGGCCACAGTTTTCCCATCCCTGCCACAACACATGTCAGTGAACAGAGTTGATTCCAAGTTTTGGATGGCTCTGGGGCAAGATGCCCTCCATGAGTCATGATGGGGAAAGGATTATAGCTTGGTTTTAGAGAATCTGTCTTGCATGAAGAGGATCCGCTTTTCCCTGACATCTCCAAGTAGGACTGGGGGAGAAGATGCTTCAAATCCTAGAGAGTTGATGCCAGTCAATGTAAACAATGCTGAACTAGATGGACCAATGTTCTGACTTTGAAGAAGGAATCTTCCCACGATCCCATGGCCTCCCCTCTCTCAGGGAGTCTATGTGCAGCAGGACCAGGCTGCTCTTATCCATGTGCCCCCTGCTGGGATGTGGGCCCTTGGCAGATGCCTAAGCAACCCAACCCTTGATGCAGATCCCTGGCAAAAGCTGTTAGCTTATGCACCACTTTTGAAAGATTGGAGGAACTGATGAAAGATAGGCCTATCAATGGCTGCTAACCATGACCAAAACAAGGCTTCTATGTTTTGATTACCACCTGCTGGGTCAGTGCTAGGGCTGGGTGATATATCAATATATAGTCCAAAACTAAAGTCCGTATCGTGATATTGGTTTCGTAGTTTTTGACTTGGCAATATATAATGAATCGTGGTGTGGGTGTGAATGTGTGTGGGTGTGCGTGCTATGCAAAAATGAGAATGTGGGGAATACTATGAAGCCAACCAATACCTCTATGGAGCTCCATCCTTATTTCATTCACTGTGATATATCAGTATATCATGATGTTTAGCTGATATATCACAAAGTTGAAAATCAGATATCACCTGGCCCTACTGTTTGCCTCTATTGTTCCATCCTTATTTTAAACATCTTGATATATTGGTTATATTGTGATATTTAGCTGGTCAGAGGCATTGAACTAGATGAAGCTTTGCTTTGGTCTAAGCCAGCACAGCAGTCTTTATGTTCTTAGTGCAAAAACCTCTCTTGTCAACATCTTTTTGCTGGAAATCTTCCCAAAAGCCATTTGTCCTACCTTTTCATGAGCAATTGCAATGATGATTTCATCTATACTTAATAGAATTTATTGCCAGGGGAACCACGTGGCAAAGAGCCACCAAGGCAAAAACAATGCAATGATTTTTGCCAACCAATCTCATCACGGAGACTCAAAACCATCCCCCTAAAGCACACCATTCTTGCTTCCTAGGATTTAATATGTTTGCATTGTAAGAAGCACTTTTGCATTCATAAATCATCTAATCTTGATGCTTTTTGCTTAAACTGCAGACAGTGAGGGAAGTGAGGCCTCTGCATTAGTTACAGTTACATTAGTTACATTAGTTACATCCTACCATTGGCTCAAAGGAGGAGTGATACCTAATCAACTATTATCTGCCTTAGATAATTGGGTGATGGAGCTTACTGGATGAGACCACCTTGTGAGAGGGCCAGTGTGGCTTTCAAGGAAAAATATTCAAAGTAACACACACCAAAACCAAATTGCCCGAGTGTGGCCAAATGTAGCCTTTTACCATGACAACTTCATGTAAATAAATAAGGCAAAGTTTGTGTCATTTTAATGGTGTTGAGCATGGGACAAAGTCTTCATTGAAAATGCCTTCCAGGTCCTACACCACTTTGGAACAATTTTTAAGCATGATCTACACCAGGGGTCCCCAAACCAGTGGCGTAGCGTGGGGGGTGCCAGGGGGGCCGGCCGCACCGGGCGCAACATCTGGGGGGGCGCGCTCGCTGCCTCCGGAGTCGCCGAAGAGCCTCGGGCGCAGGCTGTAGCAGAGCCCCATGTCTCGTGGAACCGACGAGCTGTGCGCGCGCCCGGGCTGAAGGCGTCCGGCAGGCAGCGGCTCTCAGCCCCGCGCGTCAGGGCCGCGGAGGACGTGCCAGGCAGCCCCTCCTCACAGCCCCGCCTCCGCTGCTGCTGCTGCAGCTGCTGGGCCATGCTGCATTTTCCTCGCCTCTCTGCCCCCCTCCTCCTCCGGGCAAGCGGCGTGGTTTGGGCGGCAGCGCCAGCAGCAACTCGACTCAGATCGGCAGGTTAGGGGTTGGGGGGGCGCAAATTACTTGCCTTGCCCCGGGTTAGGTGGCGCAAATTACTTGCCTTGCCCCGGGTGCTGACAACTCACGCTACGCCGCTGCCCTAAACTAAGGCCTGCAGGCTGGATAAGGCCAGATGGACTCATTTATCCAGCCCGCAACAACCCCCGCTGCCCGCTCTTACCGGCGCTGTACTGCGCTGCGCTGCACAGCTGCCCACTTCTGGGTTGGAGGAGCACCAGAAATAGCTTGTGCACATGTGCAAGCGTTATTTGCGCATGTGCAAGAGTTATTTGCGGAGCGCATCCAGGTCAGAGGAGGCCTGTGCACATGAGCACAAGCTATTTCCAGTGCTCCTTTGACCCGGAAGTGTGCCGGAAATAGCATGTGCGCATGCGTATGGGCATGCACTCCCCCGCCCTCCGACCTGCCGTGTGATCGGTGCTGGAGACACCGGCCCGAGGCGCGGTAAGTTTGCTGATCTCTGATCTACACATTCAATAAAATCAGAGAACTAAAAATAATATAGGTAAAGTGCTTTGAACATTAGTACTATAGCATTATTTTCCTCATCTTCAGTGGTCAGTGGACTGTATTAATTGCTTCTGATAACCAACATAAGAGGGTGTTCATTTGTTTTTTGTACAGAAGACTCCTTCTTACCCCTGGTAAAGCAGAGTGGCTTATGTGGAACCAAGTGCATACCACATGAGGGAGGAGTATTACAACATGCCACTTCTGCTTATACAGCCACTTCAGACATAAATACCAAACTGAATAATCTCAAACCAGCCTAACTTGTTTCCCCTTCATTACCGCTGCCCTGGAGCTATAACCATTTTTAGCACCCTTTTCAATAATGGCTGAGTTTTGTTTTTTCAATGGATTTAGTTTCTGTGAACTTAATTTTAATATGTTATTGTCCTCGGGCAGAATGAACATTCATTCAGAATGATATCATGTGTTCGCCCGCACCACCCCTTTCAAATTCTAAGGTGAGCTTCTAAGGCTATGGGTAAACGTGTACATTATGTGTCATTCTGTTCCTCTTTGTGGGAGAAACCTCCTTTTTAGTACAATACAGTCACAAAAACTGCAATTTGAAGTAGATTACTAGTGTAGGCATGGAAGTAAGGTCTTCACAATGTTTTCCCTTGTGCCATTTCTCTACTGAAACACCCTCCCAACCCACTACAGTGGTACCTCGGGTTAAGTACTTAATTCGTTCCGGAGGTCCGTACTTAACCTGAAACTGTTCTTAACCTGAAGACCACTTTAGCTAATGGGGCCTCCTGCTGCTGCCACGCCGCCAGAGCACGATTTCTGTTCTCATCCTGAAGCAAAGTTCTTAACCTGAAGCACTATTTCTGGGTTAGCAGAGTCTGTAACCTGAAGCGTATGTAACCTGAAGCGTATGTAACCCAAGGTACTACTGTATAGTTGTGTGAGTACCAAATATCCCCCAAGTTGCTTTCGTCCACTGTGAGTATATTTGTTGACTTGGGCTGATGGGAATTGTAGCCCCAGAGAGCTGGAGGCCCAATCTAGGGGAGCGTAGTATAAAATAACAAACTTCCTTTAATAGAAAATTGAAAATATTGTAGCCAGTTTTCTCATTTCATTGAAAATATTAAATGAGACATTTAAAGAAGACAAAAAAGAGCATTCAGTTATACAATATCTAGATTTCAAAGAGAAATTGTAGAGGACAATACCAAACTATTGATGAAAATGCATAGTTTGTTGTTAGAATGGGAAACAAAGGATGAAGAGGTTAAATGTGTGATGATAAAGTGGGCGAGAGATTTGGGACATAATATCCAAATGAGTGACTGGGGAAAACTTTGGAAGGTGGATTTGAAATTTACTGCATGTACAACACAGAAAGAGAACTATATGAAAATGATGTATCATTGGTACATAACACCGGTAAAACTTGCAAAAATGTATAGAACAAGTTCTAACAAGTGTTGGAAATGTAAATAAAAAGAGGGTACTTTTTACCATATGTGGTGGGAGTGTAAAATGGTTAAAAATTACTGGGAAATGATATATAATGAACTGAAGAAAATCTTTAAAATGACCTTTTCAAAAAACAACAACCCCAGAAGCGTTTTTATTAGGAATAACAGAAAATCAAATCCCAAAGGAAAAGAAAAAACTGTTTATGTACGCAATAACAACAGCCTGGATCTTACTAGCCCACAGGTTGAAGGAAGATAAGATACCAACAATAGAAAAATGGCAATTGAAAATGATGGACTATGCAGAAATGGCAAAACTTACAGAAAAGCTCAGAGACAATGACATTGAGAAATTCAAAAAAGAATGGGAGGCATTTATTGTATATGTACAAAAATATTGTAAACAAGTAGAAACATTGGCAGGCTTTGACTAAACACTTGCAAGTAGTTAAAATAAAATAAAGTTTATGGAAGGAAATTTGAAGTGAAACAATAAAAACTGATGGTATGTAATTGGAGCTGAGGCTCCAATACTTTGGCCAACTCATGAGAAGAGAAGACTCCCTGGAAAAGACCCTGATGCTGGGAAAGATTGAGGGTACAAGGAGAAGGGGATGACAGAGGATGAGATGGTTAGAGAGTGTTCTCGAAGCTATGAACGTGAGTTTGACCAAGCTGCCGGAGGCAGTGGAAGACAGGCGTGCCTGGCGTGCTCTGGTCCATGGGGTCACGAAGAGTCGGACACGACTAAACAACAACAACATGTAATTAAGATAAAATAATAAGGATAAGAAAAAAGAGGTTTAAGTATAATTATTCAAAAAATATATTTATTCAATGAACCAAGAAAGGAAATGGAGGAAAGTCAGGATGTTAAAGAGAACCTCTGAAAAAATGTTTGTTTGTTGTCGTTTTGTTTTTTAGTTCTTATACTTCATGTTGGATATTTTGTATTTCTCATTCTTCTTCTTTTTTTATGGAAAATAATTGTTGAAGTTGAAATTGTAAAACCAATAAAAATGTATTTACAAAAAATAAACAAAAATAACAAACTTTCCCCCTAAAAAACCCCCAAAACCAGAATAATGGGGAATATTGTTTTACCGATATGTGGGCTGCTGCTGTTATATGAGCAATTTACAAAGGGCATCAGAACTCATCAGCTTGGAAAGAGCATAAGGATGTCTGAGGCTCTTCAAGGCTCCATTTTCAATTGTTGCAAGGCATACTGGAGGCAGAATATGACCAGGCCAAACCAAAACTAATACTATGCCTCAAAGATTAAAACTGGGAAGCCTTATGGGACCCACACTGTGAGACACCAATACTGCACTTCGTAACATCTGCTTGGGCAGTTACCAGGTTTGGGCCACTTGGCAGCTGAGCTTTAGGCAACGAAGAGCAATAAAATGCTTCCTTTTATAAAAGGGTGATAATGGACTTCATTGTTCTGGTTTGGAGCTACTTGGCTCTGACTCCTGATTGTGAACTCATGGCTCAAAACCTACGAACACACCACACCACACACACACACACGTCTCTGACTCCTACAGAGCCTGTGCAGTATTTCAACACGTGGCCAGATTTGAGATAGCATTTGCTACTTCTCAGTGGGCTGTTGGCAAGATGGGAGTTAAGGTGGTGCATCTTTTTGGTCAGTCTGAGCCCCTATGTGCACAAAGCTTCATTTTACCATCCACCCTCTATTTGAGGGCACTGAGTAACAGCACTTGATGAGCTGGTATGGGATGCCTTCATTACACCCAACTCCTGCCATTCTAAGTGCTTTTCCATTATTGCCTGCTCTTGTTAGGTCCATCAACAAGAATACTGAAGCCAAATCCAGACAAAGCTGCACTAATTAGTCAATGCACCTTGTAGCTTGGAACCTCGGTTTTCTTCCACTCCTTATTGTGTTGCTCCATTGGCTGTATCCAAACCTGCTCACCCACCTGTGGTTTGGGTAGGTCTTTATCTGACTTCTTATAGTTATACGCCCGCCTTAATGTATTCTGATCAACTGGTTCAGCTCATTTGTTCTAGTTGTCTGGTTATAGTAAGTGATCACAAAATTTTGTCCTTTGACCCATCAATCCCTGCGCTGATTCCCATCTGCACCTTGTGAAGGTGTTTTCTGGTGGTCTAGGATAGCTAGATATGCATCCAGCCCTGATTTTCCGGCTTTGGTCAAAATTCTCTTAGCCATTTTGACAACTGATTCAACTTTCCCATTGCTCTGGGGATGAGCAAGTGAAGGTGTCTGCTGATCAAATTCCCACCGCTTTTGGAATGTTCTGAAATGTTCTGACACAAATTGTGGTCCATTATCAAAGAATACACTATCTGCCATTCCATAGCAGGCAAAGTATTTCTTTAATCTCTTTATTATTGTCTCAGATGTTGTATCGGGCAGTGGATCTATCTCCCAAATATTGGATTAATAGTCTGCTGTGTGAGATGATCTTTCTTTTCCCATGTGAAAAAACCTACTCCTAGTTTCTCCCAAGGTCAGCTTGGCACCTCATGTGGGTGTAAAGTCTCTTTTTGTTGTCTGTCTCCAAGTGAGTTACAAAAAATCACAGATTGTTCCATGTTTGCTTTCAGCTGGGCATTCATGCCAGGACAGTATACACATTCCCTTGCTCTTTGGAGACAGTTCTCAATTCCCATGTGTGAGGAATGTACTCATTATGTCTAAGTGTAATGCTGCTGGAATGAAAACTCGATTGCCCCTATTTTTAAAAACCCATCTTTTACACTGAGCTCCTCTGTCATTGAAAAATAGGCTGCAGCTTCCACTGGGAGTCCATGCTTTACCCTGGACGGTCTTCAGGCATAAAACATTTAACTGCATGTAGACTCTTGTCCTGTATTGCCTGTAAGCAGGACTGAGAAACTGGTAAGTACTGCCCATGTGCATATTTCTTGGTTCCATGTCCTTTTCTATTGAGTCCTCTTCACTGAGCTTGGTGAGGTAAGCTCAGCATAAAGTGCCTGCAAGTACGAGATCTTCATCTGGGTGATAACGGATGTGTATGTCATAGTTTTGTAACCGCATCAACATGCGAGGAGGCCACTTTGGGGCACTCAGCAATGGCTTCTGCATAATGGTTTCCAGTGGCTTATGGTCGTACAGAGTCTGGCCAAACAAAAGGTGATGGAAGTGTTCCATTCCAAACACTCCAGCCAACAGCTCTTTTTCAATCTGTGCATATCCTCTTTCAGTTTCTGATAGTGCTCTACTGGCAAAGGCAACTGGCTGCTGTTTCTGTAGCAAGGCATCTCCTAGCCCTGTCACAGATGCATCACATTGTAATACTAACTGCTCACCAGGATTATAATATCCTGGGATTATAATACTTTAGTACAGGACTCCTAGCTATTGTGTCCTCAGGTTTTGTTCAGTGGTGCAATGGGTCAATGCGCCTGGACGCTAAACAGAAGGCTGGTGGTTCGATCTCGCCCAAGGACGGCTGTGGGCAGGATTCTTGCATTCCAGGGGTTGGACTAGATGACCCTTGAGGTCCCTTCCTACTCTCTGATTCTATGATTCTAATCTTCTCAAATGCCTGCTGGTGACTTTCTGGCTCTTTGTGTGTCAGCTGTCGGAGTGGCTCACACTGATCTGCTAGTCCATTGCAAAACTTTGCCAAGTTGTGTGCCATTCTCAAAAATATTTGGACTCCCTTAACATCCATAGGTCTTGGCATGATCCAGAGACTTAACTGAACTGAATCGGACAGAGCTGAAATCGAACAGAAGAAAAAAATGGCTGTGTGACTCTGCTTTTTATAGAGTCACACTCATCTGCTGAGTCATCTACAAGAAGAACAGGAAGTTATATATCCCCCTGTCTCTGTCCACCCTAGGAAGTAAAGCATGTTGTAACTGACTGTACTGAGGTAATACACCCCACATTTCCCACTATGTGGACAATCTGGTATAGTGTTAGGATGCTGTCAGTGGCTCCTGGCTGGTTGCCCAGGAAATTATAAAGTCAAGGAAAAGTTTCTTTGAATCCTTTTTTGTTCCAATCTTTACAGAGAGGTGTATAGAACTCAGCCTCTTGGATAATGGTGTTGTCCTGAGTGAATCTCCACCCCCCAGTCTCTCCCACTTCCTCACTCATCATCATCATCAACACCTCTATGGGTGCCACTGTGCCCCCTGTCTTCCAGCTCTTTGCTCTCCTACTTTTAAGGCCTGCTGGGTTCTGGGAGATGGTGGGTCTGGAATACTTTCTAATGACGACGTGTCAGCCAGCTGCACTGGCTCTCCCATGATTTTCCAACTTCCCCCCTTATCTGCCTCTGAGCCATGACCTCCCTCAAACCCCTCTTGTAAATCTATACTAACTTCATCTTCCTCCTCCCTGGAAGGGTCAAGTTGGGGAGGCTGTCTCCACCATTCCTCCTCTGCCCAGTGCGTGACATATAATGACCCCAAAGTCAGGCTTAGGACATCATCCCAGTGCTCAGACTATCACTATCTTCCTGCACTGCTTTCACTGCCTTTGACTTGTGCTCAAGGAGCAATTGGAAGAGCTTGACACTAATATCACCTTCCATATTTATGAATTTTGTATTGAATTGCATTTACTGATATGTTATTGTGACATTGTTTTTATTAGGTAACTTTGCCCATTGTTGGGCTTGTTGTTTTTGGTTCTGTTGTATATATTTTGGCTTGCTATTGTTGCCCACTGGCGGAGGAAGAGGAGTGCGGGGGGAGCGCACTGCCCTGGCAGCACAATCTCCAGGGTGCCATCATGGCTCCGCCCCTGCAGGCGGCGCACCCCACCCCCAGGATGTGTGCCACGCACCTGCGGGCAGCACGCCAGCCCCACTCCCACCTGCTCTCCGCACCCAGTGCTGGAACGTGAAGCTCCGCCACGGTTGTTGCCCACTTTCAATATCATAGTTATTTGGAAAGGAATAATCACTTTATCTTTGACTAATTCTTCACTCTAATTGCATACTTAAAAGCAAAGTCCTGGTCAATTAGCTGATTGGTAGATCACACATTTATTGTACTGAATTTAGTGTGAAGCAAATAGAAAAACCCTTTCCCACACAATCCTTTTTCAGATGATTAAGGAGGAGAAAGATATATTTGCATATGCTGTTGTGGGCCAAAACAGATCTAGGCAATCATAAAGAAATAAAATACCTAATAAAACTATATGAAACTATTAATTGTTCATCATTCTCACCCCTGAATCTCATCATCATAGAAAGACTTGTTGCAATGTTATAAAATATGGAGTCCATAAATACCAAATATTAGTTAATCTTGAAAGTAAATAAAATGAAAGCTCTTTATAGCTCTAGGCTTTGTAATTTATCTATGGAAAAAATGGGAGAATGTTTAACTTTCCCCATTAAAGAACCTTCATTGCAAGCAGAATAGATACCCTCTTCTTTTTATTCCGTTACAATAGCAATCTCAGCTGCTTCTTTTGTTTTGTGTATAACATCATATCCTCACCAGAAGCAAGAATGCAGCCCATCACAGGTCTTTTTTAAAAAAGAAGAAGAAGAAAATCCTATTAAGCACAATAAATAGATATCCTTTTGTCCCTTGGGAAATTAATTTAAACGGGATGTGAAGAGAGACTGTAAAAGTACAATCACAGCAGAAAAATAAAAATAAATAGTTACCTGCTTGGTTACAGTGTGGTGTGCAGCATTTCTTGTGTTACATTCACAAAAGTAAACTGAAGTCATGACTCTAATTCTCATTTGAGGAGGAAACAATGCATAGCAATACATATATATTTAAAGAACAGGGGAAACACATTCACCCATTTATATGCGAATAGCAAGGACACATAGGTAATGAATGCATCTCATCTTGTTTGCCCTGCATCCTCTAGAATTAGCAGCCAAAGGAGAATATTAGGATATAAAATATGTTGATCCAGTTCATACATCACAGTAAACCACAGTTAATGTTTTACCATGAATATTCCTCAGTGGGCTCTTTTGCTCCTCCTCACTTGCGTTAGGAGGATGTTCTCTGAGCATCTTTTAATGACGTAAGTGAAGTAAGCTCGCCCCTGATGAATGCTGAATTGAACTGGAACCCATCAGGCTAACACAATAATAAACACTAATCCTTTCAGTTGCACTTCTCCTCTTTTTTTGCTCACATTGTTGAATATTTCCTCTTCTGCTGGTGTTTCCTGTTGGGAGAACATGGCAAAGTCAGGGATTGTGGTTGCTGTAATATAAAGCTATGCAATCAAGGTTTATTTCAAGCAAAGAAAGAGCCCCCTTTGGCATGATCAGGGTAACAGGCAGGACTTCAACTTTGTACAAAAATAAAGTCCAGCCCAGAACTTCTTGTGAAATATTAGATTCTAAATTAGCAATTGAGAAAATTCAAACACCGTGCCTTCTAGGCTGTGATCTAATTCAAGCAGAATATCGTATAATTCCCAATAAAGACATTAAAAAGACTGGAAGAAATGTTAAAAAGAATTAAGGAAATGAGTAAGGATCCCAAGAGACATCTAATTTACCCTAGAGTAACCCAACTGTGGGACAAACTAAATGGTCAGATTAATGCTATATGCATCAGATCACATGTGAGGGCCACATGATTTATCAAACATAAGCAAGGTCAATTGGTGTGGAAACAAGTCCTCAACAAATAAATTTGTCTATCAGGGGATTAGGCAATTTGCTTTCCTGGTTGTTACTACAAAGTTCACTCAGAAGCCTCCGATCTTGCTTCAGAACAATTGTGTTTTAATCTCTGTTCTAAATTATCCCACAGGTGTCCCTTTTGCACAAGCAAAAATATTACTTGGTTTATATGCAGATTTAATCTGCAAAGAAAAAGAATTCCCCCCAAGCCCCTCCCCCCAAAAAGAAAGAGATAGTGGTCATTACTGCTACAGGCATCATTTATGAGAGACAGAATAGCAGAGAAATTGTCTTTATTTCATTTCCAAAGTTACTGGTTTCTCATCAGATGCTTCCTGGCAACCAAAGAAATCAACTCCACAATGGCCTACTAGACTTTAAGAGGGGACTCCCTTGGAACGGAAATATAACTTTGAAAGAATCATTTCCTCCACAGTTTTGTATCTAACTCCGTGGGAAAATATAACCATGTGATGAGATCTTCTAAACCAGTTTGGAATTATGTTTACTCTTAAATGATGTTTATTCCTGGAAACTTCAGCCAGTGACTTTATGTGCCAGGAAGATGAACCTTCAGGGGATTCTCAGAAACCACAGTCCTCGGTAGTGCTGTTTAGTTACGCTTATTCATGTCTCTTTGTTGCATAACTTTCTTCTCACCCTACCTCCAGAAGGTTGACTTCATTATTCATTATAAGTATCCATCCAAAGACAATCGGTAATTGCTCTGAGTTTGCTGTGAGATTGCGGCAAATGAATGTTTGGACAGAAGAATATCAACGGACCTGAATAACTGGTTCGTATCCCTTAATGGTCAATAGTCGGGCCATGTGAGTCACATATTTTGTTAGATTATGGGTGGGGAACTCATTGGACTCCAGCTCCCATCAGCCAGCCTGCACAGGCAATAGTCAGGAATGAAGGGATTTGTAGTTCAGCGACATCTGGAAGGCCACAGGTTCCCCATCACTGTTAGGAATTGCATGTTAATGGTAGAAGATGGCCATGGAAAACAAGGCCAGTGGTTTGCTTGAGCAGTCCCTTGACAGAGAGCTGCCGCCTGTGCCTACTCCTTTCTCATAAAACTACTACAGTCATACCTTGGTTTTTGAACAGCTTAGTTCTCAAATGTTTTGGCTCCCGAACGTCACAAAACCAGAAGTGACTGTTCTGGTTTGCAAACTATTTTTGGAAGTTGGAACGTTCTATTGCTTCTAATTGGCTGCAGGCACTTTGGTTTCTGAACATTTTTGGAAGTCGAATGGACTTCCGGAACGCATTCTGTTCGACTTCCAAGGTACGACTATATTCGGGAGCGGGAGGGCCCCCCCCCAGCATTTCTTTGCCGCTAATACCCCCAATAGCTTCAGTCTCCTTCATGTCTATCGCTTTCAGTGGGTCTATGACTTAGTCAAAAACAAACCACACAGTCCAACAGGAATAAAGTTGTTATGTACTGAGTGGAATAGGATCCAAACTGCAGCAGTCTGATTGGTCCTAGAACAATAGGATCCAAATTGCAGCAGTCTGATTGGTCCCAGAACAATAGGATTCAGAATGCAGCAGTCTTACTGGTCCTAGAACAATGCAGCAGTATGATTGGTTGGCAGGAACCACCCAATCATGCTCCAGATATAAGTGAATCCACAACCTGATTGGCTTACAGTAGAATTCCAGAATTAGCCAATCATGTGCAGCCCATTGTGTAAATAATGTATATAAAGCAGATACTTTGAGGGGACTTTCATTCATTCCTCCTCACCACTATGAGCTGAATAAAGAGCATGAAATCACTTTGCGACTCTGAGTAAATTTCACTGGTGACGAAGGTGGGATCCCGCTGAGCTGACTGCCACACACAGCACCGCAGCACCGCCACCTGCCGCACCGCTGCCTCGCACCGTGTATCCAGGCTTCAGCTCCAGGACACAAGGAACTCAGAATGGCAACCGACAGCAGCTTCTCACCGTTCAACCCAGCATCTGGAGACTGGGAAGCGTACGCCTCCCATTTCACCTTCCTCCTAGAAGCCAAAGGGGTCACCGATGAAGAAGACGCCAAGAAGAGGGCGATATTCTTCAGCATCTGCGGAGAGGAGACGTTTGAAATCACCCGGGCTCTCCTTGCACCTGAAGACATCACTACTGTTCCATACAAAACAATAATGGAACAGATGAAGGGGCACTTTTCGCCGCAGCCCTCAGTGGTGGCTCGTCGAAATGCCTTCTACGCAAAGCGGCAAGCCCCTGGGGAAACCATAACTGGGTTAGCCGCCCAGTTCTGCAACTTCTCAGAGCTGGAGAACATGCTTCGTGACCGCCTCGTCGGTGGCCTGAAGGATGAGAAGCTGCAACGACGCCTCTACGCTAAGAAGGACCTAACGTTCCAGGTCGCTCTGGAGGAGGCCCTGGCAACGGAAGCTGCCAAGAGGTCGACGCAAGAGGCACGGCCGAGCCTGCCATCCCAACTGAGGGTCCACCACGAAGACCTCACCGACGACTCAGGATCCAACAGGGAGGAGGTGCACCGAGTACAGCAGCGCACTCAAGCAGCCCACATACCACAGCTTCCTCAACGAGAAGGAGGGAACTGCGCAAGCTACGGGGAAAGTCACGAAAGGAGGACCTGCCGTTTCCGCAACGCAGAGTGCAGGCAGTGCAGAAAATTGGGACACATCGCCCGGGTGTGTCGGGCTTGGCCCACCCGACGCCAGGCATCAGATGACCAATCCAAGAGCCCCAGGTCCCGGGGCCCAACGCACCAAGGCAACTCGACGGAGCTCACGGACTTCCAGGTATACTAGTTGCCCCACCCCAACGTAGAGAAAATTTATGTAGAGGTACAGATAGAGGGGGCCCCATGCCGCATAGAGCTTGACACGGGTTCAACTCTATCCATAATCTCGGCAAGGACCTTAAGGGAACTGTGTCCTACTGGGGGTCCCAAACTCAGGCCGGCCCCATACACCCTCCGGGACTTCCAGAAACGTAAGGTCCCCACAATGGGGGTGGGGGCCTTCAGGGTGCAATACCGAGGGCGGACGCTGCAACTGGACTTGCTTGTGGTCAAGGGCCCCTACATTAGCTTACTGGGATTGGCATGGTTTGGACCACTGGGGCTAGCCGTCACCGGGGTGAACCACACTACCCTACAAGTAGACGTGGACACCATATGCAAGGAATTTCCGGGGGTTTTCGATGGAAAATTGGGACAGTATACAGGCCCCCCCATTGCGCTACAGCTTGACCCCGCAGTACGACCGGTCAGGCTCAAGGCCCGCCGGGTCCCGTTCGCCCTGAAACCCCATATAGACGAGGAATTGGACCGGCTCGTGGAGCAAGGAGTGCTGGAGCCGGTGCCTAATGCCCCCTGGGAAACCCCAATCGTCATACCTGTCAAGCCTAATGGTTCGGTCCGCATCTGCGCAGACTACAAATGTACCATAAACAAGGCCCTCACGGCCCATGCATACCCAGTGCCAGTGGTCAGCCATGTCCTTGCCACCCTGGCTGGGTCGAAAATTTTTGACAAGCTGGACTTGGCCCAAGCATATCAACAGCTGCCAGTAGATGAGGCCACAGCAGAGGCACAGACGATTGTGACGCACAGAGGAGCGTTCAGGGTAAAGCGGCTGCAATTCGGTTTCAGTGTGGCACCAGGCATATTCCAGAATCTAATGGACTCTCTCCTTAAAGGGATTCCTGGCGTCACCCCCTTCTTCGATGATATGTTGATTGCCGGGCCGACACCAGAGGAGTTTGAGGACCGCCTCCGCACCGTTCTGCACCGTTTCCAGACGGCGGGTCTCAAGGTGAAGCGGGAAAAATGTCTACTAGGAGTGCCTCAGGTGGACTTTCTGGGATTTATGGTGGACGCAGAAGGGGTCCACCCAACTGGGGACAGGATATGGGCCATTTGTGATGCCCCAGTGCCCAAGAGCAAGACTGAACTTCAGGCCTTCTTGGGACTATTGAACTTTTACCATTCCTTCCTTCCCCACAAGGCGGCGGTAGCGGAGCCCCTACACAGACTCCTGGACACACCTTGGGTGTGGGGCCAGCGCCAGGAGGCTGCATTCCAGGCAGTCAAGGACTTGCTTGTCTCAAACTCGGTCTTGTAAATAATGTATATAAAGCAGATACTTTGAGGGGACTTTCATTCATTCCTCCTCACCACTATGAGCTGAATAAAGAGCATGAAATCACTTTGCGACTCTGAGTATATTTCAAAAGTTATCAACGTCAGTGGGAAATTACTCCAGAGTTTTGCAGTACAAATGCCCAAATTAGTCCACCACCTCAAAATTACCCCCCCCCCTTTTTTTGCTAACATGGCTTCCAGTGTGCTGTGTGGTGCATACAGCACAAATTTGAATCTGTGATACCTCCAAATAGGCTGGTTCGGGTCTACCATCTGTGAGTCACATGTTCATTCTGTGAGTCAAAATATTCATTACAGGAAGAAAAGGGAGATTAAAACCTAAATTACATGACTACGTAATCGTTTTTTGTTTTTTTAATGTGGCCTAGAAGAGATGAGAGGCATTTGCAATTGCGGTAAATGTAAGTGCATTCCAAACTGACGGATGCAAAAACTCCTTTAAGCCTCGTGTGAAAATACCTTTCGTAAATAAACTTTGTGTTTTGGTTCTGGCTTAAAAAAAAAATCACTTATAAAAGCTTGTCTATACCAGGAGGGAGAAAAAACCCAACCAGCAGGAACCAACTCAAAGTAGTTCTCTGCAACTGCTTACAAAATGCCCCAACTCTACAGTCATGGCTATGAATACCTGACCGGCGAGTCATTAACTGGGTTGGGTCACATAAATGCCGTCTTTTATTTCATAAACATAATTGTTAAAAGAGGACAAGGTTGTGCACCAGCTTCCATATAATCTTTGTCTTAGGCACTTAAGTGAGATAGACGTTATCCCTGCCGTCCCACACAAACACTGGGCAGGAGCTGGCATGCTTTCCTTAACACCAGCTATTCATTGTGTATAATGGAGCAGATTACAAAGCTGGCTGTTTCTGAGGGTTGATCCTTTAAATCTCAGTGCTGTCCCAACCGTTGAGCAGATGCATAATTTATCACTGGAGTCAGCCCTGAAGGAGACGTACAGCAGCCAGGGTGCGTGAGGGAGCAGCAGAAGTAGAGCAGAAGTAGGTGAATGGGAGAAAGCAAGAGAAAATGACCTTAGAAGAAAAAGAAAAGGGCAGAAAAGGGCAACCGAAATGACCACAGGGCTGGGGCAATTTCCCAATGGGGAAATGTTGCAACATCTGGGGGTTTTTAGCTTAGAAAAAAAAGGCAACTGGGGGAGCATGATAAGAGGTCTGTAGACAAGATACTTGATGTGCTGAATAATAATAATAATAATAATAATAATAATAATAATAATTTTATTATTCATACCGCACCCATCTGGATGTGTTGCTCCAGCCACTCTGGGCGGCTTCCAACACATATAAAAGCATAACAGAACATCAAACATTAAAAACTTCCCAATACAGGGCTGCCATCAGATGTTGTGAAGTTCTTTATCTCCTTGGCATCTGATGGGAGGGTGTTCCACAGGGAGGGCACCACTGCCGAGAAACCCTCCTGCCTGATCCTTTATCCAGGAAGTGGATAAAGAGGAGATTTCTTCTCATCATACAGGAGGATGAGTGTCGTCCAACACAACAGTGGAAGATTAAGGACAGACAAAATGAAGTACTTGTTCACACAGCGTATAGCTGAACTACGGAATTCGCTTCCACATGATTTCCGCTAATTTAAATGGCTTCAGTAGTAGGCCAGATAAATTCATGGAGGATAAGGCTGACAATGGCTGCTAGTCATGCTGGTGATGCCTCTTCTACAGTATCAGAGGCAGAATGCCAGTGAACATCAGATGGGGAACAAGGACTAGTCGCTTCCATCTCTACAATTCTATGATGCTAAGAGCAAGAGAGGGCTGCTGCACTCATGTCCTGTTTGCTGCCCTCACTTGACATCTGGTTAGCTGCCGTGGGGAATAGGGTGCTGGGCTAGATGTACTTTTGGCCTAAATCCCATGGGGCTTATATTATTCTCTTAATATGGAAAGGTTGCAGTGGAGGCTTAGAATCAGTATGAAGCTGGCAATGGGATGAAGAAGTTGGCCAAAGCAGTGAGCGGTAACCCAGAGAAGACTCATAATCAAAATCAACAGGTGGCCCTCAAGTGGTGACCCATTTGCTTAATGCACAATGTTCAAAAATCTTCTGCCTAAAAATCCTACCCATTGAAGGGGTGAAAACAGTCTAATGAAAGGCCCCATCTGTGCAATACCCTTAAAGCAGTACAGTGGTACCTTGGGTTGAGTACCTAATTCGTTCTGGAGGTCCGTTCTTAACCTGAAACTGTTCTTAACCTGAAGCACCACTTTAGCTAATGGGGCCTCCTGCTGCTGCCACGCTGCCAGAGCACAATTTCTGTTCTCATCCTGAAGCAAAGTTCTTAACCCGAGGTACTAATTCTGGGTTAGTGGAGTCTGTAACCTGAAGCGTATGTAACCCGAGGTACCACTGTACAGTCGTACCTTGGAAGTCGAACGGAATCCATTCCGGAAGTCTATTCGACTTCCAAAATGTTTGAAAACCAAAACACGGCTTCTGATTGGCTGCACAAAGCTTCTGCAGCCAATAGGAAGCTGTGGAAGCCCAGTCGGATGTTCGGCTTCCAAAAATAGTTTGCAAACCGAACAGTCACTTCCGGGTTTGTGGTGTTTGGGAGCCAAAACGTTCAAGAATCAAGCTGTTCAAAAACCAAGGTACGACTGTACTTTATATAGTCATGGCTCCTCTGAAAGAATCCTGGGAACTGTAGTTTGTTAAAGGTGCTGAGTGTTAGGAGACCCCTGTTCCTGACAGAGAGCTACAATCCCCATAGTTTCCTGGTAAGAGAGATTAATTGTTAAAACACTCCAGGAATTGTAACTCTGGCAGGCGAATAGGGGTCTCCTTACAGCTCTCATTTCCTAAATACAAACTAAAGTTCCCAGGATTTTTCAGGGGAAGCCGTGACTCTTTGAAGTGTTATGATTCTGCTTTAAATTTATTGTGCAGATGAGGCCAAAGTTTATACATTCATTATGTAAAAGTAAGATGGTTTCATTGCACATTTTGAATTGACTTTGGAGACATGCATCACATTTTAACATCCTTTTTATTAAACACAAGTTTTGCGCTGTAGGGATTGCACAAACTCTGGCCTCCTTTTTAATCTTAGCAGAGGTTATGAACTTTATCTCTAAACTAATTCTTTCAATATTTGCTTTCAAACACCAGTATCTTCAGTCTGGTGTGAAAACCAGCGTGAAAACTTCTTACAATATAATTAATAAATATCGCAAGAATAACAAAAGTAAGGCTGGCTAACCTCTGCCATTTAGCTCATAGTGAGGGTTCTTTTTACCATATAAGGTAATACAGCTTAACTCTGCTTATAATACAGGCATGAAATATGATGTTTCAAATGGTTAGAGAAAACACATTTCATCTTTTCTTGCCCATTTCCAAGGTTCTTCCCCTAACATTTAGAAATCTGGCTATGGTTCTCGGACAGATTTATAGAGATCCCCATTTTTTTTTAACTTAAAAAACACTTTAATAGAAGTCCAAGTGAAAGAACAAAATATCAACTCAACAAGAAATTATTCTAGCCAGTGACCAAAAAAAGTGAAACTCATTTAGCATAAGGAAAAGAAATCTGTGCCTATCTTCCTTCATTTGCTTAATCATTTATCACACAGGGGCTCTTGCAACGAGAGAAGTTACTTCTTGTGTAGGGAGAGAGAAACAAAACAGCCTTGCTGGGCCTCCTGTTATGATCCTTCAGGATTGTATCATCCAGAGCTTCATCCCATGGTCAACTGGGGCTAACAATATGGGTGTAGCCAGGATTTATGTTGGAGCAGAGGGCAGGACTGAGCTACCTGTGATGTGATTGGTCTGCTTGCAGAAGCCACGCCTATCACTCAGTTGGGGTGCCAGTTGTGTGGCTAGAATGCACCACCACATCATACAAGTGACCCCAGAGAGCATTTCCATTTCAAATATGCTGATTATTTCTACTTTTAGTTAAGTATTTTTATTTATTTACTTGATTTATGGGGGGCAGTTGCCCCCCAGTCTATGCCCATGGCTGACAGCAACCGATTTTGTTGCAACAAGAACTGAGAATGGGGCCTATACAAATTGAAGTAAGCGGAGGCTGATATAAATATGTGTAGGCTACTTTGCATGAACTTGGCTCCAACTGTTTCTAGACATTTGGGGGTATTTGTAAGAAGGGCTTTCTGCCACGCATACCTGTTTAATTGCTATTTCAGCCATCCTCACTATCCCCACCCTTAAGTTCCAGCTTTTACAAAGAACAGGGAAAATAATATAACTGTTTTTGCTCCAGCCCGTCCTGCCCCAGCACCATCTGCCCCAGCACTAGTAGTCACACACTGCCCAACCACGCTGCCCTCTGCTGATAAAACATGCCGAAAGAACACAGCAGAAGCTGCTATTGCAAATTAATTCTGCCGGAAGTTGGACTCTTTGGGTCCTACTTTCCCTTTGGATGATCTGCCTCTGGGCCTGCCAAGGGGCAAGAGCAGTCACCTCTTAATGGTTAGGCTGATGAGGTTCAGCTGGTAGCCTTGTAAAGGGGGCTTTGTTTTGGGTTGACACACAGTATTTTGTTGCATCCCCGCTCCTGAAGTGGCTGCTTTTAAAAAAGAACAGCATTGCAACCTGTCTCACTGTGCAAGGTGCTTTCTTCTTAGCCCAGCACCTGTAAAGGATGTTGGTCCTGGTACCAGGGGAGTGTCATGGACGCAACGCTATGACCTTAATGCATAGATTTGTCTATGGTCTGCCCAGCCAGTGCAATGGATCATGGGACAGAAATGCATTGGGGAAAATAAAAAGCAAAGCAGTTTGCTGGAATAAAGGAAAGCAAGCATATTAAGACCGAATTTAAACACTGTGTATCACAGAAGTGACATGCTAGGTCTACATTTATTACCTTGGATTTACCAAGTTCAACAACATGCCATTGAAATGATAAAAAGCAAGTTAGCCAGCTCATGGCCAGTGAGGGTGAACAAGCTGTTTTGGAGATATAGGGTCAAACCTGCATGATAGGAAAAATTCTTGGATTAGAGACTCTTTAAAAAGATGCTGGGCATTTCATGTGCTCGGCAGTCTCATGGGTACCACGTCAGACTTTCTGTCTATTTAATATAGTGCTGTCTCTGTGCCTGGCATCTCCATCAAAGGTTGTATACTTACATCGCCTGATCCTTTTAACTGGAAATGCCAAGACTTGAACCTGGGACCTTCTGCAAGTGAAACGTGTTATACAGATTGAGCTCTACAGACTACATTCCAGCCATGCAAAAGAGCCTCTGGTTAATGTCTTTTGCATCTCCTGTTACCTGAAACGTTTAACTGGAGATCTTAGGGATTGAACCTGAGACCTTATGCATGCAAATCATTTGCTCTCCTGCTAAGGTATGACCCCACCTCAGTTAGAGAGTTGAGTTAACTGCATGTTTTCAAACCCTCAATCAAACATAATTTCAAAGCATGGTTGGGCAGCTTGTGCAAATCAGGTGAAACTTATTTACAAATGTCACTGAACATTAATTGAAAGTCGTTCAAAACTTACAAAGCCACTTTTTTAAAAAAACCAAAAACCTCTGAGCCACACCTTAATTACCTTCATGTTTTCTGATGCAATTCCATTTTTGTCTTTCATTTCTGGAACAGTCTACTATCAGAGAGGAGTACTAGGACAGAAAGCAAACTTGCCCTTTCTGAAAAATGTATTACACTCACTTGTTAACAGGTAAGACAACTGCTCCATTGTAATATCTTCGATGACTACAAGTTTATGTATGTTTTTGTTGCAGGGGGTGGGGAGGTTAAAGTCGGTTTCATAATTTCTATGTACATTTTATCAATAGGAATGTCTTTTAATATTAACATCACCTGAAAATATTGATGGCTACACACAGTTAACTTCCATATGTAAAATCACAATGCATTTACTGGTAAAATTATACTAACAACATGCTTTAGTACAAAATTGTTCTTTCAAGATGAAAGGTTCAGTTGACGTCAGTTGAATGAAAGAAATGCATTAGAACAACATAATATAGATAAGAGCCTAACACCATGAACTGGAGAGCTCTGTCTGAAGAAAGAAGATACTGGATTTGAAACAGTTTTTGCAGGGTTTCTTAGGCAAATGATTATTTTGCTGTACTGTTTTATTTTAATCCAGATAGCAATACGAGTTTGGTTGGAAAATGAAGGAAACTGAATGGCAGATCATTGACAATGTGATAACTGTTTGGGCTAGTAGGAATGGCTTATTATATATTTACGTTCTCTACAAAAGCACCTTTAAAACCAACGTACTATAGTCCTCTTTTAAAACTGGTATTATTAAGCACAAGGTTATTTAGTTGTATGGCTATTCAGATGACACCCAGATTATTTTAGTAGAACTAATCAATGCTCTGTGAAAAATAGATATACCAAGGGCCTTTTTCTTTAAATGTAAGGAATTGCTAAAGTCCTTGGGTTACTGTTTTTCTTTTCTGAATCATGCTGCCACATGGCTATCTCCCTGGTAAAGATAGCAGGCTTACTCCTAAACGTGAATAACAGTGACCATATTTTGAAAAGAAAAACACTTCTGCCCCTTTTAAGAACTTTGAACCAAGACAACAGTCAGCAAAGCAGGATTTTTTCCTCTGGCTACTATGAGAAGGAGCTTCTTTCTGGCAGATCCACCATACAGTTAAAGCACAACAAATGCACATTTAAAGCACATGATCTCCCCCCCAAAATACTCTGTGGGGAAAGTTACAATTCCCAGGATTCTTTAAATGTGCGTTAAATGTGTGGTGTATATTTTATGTCAGAACTTTTCAAGGGATGTCTGTGGTGATCCCAAACTATGGGGAACAATTGTGTTAGCCTTTTCTGGGCAGGCACTCTTGCTATTAAATGGCAATCCCTGCGGCTGTGGGGGTGGGGAGGAAATCTTGTCTTGAAGTGACTCTGCAGCTATGAAACCGACTTTATATATGCAAAGAACTCTGCCTGAGTGGTCTATGAAATCCTGTGCAATACATATGTATAAACATTGTAATGTAGTTTAAGTAACCCAAGATGCTCTAACAAAATATAGTCAGCAATATAAGCAAGGATGTAGAGAAACAGCAAGGAATAAAATCTCATTTTGCTTTGAAAAAGCTGAAGGTAGAAATAAAACATCTGGAATGGAAGAGAAATGGTTTGGAATGTGATGAATCTTTTAAGAGCTAAAGTGACTTTCTACACCACCTCTGTATGTAATTCCTCTCGCTTTTGGCAGGTTTTCAGAATTCAAAATGTTAGTAGTTTAGGATTTCATGACTATTTCCACGGTGGCAAATTCAATCTCCCTTCTAGGTGTACTTAATAACCTATGGCATATAGAACAAGGAGTGGAATCTGTGATAAAACTGATTTAGCCATTCAATATGGAACACCTGAGATGAACCTTACAAATTTGGGGGTAGTTACAGTGCTTTGCACTCCACCGATAACCACAAATACACACAGAAGTATCTTGTTTCAAAAAGAGGTTTTTTGAAAAAAGAACAGGTGTTTATCTAGGGCAGGCATGGGGAAACTGTGACCCTCCAGATGTTGCAGAACTAAAACTCCCTTCCATCCTAGCCAGCATGACCAATGGTTAGGGACAATGAGACTGCACTTCAACAGCATCTAGATAGTCAAAGGTTTCCTGTGTCTGATCCAGGGGAGAGGTCTTATTCCATTTCTGTGTGCAAAGTCAGCCAGAGGGCTTGATAGACAGCTATCTTGAGAATTTTAATAAGGAATCCTGCATTTAAAAAAATGCATAAGATAACAGGATATGGTTGAAGGGAAATATTACAAGTCCCATGTGATAACTGCAAAACATGCAAACACCAAACAGTTTTACAGCAGTTCAACTCCAGCAAAAAAAAGATAGCCTTGTCATTTCATTTAAATACTGCACTTTTCAGATAGTATATCTTGCATTAGAAATACAGTCGTACCTTGGATCCCAAACACCTTGCAAGTAGAACGTTTTGGCTCCCAAACCCTGCAACCCCGGAAGTGAGTGTTCTGGTTTGCGAACATTCTTTGGAACCTGAACGTCCGATGTGGCTTCCACGGCTTCTGATTGGCTGCAGGAGCTTCCTGCAGCCAATCGGAAGCCGCGCCTTGGTTTCTGAACTTTTTGGAAGTTGAACGGACTTCTGGAATGGATTCCGTTTGAAATAAAAATTGATATTATGGACACTTCCATGTGTAACTTTACAAACTTTCACAGGATGAGAAAGAAAGATTGGGATGATGAGGGTAAAATCAAAGTACATGTGTTATGCAAAGAACTAAGGGCACCATCAGACTCTCACAGTTTTGCAGAAGGGATTCAAGTGCATCAGCAGAACTTTTGGTATGCACAGTTGCAAGTGGAGTAAAGGGTGCTGTTGTCCTAGAGCAACAAACCCACTTTTAAAAAGAATTTGACATTTTGTGGTTTGGAAAGTGGCAGAGAAATGCAACGAGAGTGTGTGGATGAATGAGCGGCTAACAAGAAGACGTATAAACGCTCTGCAAGCAAATCACGATGAATGCAGGGCAAATGCCTATTGTCATATAACCATCCCACAAACAAATCAGAACAAATGCTCAATAAAGACTGGCTATAATCTAGTAAACTTTGTGGAAGCAAATCAGGATGAATGAACAGGCCGTCTAGAGGGGCCCTATCGCTTCCAAACTGCTAGAAATAGCTATAAATGTGCTTGTGCCAGATTTTTAAATCAACTGATGACCATGCAGGAATCAGATTAAGGTTCTTCAATTATGTGTGTCTTCTGTGAAGGAAGCTCATTTTTTGCTCTCCACCCAGCAGTTTTTCCAGACACATCCAGGAATGACTCCACCCACTCGTTCTGGGTGTGTGTGTGTGCATCTATACATGTCAGTTTCACCACTGCTATTTCCATCTCCCCCTCCATTTCTGGTGAAACTGAAAAGGTCAGGGGAAATAATTGTCAGTTTCATTGGTGCTTATTTTCTTCCTTATTTCCACCCCCCTTCCTCCATTCCCTGGGAATATTCCCTTATTAACTGAGTACAGATGAAATCACCTATCCACCTCTTTCCCTTACCTCAGTTGTTGCTGCTCCAAAGAGAAGAGGTCTCTTCTTCTTTTTTGAGGTTTCGAAAAAGAACATGTACGTGCTCCTGCCCCAACACTCATAGCACTCTATATGCCTATGGTGGTCAGAGTTTGGGGCAAGTGTGACACAAGTTAAGCCTAAAGAGTGCACACATAGATTTCTACCTGGTATCTTGGTGTGGCTTTGCTTCTTAAAGCAGAGGGCAGTGCTAGAGAGATAGTCGGGAAGTTTCACCAGACTGTGTGCAACAGCCAGCCCCCCCCCCAGCCTTCCTCTTCCTTCTGTCCAGGAGCTCCAAACATTACTGCTGCATAGAATATGCAATATGCAGTGGGTACAATCCACCTTACTAAGTCTGATCTAAATTAATAGGAATTAGGTTAGTCTGGTGACTCACTCCCATCCCTTCACTTTCAAAGGGAAGGAGCAATGACTAATTTTTGCTGGAGCGTGCCCAGGATGTGCAGAATTGCTTGGGGCAATTTATTCCACACAAAAGCATTAAAAGTTAAGCTCCGTGGTGTTGCTGTTACTCTATAACTGTGAATGCAACGTCTTCAATCCAATGTATAACTATGCGCACATCGTCTCATGGTTTAAACATAACTCTGGGCTGGGTTTTGGCTGGTAAGCGAATCTCCATGCTGACTTTGGGGGATACAAACTTTCTCTTTTACCAGGAAAACTGCTGGAGTGGAAATCCTCCCTCAGAATAAAAATAATCAGTCCAAGACTTCAGGTTTATTGCTCAGCCAGTTGGCCATTGCAAAAGAAACTGTTTCAATTAAATGTGCCACACAAGGTGGCTTTTCCAGCAGTTTATACCAAATTGGTGAAAAGGTCCATGTTATGCCACCACTTTTGATGTAACGCTCACACTCATTTTCGGAGATGTTTGAGGATCAGTGAAGCATTTTCTAATACTATTGAGAAGGATTAGCTTTTTAGTGCCCCCTTGTGTTTAAAATAATGCATGATATTTAGCTGTTGTTTAAGGCTCCACGAACTGGTAATAAGTAATACATCTGAGCATGTATTTTGCTGAAAGGAGTTTATTTCATCTTGAAATGTTCAAGACGGATGATTCTCTTAAGATCACATACTATTATCTCTCATTTATATTCTTATTAAGAAAGAAAATAATCAAGGTGAACAGAATGTTTTCAAAGTAAATGGCTACAGAAAATCTGACCTGAAGTCTAAATACTTTAGAGCCCATTTCTATGACCTCTGAGTGCATGACACCTAAGCCATTTGAAGTCACTGTGTGTTAACATAGACATTTTAAATCTGCTCTTGGTACTGTTTTCCTGATATGCATCACCCCTGTCCAAACTGCCATTAGGTTTTTTTTTTGGGGGGGGGGGAATTCAAGTACCCCTATTTGTTCCTCTATGGAACTAACAAAAGCTGTAGGGGGATGGCGACATTAGACTGGGAACATATTATGGAGAGAAAGAGTTAAATAACACCTCTGTGGCAGTGCCTTGATTAAATTGGCAGCCTCAGTCCCCTGGCACCTTTAAAGTAAAATTGACATCAGGGAAATCTAGTATGGGTCTTCCACATAATGTGTGGTTTGGCACTTCATGAAACAAGGTGAAGTGAAAAGAATAAAATATTGGCAAGCAGATGGAGCTGTCCATCTTCAGTGGGTGGATGGATAGGACTCAGAAGGCCTCATATTTACCAGTACCGTCTCTAAATCAGGGGTAATCAACCTAGTGCTTCTAGATATCGTAGGAATACAACTCCCATCCGCCTCAGCTGAGGTGGCCAATGGTCAGGGATGATGGGAGTTGTAGCCCAACAAATATATGGAAGGTAGCACATTGGCTGTCCCTGCTCTAAGGGTAAAAGAGCAAGATTTTTCCTCCATGATCCTGCTTATTCAGAAGCCTTGCTCTAATTATCTTTGCCCTTGGAGAGCACAATGGTGGTGACCAGGGATTCAGCCTCCTTCTCGGTAGTGTCCTGATCATGGAATACTCTCTCCAAAAAATATTCTCTTTTGAATGTCTGTCCAAGGTTTTAATTTGTTCACAGTTTTTATGAAAGATGTTGATTTCTGATACTGCCACCCAGTTTCTTTGAGACTGTGATTTTATAGAATGTAATTGTCAGGGCCACATTTTGGCACCTGAGGCGAACCACAAAATGGCATTTTCCCCCACCAGGGAAGAAGGGGTGAATGAAAATCTACATCAGAAACATGGTGAGAATCAAGTCAATCTTACCTGACAACTGAAGTAGATATCAAAGGCTGTTGTGGGGGAGAAAGGGCCTGCTCTGAATCAGGGGCATTGCCGAGGTGGCAGATATGGTTTCCAAGAAGAGCACCACAGCTATTGCTGTCACCATAGAGGCAACAGATGCATTCTTTAGAGGTCAGATCTGCTGCCCCTGTGGATCTTGCCCCCTGAGGCAGTTGCCTCACCTTGCCCCATGGGTGGGTCAGCCTCAGTAATTGCAGACTGCTTAAAGTTTTTTGTTTTTTTTTTAATAATGGAAAGGTGGAGTATAAATATTATAGTCAGGCAAATTGATAGATGGGGGAGCTATTGTAAAGGATAGTATTTAAGGTCAAAATCTAGAGAGCCAGACTGCATAACCATTCAAATAATTATGTTTGTCTGTGAAAGAATTCTCCAAGACTTTCAAAGGAAGTCCTTTTTTTCCCCCTTTTTTTTTTTTTGCATACAATCAATATGGGGTGAGTTAAATTGGCACTATAGGGTCATAATTTATTTAATGAAATGTCTGTGTTTCTGAATAAAGAAATATATATTTAACTTGATGACCAGAAGCTAGAATCAAGAGCTGAAAACCAGAAGGCTGAAATTCTAAAACTTTTTTTAAAAAATGAAAGTTGAGCTATATTAATTCTGAAGCAATTTTTATGACACTCTGCAGACCAGTTCTACCAAACGTTTGCCTCAAATTTTATATACTCCTGAGGCATCAAAAATGGATACATCGGGAAATGCAAAGTTCAGTAAAGTAGGCAGGTGCATCATTTGTAAGATGCCCATGTGAAAGAATGTGAAAGCAGCTGGTGGCTGGGTGGCAAGATTTCCATCCTCTCCTAAGGAAGGTGTCATAGTTCATTTTCTCAAAGTGCATGAGTGTGCATAAATAAACCAAGTTGTGGTCTACACAGATCTGGTCCTACAGCTGGGGACATGTGGCACTCCAGTTACTACTGGTTCAGAGTTTCCATCATCCCAAACCATCACTGCTTTGATGTTGATCCTCTGATTGTGGCAGGGATTGAAAAGGGGCGTGTGACAGGGGAAGGCCTTTGATCCACAGGATCCAAAGTCTTCTTGTTCCCCCAATGTGGAAAAGAATAAATCAATTCACTGAAACCAATGGGAAGGTAAATAAAACAGGGCAACCAAGTACCAAAAAAAGGAGGGAGGAGAAGAAGTACCACAGATACAAACTTTCTGCCCTTGCCAACATGAGCCTGATGGGCTTAAAAAGTGGCAGCTTCTCTGCCATGGACTCTCCCCATGACCATCTGACTTGCTCCATATATGGCAGTCTTCTAGGGTTGAATCACATCTATTAGCAGCATTTGCTTACAGAAGATTTTGCCTCCAGGCAGAGAGCAGTACTGTAACATGTAATAGTCAATTTTACATTTCTATTTTAAAAAAATCCAAATATTTGATACCTCAGGAACAGTTTTTGTAATACCTTGCTGCACTTTTTGTAATGTGTTTGTTATTGAGGTCCAGATTGAGACACATGCCCTCACTGGCGCACAAATAGTCCCTTCTGAGCTCACTGGAACAATGTAAGGAGAGAGGAGAGAGAAAATGTGGACTTAAAATATGTATTGTGCTAGCAAATCAATAAAACACTAATAGCTGTTCCAATAACCTTTCTTGACTGTATCAATTTACCGCCAAGTGGTGCATCTGCATGAACTGTTCCTTGGGGGGGGGGTATTAAATGAGCATCCGACTTTTGTGGTCCATGCTGCATCATCCCACATTGCCCCTTCATCCACGCTGTCATTAGTAGCGGAGGGTGGCATGGGGCCAGTGCTGTGGATTCATGCCAAAATGGGCACCATAGTGTTAGCACACTGTGCCTTGTTTGGGGAAAAAATGGAGGCTCTTACTCTAGTTCTAGAAGCTAATGTGGGTACACAGGAAGCCACTTATGTACATATACCTCTTGTTATATGCACTTTCTGGCTATCAATCACAGATTTCAAGGGATATGGAGGATCAGGTTGTGCTAAGAAGAGTTTCAACAATTCAGAGAGCAGCCCTTCCTTGGAGGTTTTTATGCAGAGGTTGAATGGCCATCTGTCATGGATGCTTTAGTTGAGATCCTGCACCGCAGGGAATTGGACCGGATGACCCTCAACATCCTTTCCAAATCTACAGTTCTATGATTCTACTATCCATTTCTGTATAAACTGAAAGTAAGTATAAGTTTTGGGCAGGAAAGTGAGTGACATTCTTTGAAAAATACACCGTAAAGAAGGACATTTATCAAACATGTACTAGTTTGGGAATTATACCCCCCCCACACACACCCTTCTTACATGCACACCTTCTGCTTTACCATATCAGCTATATAACTTTTGGATATAGAAATGTAAGAACAAGGGTGTGAACGTGGGCATTAACGCAGCTGCAGGAAATAGGATTGTTTTCACCTAATGAGCCAGTGCAGCTTAGGGTGGGATAAAGATTCTTCCCTGGAATCAAGGAGGGATCTAAGAGACTATGACTCAGTAGTGTCTAGAGTCACTGTGCTTCCTGTGGTTATTCCTGTGGTGGGTGGTTTTTATTATTATTATTTACCTTGGGCATTATTCTACTAAAAATCAGAAACCTTTTCTTTAGAATACTATCTAAACCACAGATTGCCGGGACTGATTACAACCTGTGAGTGTGACTCACAGAAAGGCTTTCTAAACCATCTTGCATCACAATACTTACATTCAGGGCTTGCCCAATACATTTGGCCACCTGAGGATAAGAACAAGGTGCACTGCCTCCCCTCCCCGAGCAATTCCACATGCACAAGCCAACTGGGCTGGGAACTGATACATCAATAAAGGCTGCCTCAACTGCATCTTGAGAGCAGACTAATTTTGGGTAGGCAAACATAAATCACCTCACTGCAACCTCCCCCCTCTCAATCTGCCAGGCCTCATTGAAGACAGAAGGGTAATCATGCTTTAATGCTTTTGGGTCATCGGACTGAGAATATGCCTTTCTTTCTTTCTTTCTTTCTTTCTTTCTTTCTTTCTTTCAGATGCTAGGAGTACTGGTGCAATGTCAAGGGATATCCCTTTGTCATGTAGCATGCACCGTCTCCAAACAGTCTCCAAAACCTTGTATGACGTCTGTAGCAGGGGTGAGGAACCTCAGGCCTGCTGTCCAAATGTGGCCCTCCAGGCCTCTCTAGCCAGCCCTTGGGGCTCTGTCCAGGCCACACACACAGATCACAATATTTACTTATCCTGCTAAGTGCCTACCTCCTCTAATTTTACTTAGCTGGAATGAGTCCTTGAACTGGGATAATACTTCTTGCTTGCCTGGGTGGAGGAGTGTGGTGTGTGTCTGGCCTCATCTGCTTTTGCCATGCTCACCATTGATGCGTGGCTCCAGGAAGGTTGCCCATGAGGGAACATGGCCCTCCAGAAAGTCTCCCATCCTAGGTCTATGGCTTATATACCCTGTCTATCCATAATTATCCATAATATATTGCTGTATGGCTGGCTCAAGATGCTGGCTCAAGTCAGACACCTTTAAACCATGGTTTAAAGGCTAAACTATGGTTTAGTGTGAGGTCTGATTGAAAAAAACATAGTTTGTGATCCATCAGCAGACCAGAATACAAAACCAGAAGATAGTTTGGTGTGCTGTCTGAATTAACAGCATCACTTTGCCTAGATAGAAGGTAAAAGGAGGCAAGCTACTCTAAAACATGGTTCATCTGTAGCTAAAATTATGGCATAGGTTCTAAACTACTGTCGGCACAAAACACCTTGGTAGAACAGAACCATTTTGTGAAACTAGCCTGATATATAATAAATAGGGGAAGTTGTAAATACTTTCCAAAATGAATGAGTTTGATTTTGTGTCATACAAAGTTCAGTGTCAATTAAGTGCCTTTTCCAGAAACAATTATAATAATACTTGCCCCTTCTTGTACCTGTAGTGTTGTTTTCCAGAACTCTTGTTGGAATGTTATCAGCATTTCACATTGTACCCATTAATCCAGAACACTGATGTTCTTTTTAGTGGTGTTGGGTTTATTACTCATTTTTGCCCATAAAACAAATCTTACACTGCAGATGAAATGTTTCAAAGGCAGTTTTAAAACAATGTAATTATCAAAAAGCCTGTGTCAGAAAAGCAGAAAGGGAGTGATTTGGAAGGACTAGATTTCTGATAAAGACACATGTTCTGGTGATTTACACAACTCTTTGTTTTGTAGTACTATAGATGCAGTGTGTCTACTTGGAAGATTCATTTTCTTCTAAAACATCCCACAGCTATTATATATTAGGCTGGGAAATGAACTAAATTTGTTTATATATTTCTTCATAAGTCTATTGTGCATATACCCTCCATGGTTTTTTAAAAAGAGTACTCCAGAAATGGACCAAACCATGCTATGCTACACAATGTCCTTTCATTTTCTAACCCTTTTAGATGGTTCTTTAAGAACCAGCCATCTATGCATAACATGATTCAGTACAATAACCAGTCTAGACCCTTAGAATGCTCAGAACAGTTTATATAGGAGTTCCAGCAGTCTGCTGTTAAGGCTGGTTCACAGTTCTCCAACTTTACCCGTGCTGTAAGGATTGGGGCTCCCTTACGATACTCTGTGGTGCCCTGTGTGACTGGAAAGGACAATTCTGCTTCTTGCAAATGAGCCTGATTTTTGCTAATTTGTCCTTTTTATGGTAGTCCCCTGTGCTTTTTCTGGAAGATCTCCCAATCTTCTGAAGCAGATTTTCAGAAGTGCGCCATGGGAAGGGGTCAGTCTTTTTCTGTGAGAAGAATACTGATCATGGAACTTAGGAACTGCACACAATTTCCCCATAGGACAGGGGCAGACAACCTTTTTTTCTCTTATGGACTGCATTCCCTCAGAGGTAATCCAACAGGGGGCACAAACTGGAGCTGGAGTCCAAGTCAAAGTGGGCCATCGCCTTCTCTTTCTTTCCCCATCTCTTACCCACTTCTCTCTTTTAGTTACCTAATTTCCCCCCTCTGTCACCCATCTGAAATTGGGAAAGGGCAACATGAAGGCCACAGGTTGCCCACTAAGTCACAGAATGTAGGCATTGCAGTTAGCTTCTGTGACATTTTGCTTTGCCAGTGCAATTATTTTTTTGAAAGATATTAAGATCTTTAAAAAATATCTTATGATATTTTTTAACCATCTCAAAATAATATGAAATATCCTTCCCCAAAATTTTTTATCTACTGAACATCATATTGCACCTGCCGTGCCTCTTCATCAAGCATGAAGTTAGGACAAAGGTCATTCATTCTCTTTGGTACAGAGGTCATGATTTTGCCTCGGCTCCCATATGAAGGAGTAAAATGCAGCAACGCTAGGCTTCAATTTATCACAAATCTAGAACATCACATACTGTACTGTGGCTCTAATAAAGTAAATAATGTGCATTTTTCAAAGTTATCTAAATCCATATTTGCACAGTGAACCATAAAAGTTACAATGAACTGAATAATGGGTATTAAAAATAAACCCAAGCTCATTTTACTTTTTTGCTAAGTCTTTGAGGATTACATTTTGTTCGAAAAAGCCCATATTTTAAAATGACCATGATTTATATATTTATAGGAACAGTCTTTAATATGCAATCACGTCAACTATCAAATTCCTTTTGAAAAAGATTGTTTTAAATACCACTGTGAACATGAAAGCAAAGTGAATCAAACTTAAAAGTGAACGTAAGACCACTCAAGACCTTTCTTTCAAAATAGAATTAACAGTGCCAGCAGTGGCAATCAGAAATTTATGCCAAGTCTTTCTAATGCTAATTATGATAGCAGCTTCTAACGGCCCCTGCTTTGGCCCATTTCTCACAGTGGTGGTAAACCTGTGCCTCAGCTGAACCACCTATTTTTCCAAGGAGATTCAAGACAGCCCACAGAGAGTAATGAAAGCAGGGGGGAAACCCAAGCTGAATCACTAAAATGGATATTCAGTACATACTGAAATCAATAAATTAACAATATCCAATGCCAGCACCACAACAGTAACGGAACTAAGACCGTGAAATATGACTTAATGAATGGAAGGACTTTCTTAAAAGATCCAGGCCTTCACCAACTACCTAAAGCAGTATATTGATGAGGCCTGACAGACTTCACTCAGCAAGGTTAGGTGCCATAGCAGAAAACGGCCCACCCAATTTGACACCATCCTCACTTCACCAAGGCAAGGGATTTGAAGCAGAGCCCACCAATGATGATTCAAGTGGGTGAGGTGGGGAGGGACAAATTGGACAGGGCAATTTCTGAGGTGCCCAGGTCCCAAGCTTTAAAGGTTAAGACTAGTACATTGAGTTGAACCCCAAAACTGATTGGTAGCCAGTGCAAGTTTCATAGAACCAGCACAATAAAATCAGAACACTCAGCTCCCACCAGCATTCTGGCTGTCACGTATGGGGAAGGAATGTGAAGGGGAAAGGTAAAGGAGAAGACTGAAACTATGCTAGTAGTAATACTATACATGGTATACTTTAAGATGTGGTAACAGCAGAACATCCTTGTTCTAAGGCTAAGACAAAGCAAGGGTTTCCCCTTGCAGTTCAAATACGATCATGTTTTCATGATGTTTGGTAGCTTTTCTCAATTGTGTGATACGATTTGCTTTGAAATCTACACAGTTGTGGCATCTGTAGAAACTGGAGAGAGTAAAGGAACTAAAATATTCTTAAGTAGACAGATCTATTCTGTGGCAGCCCAAATAATTAATAAATGCCCTGGAAATGTTAAGGCTTGTAGTTCATTGCAAAATTTTAAAAAATTGAGCAAGACCATTGGTCTTTTAAACCACTGATATGTGGCTAAAAAAGAAAAATGTCCAGAGTGCAGTTAGACATACTAAATACCAGTACTCTATTACACCATAGTTGCCTTACTCCAGCTGTAGCCAATTGTCATCCATGGACAGGATGTTTATGGGGGTTGACATCAACCTGTGGTGTTTTCACTTTCTACTGTGGACATCTTTTTATGCCACTCTGCTTACCTGCAGACGATTACATCACATGCAGTTTCAAAAAGCTAGTTCTGAATTACTCTAAGAGAAGGGCACCTTAAAACTTGCTTGTTTGGCTTCTGTACTGCTGGTAGAAACTACTTTAGAACTCTCCAAACGCTCTTCGAATGCCCTGATTTCCAAGCAGATGGATCCCTGGCAAGAGGACCACTGGAGGTTTATCTCCTGGCCAGCTCTGACGCGCTGCATCACATGACACTGTGTTAGCAAATCCTGTGTGTGAGAACGTTTCTAACATTCTGGCTAGATCTTGAGCTCAAGAACTGCTAATGTGTTTATAAATAATAAGACCTCCTGCAAAGTGGCTCAGCTATTTATGAAAACTGATATGGTTGAGAAAATAATCAAACTTAGGCTAGATACTGTAGAGGATTAAATAATCACAATGACATGGGCAGGGGGGAGAGGGGGTGAAGACAGGAAGAATTTACATTTCATCGAAATGCACAGTCATTAAAAAAAAATCAATATCGATAAATAAATGATCTATTTCTAAGTGGCATTTCACTTTGCAGATACCAAGATGAACCCTCTTAACAAGACCTCTTAATTATCTTTCACCCAACAGTCCTTAGTGGCAGCATGCACACAGGATCTCTCAGTTCCCTTCAATTGGGGAGGATGTGGTCTCAAAGCCCACCTCTTTCCCCTCCTGGGCTAGAAGCCTGTGGTCTCCAGTAGCTGCCTGTTCTCCTGCAGCCTGCTGGCAAAGTATGTTAGTGACCTTTAAAGAGGAATCCTCCCTGCACATGTCAGCTGCTGCTATCATTCAGGGGCACTGTTGCTCAAATGCCCAAGGTCAGTTCCCCCCTGCAAACTGCTTTGTTTAAGGTAGACTTGGCTGAATTTATTATATTTATCTGTGGATGTCACTCGCCAAGTTTTATGGATACACAAGAAGGCGCCATCAACCTTCCTTTAATGTTCTTGCAGCCAAGCTCGGGTGGGGGAGTCTCTTCTTGGCATCCGCAAAAGAGCCTTTCATATTTCAGTTAGAAATTAGCAATTCCCTGCAGTGAGGGAAAAGAATGAAGAAAACCAGGTCTGTGCTTAGGACACATATTTGAGATAGGTACAGACTGGGATGCCAGTGTGGAGTAGTAAAGAAACAGACATGGTCTGGGGTTCAACACAAACACACACAACAGCACCATAAAGTTCACCGGCTCATCTTGGGCAAGTCACTGTCTCTCAGTCTAATCTACCTCACAGATCTGTTGTGATGGCATAACAGTGTAGAAAAAGACAGCATCCTTTATTCCCAGTTGAAGCTGAGAGTCTGTTTCAGTCATTTTAAACTGGGTTTGGATGCGGGTCTACTCCCTTTATGAAACACACTATCCAAACAGTATTAAGATTCAGGTCCCTCATTTTGACTGTAAAAGCTGCACCCCAACAAAGCACTATGTAGAGACACAATACAGGTCTCTACACAGCCATTTGCTATTTTTTTATATACAACTATTTGATTCTTTTTATTGCTTTGATAAAGTGAGGTAAAACCCATATATGCCACACTCAACTCCTTGGAGGAAGGACAAAATGCAAATGTGCAATGTAAGACTATTCAGTGGAATATTGCTCAGCTTGTGGCAAAAGCAATATGGATTTTTGAATTAGTTGAATGCTTGTTTTGAAAGCTCTTGCAGCATTCCTGCTCCATAGGCAAGTGTCTCCAGACTGTCAGCAGTTTGCAGGAGGGATTCAAGTACATACTGGAAATTTGGGCTTATGGAATTAGATTTATTGCCCCAGTGGAACAAATCAACTTTTTTTTTAAAGGGGGCTGATTACAGTTTGGAAAGTGACAGGGAAATGAAAAATAAAAGTGTGGGACGAACAAATGAAGAATGAAAAGATGTCTAAATACCCTGCTAGGTGCAAGCACACAAATCAGGATGAATGCAGAATAAACGCTCACTGTTATGGAACCACTCACCCCTTTAAACAAATAAGAATGACTACTCAGTAAAAAAAAAAAAAAGACGGGACATAGTCTGACAACCAAGTAAGTTTTGTGCAAAAAAATAATAATCAGGATGAATGCTGAATAAGCAGGTCATCTGGAGGAGCCGTAAATTGATAATATTTCCCACACTGCTTTATGATGTCTTGTCTATGAAACTCGATACAGGAGATGCCTCATTGCCCCCCCCCCTCAAGACCTCCAAGTTCACTGTGTTCCAACTCCAGTAGGAGAAAAACAGTGAGTGGTAGGATTGTCATAGATCACGCATTTTGAAGAGTAACCATTATTTGAAACATGTGGTATTTCAGAAGAGTGAATCTCCATAAATTATAGGGGATTCCATTTAAGGGATGCGGGGAGTCAGGAAATATAAATCCACATAGCCCAGATTTCTATGGAGCTGCAGAATTGTGAAATAAAGCAGCAGCGTTGTGACTGATAGCTCAGGTGAGCAGTGCCACCCCACCCTGCTGTAGGGGCAACAGTTGCTGGGGTGGACATTTTTGGGAGGAAAATAGCACAAGGAGGAGACTTCAGCTTCCGACTTCATGTGCCATGGTTACGATCCACGAGGCCCCTCCACAGCCTCTTATTCTGAAAAAGAAAAAGTGGCTGGTGCTCCTCCCACACCTCTAAAAGCAGATGCTGCCCAGCAGCAGAACTCATCCCAGGTTCAGTTCCTGGCATCTTCAGCTAGGGCTGGGAATATCCACTGCCAGAGAACCTGGAAAGCTGTTTCAATCAATGCAAATGATATTGAGCTGGATGGTCCAATGAAGTCTAGAGTGTGCAAGGAACCCAAAAGGCACTCGCAAATGTGACTGAAATGGAAACAGGTGTGTATGTGGAGCTAATGTGTCTTTGCTGGCCCCTTCCCATGTTTCGTTAGTCTACAACACCTCAAGAGGGCTTCACTCTCTATAACGGTTCACACTACAAAGTGAGATGCCTGCAAGGCCCCTATGTGTCTATAGTGTGATTCTGTGTGTTGTCAATGGAGAGAATCCTCCTGCTTCAGTTTCCTACACCTCTGAGTTAGTGCTTGAGCATGAAAACAGCCTGACACTGGCATCCGAAACTGCATCTGAGATTTGTGCCAAAGCACATTGCTCTGTAGCTGAGGAAGTGACTGAGCCACACTAACATAGATGGAAATAGGTAGCTCTAGATGGGATCTCGTCTCTATTCAAATTACTCTGCTCTAGGCCTTCGAGTGTTTTACAAGGAAGCTACGAGATAGCATCACCCTTGTAGAACTATGTGTAACACCACCTGAAGGAAGCTCTAATAGGAGCTGGGATTCCACCCCACCCTGTTTTTTATTTTAGTTACTGAATTTTAGTTACTAGGCTATATGAGATAAGCGGCAGTTTTGGTGGTGCTGACAGGATGGTGGGTGGCTGCAAAGTGTGGGAAGTTACTCCAAATGGCAGCACGTCATCAGGGTCACTGGGGAAGGAATAAAAAGATGGCTTCTTCCCTCACGTACTTATAAGCACATAAGAAGGAGCCAGATGAATCAGAACAAAGGCCCTACTAGCCCAGCATCTCCTGCTTTCACAATGTCCAATCCGATGTTTCCAGGAAGCCTGCAAGGAGGGCCCCTGTGCAACATCACTCTTCCCACTGGTGACTTCCATCAACTGGCATTCAGTTTCAAATGACTCCAACAGTAGAGGCAGACACAGGCACTGTGCTAATACTCACTGATAACCTAATCCTCCATACTGGAAGCCACCATTACATCTTGCAGTACGGAAAAGGGTAACTATGTGCATATCCCTTTTGTTTTTCCAGAATACTCCTTTGCACAATGCAGCTACCTGGCATTCTCTGGGATTTTTGTTTTAAGGGCTAACTCAGTTAAATGTGCAGGTGGGTGTCAGCTATGGTGGGCCATGCTGGGTCCCTGGCATACATCTGACCAATACTGATGCCAGGCTCCTGCCCAGCACACTTGAGTAAGTCAACACAGAAAAGCAGGCAGAAGAGAAAAAAGACATGCAGAACAACAGAATAAAAAGGAACATGAGACAAGAGACTGTCATTCTTAACTATGGAGCAACGCATGATGGCTGAGGTGCAGGCACATAAAAAATGTGTGTGTGTATACAGTATATATATTCAGTTTTCAAGGTGCCTCTTAAGTTGCAACTGAGGTGTGTGCCTGTCTCTCCCCCCAGAGAATTAAGAGCCCAGTCCTAAGCATTCATTTCCCACATGAAGCACTGGCATAGGTGGGTGAGCGGCACCCTTAGAAGCAGCCCTTTGTATCCTCGGTGGTTCTCCACAGAAATGCAAACAGCCTTGACACAGAAAACAGGCCCTGCGCTGGGCCCTGCGCTCCCCCACGCCATGCGCAAGTGACGCAGGCGAAGGCGACCCAAAGTCACCAAAAGGCGTTGTCCAACCGCCCAACTCCACGCGTCCAGCCTAGGTGGTGGCTGGAGGCCGTTAAGGCTGGGCTTGGGTGATAATGGAAACTCCGGCTGGAGCCGCCGCCGCCTCCACCCTTCCCTTTCCCGCCCTCCCGTCTTAAGCAAAGAGTTCGCGACGCTGGCCTTGGCGAGCGTCCTATAAGAAGCGCTCCTCGCGCCCCTGGCCGGGGAAGGAGGCAGCAGCCCCGCCGCTTCCACCTCCAGCTTGGCGCTCGCCCGGCGCTGCTGCTGCTGCTTTTCCTCGCCGGCAGGAGTCACGTGGCGGGCTGCCTCTTTCCCGCTGCCTTTGGTCTCGGCGGCGGCAAGAGCGGGGAGAGCCCGGCTGGGAGACCAAGCGGCGTTGCTATTTTAAAGTCGGTTCCTCTCCCCGCCTCTCCCTTTGCCAGGGAGTTCCTCAAACCCCGGGATCAGCATGAGTGCCAGAGCTCTGTGCGCCAGGCAAAGGTTGCACCCTTGACTTTTGTGCGTGCCCGGGAAAAGCAGCGAGCGAGGTTTTGTGTGTGTGTGTGTGTGTGTGTTTTTCTCCCCTGAGGTGGGGGGATTTCTGCTGCCAAGGTGGGACGCTTCCTCAGTGCAACACCCCACGCGCCGCTCTTTTGCATTGCTGAGGCTGCTTTCGGTTGGTGGCATCCGTGCCGTGATGAAAGAGCATGGGTCGGGCTAAGTAGGAGCTGCTGCTGCTGCTACTTGGACAAGTATGCTTGCTGCTCCCCAGACGGGGCTGCTGCAGCAATAGTTGGGTTGCCTCCTTGAATGAAACTCCTCAGGGGAGAGAAGGAAGGAAGGAAGGAAAAGATTCCGCCAAGCATTTCTTTCGCCAGGCTCAGCCTCCCAGACTTGGCTCAGAAATGGAGACGGATGGCATTGATCTTCACAGAATTCCCCGCGAGTCATGTAAGTGTGCTGGAGTTGGAATGGGGAAGGATCCGCGCCGAGCTTGGACCTCAGGGGTGGCATTGGAAATTATTTCTGGAAAGCAAGTTATTCTAAAGCTCTCTCTGCCCTCCCATTGAGGAGGAAGGACCTTCGTAATAAATGGGAAATGACCGCACTGTTGGCAAAAGTGTACGACTGTCCTGACAGTCCTGCTAAGATAAAAGCACTAGCCGCCTTTTCTTTTAAAATAAAGGCAAGCACGGATGTAGAAGCTCATCTGTGTTTATTATCCCTGACTAGGTTTGGAAACCGTTGTTTCTGTCGTACTTCTGAGCTGCGGAAGAAACAACGTTTTCATCAGAATGTCTTTCTGCCGGTGCAGAAACATACAGATTAAATGCTGAAATGTATATAATGAAACTTGCAAAGCGAAATGCACAATGTTATCAATATAAATGGAAGAAGCTACATTGGTGTTGCTCATACGGTATTGTCATGGTATTTACTTTTGGGATGATTGTGAAGTGGGATTCTTAGTGTTTGGGGTAGCGTTTAATGTTTTAAGGAGCTGTGTTCAAGTTTTCTTTACAATTGTTCTGTCTTGAGTATGTGTGCAACTTGATGAGGTCCAGAAAGGTTTTTGTGGAAACTACCAATGACACTTGTTGTGAGTGTGGTACCTGGTATAATATAGATTTGTAACTTCTTAAAGGAGTCAGTAGTGTGGAAATTTCTTTAACCGATACGAAGGCAAAATGCTTCTGTGTTAACACAGCTGTGAAGCATCGCTAGACATTAGAAGTGGAATAGTTTGAAGAACAGGGTTTGGAAGTTTCTCCAGTTTCCCCTTAAAAATAAATCAAGGACATGTTGGATGCATACACATTTTTAATGCACATCTTTCAGTGACCATTTCCTATACAAGTTCCAGTTGCTGGACAACACATGACATAACCAGCATCCACTGTGTGGCTCAATTTTCCTTTTGATTTTGTGGGTGTTACAGAACTGCGCTGTTAAACTGGAATATGTTGCAACACATGACTGTCCAACTGAACTGTATACAAATGAAGTAATTTTAGAATGGCACAGTTTATAAATTCCATGCTTTGTAATCAAGTTGCCAAATCTGACTGTTTGCTTCTAAGAATAGTATAGGGAGCCCTTCTCTCTACTCCCTTCTTTAAATTCCCATGAAGTAGCAATATCTTGAAGCTGCTTATTAAAACAGCCAGATATTGAACTGGAGTTCAGCCCAAAGTGTTCATCAAATTTCTCACCAGCCAGAGTGTCTGAGGCTGGGAGGAGCAGGGGGTGGAGGAAGGAACACTTAGGAAATTAGCCTGATATGAATCTGCTGAGCTGTATACCAAAATACTGCTTATTCGCTCGATACTAAGTATTCACCGCTAACATATTATGATCTGTATAGAAGTGAAGGCCAGCTTCATACTAAGGTTCAACATGAAGGAGAGCTTTTAAATCAGAAAAGATCAGGCAACACACAGGAAGCTGGCTATCATAGGTTAATTAATCAGTTTGAAGGGTCAGTTGATAAATGTACTGAACAATTATTACTCATGGGGCATGTTATTTGTCTGTGGTACATAGCTCTCCACTAGAGAATGAGCAAGTAAGGAACAGGTATTTAACTTATCATTAAGCACTAGACTTGGCATCTACCCGATAAAATTAAGGGCTAGTGTCCATATAGAGCTGCCTGCAAATGTTATTTGCATTTTCTTCCTCTTTTGGTAAATTACCTATCTGCATGTATATCCACAGATCTATAGATACATGAATAATTAGATAAGACATATATCATGCAAATCCATCATACACTGATTTCAGTATCAAAATGTCTCTACAAATGTTCATTATTTCTTCTGTTCACCAGAGAATCAAAGTCAGAACTGTATACATATAGTTAATCTGTGGAACATACTGCCATGGGAGGTTGTTGATGAGATAAAACTAATTATATATGTGTGCATTTTTAAAGGGCTACTAATATTCCTTCATGATAGGTTATATATCAGTGCATATTATACAGGTATCATGGCATGTATTCTTACTACTGGACCACACTAAAATCTTTTATTTCATATGCTTTATTCACCTTTGGACTAATAGAGCTAGGTCAGTGTACTGCTCTTATTCTCTAAAGCTCTGCTTCTCTTAAAATATTTAGAAATTCTAAATAATGGCTCAGATCCAGACTTAGTCATGCTTAGGCTCAAGTCACTGAAATGAACGGGACAGACTTAAGTCCCATTGATTTTAGTGGGTCTAGTCTAAGCATGACTAAATCTTGATCCAACCCAATGTTTTGTTATCACCTCTATATTTTAATTATACTGGGAGTAAAGAAGCCCTGGCCTTTATTGTGCAGCAGCTGCTGCCTCCTTTAAGCTCCTGTTCTTTGGTGGCTACAGCAAACCTGGGATTTGGCAAAGATTGAGGGAAACTGGGTTGGGGAGACTTTGTGCACTCCATCAAAGGCAAACAAACTTACCCAACCCATAATTCTAGCGCTAGATTTCCTTCTATTTGAACTCCATAACTTGCTTGTTATCTGGGTAGCCAGAATTAGTATGCAGAAGGGTAATTTTTGCTCTTCCAAAAGTAAGCAAAAATAAGAAAGCAGCTATCTGTATTTTGTTTCAAATCTTGCAAGCAACAAATGCCTCTGGGGCCATTTCCCCCAAGTGCATCAGACCAATATAAATAATGACATGGTCTCTGATTTTCTACTAAGTCCTTGGCTACATTTGACTGTGGTGTCCTGCCTTCTAGGGAGACCTTTAATCTGAAATGTGCAGCAGTTCTGCTGCCCATTAAAAGCCTTGAAGAGCCTGGTATCTAACAGGTGCTGGTCAGCAGCTCTTTTCCTTTTACTCCATTACTAGGAAGAGAGAAGTTGCATCTTGTGGATTTTTTTCTGGGCTACTCAGATTTCTTAAAGGGACAGGATTTCCCTTTTTGGAATACAGTCAGCTCCTCCCTCCGAGTCACTGGCATTCTCCTTTGTGAGTTTGTGGTTTCATTAAGGGAAAGGGTGAATGAGATGACTGATTGCCTTCTCTGTCATGGACCTTCAAACTCAGACATGCTGTCCTGTGAGGCAAGCTGTACTGATAATTCCAGCAGTGGCTTTTGTTGACTTCCCTTTTGTTTTGCCCCCCCCCCCCCCGAATCTTGAGCTTGAGTTTGTGTGAACCACCAAGTGGTGGCAGGGCAGAGTCAGCTTTGAAACTGGCAGCATTAATAAAACATTGTTTTGTTTCTATGGGAACTGCATTGTCCCACCAATTGGTATACAGAGGATGTTATTGCAGGACGGTAATTCTAAGACTTTTTAAAAGCCCCACTGACTTTTCATGGGACTAGGTGAGATGGGCTGCATGAGGAGCCTCATGCCCCTCTCGCTACCTCTGCAGATGTGTGCTGATGAAGAGGAGAACCTGGTCTACTACAGTGTTCTTCAAGGCTGTTAATAAACCTAGTCAAATGACCATCAGTGAGATGGATAAGGTACTTGTGGAGCAAGGGCCCATATATTTCATTTCCATGAATGCTGGGACCAGGGCCATCTTTACCTAGGGGTGCGGAGCGAATTCTGGGGGGTGCCAGGTGCCCACCGCCGAGGCTCTTAACTATCTACCTGTTATGAAATAATAAATAATTTTGTTCAAGCTAGAAAAACAAAATACATATATACCTAGGTATTACTGAAATGTATACCTACTGTTTCACTAAAGGACTTTCAACTTTGTCAGACTCAATGATGGCACTTGTCATTCACAACAAGAGATAAGGCGTAAGCATGGTGTCTGACGTAAGCATAATAAAAGTTAATTTGGGGGCTAAACTAAATTTGGGGGCGCTGGGTGGATCTTTGCACCCCAGTGGCACATATGCTAAAGGCTGGGACACAAACTTCCAGCTGCTGCAGTGTTCCCAGGTACAGCATTTCCCCTAGCAGTTATCTCTACTTCTGCATGTGGAGCTCCATTCTAGCCTAGTTCTTTGGTGAGGAAAATCTATAAGGAGTTTCAGATGGCAGCCTCAGAGCATTGAAAGAACATGTAAGAAGAATTTGTGGGTTTTGTGTGGGCTAGCCACACCACTGCCATGCACAATGGCCACGCTCCTCGCCATCCATGCATTGCTTGTACAGATGTCGGCACATAGTGGTCTTGCTGATTGGTCCAGGATCCTTCCTCATGTGGAGTAGCTCTCACGCCAGCAGAAGACACTGATAGTATGGGTGTGGACATGGCTCATGCTGGTAGTAGAAGGTGGGGCTAAATCCCACAGCCTCCTTCACATGTTCTTTCAGTGTGTGACAGTGGGTGCGAGGGAGGGTTGCCTAAATCTCCTTTGTGCCTGGGCTGTAACCGTTTCATATTGCAAATATGAGCTCACATATTGGAATGTTTGCGTGTTATATGTATTAAGGGCTGTCACTCCTGCTTACTCTGCTCGCCAATCCCGCCTACCTCTCTTATGGGATAGCCAGTCTCATATCACTAGCAAGCTTAAGTCTAATTAATGTATGAAGGGGTTAAGACCATAGAGTAAGCTGTCCTGCCAGGCTTACCTCACCACGAGGAACCATGTAATCAGGCCTATTGTTCTCTCCCAAGCTCAAACCGCATGGCTCTTGCAAGCCATTATTCAGTTCCTATACCAACAATTTAGCAACCTTCACCACTTTGGAGCTAAACTAAGTTTTGCTGCCTGTGAAACTTTTCTGACTGATGTATGGAAAAGTACATGAACTTAACCTTTGAAGAGTTTGTAAGTAAATCATTTTTTAACTTACCAAATGTGTAGTCCTTTTCCTGTGCCGGAGAAAGAGGGAAACTTTGGAAATAAAGTTTTTAAGAGGATAGTCTTGGAACTCTCAAGGGCACATATATTTTAAAGCTCTTTACTTTTTTTTTTTTAAATAATCTTTATTAAAGTTTCAAAAGGTTACAAAAAACAAAACAAAAACACACAAAAAAATAACACAAAACACAACATAAAAAATTCCACCTTTTAAGTCTCATTTTCAATAACTTCTTTTCATGACTTCCCCACGCCTCCCCTTATTGTATTCCAACTCCGATTGTTTATTCAAGCAAGTTTTTATCCTTAATGTCCTAATCATAATTTATTAATTTACTTAACCATAAATTATTAATATGATTCTTTATAATAATTTTAAACCTTAATTCATTATTATCCATTAATTTAGATTATTTAGCAATTTTTAGAATATATACCTTAATCATACATAAAAAGAGAAGAAGAAAAAAAAAAGAGATATAAAAACAAATAATAAAATACCTTCCCTAAGATTGTCCCTAATTCCCATCCACAGATTCCCCATTCTTATAATAATAAAGAGCATATAGTTTTACACTGCAAAATAAAAATCAGGCCCCCTTTGGACTTCTAAACCCCACCCTTCTCTTCCCGGTTTCAATCCCAAACCAAAGTCCAATTAGTCCATCTTTTTAGCCTGGTGACCTTACGTCCGAGGCTCTCGAATCTCTCTCAGTCCCTTTCCGCCGGCTTCTTCGAAAATCTTTCATATTGAACACCCCAGGTCGGGGAAGTACCTTCTCCATGTTAACCATATTTCTTCCAGCAAGGCCTACTTGTTTAGAGGTGGAGCTCCAACTCTGTTTCTTAAGTCTATATGTCCCAAATAATCCAGTTTTCATCTTAGTCGAATTGGAATTCTTCTTGGCAGGTCTCCGGCTCTCTTTTATCTTCTGTAACTTTTCAGCCACCCCTTCTTTCTTTAAAGCTCTTTACTTTGCTGTATATTTTGTGATTTTAAAACACTGCTGAGGTTCTCTCACCAAAGAGTACTTGCCCCAAACCTGGATCTTGCCATCCAGGGAATTCTCATTTTATACCTATTTTTTCCTTGAACCACACACCCCATTAAACCTCACTGCAGGCATGTTTAATGAAGAGGTAGAGTCACTTCACAGCACCCTCCCCCCGTCTTCATTAAATAACTCACCTGGGGCTTTCTGCTGTTCCTTATGCAGCACTTGCCATAGCTGCCTAGTAGCTCAGCTATTCAAACTGCAGAGCATGATCACACCTTACATTTGTATGTATATAGGAAGATATATTAACTGTGCTGCACTTGGGAAAAGAGCCCTTGCCTACCCTTCTCCCTGGTTTTCTAGTTTTCTGTGTGCAGATGTCTGGTTTTTCCCCACCAAATATGGAGGAACTTCAATTAACTGCACCTTCAGTCTGAAGTGGTATGACCTACCTCAGGTTTAATAAGTTTGGTGTAGGATCTGTTGAAAGCAGAATGCTCTTTTGGTTCATGGTGAACAGTCCTTGAAGGCATCACATTCTTTCCCCCTACCTTACTTTATACAGTGGTACCTCAGGTTAAGTACTTAATTCGTTCCGGAGGTCCGTTCTTAACCTGAAACTGTTCTTAACCTGAAGCACCACTTTAGCTAATGGGGCCTCCTGCTGCCGCCGTGCCGCCAGAGCACAATTTCTGTTCTCATCCTAAAGCAAAGTTCTTAACCCGAGGTAATATTTCTGGGATAGCGGAGTCTGTAACCTGAAGAATATGTAACCTGAAGCGTATGTAACCCGAGGTACCACTGTATTGGGATATTTCCTGGGCCAAAATAATGATATGCCAGTTCTGGATTAGAGCTTTCAAGACCAAGCCTGTAGTTTTATCTCCATTTCCCCCATTTCTGCACTTGGTAACACCATACCTATTTCCATTGCAAATTAAAGTGATGAAGTATCTTGTGCTAATAATTAATCAATAGTGACAAGAGACTAATAACCACTTTGATTTAATTAGGCCTCCTCTCCCGTCTCTGAAGCTAACAGGCATGCACGTCATTAACGTTATATATTCATTTCAAATAATAACCTATTCATTTATGGAGATTGATACATGTTCAACACAGCACTACTGAGGAAGAACTTGCCTACATTTTGTTCTGTAGGATTTATTTTCTTATCAAACTTTTCACAAGAATGTAAGGAGTGCCCTGCTGGATCAGACCAAAGGTAAAGGTAAAGGGACCCCTGACCATTAGGTCCAATCGTGACCGACTCTGGGGTTATGGCGCTCATCTCACTTTATTGGCCGAGGGAGCCAGCATACAGCTTCCAGGTTATGTGGCCAGCATGACTAAGCCGCTTCTGGCGAACCAGAGCACCGCACGGAAATGCCGTTTACCTTCCTGCCAGAGCGGGACCTATTTATCTACTTGCACTTTGACGTGCTTTTGAACTGCTAGGTTGGCAGGAGCTGAGACCAAGCAACGGGAGCTCACTCCGTCACAGGGATTCAAACTGCAGACCTTCTGATTGGCAAGTCCTACGCTCTGTGGTTTAACCCACAGCGCCACCCGTGTCCCATTATTCCCAAAGGCCCTAATTCAGCATCCTGTTCTCATCGTGGCCAACCAGATGCCTATGAGCAGACTGCAAGCAGGACATGAGCACAATAGCACCACTTCCCATTTGTTCTCTCCAGCAACTGGTATTCAGAGGTCTACTGCCACTGATCCTGTAGGTAGCATATATATCCAGCATGACTAGTAGGCATCGGTAGCCTTATCTTCCATGCATTCGTCTAATCCCCATTAAAACTCTCTAAACTCCTTCCACCACGACTTGCGGGGACAAAGCGGGTTCTCCTTCAAGGAGAGCACATGTTGCGGTGGAAGCAACCATGACATCCCCTGTTGCTGGGCAGGTTAGTTTGGATGGCCACGAATTTGGTTGCCCCCCCCCCCAATGTTGCTGGGGAAAATTGATGGTTGCAATTTTATTTGATTGATGGGGGTGCTATGTAGGTCCCTGTGCGCAGCGTTGAGCTTCCTCTTTTCGCTGCGCCCATCGGATTACCCGCCCACCCTCCCTTTAATTAAGGTTTGTTTGCGCTGACCCTGCTATGCCTGTCATGGAGTCGTCTGCTTTGGAGCAGCAGCCTGGTAGGAATTTTGCCATTTGGCTGATTGGCTGGGGCCATTTGGGTTTGCCTACTGCGTAGCAAGTCATCACAACTTGTAAGGTTGCGGTTAGGCATTGGTTAATTTTTTTGGTTGGTGGAGGGGCATGGATTGGCTGTGCCTTCCCCTCCAATGCTGCTGCTGCAAGGGTATTCCATTAAAGGAATCCAGGGGCTCGCCATGCTTTTGTCCGTATCCCTGACAAAGGGCTAGGGTCACGCAAGAGCCCCAGGGAGCATTTGGGGAGATGTGTGAGCCTGGCACCCAGCTTTATTCTCTCCCTCCCCAAAATTCTTTACCCTTACTGACTTCTGCACGGGTGTGGTTGTCAGTTCTGTTCCTACCTCCAAGTGGGAACAGATAGTGGCTAACCACTGCCTAAGCAACCACTCACATATTGTAATTCAATAAAGTTGTGGCCGAAATTATGCCAGAAACCCAAACAAAAATGATGTGTGAACCGTGTTTTTATTCAGGGGTGTCTTGGGGGTCCTTGACACGCAAATTCCGTACTTTAATTATGTACTCTGTGAAGAAGGGATACATTTTTGTTTCTCCTGAACCTTCCGACAACCAACTTCTTTTGATGACCGGGTTTCTAGTACCATGGGGTCTTATTGTGGCTGGGTAGGTTATTAGCAGAGCTGGAAACTTAAAAAACCTGAGGGGTCAACTAAAATACATTGTTCTAGGGTGTGGGAATTAGAAATATTTTTGAGATTTGTGCAGGCATAGCATCTAAAAAAATATATGAGCATGATAGTGAGGAATTGTGAGGGGGGGAAGTAGTCTTCATTACAAAAACAAGAAAGCATCAACTGGCCCACTAATAACATTGGGAAAACTGCCCAGTAAAAACATTGATAAGTTGAAGAGGGAGAGAAGTGTTTTCTTTCTGTTTTTATCTCTGGATCTTGGAAATTTAAGAAAACAAGCACACTGTGGCTTAGTGTAACTGGGGAAAAATATGATTCATTCACCATATTTGCTTTTATTGGTCCTCAGAAACTGATCTTCAGGAAACAAACAAATGGGAAGGGGCGGGGGAAACCGTCCAAAGGTTATAATAGACCGCTATTTTTAACTGACTTTGCAAAGAACAGATTCTAATTGGTGCTGTTCTGAAATAGTAAGATACATTGCATGAACTTATTTTTAATTCAAAACTTTTTGGTATTTCCCATCCTCTTGCAAAAAAAGAAAAGAAAAAGAAACTGGGGGGGTGGGTTGGTGTCAGAAGAATTAATGACTTCCCTGTCACCAAGGTAACAAAGTCAGTGCTTCTTCATCATGATCCAGTCATGCATAGTTGATGAGTTGGGGCAGAACATGGATGAGTTTGGGTATTTGGATGTGCACCTGAATTTACATTCCATTATTAGTAATGTTGCACTGTTAGACAACATCCACATTTTGGCTGCAGGTGTGGATGCAAATGTCATACATCTGCAATGCATTCATTTCTATGGGATGTTCATTGAAACGGGTATCATCAACATTAAGAATATAAGAAGAGCCTGCTGGATCAGGCCAATGGTACATCTTCTGCATCTTGCTGTCACAGTGGCTAACTACCAAGTAAACACCAAGTGCGTGCTGCTTGGGAGTAAGTTCCACAACTATGGAGTCGTATCCCAGGAGGCCCTATCACTAATGGATCTTGATGTCGAGCCCATGAGCAAGGCCCCTGAAGACAATTCTCTCCTCTTGAAAAGAGCAACTTTCACACCGAAAAATCAAACATGACGATTCATTCTAATAGAGCATTGTCCTGAAGGAGCGTCTCCACCCCCATTGTTCTGCCCGGACACTGAGATCCAGCGCCGAGGGCCTTCTGGCGGTTCCCTCATTGCAAGAAGCAAAGCTACAGGGAACCAGGCAGAGGGCCTTCTCGGTAGTGGCGCCTGCCCTGTGGAACGCCCTCCCATTAGATGTCAAAGCGATAAACAACTACCTGACATTCAGAAGACATCTTAAGGCAGCCCTGTTCAGGGAAGTTTTTAATGTGTGATTTTACTGTATTTTTGGTTTCTGTGGAAGCCTCCCAGAGTGGCTGGGGAAACCCAGCCAGATGGGCGGGGTACAAATAATAAATTATTATTATTATTATTATTATTACTACTACTACTATTATTGTCAGCGGTTTTTGTTCTATAACCCTTATTATCCATATATTAGGCAGCTTGCAGATTTGCGTGTATATGCGCGTGCACTTAGATACACGTGTATCGGCATGATCTCTGTGGATTCATTTCTCTAGCTGTCTGGTTTCAATTGATACATAACATCAGTTATGGCCATCTAGAGAGCCTTCCTTTTCATAAGACATAAACAAACAATTTAATTTAGAATCCCTTAATATATTTTGATTCTCTCCTGGGAATCATGGACAAAAGTCCCATGGACAGATGTGGGAACAGGTTGCCAGTGATCTGGGAAAGGGAAACTCTGGCCTTGCAGTTGTTGCACATTGACTTTAAATAACATCTGCATGCTGCATAAGTTTAGAGGGACAGGGAGAGCAAGTATTTCACCCATGTTGTGGTTCTTAAATGTTTATTAGTGTAAGGTGTGTGTGTGTGTGTGTGTGTGTGTGTGTGTATATATATATATATATATATATATAACTCTCTTTTAATGTTTGTTTTTTATTTGTAGTTTTAATGAATAATGTCTACTGTAAACTGCTTTGGTAAGCGGTATATATACATGTGTTAAATGATCCAGAAATGTGTGCCTCCTATTCAGTCAGTTCTAGCTTTTCTTCCCATTTCTTCAGAGTACAAATGTTGTTTCATACACAGGGTAGAATGAAATAAACATATTGTGAAGATACAGAAAACTGAGAGAAAGTTTTCCAGTTCACATTGGTGAATATTGGTTATCTACAATAAAGTAGGTCAAAAAAATTGGACTAGTTTCCCTTCCTCTGATGGAGGAATCTGTCTACAGTGAGATGTGCTCTTCTACCTGTAGAAAGACTCATTTCATCAGAAAAAGACTCCTTCCTCACAAGGAGGAAATGTCTGGATCCAAGCCAATATAATTCAGGAATAAAATATAGGCAAAGTAGTCTCTAAATATAAAGACATCATCTCAGTAGAGGAACAAGCTTTCTCTTGAAGTTGTGGATTTGGCAGTCTGATTTAGATATTACAGGCCCCACATGGAAACCACTGAAAACCACTTCCATGTGTTGATATTCCACCTTTGTGGGAGTGGTGTTTGAATGTCAGTTATCAATTACCGGTATATTCTGATTAACCCATTTCTAAGAAGAGCCTCCATTCCAATGTTGCAGATACATGAGGAGGCTGGCATTGTATATTGACTGTGTTTGGTCTGGCACAGTTGGTGTTTTGCATTCAAACATCATGCACTTCTCCTTCCCATGGTGAAAAGATACAGGGATGCTCTTCTCAATAGCCTCCCTGCAGAAGCTATTGCACTTGGACAGTGCAGTCGTGTACATGTCTTTTCAAAAGGGGCTGCCACTGGATATGTATTGCCCGGGTGGGGAACCTGTGGTCCTCCAGAGTTGCTGGACTCCAACTGCCCTTCACTCTTGACTATTAGCCATGTTGATGGGCCTGATGGGAGTTGTAGTCCAACATCATCTCGAGGGCCACAGACTCCTTATCCTTGATGTATAGGATTTCAACCTTGACCTTTGTTTCTGTCTTTTCTTGGAGGATCCCATCACTTAAAGATGGAGTATGTTTCAGTAGATTATTCTGAGATACTTTCTTTTGTAATTTTATTATTCTGTTTATCTTAATTTCCTGGGCAGCCTCTTTTACATTGGCACCTTCCATTGTGTGGGGGCAGGGAAGCATCCTGCATTAACAGGTCTCTGAGAAACTGTTGCTGCCTACTATGCTTGAAAGAGAAAGGAGTCATTAGGGTGACTCTCTTAGAACAGATGATAAACATGGATCTTTTAGCTAGCACTCTAACAAGTGCCTTGTTTCCTAGCTTTTAATCACATGAAGTGTGTCTTGAGTACCACTATGCAAATACTGCTGCTAACATTAGCAGTCATAAGAAGTGAGAAGGTATCCACACTTAACGCTGTTTTCCTCTTTCTTCAGAAGTGCATCCTAGAGCCACAGCTCTCAAAGAGGAAATTCATAGGGCAACTCATGTTCATTCCTATTGACCTTTCTTTCAAAAGGTGATTTAGGCTTATAACTGGAAGACACTTACTTTAAAAACATATTTCCTTCTGCCCTGACAGGTTTGGATCCAGGCCTATGTTAGTGGTGGTTAGTTAATATGGGAATAAACATTTCATATTGATTTCGGTGGGGCTAAATTAGTCTGGACCCAACCCATTATTTGTTTATGCTTCTTAGAGCACTCTTATTTTGATTGGACATTGTGGGATTAGGATGTTTCTATGCATTGAATAAATGAATGAATGAATGAATGAATGAGTGAGTGAGTGAATAATTTTTGGGGCAAAGGAAGGCTTGCCTTTTTCGCACAACAAGATACCAAGGTAGTCTGAGAGAATCCAGCCTTCGGCGAGGTGCCTACCCTGTGCTTTTGGCTTCTGCACTCACTTAGGAGCCAGTAAAGCAGGGGCTTTCAAAACACGAGCTTGCTTTTGTGTCAAGTTATTGCACCCATTCTGCAGGCTGTATTGCTGGGCCCTAGCTGTTTATACGTTTGCTGCCACCTGCCGCATAGATGTATGAGAACAGGTAGGGAACCAAATTCAGATGAAATATCTGGTACATGTGCACCATAGCAAATGTACATCTATCCCCTTTCAAAACTACATAGGCATTCATTCAGCTTCTTTTCCTAGAACCGAGAACCCTTCTTTAATGTCTGTTTCCATCTGGATAAACTCCACTTGAAGCCTGTTTTCCTAAATCTTCCTCTAAATTTGCATTCATGTACTATGCCAGCTCCGCGCTCATTGCTGCCTTCTTTCAAAAGTGACTCTTTTTTCATTTATCACATCTTTCTTGTCAGTGCGCCAGATAACCCAATGCTACCTAAAACTCCTCCTTATACACACATTACGTCAGCCTTTCACTATATATGATTTTCAAGTATGTATATGGATTACAACTATTTATTCTCTCCGTGTGTGTTTTAAAGAAATCTTAATTCTAAAAAGTAATAGAAAATGTGAAGGATCCTGCAACAATCGACGCCTATTCGTGGTAATATTTATTGTTTGGTCCCAATCTGAAGAAAGTCACACCAAATTCCATTGAAGCTTATATTAGTTGTGATTACTATATTTGTATAGGCCAACCTATAGCATTAGTTCTCTGAGCAGCTCTCCAAAACAAAAACATTAAAATACAATATCCTAAAAATAAATCTCAGCACATTTGTTGTTACCAGCAGAGGAAGAGAATAAAATCAGTTTAAAAAGCACAAGTATACAGTGAAACACAGAGTAGCTATTGAGACCCCAGATTTCAAGATCACACATTATTTTAAAGGCCTGGGCAGCGGGGGGAGGAACCCCCTGAAAAAGAAAGTGATAGAAGGTTGAATCCACTCCCTGGCTTCTAATGATCCATGCCTTTGAAAATGAATCCTACTCCTAATAGTGATTAAGCTGCCTTGATCTATTAATATTAACAGTCTTAACCAAAGTCCATTGTCCAGCTGAAGGAGGAAGACGACTGGTGTGAACAGTGTCCCCCCCCCCCCGATCTCTGCTGAGTGGTAGCAAGATTCCAGGGGTTTCCAGGCACTCACCAAGGGTTGTGTTTCCACTGGAAAATCAAGGCACAGCAGGGACTTCAATGTCTTAGAAATATAGTTTATTCTCACATATTTACACCTGGAGCCCTCAGTGGAGAACATTACGTCCCAAGAGGGTCTCTCATTGCTCCCCTCATAGCTTCAGCAAGCTTGGGTCCAGAGCAGCAGCCAGTCATGGCCGCTGGTGTCTCAGTACAGCCTCCTTCAGCCAGCGCCATGTGAAGTTCTCCTCACTTCATCCTTCTGGTTCCCAGAATGTCTTGCCAAAAAACCTCTGTGCAAAAGGACACTTGCTTTTACTGCAGTGATACCACACACACACACACACACACACACCCCATTACCCTGGCAACCTCCCTCTGTGCCTGGCAGAGGCTTCTGCCTGGCTGATGACGTCCATTGAGGGGCTAATGACTGGCTACCAGCACCATTGTTTCTTCAGCGACCCACCACCACCAGGCTGGCCTGAAGTTAGCAGGTGCTGTTCCCAGCCCTTGTTAAATTCAGGAATCAACGAGTTTGCTCAAACTCCGACAACTTCACTGAATATACAGTAGAGATGATTGGGATTTTCCCAATTCATAACAATAGATTTGCAAAGGAAAGTGTTAATAGGTCACTAGCTAAAGACAGCATGACATGGTGGCCAGGTATTAGAAACACATGTATGAGGCAACGACTGAATACTAGTATCTTAAGATATGGTGTGAAACTAACACAGAAACTGCAGATTGTTTGGGAGCCAGGAAAGGCCAATCATTCTGTTGCAGTATGTAACAGATGCAGTTGTTTGTTTTTATTGCATAGAGATAGACAGAGTTTCTAATGATGGTTTCATTCTCATGTCTAGCTTGGCCCTTCGTTTGTTAGTGAAAATTGCTTTATTGCTTAATATAGCTGTTGGCAGAGAAGCTTCTATCTGGCAAGGAGAAAGCAGAGGATTCTCTGCATTCTGCGCTTGAGTCTGAAGCCAAAAATAAAATTATGAGTTGCTGATCAATGGCAAGCTTCCCCCCGCCCCCCGTAAAGCAAGTGTGGAGAAACTTTGGCCCTCCAGATGTTGCTAAACTACAACCTCCCTGGCCATTAGCCATGCTTGCTGGGGCTGGTGGGAGTTGTAGTTTAGCAACGCTTCTGAGATGGCTCAGTCGGTAGAACATTAGACACTTATTCGTGGGTTCGAGCTCCATGCTGGACAAAAGATTCCTGCATTGCAGGGGGTTGGACTAGATGATCCTTGTGGTCCCTTCCAATGCTTTAATTCTATGAATACCTGAAGGGCCAAAGGTTCCTACACCTGCTGTAAAGTCATGTTGACTGCTTGTGTTCATAGGTAATGTTTAAGGCATTTTTCATCCATGTAGCATGGTTTAGATGTGCCAGAAAAATATCAAATAAAAACCCTGTATTCCACAGCCTATTTCCAAACATTGAGATTCAAATGTTCGGTGGCTTTCAATTTATAATGAGGGTCAGAATAAGGACGGGAGAAACATTTTGTTCCTGCCTTATTAAAAGTTTCCCTTTATTAGAGACATATGGAGTGTCCTGTCAGTTAGTCAATTTAAAAACGAAAACATTGCGCACACAGTGGGGGCATGTTTGCTATCCATGTCGTGGGCTACAGGGCCTAGCCTCAGACTTGCACTATCTCCAAAGTATAAATCAAGGATAGGGAGCGTATGGCCTCCTTGATGTTGGTGGTTTGTTTGTTTGAGGCAGTTCTCACCCATTTTTTTATTAAATTCAATCCCAGAGCAGAATGCACTATAACAAATGTAATACATAAAACATGATTAAGCTGCATAACATTTGGTCTTTCACCAAATGGTGTTAGACTGCAACTTCCATCAGCCCTAACCAGGTTGGCCAGCAGTCAGGGATGATTGGACTACAGTTGCCCCGACCATTGGCCAAGCTGTCTTGGGTGGATGATGTGGATTGTGGTCTAACTAAATCTGGAGGATGGCAGATTCCACATCCCTGGTATAAATTGTAATGGGAATTGGTAGACCCATCTTCTCAGTATAGGTTATTAATCTGGGAGGCAAGGAAGTTCAGGTCTACTAATTATCACACTCCACTGCTTGGATTCCAGGCTGTGAATGAGCTCTGAGTTGCAAGAAAATTTGAGTTCTTAAGGGCATTCCCTTGCTAAAGCAATAAAATGAAATCATATTTTATTAATTGTTGTAGCCAATAGACTGACAATACAATGCAAAAATTGCACTAATGGCATTGATTCCAAAGCCAAGCCAATAAAATGCCCATAAAATGAGAAACAGATAATCACTCATAAAAAGATAAAATTTAAATATGCATAAAGGAGAGGTCCTTAACCTCAAGGTAGGTCATACTAAATATATTAAATGTGACAGAGTTTCCTGTTAAATATCATGTCGCATCAAATCGTGTTAAGGCTGTGATCCAAAGCAAGATACACTCCACTTTTGCTCAATGGCACAAGAAAATTGAACAGTGGGTGCTCCCAAAGGTTTGCCCTGTAAGAGAGGATAGAAATAAATGATAGCTCACTCCAGCTTACAACCTTTAGTAGTGATTGCACACTCTTAATGCTTTCATCCATAATACTTCTTGGTGTATGTAATTTTAAAACCCTCAAATGTCATTTCTTTATGATTATATGTTACACCCATTATTCATAATGACATTAAACAAACTGCACAATCTGTCCTAAATATCATTGATGTCAAAATTTTCACCAACGATGCCTTTTATTTTCTCCCATCCCTTGCTGCGGCAATCACCACACCTTGCTACTCACGTTTGTGACTCGATCAAATTCCTGTACCACAAGGAGAGCACATGGATAACCTTAATTATATCACTAGGAGCAAGTGTTTGATATGATAGGAATGAATGACTCGTTTTCAACTTTCCCACATTCTACTTACCACACTGTTTGCTGTCCTCCAGACAGTCCGTAACCATGGGGAAGAGGGAAGTGCTATTGCAATTTTGAAAACCAGCTACCGTGTTCCTTAAGAGGAGGGTCTGAAACAATATTTGCAGGGTGCACATCTTTCAGATGATGCCGTTGAGTGAAATGAGCATGTATATCTGGTGAGGGGAGCAGCATTGTGGAGACAACCCCTCAAATTTATGTGCATTTATTAGAACATGTACTCATATGCATAGGTGTAGGGCACAGCAGCTGTAGAACAAAGATGGGAAGCTCATGCAGCCCTTAGTGTTTTGAGACCTGAGGTCTCCCTTTCCTTAAGAGTAGAGAACTTTAGAAGTGCAGCTTCAGTTGGATCCAGACTTGAAAAAGCCTTTTGTGTCTAGACAGGGAAGTGATCCCCCACCGGTCCTGCCTCCTCATTCAACACTAATATCTGAAAATAGTCTCCGTGGAAAGGACACCTCCTTACAGAGCATATAATTGCTGAAGATGATTGTAACCTGCACTAAGCTCTCATCATGATATTCACTAGCATATCTGTATAAACTCTATAATGTGTGTGGGTTGGTAATGGAACCTATTGCTGCAGTGTTTCCACACACCCGCTGCCCTGTTTTCATTTAATGCAACAGAGAGTCTCAGGGGAAAGAACACCTCAATACAGGGCATGTAATTGCCGAAGGTGGTTGTAACCTGTGCTAAGCTTGCGCAATAATCATGATGTGTAATCGGTGGAAAGGTTTACCATGTGAATGTTTTGCATGAAAGAAAGTATAATATCACTGGCTAAAAAGAAGGCTTACAAAATCCATTGAACACAATAGTGAATTGCAACACAACTCACTGGTGCAAAATGCAGCCTTTGAATTGTCTGGAGATATGACTTCCTGTCTGTTTTGAAATATCTGCATCCTATGATAGAAGGCGCGCAGCACTCTTATGTGTACAGACAAGGGATTAAAGAAATTTAGACCCTCTATCCTAGAAGTATATACAGCACTGCTGCATACCCTCTGACCTTGTGTGTCTTGCAAGATAAATAAGAGTTCTTATCCCTTCTATCCATGCATTCCTTCTGTTGGCTTTCCACAATGCAGACTCTTCAGGTTATCTGGTACGAATGGTATGTACTGTGTCTGTGCAGTTTACTCTGCTACAATCTCTTGTTCGGGAATCTGTTTCTTAAGAAAAAGTCACATTCTCCTTTCCCACATAAGAGCCATAACTTTGGCCATGGCCTTATGGTTGGATTACCATATATTCCGATGATTCAGTAGTATGAATTATGCTCCTGAGCAGAGTATGCTCATTTCAAGATGACACATCAAAAGGAAAGGGTGGAGATTAGGTTTGTCTGCCTTGGTTTAGTGACTTGTACTGATAGTTTTGTTCTCTGTATTCTGCGGCTGTGTATTTTCCACTTTCCCAAGTGGTGAAAAGTTCTATACCTGGCTTTGGTTTCCTTTTGATGAGAGAGAACTGGAAAGTTATGAATTATGATTTATTGTATTTATTGAATTATTTATATGTTATTTTTCCAAACAAGGCAACAAAACTTATTTTTAAAAACAAAACAAAACACTGAAATAAAATAAACAACATTAAAACACCATCAATGCTCCAAATATCAAGTTTCAAGATACTTGAAAGTGAGAACAACATCTCCTGGTCTGTAACCAAATTTACAGCAGTTGAGGTCGAAAGAGAGTGTAGAAATGAACTTCTTGAGATAAGAAGATCCACCATCTGGATAGCACTACTGAGTAGATCCTGTCCTGATGGTGGAACACATAAGAGTTCCTCACCAGAAGGTGTCTGCAGACTGGTGGATTCATTCAGGGCTAGATGGTCCTTTAAATCTCACGTTCCAAACCATTTGAGACTTCATTAACTCAGTGTTTTTGTAATATTTTCTTGACTTACAAAAAGTAGAGCATAAGTAGTGGCCAAGAGGTACTCGGATCCACCACCCCACTACACACATACAGCGTCTCCAGAGGGAGGTCCTGCATCCCCAAGAAGCCTCCCTATTGCTGCCAAACTGAGAACTACTGTTTGTCTTTCACACACCATGGCATCTTGGTTCTGCTAGTATTCCCAAGCTGCCCTGACCTCACTGCTGCACTCCCTCAACCAAAATATTATCACACTGCTTAGGACTGAGCATTCAGCTGTCAATTTAAAAAGAGAAAAGATTTTGTAAAAAAAATTTAAAAAGTCTGAATCACCATAAGCGAAATAGCATTGTGTATTGTCAGCATAAAAGGCATGAATAAACCCTTTGGAACAAGTTTGCGAATACCTTTGATTTCAGTGACAGATGGCATAGAAATAATCTCTAGGCCAATATATTTAATAATGTCTTGCCCTGTGGCCGCAGGTAGATGTAGCATGTGAAAGAAAAGTGACTTATTGGTATGCAAGCAGAATGTCTAACCAGTTTTCTGGGGTTTTGTGCTGATGTTAGCACAGAAGATTTGCAGCATTATTTTACATTTGCTGCCATTATCGGTAATGATATTTGGCAAGTGGCCGGGGCTAAGCTTAAATGCATTTTACCATGTAAGCTGAGTCAAAGGCACTTCATTCAGAGGATGATGTAAGCTAAAGACTTTTATTTTCTTTTACAACTGTACTGTTGGATTAGATTTTTATTCCACTCAACTCTGACAAAATGTTTTATTGCGAAGAGTTGCATGCAGAAAAGTTAGAATATAACATAAAGGCTAAAATTATCTATATTTGTGCATTCTGCAAATTCTGCAGTCCTGCCCATGGTGACACGGAATACCAAAAGGGTTCTTGTACTATGGGCATGCTGTTTTAGCTCCAGAAAACCACACTGCAGGGCAACAGGAGAACACTGACATTTGCTGTAGCAGCACACATTGAACAAACTTAAGGCTGCAGTCCTAGGCATTGAGCATTTGTTGTTGTTGTTTAGTCGTGTCCGACTCTTTGTGATCCCATGGACCAGAGCACGCCAGGCACTCCTATATTCCACTGCCTCCCACAATTTGGTCAAATTCATGCTGGTAGCTTCAAGATCACTATCCAGCCATCTCGTCCTCTGTTGTCCTCTTCTCCTTGTGCCCTCCATCTTTCCCAACATCAGGGTCTTTTCCAGGGAGTCTTCTCTTCTCATGAGGTGGCCAAAGTATTGGAGCTTCAGCTTCAGGATCTGTCCTTCCAGTGAGCACTCAGGGCCGATTTCCTTAAGAACGGAGAGGTTTGATCTTCTTGCAGTCCATGCGACTCTCAAGAGTCTCCTCCAGCACCATAATTCAAAAGCATCAATTCTTCGGCGATCAGCCTTCTTTATGGTCCAGCTCTCACTTCCATACTGGGAAAACCATAGCTTTAACTATACGGACCTTTGTTGGCAAGGTAATGTCTCTGCTTTTTAAGATGCTGTCTAGGTTTGTCATTGCTTTTCTCCCAAGAAGCAGGCGTCTTTTAATTTCGTGGCTGCTGTCACCATCTGCAGTGATCATGGAGCTCAAGAAAGTAAAATCTCTCACTGCCTCCATTTCTTCACCTTCTATTTGCCAGGAGGTGATGGGACCAGTGGCCATGATCTTCATTTTTTTGATGTTGAGCTTCAAACCATATGCATTAAGCATAGTGGGACTTATTTCAGAGTAACGACACATAAGATTACACTGTGAGTCTCTAGTCCAGTAGTAACTTCTTATTTACATGTTATCATCTCAGCAGCATTACAGATATCTTTATTGGGAGCTCACTTGTATCCACAGTAAGCAAAGTTCCTCTTTGTATGTATCTACCGGTGGAGTACCTTAAGAGCTAAAATTATCACCCAAACTATTGTACTGAATTTGTAATGCAAATACTGGTTAATAAGGGTTTACATTATGAATTAGAAAGAATTACATGTGAAGATTAGGAAGTACATTACAAACCTTAACTAGCCTCTTGTAGAAGTTCTCTATTTCATTTCTTGTACAGTGCTTAGAGATGTTTGTAACAGGTGAGTTTTGCACCATCCTAAAAGAGAGGAGCAATTGTCATCTTGGTTGGAAAAGGTCACCACCCCACAGCCTTGGGGCAATTGCAGTAAACAGCCTTGTTCTTTTTTATAGCTGTCCTCATGCATGTAGCATAGGTTCCTGGCACAAAACTAATCTGTAGAATGCAAACAGCAGTGAGGCTACTATGGGGAAAGGCAGTCTCTTAAGATATGTTGGCCTGCAAACTATGAAGGTCTTTTTGGCTTGGACCTAGAAGTTTGTGTCAGCCTGTGCAGTAGCCACAAAATATGTCATTTAATTGCAGGTGTATGGGGTGAGTCCCTTAGTTACTGGATCTCAAGTTGTTTAAGGCTTTAAATGCTAAAATGTTGTACTGTGCCTGGACCACCCCTTCCAGAGCCCTGGGTCACACCAGTTTTACTTGCTTCTTATGTATATTCAGTTTCAGCTGTGAGATAATTCAGTACTCATTTCCTCTGCTATAGTCCTTCATCATTTTAGTGACATTATGTCCACTCTCAAGGGTAGGGATATAAGAAAGCATCATTTTACTTTCCACCATGTATTCATTGCCTGCAGCACAGTTTCCATTCTGCTGCAGTTCATCTTCTACCAAAAATGACAATATTCACTTCAATGTGATGATATTACATAACTTGTGTAATTTACATATCTAATTACATAAATAAATGTACAGTGATACCTTGGTTTACGAACTTAATCCGTTCTGGAAGTCCGTTCTTAAACCAAAGCATTATTAAACCAAGGTGTGTTTTCCCATAGCAGTGGGGGACTCAATTTACAAATGGAACATGGAATACTCAGGATGAAACGGTGAAATCTGCTATGATTAAATGGGCACAAGATGTTGGACATAACATAATGATGGCTGACTGGGAACAGTTATGGACCACAGGTATGAAGTTTACGGCATGTAATGCCTTAAGAGAGAATATTATAAAAATGGTATACAGGTGGTACATGACCCCAGTCAAGCTTGCAAAAATCTATCATTTGCCCGATAATAAATGTTGGAAATGCAAAGAAACTGAAGGTACATTCTTTCACCTTTGGTGGACGTGCCCAAGGATTAAGGCTTTCTGGGAGATGATCTATAATGAATTGAAAAAGGTATTTAAATATACCTTCTTGAAGAAACCAGAGGCCTTTCTTCTGGGCATAGTCGGCCAATTGGTGCCAAAGAAGGACAGAACTTTCTTTATGTATGCCACAACAGCAGCAAGAATACTCATTGCAAAGTATTGGAAGACACGAGATCTACCCACTCTGGAAGAATGGCAGATGAAGGTGATGGACTATATGGAACTGGCGGAAATGACTGGCAGAATCCGAGACCAGGGAGAAGAGTCGGTGGAAGAGGATTGGAAGAAATTTAAAGACTATTTACAGAAATATTGTAAAATTAATGAATGTTAGAATAATGTTGGATAGAAAGTAGGTGGTTTCTAGCTGTAATACTATAAGGGAATATGAAAAATGGATTACTAACAGGTAAAAATTTAACGTTACAATATTTTAAGATTAAAGATTAGGATAAACAAAGAGGGGAAGGATTTGCTGAACCAACAAACTGAACTGGAATACAAAAAAGGGAGGTGTGAGGAGGTCCGGGAAACAAGCTAATGAAAAATAAGTAATGGAAAGATTGAGTTGTTTTTAATTATTTTTATTTTGTATTTTTCTTTTTTCTATTTTTCTTTTGTAATATTTTGAAAATGTCAATAAATATCTTATAAAAAAAAATTTACAAATGGAACACACTCAACAGGAAGCAAAACATGTTCTTATTCCAAGGCAAAGTTCACAAACCAAAACACCTACTTCCAGGTTTGCAGTGTTCTTAATCCAAGTTGTTCATAAACTAAGCTGTTCTTAAACCAAGGTACCACTGTAAATTATGTTTCATTACATTGTTCTTCCCCATTTGTTTTGCTGTAAAGGAAATGTAATGCAGATGAGAAGCAGGATGTAATCAGTTACGTATGTATTGTTTGCAGACTGAAAGTGACAATAGCAAAACCTATTGTATTTGCTTTATTGATTTCCACTTTGGATATGGGATAAATAAGTGAGCATCTGCAATTTCCACTCCAGTTTCTATTTCCATGGGAAATCTCTGACATCCCTAATCAAGGGTAAGGATTAGCAACTGGTGGCTATTGACTATGAGGAAATCCAGGATGGGAGCGGGAGTGTGATAACAGAACTTCTTAGCAGGCCGCTTTGATGGGTAGAAGAGAGTCCCCCCTATTCCCACAAAAGCCACTCTGTCTACCGCAGAAGTAGTCAGTGTGGAATTTTGACACTCCTCCCTCAGCTTCATTTCCAGAGTGGCCTTCCAAGAAAAGTAATTGCTGACCAAGTCTATATGCTGCTAAATATATATTAGACTTCTACTACTGCTGCAGAGGTAGTGGTCAACTAATATTCTAAAGTATGCTTTTTCCCGTGCAAAAGCATTGACTCTATTTATATGCAAATGCAATCCATAAATTAATTAAAGCTCATGCAATTAATTGTCCAGGATTTCTTCATTTAGATAAAAGGCCTATTCCATAACAGTTTAAAAGGTGTCATAGCTTTTTCCAAAGAATTGTGACAACAGTAGTATGCAGACGAATTTTCTGTCTGCTGTTCCTAGTCATAGAACTATAGTTCCCAGTTTAAGTCTGTGGTGAAGATATGGATTAAAACATGAATGAGTGGAAAGAAACTGATGAGCTAAGCCTGAATTACTTGCCAGAGACTGAACTGGGAATTAATTGCTCTCATCAACTTCCAGGAATTTTTAGTATGCTCAGGGGAATGGCAAAGGCCTGGAATGAAATGTAGGATGCTTATTATTGCAGTATATAGTTTAGCTGAGTGGTTTTTAATCCATATCCGTCCTTATTCCAGGAATATGTTCCTGTATTATTATCTGACTTTATTCATGAATCCCTAGGCTGGATGCCCCTATTTTGGTCAAATATTTTCACTTTCTTTTCATTCTCCCTGTAACTTATTTCCGTTGTGTCGTCAAATATATTCACCTTTGCCCAAATTTACACAACCAATATCTTTTATTTTTCTCTCTTAGTATTCCAGTTGCAGACATTGTAATTCATGTTATTCTCATGATGACTAACAGCAGCTTCCTTCTCCCCTGAGAAAATATTTTTATTGCACTTTGATCTCCTCACTTTCGTTTGAGCTACTAGTTTGGGTAGCACAGAAGCACCTCAGATCCTCTCAGCTTTTTTCTCTATTTTATTTATTTATTCAATTCATTGAAAATACTTTTACTTTTCCTCTTAGTCTAAGACCACCAAAGTGGCTAGCAGCATTTTAAAACTATGGATGAGTAAAGTAGCAAAAACAAGGACAACAAATTATACTGAAATGGACTCATTTGGGAGCCAGATAGCAATAAAATCAAATACCACTAATCATGGGCATAGCCAGGGGTGGGGCAGGGAGAGCACCTGCCTCCCTAAATCAATACAAATCAATAATACAAATAAATACAAATCTGAGGTTCTGCACCCCCTAACAAAAGCCCCCCCCCCAAAATCCTGGCTACACCTGTCAGGGAACTGCCATCAGCTCAGAGGCAAGAGGTGGAAGGGCAGTTGTGTTAAAGGGAGCCTCCGAAGATCTTGCGAAGCAGTTCCTCTTCTGGCGAGGAGGAAAGCCCCGCCTCCAGTGGGGAGGGGGTGCAGGGACCAGAAGATGCTAGGGAGAGCCCCAACACCGAGCCTGAGCAAACCGGAGTGGAGGGAAGTGCCCCTTTGCCAGCGCCCACTCTGCGAAGGAGATTTGGGCGCAGAGAGGGGAGGAGAATGATGGGGGTCACACGACTGTTATGCTGGGGGAGGTACAAGGACCGGCCATGCCCAGATTCTGCTAGCGACTGAGCTGGACATGGACTTGCGACGCTCTGCACTGTAAATAGTTTGTATTAATAATAAAGCCTGGAAAAGACAGGTTGGAGTCTTGCCTGTTTGCTCTCGAGCAACCACACCAGCATCTGACAGCACCCATGCCATTAATAATAATACCATGTCCTGTCAGTTAAAAACAGTGAAGATGAGTGCTGGAAGGATTCCCACTGGGAGGAAATCCCAAAGGTGAGGTGCCACAGCTGGAAACAATAGCCACTCCCTGTTACCTCAGAAAGTATGACCACTCATCCAACATGTCTTTTCATGACAAGAACGGCATAGGAAGCTGCTTTATACCAAGTCAGACAATTAGTCCATCTGCCACATAATTCTTTACACAGAGTCTCCCTTCCCCCCCAACAACAAGAGATTGAACAAGAAACCTTCACAAAGCATATGCCCTGCTAGTGAGCTGCGGCCCTTCCACAGTGACCCATCTCCACTCTGAGCTTTTAGCCATTATCTCTTGCAAGAGCTGTGCCCCCACCTTCTGACACATCGCCTGGATGCATATTCAGGTACCTGCAGTTTCTGTTTTAATGCACCAGGCTAACCTGAGCCATCATCATGTGCATGAACCCCTGGCCCTCTTAGAACCAGAGATTTTTGATTAAACGTTTTGTACCATGCCGTGCTGCTTCTTTCCAAGCACACATCCCTCCACATTTGATCTCCTTTTTATTAGTAATGTCACTGGAGACATGACACTTTGTTTAAAAAAAAAAACAGAGATAAAGCAGTGACACAAATCTGAAAAGGATATGTGTGTTAATATAAACAGGGGAGTGGAAGTTTGTAGTCTATCCGGAACATGAATAAAGTTTGGAGGAGTTTCAGTATTTTCAACACATCTGTTCCCCTGCTTGGCCCTAATAAGTTCCTGTAAAAGTAAACTAAGGAAACCAAGCATTTAAAAGTATAAGATGAATGAGAGCAACTTTCATTTATTCATTTGTGTGTGCTGTAGGGATGCATATCTTTGGACAGAAACAGATATCATACAGGTAAAACCGGGAATGAAATGCTATATTGTGAAGTGCTGCTGTTCAGGATTCTAGACATCCAACTGTGTCCTATCCCCAGATACTCCATTCAGTTCCCCTCTCTTTCTCAGCTTTGCTTCTCCATCCCCCAAATAAATTCTAGATAAGATAGTTCAGTTGGTAGAGCATGAGACTCTTCATCTGAGGGCCGTTGGTTTGAGTCTCATGTCAGGCAAAAGATTCCTGTGCTGCAGGGGCTTGGAATAGACGACCCTCACGATCCCTTCCCGCTCTACAGTTCTATGATTCTATTAACATGATTTGCTCGCTGAGCCTACTCAGTCCTCACTGGGCTGTTTTGGCGCTCTTCCCTGCCTCAAGGTTTTGGGGTTGTTGGTTTTTGTGAACGCGTTTTCTGCTTCTGCACATCTTGGGGGTCTCCCATGCCTTCTCATATTTCTGTCTTGCAGAGTTTCCCTGGCATTTATGTGTGTGTTATCTGAGTCCCTGGCTGAGGGGCCAGGAGTCTCTGCAGTAACTTACTTCATGTGTACAAATTTATCTGAACATTTAAAAGTACAAATAGTTTGCATTCAAGTCAGTAGAGCATAAGGCTTCTGCATGCAACAGAGTGCTTGGCTAGGCCTCAGAGGAGGTATGAGGGGTCAGTTTAAGTATCCCCAACTCTGACCTGCAGTATTAACAATGGATTATTACATTACATGACTGCCGTAAGCTGCTCTCTATCAGAGCAGACCTCCACTTGCCATCAAGTATAACTGAAGCACACTGCAGGGTTCTTTATTACTCTCAGCCTAACCAGCATTATGGGGGATAAAAGCAATGGATAGCACTGCAGGGATGCTGCAAACTGTTTGCAGCCTGACCTGCAGAATTCAGTGTGTACTACTTTGCAGGGGTGTCATGAATTACACCCTCTCAGCCACAACTGCAATATGGGGACAATGCACTGCATTTGCTTTAACATTTTAAAAATGTCCTACACTAAATAAGAATGGAATTTGAACATTTTGAGTGTGTGTTTTGTGGGGGAGAGGGGCAGGGGAATGGACTCATTGCTGTCCAATTGCAGCTACATCAAAACTCCCATTGATTTCTATGGGCAACTTTCACTTTTGTCCTTGAGGGTCATTTAAAAATAATTTCTCAGTTATTCTTCTACAGAAAATGAGTTAGCTAGACAATGGGAGAGTTCTCTCTATCCTTTTTGTAGCAATATGTTTCTTCCTTAAGCCCCTTTCCCAACTTTATTAGGCAGCTTTCAGGAATTTCTCATCTTGTTAGGTTACATTTAATAAAAGTTGCACTTTTGAAAAACTTTTTGTTCCTTGGCCCTTCTAACATCTTCTTCTTGTGCATGCCTGTTGCTGTCTTGGTCTGAAGATTAAAATAAGATGGTACAATATATACCCCTCATGTGTGATGCTGAATTTACAACTAGGGTATGTTAGGGCAAAACAGGATGTAAGAATGTTTCCAGTCAGAATGTAGAAGCGTGTGCTCTGTGCATCTCCTTAAAACTAATATACTGCTGGGTGGGTCTGGAAGCAATTGTGGTATATCTGACTCACAATGACTGTACCCTATTTAAAATATGCAGTCAAATTCTGGCAATTAGTTACATCAGGCAATTTCACTTATGTAATTGCCTGAGTTTTGTTGATTTAGGAACACTGAATAAGTAGTCTGGCAGTGTTTTAAAGTGGCTGAAAGGACCTTATGCAAAATACTAAAACAAGGTGACAATGGAATTCTTGCCTTGGAGCCAACCTTTCTAGAAAGGTGCTCTTTTTGCACTGATGTATATGTTAATCCAAGTCCTGAGACTCAGCACTTAACTTACATGGCTGCATCAGAACATTACAAACCACAGCTGGCATTATATGAATGAACCTTTATGGATTCTCGAGCTCATAATGTTGCCTGCTTCCTTTCTTCCTCACCCTTCCTTCCCTACTTCTTCATTTGCAGCAAACCATAGTTTGAAATTTCATCTGAACCAACAAACTCTGGTTTGCTTTTGCTCTGGAAACCAGCATTGGAAACCACTACAGCTTGATCCTGCTTTTCAGTCCTGATTTGCAGGGCAAGCACAAACCATTGTTTTCTTTGGTTCAACCAAAATGGCAAGCTATGGTTTGCTGTACACGTTGAAAGGAGCAAGAGAACAATTGCGCACAGGAGGAAGAGGGAATGCAAGAAGAGAGCTTTCAGACCTGAAGGCGCTTAGAGGATTGTTCACAAAGCGCCAAACCATGGTTCAGTGTAACATTTGAATCATCTCACAATCACTGTGAATGATGACATGAATGTATCCCAGAGGAACTGAGAATCAAGCTGACTTCTTGGCCTCTATGGTACCCACCTGATATAGCAAAACAAGATATGCCCTTCTTGACTTGGCTGATTACCCTCCGCCCTCCCTACAAGATTGACCTCAGTTTTTAAGAAAGAGGGAAGGAGTAAGGGAACATACTTTTTTTCAAAATCTTGTTGAACAAAATCTTTATGGAAGGTTATTATATTCTAATTCCCTTTTATGGCCTTGGTGCAATGGCTAGCCACAGGGAAGTTCTTTTTTGTGCTTGTTGCTTGCTTGTTTTTAAATGAAATGTTTCTACCAGTTCTCATGAATTCATTTGCACTGAGCTATCTGCACAGTTATTCCATTTTAACTCTTTTTTAAAAAAAATATATGATTTTTTAAAAAAGAAAAAACACTTGTCCTTTGGTAGCCGGTTGCAAGAGCTTTGTAATAAAATCCTCCCAGCTGAATGAAGTCCCATGTGGGATTTCAAAGGTTTCCCCCCCCCTCCAATAACTTTCACATTTGGCACAAGCTCTGTTTTAATTATAGTACTGAACAGCCTCATCTACATACTCTTCCCATGGTTGATCTTTCCGTTTACCATAAATGCCGTGCAGCTCACTTAGAGAAAGATATTATTCTCTCCTGACTCTAGCATATGGGGACATCCTTCAAATATTGCCAGCAGTAGGTTCAGAACAAATAAAAGTAACTTAAAGAAATTGTCGCCGTGAGATCGGTTGGCCGTACCCTGTGTCCACCTTCTTATTGCTGTACTACAACTCCCATCAACCTCCACCACTGGCCATACTGACTAGGGCTGATGAGAGTTGAGTCCCACGATATCTGGAGTAGCCACATCTGCTGATATGCTGATAGTCAGTTTGCATTTACCAATAGTATGTTTCTGATTGCCTCAATGTTTTTAAACCTCAAAAAATTTAAAACTAGTTTGCAATGGTTGGGACTTGCTGGGTTCTTCAAAGTACCCAAATCCTGCCCCCCAAAAAGTCGATGGGAGCAATCAAATAATGCTTTTTAATTGACAAATAACAAAATTGATATACAAAAGTGAATACATTCCATATAACAGCATAGTCCCCACCCTCTTCCTTTCATACTATGTATTTGCTTATCTTCAACACTTCTCATCCTGCAATGTCATATTTCACATGCCTCTGTGGGTTGAATTGCATTGTGGTAGAAGCTTTGCATACCCACTTATGCAATTCATTTAAAGTTACCAGCATCTATTCAAGCTCACTGGTTTGAGTCCTACCCTTCTCCCACCTCAGATCCTCTGGATGTTTTGAACTACAACTTCCATCAGCCCCAAGCAGCATAGCCAAGCATTAAGGAGTGATGGGAGTTGTAGTCCAAAACATCTGGAGGGCATAAGGTTTCAGGAGAACAAATTCACTCTGACTACATGACAGTTCTTAGACAATGCAAGCTGATCCAATGGATTGAAAGGATAAAGAAGCTTGTATAGTTTGTTTCACTGCTCTATAAGACCTTACATGCAAATCCTGAAGACCGTTTAGGTTTTTCCCTTGCCATATGCATTGCACCTGTTCTGATAGCACAAGGATTTATGCTTCTCCAATGGAACTTTCCCCCCATCTCCTCACCCGGCACACCTTGTACCCTCCCCAAATCTGCTCCAGAGGGTTGAGGGAACTGAGCGTTTAAATATGCTACAACTCTTGGTGTTTGTGTTGGAAGACACTTTTATTTCTTTCGCATTCAGCCATCTGTATTACATGGTTCCCTCTTTTACCGCATGTGTACAACCTGCTGATCACCATTGTTCCTTGTGTACTTTAAGGATACTTGCTTTAGGCATATCAGTCAGTCAGAATGTGACTTTTGGATGAAACAATTCCATTTTTGTTTGCATTTGCCTGCCCTTGTTGACTTTAGTCATTATGCAGAAGGAAGAAGAATTCAAAGAGCCTGGGTTTTAGCCTAAGACTTTCCTCTTCTGTAATCCAGGTAAACAAAGGCTATAATCTGGAGGGGCTCAAAATTAGGTGGTGGAAAGCAATGTTCTTTCCTTCAGCAAATAAATCAGTTCCCTGGACAATGCATGGGCTTTATGCGAATATAAAAGGATGTGTACGTTAAGGATAAGCAGACCTATCAACAGAGGGAAATCACTGACAGGCTTTAAGTATGCCCTATGTACAAGTGATGTCTCTTTGCAGACAAATCTGTCACATTTGTTCCCTAATAACTTTTGACAAGAGGCAGGCCTCCTTACTGCCTTCTCCGTAGTTTATCTTAAGGGAGATTGTTTAATTTTGTTTTCCTTTTCTTCTCCGTTTTTTGTTACTCTTTTATGGTTACTTTATCATGTTTAAAACAAAGAAAATCTTGGGTTTGTGAGAGTTGCATTTGAATAGCTCCGAGAAAAGTATCTGGTTGTATCAGGGAAGGAAAAGGACAGCTGGATTGTATCCATTGTGTTCAGTTCTCTGACCTTAGGGAGAGTTTCTGGAACTACATGGCTTGTGTGTACGTAACTCCTGCTGAACAAAGCATTGTGTACTCTATAACTGGGGGTCCTATTCTATACCCTAGAATGTGCATTATACTCTTGTATGCTAGTTGGAAGGAAAAGAAAACACACTTTCTTTGATGTTTGTATAGAACTGTAGCCCTTATCTACTGTATTCCTTAAGGCCAGGAGTCTCTTCAGATTCCATCACAAATCCTTCACTCACACAGCGATCTTGCTGTTCCATCCCCCAGACTCAGTTTAGTGAAAATGGGAACTTGCTAAGGCTGCAAGCTTAAATCAAGCAATTAATTAGAGCAATTAATCAAAATTGATTAAGCAATTAGAGCAATTAATCAAGACAAATGGCATCAACTGTAAAAAAGGTGGGGGTGGAAGTGAAAAGAAGAAAATGACAAGATTTGAAAATGACAAGGTGATGAGAAAACCAAAAAGGAACTCCATAACCACAACCAAGGTCAAGGTGAATGTATAAAAGAAAGAACATCAGGACTAACCCTTTGAAAAGAACATTATCATGTCCCTATTAAAGCAAGAAAATAGTTTTCTTAGTGGGGGGGGGAGATCAGGAATAATAGCAAGTTTATTAGACACACTACACAGAAGAGCAGCTATAGACTGAGTAGAATAGACAAGTAATTAGAATTAAAGTGAAATGCAAATTAAACTCTAGGCAAGGAGGACCAGAATTAGCAGAACTGTCACCAGATGACAAAAGCACTGCCCCAAAAGCAAACTAGGAAAGACAGGTGATAGGCAAAGTGGGGAGAAAGCATTGCCCAAAATGGAATAGTCTGAACTTCAGGGGTCTGGTGAAGGTCCTTTGGTGCCATCCTTTGATAACTGTGGCTTAGAGCTGGGACATGGGGGAGCTCTACAACCCTTGCTTTTTGTGGACGTTTATGCTTAAGAACTGCTAAGAGTCTATGTGGCTACTACACAGAGTATACATTTGGGTTAAAGAGTCAAGTTAAAATAATACTCATGGGCTTTGCTTCTGAAAATGCCTTGGTGCTGAGGAGTCTGTGTAGCTCTATTCAAGGTCCCCAGGAATAGAAATACAGGACTAAAAAGCTGTATTTGATATTTGAAAGAGGAAAAGAAGCCAGCGGTGGCTCTTGGGGAAAGATTAACTCATCTCGCCCATGGTGCCCTCCAGGTATTGTTGAACTACAGCTCCCAGAATCCTTCACTGTTGGTCATACTGGCTGGGACTGATGGTAATTGGAGTTCAACAACGTCAGGAGAGCACCACATATGCTACCTTCAATATATCCTCTATTTCTGTTCTGTGACGACAGATTCTCTTGATAGGGGAAATCTTACTGTTTGCATTGCAGAAGAATCTTGAGTCTCTAGCGTTTTTGCCTCTGTGGGGCCTTACACCGGCTTTCTTATTTTTTAAATACATTTTACCACACAGGAAATATTCAGGGAGAAATCAACATCACACTCTTCTGATCGTTCCATCAGCACAAGCATTTCAGCTAGCCAGATGGATTAATCCCCGCTTCTCTCCCCCCGCCCCCCCATCACAATATTGTGAGGCTTTTCTTGGCACATGTAGCTGAACACTCAGGGGATCATTCAGGCTTTGTATCCAGGAGGTCCAAAGCCATCCTTGTTCCTGCCCTATTTCGAAATACTGCTTTTTGTGGCTTTCCACTGGCTAGGAATACTGCTGTGATAGTCCACTGCCCTGACTGGAACTGTGGTCTCTGACATAGTAGAGCCACCCTCACCAGGGTAACTCCACCAATGGAGGCCAGTAGAGAGGTGGTTGCACTGTATCCTAAACAATCCAAAGGCATCACCACTGGTGGGTTAGGATCAAACTGTTAATTGTTACAGCAAGAACACGGGTCTCATTATAAACTGGGGGTGGGTGGAAGAAACAAGGCCAACAGACAAAGGGTTGGTTGAACGGGGTTTGGTGTACATTGCACATAGTAAAACTCAAGCATCTAGTGCAATTCAAAGAAGCAAAGAAAAAGTAGAATTTTTTTTGTGTCAAGTTAGTTTTCATTTTTGAATGTTGGTATGTATGTCTTCAAGATTATCTAGCAAAGGGCTTCTATAGTTTTTAATTTCTTGATGTAACTATGTAATTTGGTAATTATTGTTGGTTGGAGTATTTTCTGTACATCCTACAATTTATGTCTCATAATTATAGAGCAAAAAAAACAACTTTAAAAGTTAAAAGCAGAAGAATAAACTATGCAGAAAAAGAATTGTGAATTTACCCATAAAGCATGGCTTCATGCAAATATACCAGGAATTATTAAATGAAAAATGAATGATACCTATCCTGATATCATAAAGCTTATATACTTTATAAACAGGCATGATTTCCCTCTGTTTATTGCAATACTAACATTTGGATTCTTAGACCAAGTCACCAGAATTTTTATTGGGCCAACAAGTGATATGCCATCCTGTTAAGCAGGGATAATATAATAAATGACTTGGATGCAGCAATATGCATAAGGAAAGGAGCCAATGTGGTCATTATCACAGTCAGAAACTCCCCATAAAGAGTCATTCATCTGGATGGAGTAAGCAGTATAGCTACACTTGAGTGCAGAATAAGCTGAGTTTTAGTTTTAAGTCTTTCCAGAGGCTTTGCCTGTAAAAGCCGTAACGTCCCAAAATGCTGTGGTCAGCAAAGCAAAGCACAAGCAAAGCAGGATACTTTCCACAGTAGAACAATTTTTCAAAAGAACTGGTGATTTAAACATTTAGGATGTCAGTGTTGCAACACCAAACTATTTCAAAGGAGCGTGGGAGTCTCCCCTAATAGAAAAGGGGCTGGCCATTTAACTCATTTGGCATGTTTCTGCTTTTGATGAAACTGACTTTAGGAGCCCATGCTAACCTAGCATTTTGAAATACATTTTAAAGAAAGGAAAGGATGGTTCAACTCTTGGCTCTGACACAGATTTCCTGTTTGGTTCTGGAAACTCATGTAAATCTTACTGTGCTTCAGTTTACAAAACAGAAAATATTTTTAAGAATACTTCCTTGCTCATACTCCTTTGTATGTATGGTTTTGTCTTTCTAAGAATGTAATCCCTTAAGAGTAGGGTGTGCTGCATGTTTAGGAGTATGTACAGTGCACTGACTACTCGTCCTGCTCCCTGTAGGCATTCCTGCAATACAAGAAGCAATAATAATGAAATTAGAGAATTACTAACGAAAACAAGAAAGTTCATTTTCTGTACAGTAGCTAGCACTGATTGTAATCCGGGGAAGAACTGGAGTTCAGTGAGAAATCTGAATGAGGAAATGTGTTCATGTGGCATGCAAAACTAGGGAGGTTATTTTAGGCACAGGAAAATTTTATTTATTCATTAATCCAACTATCTAATCCTCCTCATTCCAAATGCTTGGGGTGGGTGAAAGTACAATATACAGAATATCAAAAATAGATCACGGTATCTGCTAAACTCCAGTTCTCCAGTTGGTTTAGCTGCAGCTTCTGGAAGCAAGCCCATGTAAAAAGGCCCCACAATGTTTTCAAAAGATGATCTGGCCCATCCTTTTTGAATCCTCAGTGCAAGGACATTCCACATAATGGAGCAACAATCAAGAACATCTCTGTACTTGTCCCTTTATTTAAAAAGAATGCCTTGGTTGAGCTATGTGCTTTAACACTCTGCCTCTGCCACATTTAATTGGAACCCACTGATTCCTGTTGAGCTTCAAGTGTTATTAGGAGAGCAGGCGTGCATGCAGTCCTATGCATGCCTATTCTGAAGTAAGTCTCACTGAATTCTTTGGGACTTACTCTCAAGTAACTCCTATAGGAATGCTGCTTTAGTTGGATTGATTGCTGTGAGTCTTCAACAGACTTATTTTTATCTGCATCGTATCACAAATAAAATTGCTTCAGACACTGAAAATTTATTCCTTTGAGCAGATGAGAGACCTACAGACTTGAATATAAAGTCGCCTGACCATCAGTTGTAGTAATAGAGGAGGTTTAAGTGTCCTTTGATACAAATTAAATAATGTAATGTGAGGATCCTTCCTTCCTCTCTTTCCTGAGAATTGCTTAAATTTGGCTTAGGTACATACAAATTTAAACACAAAGTTCTTTCATCAGATTATCTTGGATGCATGATATGTGTTTATACCCATTGCCATTGAATGGGATATGTAGTTTGCTGGGTAAGGCTGCTGTCCTAATCCCACTCACCTGGAAGTAAGCCCCATTGAATTCAGTGGGACATACATCTGAATAGACATGGTTACAATTGTGCTGTAAGTGGACCGTCCCGATAAGTCAAAAACACTAGAGTTCAATGGAAGTTACACACACCAAGTTACACACACACACACAAATGAATTGGGACTCAGAATATATATATATTCAATATTGCCAGTAGACTGTTGGCAGGATGGCATGGGTATCTGAAACAGAAGGAAAGGACAGTCTGTCAGGTGTACCTGGGCCTACTGCCACTAACCTGTCCTCATACCTTTGAGTCATGATACGTTACAAACAGCTGCTGCCCACCCATACTGCTTAAGTTTTCATTGGAGACAGGGAGAACTGTAGGTTTCCTGATTTCACTGTGTAGGCAGTAATGGTGCCAATGTCACACCAGCTAAAGCTAGGAGGCAAGCATGTGCATGAAAAATAATTTCCTTAAATCATTAATCCCCTTCAGCAAGTGTCAGTTTTTACTATTCGTTCTAGGGCAACTCAATCCCCCAAACGCCTGTAACTGAATCCATTTTCTGTCCTGATGGCAACAAACTTGTCGCGCGGGGAGGGGGGTGGGAAGAGAAAATCTAGCACCTACAGCCTGTCACAGGGCAAAGTCCAAATAGTGGAGATGTAAGAAGAAACCACCTGCTGTTCAGCCACCTTCTGTGCCAGAGGATAAACTTTGCTCCTAGCAGACGTTTATTGTTGCTCTGCGTTATTCAGACTAGCACACACATTTTCAGCATTATCCAAACAAACAACAGCTGGGGAGCAGGGAGATAAAAATTTAGGTATTGCTATAGCACGAAATGATCCAAGGACTATTTTGCATTTCCAAAAACAGCAGTAAGAAAAAAATGGGTGTGTGCATTCTATAAAGTAGTTGTCTGTACGAACTAGCACAAGACCTGCAGTGACTCAAAATCACGCTGCTAATTGTACTGGTTAACTGTCTTAGGTGTTTGTCTTCCTAAAGTTGTGGGTAAAAGGTAAAGGTAAAGGTAAAGGGACTCCTGACCATTAGGTCCAGTTGTGACCAACTCTGGGGTTGTGGCGCTCATCTCGCTTTATTGGCTGAGGGAGCCAGCGTACAGCTTCCAGGTCATGTGGCCAGCATGACTAAGCCACTTCTGGCAAACCAGAGCAACGCACGGAAACGCTGTTTACTTTCCTGCTGGAGTGGTACCTATTTATCTACTTGCACTTTGACGTGCTTTCGAACTGCTAGGTTGGCAGGAGCAGGGACCGAGCAATGGGAGCTCATCCCGTCACGGGGATTCAAACCGCCGACCTTCTGATCGGCAAGTCCTAGGCTCTGTGGTTTAACCCACAGCGCCACCCGCGTCCTCAAAATCATGATGATAATTGTACTGGGTAACTGTCTTAGGTGTTTGTCTTCCTAAAGTTGTGGGTACAGAGAAGCAAAGTTGACAGTCTGGGACATAACTTCCAAGTACTTCAGCAGTGAGGAATACTGGGAATAGTGAGGGCAGGCGTCTACCACACACTGTGCCCTAAGAACACAGGAAGCTGCCTTGAATCAGACCATTGGTCCATCCAGCAATATTGGTCTTGTCTGCACTTCCACTTGTGCCATGCATAGAAAGCACAGGCCCAAGTGGTTTTCCACTTGACTCATGCTTTTGAGGCATAGTTCCAAGCGGTTTTCCCCTTGTCCCATGCCTTCCCCAAGGAAAACTCACTCTTTAATGCTAAATTGGAACAAACATTTTGTCAGGGAACTCTGGGAATTGTAGCTGTGTGAAAAGAATGGAGATATCCTACCAACTCTCAGTACTCTTAACAAACAACAGTTCCCAAGATTCTTCGTGGGAAGCCATGCCTGTTTAAAGTGATATGATGATGCTTTAAATGTATAGTGCAGATGGGGCCTTAGCCATGGAACTGAATTTTAGATTTCATCTTAGCCACTTGGACATATCAAGTGAAAGAGATCTAGCAGGATATGTTGTACCTTTAGAAGCAGACGGGCATATAAATAAAAATTAATTTCAACCATGTATATGCCGCTTAACAATGTAATTTTTGTGTAACAACAGCTGCACTCACAGATGCATATCACATCCAGATAGGTGTATTGATGTAACTTGTCATCCATAGCAACAGAGGGATCTAGTATATCAAATAAACATAGGTGTGTATGGAAAACCAGCCAGGAAGTCCAACACAGTCATATTTAATTTCAAAGGAGAGAGTTTCACAACAATTAGTTTATCATTAGTTAAAAGAAAGTTGAAATGCACAGGTAGGATTATCTTGACATTCCTTTCAGGGAGTTAGTGAACTTATAAATTGGCAAGGAGGTACATTTGTTACAGAAATGACAACTCAGCTTTTATTCAGAAGGATTTGAGAGGGAGGGAAATCACAGTCATGAATTTATTTTCTGTATGAATATTGGTGTGGAATTTTAAAACTGAAAACTATTGCAGAACTCATGCTTCTATCCCCTAAACACAAGAATGCGGCTTTTTTTAGATTTACCATTGTACTAGCAAGCTTTTCAAGAGGAAGCTCGGGGCATGTTGAAAACAACTTATTTTCAAAGGTGAATGTCCTTTTCAATACTTTGTTCAGGCATCATTTTTTTTGAGCAGAATCTTTACAGTGGGAACAAATGCTGCTTAGATAGGAGAAGCCAGCTTTCTCTATAGCCATAATGTGAGTAAAGGTTTCTGTCAGTGGTCTGTTCTGAAATTGTTTACATACAGCAGACTGACTCAGTCTGGAGTATTGTTTTTGATCTGGTCACAAAGGCCTGCATGCTTGCTCTGTGTGTTTCCTTGTCTCTGAATTTAGTGTGAATGTCATATGTGTCCAAAGTACATTAAAATGAAGACTGATTTTGCAACATGTTTTTCATGGAAGGGCCTCCAGACCTAACCCCTACCCTCTTCCTGTTACAACAGCATTTCAGGTAGCAAAGCTGAGAAAGTGCTGGAGATTTGCCGCCAACCAGAGAAAGCCAGGCTTAGCTATGTAAGCCAATGGCCTCCCCGTATAAAGTAACTTCCTTATAGAATGTCTGAATACAGGAGCCACCCAGCTGTGGTTTGAGACTAATATCCTTCTCGTTCTTTTTCGGTTCAAGGTTGGCTAAATGGAGTGGAGAAAGCCGACCTAGAATGGAGATGATGAGAGCTTGTGGGGTGGGGGAGGCTGAGGAAAGCAGGTTTCTCTGGGCTTTGTGGATCAGAGTGGGAAGGAGGAAGTAACAGGCCAGCAGGAGACTTGTGAGTGAGAGAAGTGGGAATATGAAGAGTTCCCAAGGAGCAGCAAGAGGAAGGGAGGCAGTGACAGCTACTGGGAAGGCAGAAGTGGTTGGGGATATTTTGAAATAGAAGGTGGTTCCATCAGAGCAGGTCTTTGGTCCAGGACCTCACTTAGTGGATTGAAGAAAGAAGGCCCCACCAAACACAGAGGGTCTGATTTCATTGTGAAGTAATACTACTATGTTGGGGAGAGGCATTTTAAAGTAATACACATCACAACCTAAACAGCTCACCTCCCTGTAAGACTGTTCAGTCTTAAAATGACTAACTGTACCCCTGGAAATGTAAGAAAATTGTTAGCAACAGCAGCTGTAGTTTTCAGCCATATGTATATTTTTTGAATGCAGCAACTAAACCTAGGAATGCTAGTTGCTATGCTAATTGAACCAAGCAGTGGTCATGAAAAACAAAAACAAAACCACCCTTTCAGGCAGGTCCAGTATTTGAATTTGAGTATTAGGCATTCGTTAAATAAGCTAGCTGTGCTTTTATCTTGGTATCAGAATCTCAGTTAGGTTTAAAGGTAATGACTGATTATTTTATTGCAAATATCAATTGCCTGATGGAACTTGCCATCACACAAACATCATTCTTTCCCACAGTCCGCTTAGCATATATAAAAAATGTGCCCTCAGGCAGGCTTTGGCTGGATTGCTAGATTTAAGAGATAACCAGGGAACCCCAATTCCTTAAAAAGGCAGGAGAACAGCAAAACAGGGCTATTTTACACACTGTCATTTACAGTTACTGCTGTTGTACTCCGTGGTCCATTTGTTAATACAGCATTAGCTTGTTCCTGTATAACTATGGATTTGTAATCATGCTATCTTCACTGTGCTGTACACCTTATCCTATGTGCATCACAGGCAGCTCTGATTGTGTAGGCACCTGCCAACATGGGAGCAGATCCCACCTGCAAGCCATTCTTCTGCATCACACTCTTAGGACGCGACGGTAGAGGCATCACACATCCTTGCAATGAAATCCACAAATGTTACTAGCCCTCAAAAGAAAGAAAGAAGAAGTTTTCTAGCTTGCCAGGCAACAGCCTGGAAGGAAAATAGAGACAGCCCTTTCCCAGTTGCACCCTTCTTGGTCACCTGGTCATCATGTCACCTAGACATTATTCTTATTCTCCCACAGGTGACCAGGTGAGTGGCTGTTGAGAAGCCTGACAGCCCATATAAATAGAAGGGATCCTTATGTGAGGGAGCTTTTGAATGTTGTTGATCGTGGACTTGACCCATATTAGCAATATATGTGCTTCATATTCCAAGAAACATTCCAGGAGGTAACTAAGGATCCTTCCAGACTGGTGGTGTTTTTTGTTGGTGTGATCTGCAACACGTTATTGTCCCAATAATGGTGCATTAGTGATGTAGTTATACTGGACATACTGTCTATAAATCATTGGAGAACTTCATTTATTGTTCTCCAATACTTCTTCAGTATTACTACATTATTGCCATCTAGACGGATACTGTCACACTATAGTGCAAAAAAAGCAGGACAGTGGAGGATAGTACAGTTGCCAGGAATGGAACCTTGCCATTGTATTTTCAGACTTGCCCCCATATGTTCTATACAAGCAGAAATGAAGTTTGGATATTTTTAGATTATGACTCTTAAGAAACCCAGCCAGATGGGCGGGGTGTAAATAAAAAAAAAGAAAAAGAAATGAAGGACCATTTTATTATATTAGTCAGTGCTTGGTACACCACCACAGGAAAAGGGAAGGAAAAATTAATCATCTAAGATGATATCTGAAGCTTTGCCAGTTTCTCTTCGTGTCAGTTAAGCTTTTCTTTTTCAGAATCCGTATGTAGGTGACTTGCTGTCTTCCACTGGGCATGCTATGCCACTCTTGAACCACCAGTACTAATTCTCTCAGGACAGACATGTTAAAGGATTGTAATGTAGAGAGATGTAATGTAGAGACATGTTAAAGTAGTGTAATGTAGAAAATGGATGCAAAGATAGGCAAGCAGGTGGAAGAACCTTAGCTCAGCAGTTGAGCGCAGGTTTTGCACCTGAAAGCCCTCAGGTTCAATCCCCAGCATCTCCAGCAAGGACTAGGGAAGGCTCTTGTTTAAAACCTTGGAGAGCTACTACCAGTCCATGTAGATGGGCTTTCTCCAAGCTTGTGTCCTCCAGGTGTTCCAGACAACTAAGAACATAAGAAGAGCCCTGCTTGATCAGGCCAGTGGCTCATGTAGTCCAGCATCCTATTCTCACACTGGCCAACCAGGTGCCTGTGGGAAGCCTGCAAGCAGTACTGGAGTGTATCAGCACTCTCCTCGCCTGCAGCTAGATGGATCAGTAGTTTAATTCAGTATAAAAGAGTTTCCTATCTTCACTGTGTTCCTATGTGCAGTCCTTGAAGAAATAGTTAAAAGTCTCTTATTATGAGTCCGTTTCCTGTGCCTGAACATAGGCGTCCAGTTTGGCCAAATTTGTGTTCCATTTTATCCTTTCATGGATAAAACTCAGAATATATGACCTATCAGGGAGGCACAGTATCACTGTAGATTTTCATAACTTTTCTCCTTCTGCTTACCTCTCCTCCCACTGCTGCACTGGCGTAAAAGACAGCTTTTTGGAAGGGAGAGTTATTAATAGTGATCATTTATTCACTGGAACTGGAATCCTTAATGGAAGTTCTCACTAAAGACACAAGGACCAGGAAATGCCCCTTCTTCTTTAATCATAGTGAAACTCAGTTAATGTTATTAAATAATTGGATTTGCCTGGCAGTCATCCATAACTTGTGTTTCATGGAGGGAAAGACATTTGAGAAGCAAGTTATGCATGTCTAATCTGGACTGGGATCTTTTCAGACACCACCCTCATTAGACCATCTCATTCTGTACATATCATTCAGGACTGTACCTTCTAAGAGGTGTTCTGTTGGATGCTGAAACACATAATCAACCTTCCTTGTTAGATGAGGTGTCCTTAAAAGCAACCTCCATCCTCACAGTCATAACAGCTGAAGGGAGATTTGTTTTTCAGGATTATTAGAAGTATAATAGAAGTTGATAGTAATCTTGAAAAATTCACCCTGAGCCAGAAGGAATCTTAGGTGGTCAGATCATGTGGGTGGACCACAGGATTGGTAGAGTGGAACCATCTACCCCTAGTAGTAGTCGTTTTTAAATACATTTTTTGATTCTAAAAACAACATCTCATCCTTTAATGGAAAAGTTAATGTCACAAATTGGAACTCCTGCCTTGGGAGGAAAATCTTGTTGTTTAGTCGTTTAGTCGTGTCCGACTCTTCGTGACCCCATGGACCAGAGCACGCAAGGCACTTCTGTCTTCCACTGCCTCCCTCAGTTTGGTCAGACTCATGTTTGTAGCTTCGAGAAAATCTTAGGTAAGGTGAACAAAGCTTGGGTGGTTTACTTATTGATCTTACCCTGCCTGCATTTCTGATTCTGATAAAGCAAAGACCAGAGAAACAGAGGGGCATAAGGACATTTACAGTGGTACTTTGCATTTTGTATTCTCAAAACATCCAAAGTTAACACACTGGACTTAGGAGACAAAGAGAGCAGGAAGGAAAGTGCTTCATTTCAGTCTTCCATATGAGGCCAGTAACTATATAAGCCACTGATTATAGAAATCTTGGGATTTGCATTCACCTACTGTTTGTGGGCACTCTCCTCATATTAAATTCACTTGAAGTGGTGCTTCTGCTTAATACAATATTGTATTATGGGAGATATTTACATTTCACATCTCTTCTGCTATCCATAACAAAGAGGATTCATGGTTCCCTGCCTATTATGCTGCTATATTTGTTCTGCTTTACGTCATGTATTGCCAAAGGTGATGGCACTATGGGCTCAGGTGTACACACCGGCAGATGGACAGTTGTTTTGGATTATACAATAGAACTGACTCATCTGAACAGAGTTCCAGACAATTCCCATACTTCCCCAAACTGGGCTTAGACAAAGTCCCAAAATGCAGTTAGCTGGGAACACTTCATTTGAAGTTTTCAATATATAAATCTTTCCCACACACACACATTTTAGCTTGTAATTTAGCTTGTGATTTTGGCGTGTAAATAATTTTGTACAAGTCAGTTCCTCAGTTCTGTATTAATAAGGGAGTCAATCCACGTATTAACGTTTTTCTGTACAAAGGACTGAAGTCTTTTGTAATGTCAGAATGACTCCTTTAGCATGAAGTTTCAGCTGAAGCTGAAACAGAGTTTCCCGGTACTTTAAAATCCAGGCACTATAGACTCAGGCTGCAATACACTTATCTGTGAATCTCATTCAATTTAGAGTAGAAATGTACAGGACAGTGTTACAAGGCATATTTAGCTTTACTGAGTACTGAGGTATCTTTGAAAGCTACTACCTACTTCCTATGATCCAGCAAATTGATCAGCATGCAGTAGTCCACACATGCCAAAGGATATTGCATGTGCTTTTAAGGAATGTGCATCCATCACCCAGGGCAGGGCATTCAGGGCCCCTTGCTGGAGTGGAATGACACACAAACAAAAAGTTGGACAAGTTTTGACAACTCTAGCCACCTGTTTGCAGGCTAGGTGAGTGAGCTAAATCTTTTGAGGGGAGGGGACATTCATCTAAAGTGGTCAGTTTTGTCAAACTGACAGCACTGCCAACATGTTTGGTTGTGAGGATTCTGTTTCCCTTACATATATTTAGAATTCACATAAGTAATGGTAATGCTAATAGGTTGGCATGCTATGTGTTTTGTGGGTGTGTCTTACTCTGGTGTTTGTTTTAAATGCTATTTATTTATTTATTTATTTATTTATTTATTTGAGACCAATTAATTTGCAATGGCTATTGCTAAAACAATCAGTTAGAAATCCAGTTCGCTCAGCTGCCAGTGCAATTTGGAATAGTTCATTGGTGGTGCCTATATCCTGAAACACAGGATCCTTTCTACGGTGCTGCTGATTAGGGAAGCTGGTGTCAAGAAGAAACCTGGGGAAAGCTCAGAAGCGCTCTGAGTAGAACCAGGGGAGCATAAGGCAAAGCTGGCAGGGGAGGTACTTTTTTGTCTCTCTTCCCACAAAGGGGTGGGAAGAGAGACAAAAGACAGGGGCAGATGCTGACTGGAACAAGACAAGTTCCAGCTGGATGGTGGAGAGAGAGTGAGTGAGAGAGAGAGACTGTGGATGAGAAGTGATGAAAGGCTTTAAAACAACCTGTTTCTCTTTCCTCCAGACACCGATGGTTCATTTCATGGGGTGGAGTTTCTGCCAGAAGATTTCAGAGACTCTCCTAATGAAAGAACAATGAGGGTGAATGAAAAATACTCCACGCTACCTGCTGACGAGAAAGGGATCCACATTATCAACATCAGAGCTATTGAAGATATAGGATACGTTCGCACCGAGAGTACGGTGAGTGGAGGAGGCGTCTTCTCACCTATTTGTTGACATATCTAGCTGCTAACAACATAATCCTGTCTGTGATCTCTGTCCTTTTGCCTCTTATAACCCCAGGGTTGTAACTGTGCACTCCACTGTACAGTATTCCTTCCAAAAGTAAGACTGTTTCAGATGTCTGACGCTAAAAAACATTACAGCATTTCACTGCCTAATGAGGGCTTGAATGAGAAGGTTTCATTTTAATCAGTGCATTTTTAAGCGGGTATTTCAGTCTAGATAACAGAACTACACACACACATACTTGCATTGCTGAATGTAAATTTTGTGGGAAGTTTTTGTGCTGCCTTCAGCTGCCCCTTGCAGTACTATACTAAGAAATTTTCGAAATAGTATATCTTAATTTTTTAAAAATCATTTATATTTCTGTTAAAATGACCCTCAAGGCAGCTGTTCCCAGATATGCATTGAGATTAAAATGTTAGCGATATTATCACACACAAACGCACAAAGGATTAGCCTCTGTCCCTCTAATATCTCACTTCATGCCTTTTGCAGAGGGCAAAATTTTCCTTGGCATAGAAATGCTGTGATGAGGGAGGGAGGAAGTTTACCTGTTGGCATTTGCATATTATGCAGCCATAAAAAAGTGAAAACCTCAAACCAATAGGATCCCAAACGTATGATCGATGTCCAGGAAGAGAGCCATGTGAGCCTTCTGTTACAAAAACAAGACACTTGCAGCACCTTAAAAGCTAATACATGTATTATGTCATGTGCTTTTGTATAGGGGAATTAAATTCAAAAAGTATAGACAGTGAAGTATAGACTGAAGGCTCAGGTCTTATGCCCACTTACCTTTTTGAACTCAGTGATACTTCCTTCTCAGTAGACATGCACAGGATTGTGCTGCAAATGTATGTAAAAGAATTACAATGACCACAAACAGTGTTGATTATTTCTTGGCACTAGTAAGCAAGTGAAAAAAGTTCGGATGAAGGGATAATTAGGACTCTGTCATTGTTCTCGAGCAATGTCCTACAAGCAGAACTTTTTTTCTCCATTAGGGAACATATTAACAAATACTGAGTTGCCTTTTGAGATTTGGCTTTTCAAATTGTGGTGAGAAAATATTCACCATGCCCTCCCATCAGATATCAAGGAGATAAATAACTATACAACTTTTAGAAGACATCTGAAGGCAGCCCTGCATAGGGAAATATTTAATGTTTGATGTTTTATTATTTTTTAAATCTGTTGGAAGCTGCCCACAGTGGCTGGGGCATCCCAGTCAGTTGGGTGGGGTACAAATAAAAGAAGAAGAAGAAGAAGAAGAAGAAGAAGAAGAAGTCTTTTTATTCAAAATCACATGTTGGTAATTATGTGTATAAATGGGATCAGTTACTGAATACAGATTTATTGGTATTTATCTCCTTCAGGTTTATTCAAATCTTTCACCTTTGGAACTTCTTTAGATGGGCACAGTTTAAAAAATGGGCTGCTTATAATGCATAATGCAGCAGGCAACTAGACTTGCAGAGGCATAATGGTTTGGGACTAGCATGGAAACATAATCTTAGGGGTGTATGTCATATTGCAGTTCGTTTTTTTAATTAATTCTTTCACATGAAACTCCTATGATGAAAACTCTACAGTGGAAAGAATTGATTCCTTTGTCTGCTTGTGAGTTAGTTGCCTACAGGGCAAGAATCTGGGAGTCGCTCAGTGTGCCTATGTCAGAGCAAGAAGGTGAATGTTTGTTTCTTCCCAAGTACAAGTATAAACACTGGGAAGACTTATAGGGTGACTCCAGTGAATGAGCACACAGTGTGCAAAGAGGGTTGTAGAGCTGTATGCGTACAAGCAGAAGTCAGAGACATCATCTCTCAGCTTGGAAAATGCTACATATTTGTTTATTCTTACTTAACAAAATTTATATACCATGTGTGTATAAGAAAACCTCAAAGCAGTTTACAAAAATATACAATAAAACATTAAAATTCTTGTTTTTAAAAAAGCTAAAAACAACCATTTAAAGAAATTTAAAAGATGATTCAAATCATCTGTAGATATGGGTTATTGGGAGCAGAAATTTGTCCAGATTTGAACTATGGCACCCAAGACAGGGCTTTGAATTTCAGATACTGCCACAGAAAGGGGCACTAGATTCTAGCGACTAGAAGGGCTTCGTGAAAATGCACCATTTGAAAATGAAACTATATATAGTGTCAACTTATTGGTTAAATCCATGCTGTATATGGTGTATGTTCCCTTGAATGGTGCATAAAAAGGTTGGGTATTTATTCACCACTCGTCATTAGGCCAGTATTGTCTGTCTAAGTATCTTTAGAAGTCACATTCAGACCTTCAACGTGTGAAGGTCTGAGAGAAGCCTGTATGGAAAACTGGGGCAGCGGGGGGGGGGAGCTTGTGTGTGCACTTCCCTCCCCCTGTACTTCTTAAAGACCCTACCTGCCTGCGGACTGTCTCGCCAGAGTGGTGCATGCTCTAGTTATCTCCCGCTTGGACTACTGCAATGCGCTCTACATGGGGATACCTTTGAAGGTGACCCAGAAATTGCAACTAATCAAGAATGTGGGAGCTAGACTGGTGACTGGGAGTGGCCGCCAAGACCATATAACACTGGTCCTGAAAGACCTACATTGGCTCCCAGTATATTCCGAGTACAATTCAAAGTGTTAGTGTTGACCTTTAAAGCCCTAAACAGCCTCGGTCCTGTATACCTGAAGGAGCATCTCCACCCCCATCGTTCAGCTCGGACACTGAGGTCCAGCACCGAGGGCCTTCTGGCAGTTCCCTCACTGCGAGAAGTGAGGTTACAGGGAACCAGGCAGAGGGCCTTCTCGGTCGTGGCGCCCGCCCTGTGGAACACCCTCCCTTCAGATGTGAAGGAAATAAGTAGCTATCCTATTTTTAAAAGTCATCTGAAGGCAGCCCTGTTCAGGGAAGTTTTTAATATTTAACACTGTATTGTTTTTAATACTTGATTGGGAGCCGCCCAGAGTGGCTGGGGAAACTCAGCCAGATGGGCGGGGTATAAATAATAAATTATTATTATTATTGTTGTTGTTGTTGTTGTTGTTGTTGTTGTTGTTATTGAAGTCTAATGTGATCAGCACAGTGACGTCATATCAGACATTACATTTATATTATACGTTACAAAGAAAATAGAGTGAAGAGGCGCAGAGTGGTGGCATCCCTGTGTGCCTCTTATAATGTCTGGTTTGGCCTTTCATGTAGTTCTCATGCTTCTTCAGCAGCCTGGCACAGTTTTAGAACTTAACTAATTACATCTCTCCACATTATGAAAGCATTTAGTCACTTCAGCTAAGACTAGAATTTATTAAAAGCTCTTGAACAAAACACTTTGCAGATCAGGAGGCCAAGACATCTTTGAGAAATGGCACAAAAATATGTTTTTTCTTTCTCAAAAGGAAGCATCTGTTTTTTATACTACAGCCAAATTTATATAAAAGTGGTCTCTTGAGAGAGACCACACATGCAAACTTGGAAGCATCAATGACTTTCTTTCCTCTTACAGCCTAATAAAGGAATAATTCTGAGTACTTTGTTTAATTAAGAAAAAGTGGGTGTAATACATGAAGATCCTGATCTGGAACATCCGTATTGTCTTTACCACCCAAGCCATACAAATCCATCTTGCATTCTAGTTCCTTTGTTCTGTTCTGGTGGTCTTAAGGTGTCAACTTTACCCAGCTGGAAAACTGTGTTTGAGGCACAGCTAGCATCTGCTAACTTAGCCTGGGAATGGCTGACGCACTAAGTGCTATACTCCTTTCAAAGAACAGGTGTGTCCCCACTGGCCTGCCTGCTGGTGGTTGTTTGAAGGGACCAAAACAACAGGCTTATATGTTATTTAAAACAGCTGGAACTGAATTATCAGTGCATCTGCACTTAATCTTGGGTCTGCCTCTTCTGCTTTAGGATTTGCACTTAATTAGCAAGAGTGTGGCACTAATGTTTCAAGTATACAGTACAACAACATTTTTATCCTGTGAACCTCCTTGAGATCTTTGGATGACACAACAACAGCAACATCTGCCCTTGGCTGTCCGAGGCTGACATTCCCTTTAGTGGCATGGGAGAAGCTGCATGCCTCATTGCACTAGCCTTGTCCAAAGTGATGGGAGGAGTCCATGCCACAGTTCCTTTGCGTGGACAAGCGGAGTCCCCCAAACCCTGGGCAGCCCCCATGTGGAATAAAGACTCAAGACAACGTGCTATGGGATTAAAATTGGCCACAACTTATTATGCTTCAGATATGGGTAGACCTTGGCTCAGGCATTGGGCATTTATCCCTCCCAGTCCCCCGCCGGGGATCTGGGGAACATCAGGGTTACCTAGTGGGGGAGATGGGCTGGCTCTGGAGAACATATGTTCAAGCAGAGAGAGCCCGCCCCCGTTACGTCGCTGTCGCGGGGGAGAGCAATGACAACCTCTAGGTGTATGGCCAAAGCCTCCCCTCAAAACCCCTTTAACGGGGAACCCTGGTATCGCCGCCACAAAGAGGAGGGGGCGTGGGCCACCCCCATTTAGGAAAGATAGACTAAAGGATTCTGCCCAAGGCCTGATACCGCCAAAATTGTGATGTTTTGCTACGGGGAAAGGGAAACCTGCCAATGCAGGAGAATTCCTTTCCGGCCCTTCAACAGCGACCTTGCTGTAGCAGCGCCCGCATACCTGTGGATAAAAGGTTAACCTGCAAAAGAAGTCTTAACTGAGGGTGGATAGGGTGGGAGAAGATCTGGAGCCAACTGATGATTCCCAGGTAGGATCCTCCCCCTATTGTGTGGGCAGGTGGTCCCTCCTTCTACCTGGCCTAATCACCTTGGCAACGGCTCCCCAGGCGGGATTGGGCAACTGGCTGTGGTCAGCGGAGACCTCCAGGTATCCCACCTGGGGAAGGCAAAGGCAAGCCTGTGCTAATGGTGCCGCATAGGGTCCAGGGGACTGTGTGTGACCACTCAAAGGGCGCCCGCCATTTAATGTGGGGAGCGGTCATTCTGTGCAATAATTTCCTATCCTTGTAACTAAAGCAGCAGTGCCATGGGGAAGGAGCCACAGAATGGATTCTCCTCACATAATAATTGCTTCCTTCGAACATTACCAACTGGCACAAGGCGCAACCATGCTGTAGAAGTTAGCACACCATTAGAGGCAACGTTGAAAGTGGTCTATGGTTGGACAGAGAGTCTTTTTCAAAAGCAGAGTTTGCACATGTCCCCTTGCACAAAACAAGACAGTACAAGATAACATCTATTTTTCTTCTCAAAGCAAGGAAGAACAGTGGTCAAGCCTTACCAAAGCCCCCCTGGAATGGTGTGGAATGGAAGGAATTCCCTTTCAAGCCTAATTTCTCCTTCCACCTAAAAGAGCCTTTAGATTGCAATGGAGGCAGTGCCTTCTTAAAGGACAACATGTAATTCAGATGTACAGCCAAATGCAGTGTAAGTGTGGTTTATCTGTACCACATTGTTTTTAATGGAATATGCACTTGGATGCACAACCAAATGTTACCTTTTCATCTGGAGATACATATTTCAGGAATTTCATATTCATTTAACAATGCAAGTTTTAATTGCAATATCCATTTTTGTTATCATGGAGTTGCAGGGGGCAGGACTGGTAAATGCATTTCCATTTTAATTTTCCATGAGAAAGAGTAATGAATGAAAAAACTGAACCCTGGCTGTGGTCCACTGGCCTTTTTGGCTGAGCTATATGACCAGCTGGCTCCTTTCAATCTCTGTTAAAAATGATCTCTTTTTCACATGATGCAGAGAAGTGACAAATGTTTGAGCATATTATTAATCTGTTTGTCAGTAGTAAAACACAGATGCCTTCGGTGGAGAAGGGCAAAGGATCTCAGCCGGGTTTAAAGCACAGAAAGTTAGAGAACTCACAAACTGGTTGAAGGATAAAACTAGTGATGAAATTAAAGTTGATCTACACAAGTATTTCTGAGTTGGAAAGGTCAGATTATGAAGGTTAGGATGTAGTAAATTGAGATCTGGCCCCATGAGGATGAGTTCACATCCAGTTCACTGTGCAAAGCTGAAGAGGCAAGTCACTTTGTGTTGATCAGTTACCTCAGATTGGTTGCTGAATTATCTTGAGTTGCACCCAAGATATAGCCTGAAGGCACATGAAGCCACCATCTTGCTGAGGCTTAGGCTACACATGCATTTTCTGTTTAAGAGCTCCACTGTACTGCAAAAGGCAGTACTAGCACAGGTTACAAGAAAACACATACCTGCACACATATATATCTGATAACTGAACGTGTTGACTGATGAACCAGCAAACATATTAACTTGTAACATTTTGTTGAGTAAATTCATAATCTGATAGCGCAGGCTATTTCTGCTGTGGCTGAAAAGAAATACTTAATACTTGATTGTTTTAATGCTTAGTCAAATTAGATGATTGAACACATTTCCTTTCCTTTCATTGCAGTTATTAAATTCATTCTCGCAAGATCCTGATGCCAACTGCAAGTATGGACTTTATTTCAGAGACGGGAAAAGGAAAGTGGATTATATCCTGGTTTACCACTACAAGAAGTCCTCCTTCAGCAGAACGCTCACCAGGCGGATCCATTTCAATGACCTGGGGCCTCGGAGCCTCAAACAGGACCAGCCACTTCCTGGGAAAGCAGGGCAGGTTAATATGCACGACAGTGAGCCCCACATGGATTACCATGAAGATGACAAGAGAGTCCGCAGAGAAGAGTACGAAAACAACCTTATGCAGGCCGGCCTTGAGTTGGAAAGAGATGAAGACGTAATTACTCCCTTCATTCTTTTTAAAAATTAGCTGGGCTATGTATTTGCCAAGACTGGTAGGTGAGGCACTGGAAGGTTCCTGAGGTCCAGAGACCTTAGTATGTAACTTAGAACTGGTCCAGCTATGGCCTTGCTATGTATGTTCAACAGGAGGGGTCCTGATGGGAGGGGCAGCGCCACACACCTGGCCTTGCGTCAGCTGTGTAGCTGTGCTTACTGGGAGAGGCAGCAGTGAGGTCAGTGTGGTGCAGCTATGGTGGTGGGAGAACCCATCATGGCTCTGCCATTCTGCTCACACTTGGAGTCCAACAACATCCAGAGTGCCACAGATTCCCCATCCATGCTATAGGTGTAGAAAGCCAGATTTCCAGAGCCGTACCTTATTGAGCACTGGGCCTTGGGCATATTCCGATGACAGGCGTACAAGTATGTGGAGTGGGAAACAAAAGAGATGCTGCTTTCCCTTCTCCTACTGAGACACCTTTGGGAAGACACAATAGCATTTCCTACTACTGGAGATGGGGTTGAGGTATCGCTTTTCAGTGCTCCCCCATGATAACAAGAAAAATATCTGCAAATAGAAACAATCAAGTCCAGACTTTCCCCTGCAGTTCTACTTTTTGATTCATAAGATTGGGTTTGTGTGTCCCCACCCCCCAAAAAAGTGTTTAAAAATATCACCCATAGTGGAGCTATGGCATATATGCCACATTTATTCTGAGGTGGCATGCCTGTGTCTATAAATGCAAGCAGACTTTGCTTATTGTATTAAATACCGCTGATAATACATGCACTGGGAAAGAGAACCATGCCTTTCAGCAAAATGAAAATTCCCTGTTATTTCTTATTATGCAGATCCCCCCCCCCAGCTGTGTTAAGGGCTATCTAGTGATAAAAATGTGAATATTTCCAGGGCTCAAACTAGACAGGCTAAAAATACTAAACCTCATCCTGACAAAAGAACTGTTATTATAGGATTATTTGCAATCCTGTTCTTACTTACCTGGGAGTAAGACCAGCACACACTCCTGTGTACTCTGCACCCAGCGTGCTCCCACTGTTGGCTTGGGAAATGGTATAGACATGTCATGAAATGCTGCATTTTGAAGTGCTTTCCCCCAAGCCACCTAATTTCTGAACTGAGAAAAAGAACGATCTTGCTTTGTTTTAAACTGGTAATGTGTTGACAGGCCGAGTCTCATTGCACTCAGTGGGGCTTGCTTTTGAATAGACATGCAAAAGATCGCACAGAGCAAACTTTAAAGGTCTATATCCGTGCCTCTAGGGGAAGGTGCTTGAGCCAGAGAAATGGTCTACACAAACAGTGGACATGGCTATGAGCTTTAAAACATTACAGCTGTATGATAATAAGAACCTACGTTTCACCTTACATATGAACAGCATAGCGTCAGGAATTTGTATGGTAGAGGAGTCAGATAGGTGGAAGATATCGTTTCAGTTATGGGGCATGGTTCCAAGGCAAAGAGAGTTTCCCACGGAAGTATATTTTGACCTTGTCAGCACTGTCTCCCACAAGGACGTGTCCCTTTCTGCTAGTGGCCTCTTAGAAGGGTAGTCGTGCAAGGGTGAAGATGAGCAACAGAAAAGCAAAATAAATTTAACAAGAATCTTATTTACTGAAGTAAAGAGAAAGGCCTGTGGTTTTGTACAAAGATCCCAGTGCTCTCTAATCCCAGCAGAGTCCTTTGTAGACACCCACACTTCTGTAAGCGGATCTCTGCAGATCTGGGAATATTCTTATTTAATCTTGCCAGGTCTGCTTCCTTTCCCTCAGGACCCCAGCTGTACTTTGAGAACTGTAGACCTTGCCCTCCAGTAGATTTTTTTCCTAACCTTACATAAACCTTTTTCATTTAATCAGAACAAGGGTCCATTCACATGAGTACATACAGGGGTGTGTATTAGCAGAAAGTCTGAAGTGTTGCAAAATGTTTGAGTGATTCGTTCACCACACTTTCCAACTCACATCTCATAACCCAAATTTGCCACACCACTGGTGGCTGTGGGAACTCAGTATATATTGGTAAAGTTGTCCATCCTTTCACATAGGCCCTATGCCTTTAGATTACAGGCAGAAGTCCCAACAGATGCAATGACAGGGAAAGCTGGATCTGCTGTCTTTTGTTCAGCATTTGATGACCACTTCAGCATGTTTTAAACTCTGAGCCATTTTCCTCAGCCCATATACCAAGGTTTAATAATGTGACCTAGCCAAAAAACCTGGAATGAATAAGATGAACCCCACTAAATTGACTATCTAGCATGCCAATGATTTAACCCTCATATATAGGAACCTGAGTAGAGTTTTATACACCAGTGCTCAAAAACCCCATTTTCATAGGATTATTACAATGCCTTTATTAGATCTAGAAGATATTAGTTATAATTAAAAATATTTTTTCTTTTAAAAGTGTTTTAAGAAACTGATGATGATAGCAGATCCAGAGCAAGTCTTTTGTTCTCATCTGAAGAACTGACCAAAAAAACCCCCTTTAAATTAACAGACAGACCCGAAGCAGCTTAGAATCAAGTCTCAAATTCCACCAAGTTTGGAACATGACAATCACCCCAGTTCCTTCCACATCAATCTGGTGGCCTTTGTCATAGGGCAGAGAGGGAAAGAGGGCTCTGAATAAATCTCCCCCATCCCACCAACAAGTGCTATAAAAAGATTTCTGACATTAAAATGTCCTGCAATATTACCTTTGCACAGATAAGGGTGCGCAGAATGGGGTGGGGTAGGGTGGGATTCTGTGCCGTTTTAGTTTCACAGATCACATACATGCAAAAAGGCATTTGCACACAGAAATAGTTCCGCTGGACTTAAAACTGAAGCCTGAAGCAAGAAAATTTGCATTTAGAATTTCATGCTCAAGCTTTCTTCCACATAAGGTCTGAAGCAGTATTTAAAAGATCCACATATTTCTCTGTCTAACGGCTATAGGAATTCCAACTCTCCGTCAAAAAGAAGTATTGATACTGCTATTTTAACCTCCATTTGTTCAAGGGAACCTTTTAGCAAAAGTTCCAAATTAAATGCTGGGATCCAAGATGCAATTACGCTGTGATTAAAGAGGAGTGGTACAGTATAGCTCCTTTCACCTGCTTAGCCAAAGCAAAGTGTTCTATTAAAAGAGTGCCTATCTCAAATAATAATTGTGGCATGAGTGAACTAATGCCAGCATGATTAACAGAGAGAATCCCAGACATACTAATTTCAAAGGCAGAGGCTCAATTTCAATTGGCTGCTGAAGTCAGTTTCCTTCAGACTCCACGTTAAAGGTTGCCAGAGTCAACATGGAACCAGAACTCTTTTGTGTACAGTAGTTCATAGAACAGAAAATCCGAGCAGTTCATATTCTCTTTCTCTCTCTCTCTCTCTCTCTCTCATTTCCATGCTGTATTAAATGTACAGGAATATTATCATAAATTGAGTCCAACACATCAGCTGAAGAGGAAAGTGGAATTTGCATTTGTGTGTGCATTTACAGGACTGAGGAGCTGTGTTTGAACTTCAGTGCCTGAATCTAAACCAGGGCAGAGGAACCATTTTCCACATGAGAACTGCATTCCTTCACAGGCAACCTTCTGGGGGGCTGGAGGCACAAGTGGGTGGGGCAATGGATTTGACACTTCCCTTTGTTCAGTAAGCTGCATGCAAAAGGACACCCACACATCTCTCCAAACTTTGTCCAGACAAGCAAGAAGCATTCTTGTTGTTCAGGGACACATTCCAGCCAGGCAAAAGAGCTTGAGGAAAGTCTGAAGCAAGGCCAGTGAGGGAGTGTGGCCTAATGACAGTTCCAAGGACCAGGATAGAGAAGCTTGGAAGGCTGCATTCAGCCCCTGGGCCTGAGGTTGATAACCCCTCCTCAGATTGTGAAAAAAGCAAACAATCAACTTTCTCTTCAAATCTATCTGAGAACAAGTGGTAGGAGCTAGGGCAGTTTAGTGATATCCTGTCCTCAGTCCTCCTGATCTTCCACACTGTGGACTACATCTACAAATGTGCTTGTACTGCTTTGTACAGATGAACAGGACAGTCCAACCCACCTAACTCCCTTTACACTAGGCTGGCAGAGAGGTGGGATGGAATGAGTGGAGCTGTCTCTCCACCCACCTCTCCCAGCTAAGCTGCCATCACCCTGGAAGCATCACTTGGGTAACGCCAACCTCCCTCTTCTGCCTGCCAGGCAAGTGGGAGTGCCATGGGCAAGATGTTCACCAGCAGAAGGACCCATAACCAGTCTCAGGGCCGTTGAGCAACAGCATATGGTCCAATTTGAGCCTGATTACTATGTCACCTGCAAGCAATCTTACTGCCTCTTTTGACCCTGGCAGTGGAGCACTGCCAGGATAGTGGGCAGGTTTGGATTGCACCCTAAGGCACTATTTTTGGTCATTAGTCTTGCAATTTTTTGTTTTAAGTTACACATCTAAAATACAATAAAATTGAAGCAATTCTTGCTAACATTTTACAATAATTTATTTGATATTGGCAATATTGGCAAGTAATTGTATAGGTTAATATCAGCATTATGCTTTTCATTTCCGGAAAGCAATAAACAGAAGCTAGTTCTGGTTTGCCCTTGATTTGAATGTAATTTCCAGTTTTGGTTTGGATGCCATGAACAAGCCATAGTTTGCCAGTTTGGATGCAACAGCAAACTATGGCTTAAACTAAATTAGAAATAACTAAGTGAACTGGAGCATGGAGGAATAAGGAGTAGGGGAGAGAGCATGCAGTCTGTAATCTGGTATTATGTGTTAAACAACCTACAAAGTTAGCACATTCTAATAAAATTTGTTTCCATCAAGACAATCATATTCACTTTACCCAAAATTTCTCCTGTGTTCCCCCTCCCCCACCAGTGCCCATAAGTTGATGGGAAAAGAAATGGCATTTGAAAATGATCAGAGGGGAGATAAAATCTCAGTAATGAATGGCCTTTAGGGGTCTCTTTTTTTTGCACTTACCTTACTTTTAAGTGGCTGAGGGATGCTTGTGAGTGTCCCTTAGCTTCTACAAATCATCTCACCAGTGGTCTGCACTCTGCAGCCTTCCCAAGTGCCCACAGTTTAAGCAAAACTCAGGAGAAGACTTCATAAGGTAACATCTCCATGGGGCTTGTTCATACCAGGAAGTGTGGGCAGCTAGGAATGCTGCAGGGTGTGTGCTGGGTTGGTGAGTGGCGGAGCTCAAACAACCCCCTTGGCCACCTTGCAATGGAAGAGGTAAGCTCAAAACCCCACAGCCAAAAAATAAATAATGAAACCACTTTCGAAGAGGAATAAATTGGGAGGAGGTGCTGAACCTTAGTGGTGCTGAACCTTCTACTGAAAATTAATGAGGCCAATAACGATATAGGCAGACTAAATAAATTATATATATACGGTCTATATCAAACAAATTTAAAGATGATATTAAAGGTTTGTTTGATACACCATTACTCTCTGTAATCCCCAGAGTATAACTATGATACGTGTCTGGATATTGTTGTGCAGTTTTGCTGAAAGAGGCACATTAACATGTTCCTGGACAGACAGTATTCTTCACTTCAGTTTATCATTTGTACCAAATACAGTGTTTACAGTAATAGTAGTATTTCAAGGCAGCAGAATTCCATGCATTCTGACTGGCAGCATAATTCTATGCATGTCTACTCTGAAGTAGGTCACACTGACTTTGAGGGAACTTTACTCCCAGCCAAGTGGGTATATTCTCCAGAGGTATAGGACTCCAACTCCCATCAGTACCAGCTAGCCTTGTGGAGTAGTCAGAGATGATGTAAATTGTTGTTAAATAACATATGGAGGGCCACAGGATTGCAGCCTAAGCTTGTGGTTCTGTACCCATTTACTTGAGAGTAAGTCCTGCTAAGCTCAATGGGGCTTACTTCTGAGTAGACACATAGGGTGATTGTGCTGCAGCTGCACATATTGCTATCCATCCACATATAATATCAAAAATAAGCAAGTGTTTGAAGATGAGAGGGAGATCAGTTCTAGAAATAGGGCAAAATGGAGGCTAGCAGTCATTTGATTGGCTGTCATTGAGAGTTCCCTGAAGCCTTACTGCTGACTTTAATATTGGTTAAAAGTAAAAGCTTGTTTCAAGGAAGGCATATATTAAGTTGATTAAATTCTGCTCTGTGAAGTAAGCTAATACATGTTTTTGAAGCTTTGCCATATTGGAGATTGGCAGCTATTTATGTCCCTTGAGTAATGTATTTCTAGTAAGCAGGTGCACAGGACGGCAGGATGAAAACAGGCTTTTGTGCCTGTGCAAACCAGTACAGCAGCAACAGCGGTGAAACAAAAGGCTGAGAGGAGATGCTCTTCGCTTCTGAGCTGGTGTTCACAAACTGGTTGTAGATTGCTTACTAGACTGGAAACAATTTTCAAACTAGAATTCAAATCTGTAGTATTGCCTGATCTAACAGCTACTTAATGCAAGAAAAAACTAACATTGCAGAGGAGCAGACTTTTAAACACCCAGATTTATGCTAGGCAATCAATCAGACATTAAAGCGATCATCCTATAGACAAGACCAGGAATAGATGGCACTATAAAGAGAAAACACATTTCTGTTTATCAGCTATTCAGTGAATTGGACTGCTGTGAAGTAAATGAGTACTGAATTTTAACCCAGTGTTTCCAGTGCATTGCCACTTTCCATTTCAATCTTTACCTGGTAGATATAGCAAGGATTTCTTCTTCCTTTTTTTAGTGGGACTCTTGTGTCTGCAACAAGTGTGGAAGAAACAGAAACTCAGTAGAAAATGCTTTTCTTGGTAGATACAGTGATGGAGGAAATGCGTTCATAGAACACAGTAGTTTAAATGTATATGCTACCTTATTAGCCCCTTAAATATATATAATTATTCTAAAATAAAATTCAATAAAACCTAAACTTTAGATTATTATTTTTTAAAGCATCATTGTAAACCTCAGACTTCTGGAGAAAGGCTTGAAATTCCTCTTACAGAAAACTGATAAAAGTAGGGGGAGGAACTTTGTATACACCCATTCTTCGAATTGCTTTTTGTACAGAGCTGCCCTTTGAAGTTTCCTGCAATGTTCTTGACATCGTTTGTCAATTATGTGGACTAACTTGCATGAAAGCTTCTGTTGTTTATTTGCTGATGAGACAAATACATTGGTCACGCCAGGAAACGTAATATATGTGCAGATTCAAATATTGCTATTTAAAAACAGGTATCATTGTACCTTCCTCTTGAGACTAATTACATTCAGAGATTGCCAGCAGCAGACCTTGAATCAAGCGCTGCTGCCTTAAACATGTCAGCTGCGCTGATGTGATCTGCTTTGCGCAGCAGGCAGCACTTGGCAGTGCCGTTGAGCCTTTCAGCATCTACACTCACTACAGAAGGAACTGTGCTGGGTGCAGAACAAGCCTTTAAAAAGAGAAAATGTGAAATAATGGTTAGTCTTGGCTCAACAGCTATTCTAAAGATTCATCCCAACCCCTGTGTTGGTTCTTGTCCAAAGGCGATAGGAACATTGGGAGCCTTATACTGAGCCTTATTCTGATTCAGTCTGTCCAACACTGTGTTGACTACACAGACTGACAGCAGCTCTCTGGGAGATGCCAGGAATTGAACCTGTGACCTTCTGCATTCAACCAGGTGCTCTACAACTTCCACCAAGATACAAAAGAGCTTCCCAAAAATCACATAGCTGAAGTGTTTCCTCTCTTGGCCACTATAGTTTTAAAACCCTTCTGCCCTTGTAAAGAAAACTTTAGCCACTGTGGAAAGTGAACCGATTCCACTTCCTTTACAAAATCTATTTATTATTTAATATTACATCTAGGCTGTTTAATATCAGTGCTATGCTCACAAACTATTTTTATGGGATATTGACTTATCCTTTAAATGATTGTTCACTTGTTTATGTCTTATCTCTCTTGCATCCTTCCGTTGTTTTCTGCTAAATGTAGTCATTAGTTTCATCCACATATCAAATAAACTAGCTTTTGGAAAATAGCTCATGGGGGGGGAACCTTCCAGGCCTGTGTAAAATTGAGCAGATTTGTTTTTCAGGTTATTTGATAAAAAGTTTTCCCTTTCTCTCCCTCCAAATGTTTTTAGACAAAAATACATGGGCTTGGATTTGTAAAAATACATGCACCTTGGAATGTTTTGTGCCGGGAAGCAGAATTTATGAAACTGAAGATGCCCACAAAAAAGGTTAGTTTAAATATTATTTTATACTAGGAAACATAAAACAGTTATTTATGGTTTAGTGTTTTTTTTAAAAAATACAGGAAGTGGAGAAATTAGCTTTCTACTTAATATAATTTGCTATTCAATTTATAATGTAATGCTGTGAGTTGTGGGTATGAATGCATATTCTGTGCACAGTGACATAAAAATGTGTGGTTTGCAATGCACATGGGGAAATTGCTACCATTTTGCAGTTTGCTTATTAACATTTATATCCATTTTCCCATGAATCGCACCCAAGCAGCTTGCCCACGTTTGCATTTCATATGGCTGCACCTTAGTCTATTGCTAACATCCACCCATCTAGAGCTGACCTCCCACACTCAGTCAAGAGACTGCTTATTATGTTTTCCTTGACTGCCTCACAACACTAATGAGGCCACCACAGCCTTTTACGGGCAGACTGATAACCAAGTACAGTATGCCAGGTTCCATGGCATGTCCAAACAACCTCAGAACCAACAAGGGAATATTCTCTTCATCAAGGAACAGCACTCTGCACATACTTGGGGCATTTTGTTTAAGAAAAGAAAAGAAACAAACAAAAAATACCCTTCTCCCAAGAAAAGAAACAGTCTGCATGATCAGGTAAACCAAAATAGGGTTAGGTGGCAACCCTAACATGAACAGCGCACATCTGCTCTGCAAAACTAAAATGGTTGTGTATCCTTTTAGATGCCATTGCTTCTCCTCTTGTAGGGTAACCTTGCTGACCTATAGAGAAATTGTTCTCTGTTAGACACAACTGCATGGATCCCAACAGGAGTGAAGTTCTAAATATCCTCTGAGGGGAAGCCTTGTACCCAAGTCACAAGGTGAATGGCATTTCTTCGCCATCAGTGCTTGAAGTCTTGCTGCAGCAGTGTAATTGAATCCCATGTCTTCTTGTCTATGACAAGAAGCCTTGCTCCCTATGCTGTGGGACATTGCAGCTGCAACGCTTGGGTGATAGAAAAGACCCAGGGAAAGAGTTCCTTTCTCTGTGTATGATTTCCCCCCGCTTTGATGTGAAAGTACAAATACGAATAAGGTGGGTTCTGTGTCCTTCACTCCAGCGCTGCCTGTCACCACCAGCAACAACACAACAAGGTCGTGGTTCCGTATATAGATTTATGCATATGAAGAGTCCCGTGTCTATGCCCAACATTTGGCGAGCATGAAAGGATTGGTTGGACCTAGTCCTACCTTCCCAATGAATCTTTGAATTGTCATTATGAAAGTGACAGCACATTGTCACCAGATGACAGGAGGATGTGATGAATGTGAAGCTTCTGAGGGAAGTATCTGTACCTGTTCAGGGTGCAAAACTGAGAAATGGATCAATATTTAATGACATGCTAAGTGCAGAAAGCAGACTCTGCAGGGAAATGTCTCTAATGGAACAGGAGACAGCCTGAGAGTACATAGTAATTTATTGCAAGTAAAACTAAAATTAAACTTTGGGATTTCAGTTTTAGATTAGGAGCTGATCCATTCCCATTTATCATGCTACTTGTTTTAATTATGTTTCTAAATTTTACAATAGCCTGCCATTATACTGAAGAATGTTAAATTATGGAGGTGTAGGGTTGAAAGGATCAGATCTTGTCCAACTGCATAGAAGTAGGATTGTTCTTTTCCCAAAATACATGGGAGCATCATGATCCAAAGCAGGAAGTACTATTATATCGTAACTAAAGCTATGTATACTCGTTGCTAAAAAGGGGGATGGGAGATAAAGAAAATTCTGCAGTCTGTATAAATTGTTCTAATTTACTTAATCCTTTATGTGGGATCATTTATTGTATATTATTATTATTTTAAACATTAACAGGGTTCAATTCAGAGTTCCCCAGAGCAGAACTTCACTAACTAGACTCTCCCACTGGCAGAGGGCATGCAAAGGGTGTACTTAACACCTATTTCTAATTTTCATTGCCCCTTGTACTGTACAAATTTTGATTTTGATTTTCTTTTGAAGAATGTTCTGTTCTTGATGCCTTGGTATCCTTTGTCAATGACTTGAAATAAATAATGGATTGTTTGTTTGTTTGGTCCTCAGGTATATCAAATTCATCAACCTCATGGCCTATTGAAAAAAATCAATTCCGTAATTCAAAAAATAACGGAGCCCATCCAACCTAAAGTGGCAGAACACAAACATCAGACAGTGAAACGCCTCTCCTACCCCTTCTCCAGGGAGAAACAACACTTGTAAGTCAAAGTTCGTCATCTTTAATGTCATTTTCAGCAAACTCGGCCTCTGGGGATACAACTTGAAGATAAATCATGAGAATATTAATAGAAATACGTAGGCCAGTGTTTAGATGCAACTAGCACTAAGATGATCATTTTTTCCAAATAAACAAGATCTCGTACGACACGAAGAAGAGCCTTGTCTTAGTCAGCTTCCCTAAGAAAGTCTTAAACAAAGAAATATTTGTGCCTCTTCGAAGTTAGCAACATCAATAAAGACAGCTCATATAGCTATAATTGTTCTCATCCGAAAGCTAAAAACAATTGGGTTATGTCACTTGCATGCCAAAGCAGCCCAAACAATAGAGTGGCCATCCTGTGTTTCAGTCTTCATGTTTGCCAGGAGCAAAGTATAATCAAGGGGAGAGAAAAGCCAGTCTGTTAAATGCTCAGTGTTTGCCCGAAGCAGGCATGAGATGGAATGCGTTGGGGCGGTAATTCAACTAACAAGTCCTGTCAGTGCAAGGATTTCTACTTGCACAACGGGACTCCGACTCCTCACATACCTTGCACTCCCCCTCCAAATCTGTTGGGGAACCCCAGAACAGATTTAGGAGATGCAAGGGACAGGAAAGCGGGAGAATGTTCTGCTGTGCAAGCAACAATCCTTTTCCTGACACATAGCAGTACAAACCAAGGTCTCTCGTGTCCTTTAAGGTTCCCCATTGGTACCACCCACTGTGGCAAATAAAACAGCATACTTCAGTGACTCGGGCTAATCAGCACACTCCAGGGCTAAAAATCAGTTTTCAATGTGATCAAAACTTTAAAAAACTATCATGTACTGTCTGCACATGAAGGGCTTCTTTGGTTGCCAGTGGTAATGCAGTGAAGTAAGAAGTAATGCTTAGGAATCCTAACTGTATGACCGGAAGCTGCAGATGACCAGCTTTCCACGTTGTTGAGTGGTGGTCAACATAGCTCTTTTCCCCTGCGGCTATCACATGCTAAGTATGGCTGTATGGATTTGCTCCAAATGTAGATTAAGCAGGAGATAAGAGAGAAGCTTTTGCTGTCTTAGGGACCCCATCCTCATAGCTGGGAAACTGTAAAAGTACAGTGGTACCTCTGGTTACAAACTTAATTCATTCCGGACGTCCATTCTTAAGCTGAAACCGTTCTTATCCTGAGGTGCACTTTCGCTAGTGGGGTCTCCCGCTGCGTGCGCGCCTCTGGCGCATGATTTCCGTTCGCATTCTGGGGCAAAGTTCGCAACCAGGAGCAGCTACTTCTGGGTTAGCGGAGTTTGTAACCCGAAGCATTCATATACCACTGTATAAGAAATGTGTGTCCTTGGGATCTCTGTGTGACAATTAGTGCAGATTTTAGCTATCATTATAGGATAGATAGTGATTCTCTGCGGAGTAACGAATGTGCCTTTTGTTTTGTAGAGACGCACTTGTACTGTACCCATTGTGTGCTTACTGCACCATTTATTTTGTGTGAAGGGGGGGAGAAAGAGATTTGCAGATAGAAGTATATGAAATCAACAGACAGCTACTTTAATATTGCAAGAGCAGCAACAGGTGCTACACATTGTCTAGGAAACAGAGGTTATTATTCTTCCCATCAGAGTGCACATTCAGTTTGGCTACAGAATATTTGGGGGCTTCTGAGATTTCTAGAGAGGAATGGCTGCTGTCTAAAGATCTGGAACTGGAAGCAAAAAAGCAATGCATAGGAGATATTTATTATTCCAACACATTTAAGATGCTACTGGTCCTTTTTCAGGGAAATTCAGAGAAATAAAGAGTCAACATTTAGATGTGCCATCTCTTCTTTCAATATAACCCTTTGAAAGACACACACAGCCAGAAAATAAAGTTGACTTGTTTGAAATCCATGTTATACATTTAATCACTCCCCCCCTTTCAATGTTTTGACAGATTTGACCTCTCTGACAGAGATTCCTTTTTTGACAGCAAGACCAGAAGTACCATTGTAAGTATTACAATATATATAATACATGTTATAATGCTTACGTTATAAAAAATATTGTATTCCCAGTTTACAAACCAACCCTAACTATGTCTACTCAGAAAAAAGTCCAATAGGGCTTGAATTCAATAGAGCTTCCTCCCAGTTAATTTCTTAATTATTTATTTATTTTATTTAACAAAAATTATATGCTACTTGATTTGTAAGAAAGCCTGTAAGCAGTTTTTAAAATGCAAAATCAAAATCCTTCTTAAAAATGGGTATTTAAAAACATTCAAATGCTAATAAAGATGTACAGTAACTTAAAACAGTGCTTTCTTTTTTTTCTTCCTAGTGGAGCTCACTTCCCCCTATCATATGAGTCATCTCCATGTCACAGAAATGTCAGTGGCAGTGTTGTATGAATCTTAAGCCAGGTCATCCTGAATTTAATTCCTGTCCTCTGTATAGAATTACTATGAAATATAGGAAGAGAAAATAATGGCAGCAAGTGCTCCTAAAACATTTCATAAACATACTCACAACAAAGAGATTCCCCACCACAAACACATGTTGCAGAGTGGCCCCAGACAGCAGCTCTCTTTTTGAACTTGAAATCAGAAAAATTCAGTGAACACTGGACAACCATGTGAACCACTGATCCATTAAAATCAGCTGTGAGCCACTGATCCATTGAAATAGGAAGAAACCACCCATACCCAGGCCAAGTTATGCACTGCTGACAAATAAGGGCTGAGGATGAGTAGAACCATGCCTTTCTTTCCAGAACGTGTTTACTCTCATCAAGTGGAAAGACAACCATAGAAAAAATCCGTGGGAAAGAGATAACATTTTCTGTGCTTCCTTTTGCATTTATCAATAAACAATACATAACTGTAACTGAAGCGTATAATTTTTTATGCACTTATGTAAAGACATTCTCTTCAGCAGGGGACAGCAATTGTCCAGCCCTCCCCTTTTTAGTCACTTGTTTTGCTTCTTCCCTAAAGTTGTCATCCAGCATTCATTTCTAAGCTCTCTTATAATATTAACTAAATAGGTCAATACTTACTCACTCCCATCCCTAGCGCTTCGTGACAGACAGTTCAGAAACATTCATTTAGTTTTCTCATTTAAAAGTCCTTTCTTCTCAGCTCCTCATCTGACAACTGAGGGGAGTATTTTCTTACCTCCCAGGACTTCATGATTTTGCAGTGGTGACGGGTGACATTCCATAGCAAACTTAAACATGGAAGAAGGGTCCTTTGTTGTCTTCCCCATTTCTCAGAAACAAGAGAATGCTCCAATTTCCAGCTGCTCTTGTCTACTCTTGAGTGGACTATTAGCATAGTGAAGAAGCTCTATGAGAGAGGAATAACTGTTCAGTGATTTATTTATTTTTAAAAACCCTGCTGGTTTAAAGTCATGAGTTAAGGCCAACACATGTTGGCTCCACAAATCAAGGAAGCTGGAAGCTAAGGCTGATGCCTTAACAGACGTGACCCATGATCAGCAATGATGTGCAATGGATTTGGAGGTGCTCATGATCAGGAGAAAAGCTTTCGTTCTTTGCTGTGTTAAGATCTCCACCAGTGGGCATGTTGCTAGGCATTTAGAATTGCCTTAGTATCTGAGGTTCTTGATGGAGATAAAACATGCAGGATCAAGAGTATATGAGACATCTTTGTTGGTCCCCATCACTGTATCTTCCCCATCTCAATTTGTGTTGTGCCCACAGGAGTTTCTCGTTTCCAAATGTGCCCATGTTATATTAGAATAGACATTGCACATAGCATCTGCAATATGGTTCCCTCCACAGTCATTGTATTCCTGGCCAAAAAAAGTAACTTCAAAAATTGATCTGTGCACGCATCACCTTATTGTACCAGAAGTTGTCATAGACTTGAATGAAATAAGAAAACGGCTGCTCAGAAGTTCACCAAACCATTGAAGGATCACATGCCCCAGCAAGCCTGAATAAAATGCATCAGCCACTTTCGGAAAACTGGAAAGAAATACGTTTTGAAATTGGAGTAAAAAATATCAATGTGCTGATTTTCAGCACCTTTAAACTTGCTGTTGCTGTGGCAATTTTTAGTGGATCAGCTTGATCAGGTTTTCTGTTACTAGCTCAGTAAGTGTCATTTTTATAAACTGTGGAATTTATAATGGTGGGACTTTTTTTGTAACCTCAAGGGGCACTCCCATGCCCTTTAATGAGTCACTAATGAATAGCATCCAGTTTGTGGTTGGTCTTCTTGTCTTGTCAGATGTTATGGGATGAAAGGGTCTGTATAAAGGCTTTTTAAATACTTCCTCTACGGAGCCCTTCCATCTCCCTCCTTTCCTTAATCAGTCCTCAATAATCCAGCACTCTCATATATCATATATCATAACGTCAACATTTTTAGTATGCTGACGTCATCTTTCACTTCCTGTTGCTCCTTCAGTAATCCAGTACTTGTCCTTTTCTCCCATATAGACTTAACTAGCCTTTCTCATGCTGCCTTCTTTCTTTTCTATTATTTGCAAAGAGAAAAGTAAACTGTTAACAACGTTTATCTATTGCCACTTTAATTGGGGACGTGGGTAATATATGCTACTCCTACTCAGACTAAAACCATTGCAATTAATAACCCTCAATCAGTAGGTTCCATTAATCTCCACGGGTCTACTCTGTGTAGGACTAGACTTGGATACAAGCCATTAGCCCTAATTTTGTTTTAAATAACTGAACAGAAGTTGCTAATATGTGGAGCATCTTTTAAGAACAATCCTCTGGTGAGATGCTTGTCAGAATTCATTAATTCTATATAATGTAAAACTGTTTCTTTCTACATTTTCCACCTTGCAAATATTGTATTTTGAAGGGCAGCATACAACTCCCTTTAAAATTTAAGGCTTAAATAAATGACCAAATGAATGCAGAAACTACTTAAGATTGGAGTTGAAAAAAAGTCTCTTGATTTTATACCAAGCTTCAAATAAATATAAAAGACAAGATAAAAAATATAAAAGACAATCAACACCATAAATAGCAAAATTCACTTACTGCTGTTTTCTCTATATCTGTATTTTAAAATGTTAACATTTATAAAATATAAATAACCCTTTGTAGTTTTCATTTTACAAAACTTTAAGTATCAATTCTGCCAGAAATACTATCCTTCGAGGGTTTTTTTGTTTGTTTTGTTTTTGGTTGGTTTTTTTGCAAAGGAAGAATAGTTAGTAAGTATAGTTCTTTATTGTTTGTTTCCATGGCGTGAAAATCCAGCTGCAATCCACTAATTATATGACTTCTATTTTTGACACACAAAAATCTATCTAAAATGCAAACTTGGCCACAATGCTAAAACGGTACATGTTTAAACAAAACAGTGCTTAGCAAAACAGAAAGAATGACTACAGCATAATTCCAAATGTATACCTAGACTTGAAGGTAAGTACACCACTTTGGGGCTCATTGGAGTGGGAAAAGAGCCTATTGTTTTGGAATGTTTTAATTGGCTTGAACCTGCACCTTGGAAGTCAAGGAACCACAAACATGGATGACTCATGCAACTCAATTGGGCAGATGGCAGTTGCGAGCGAACCGTTGTTGTTCAGGGAACTCCTGAATAATAGAAGTAATACGATAGAAATAATAAAATATATGTATGGTAACTATCTGGCATACATGGCAATGGCTATAGTTTATAGGGTGGTGACCCAGAAGTGGACATTTGCAGTGATTTTTAACTCATTGAGCAGAATGTACACATATGAGAAGGTATGGTTATCAACCTTACGGGGGGAGCAACCAAAGAGTCAGTAATGGCATTCAAAGCAAGAGACATGGGGAGGTATTCACCTACCATGCCCCATTAGTGAAAGGATCTCTGCTTGTATAGCAAGACTTCCCTCCCTCCCTCCCTCTCCTCTCCTCTACTCCTACCCCTCCTTGCATCCTGCAACTTCAGCAAATCTGGTTCAGAGGGCTGGGAGACTCCCTAGAAAAGATTTGGGGCAGCCAGCAGGAAAAGGAGAAGGAATGCTCACCTTATTGAATTCTACCCATACGGTACAAAGCTACTCATTCCTGTGTGCTGAAATAATTGCAAATTTTTAATATTCGATGATGGTGTCAAGAACTTAAACGTGCCAGTGCTTAAATTTGATCTGTATGCAATCAAAATCTTACTACTAATTTCCCAAGGGCTACAGGTGACCTGGTGTTTATAAAACCATTTTTTCCCCTTGTAGGTTTATGAAATATTGAAAAGAACTACATGCACCAAAGCCAAATATAGCATGGGTAAGAAAGTTTATTTAGCTTGCAGATCAGCATATTTTACAGATTCCAGAATATTTGAAACTTACGTTTGAAGAGTTTGCAAGTTTTTTTATTCTCTTGTCTAATATAGATCGTGTAACCGAGAGTGATCTGTGTGAAATTTTAACTTGCAGAGATTATGAACTGCTTAAACTGATTTTGTGGAGAGAGACTCAGCTGATTTACCTATACATATATGATAAACCAAAATATTGCATACACTCACATTGTTTATGCATCTCTCTGTTTTTAGGCCATCAACCTTTTATGGATACATGCCATATTTCCCATGCTCTTTGGATATAATTCTGCCAGGTCTCAAAACAAGACATGTGCAATACTGTCCTATGCATGTTTACTTGGAAGTAAGTCCTACTGTGTTTAATATGACTTACTCCCTAGTAAGTGTGTTTAGGGTTTTATCTTTTGTGTGCATCTCTCACTGTGCTACTCTAATCAAAGCTAACCTTTTATATTTATTGTAGTTTCTATTCTGGCAAGCCATTCACCCACAGGGTGTTAAAAACAAGTATGGGAAACCGGATTATTGCTATGCATGTGCAAATATTGGCACAAAGACTGATTAAACAACTTTCAAATAATGGAAGACTAAGCTTTGATTATTTATCAATCCCTGGCTTAAACTGGGCCATTTGATCAACATTTCCCATAGCACTCATACACTTCTTTATTTGTTTGTTAAGTATTTTATTTATTTCATAAAATAATTTATGCCTCCTTTTTTTGCTCTTAAAAGCCCTATCAAGGCAACTTACAAAGTACAAATCAAATCAGTATGCAAGTTGAGTGGCTTCTGCTGTGCCTTTAAGACACTGTAATGTGGGGGGTTTTTTATGGAGGTTCTTCCTTCAGTGGTATGTTATTGAGAAACTTGTTGGAGGAAATACCTTACAGCCTGTATTGGAATATACAGACATATGCCTGAGTCTTGGCACTGTGTTAGCGGAAACTGTAGAGTTTGATGCATTGGTGGTATGCTTTATACAACAACAGTAATCAAACTGGTTGATTTTGTAACCAACCAGAAATATTCATGGAATCAACCCTTGCTTAAAAGCTTGTGTGTTGCTTTAAGAAAGTAAGTGTGATTTTTTCTTTCAGGAGAAATCAGGTTTCAAGAAATCATTTCCTTTACCTGTGTCTGATCATAGCATTTACAAATCAATTTGCCGTTGTGGTCACAAAGTGGCCTAACAATCATGACTACATTAACAGAGAAAGTGGTCTGATAAATTATATATTCCTTCCATCATAAGTGGGGGTGGGGGTGGGGAACACCAGTGTGCACAGCTTGATTAAAAAATAATGGTTGGGCACTTTCTTCAAATGATGTAAAGTGATGTAATGCCGTCTGGGATTGCATTTTATATAATCCTAACAGTATATCAAAGTGTGAAGTTGGTTAGGATCAACAGCCAATCTGAAATGAATTTCCAAGATGTCACTAACGCCAAAATCTGACAAGACACTTCCACATTTCTCAGTTTTCAGGTGACTGACACCCAGAGCACTTTTCAGCAGATTTCATCCTCGGAACCTTCATTGGAAACATAAGAGCCCCCCAATGAGGAAAGGCCCTAGCGTAATAGTAGAACATAAGCTTTGCATGCAGAAGATTCAATGTTGAGTCCTAGACATCTCCATTTAGGGCTGGGAGAGAATCCTGGAGAGCCACTGCCAGGCAGCATAGACAGTGGTAGATGTAGCTGACCAATGGTCTGATTCAGTATAAGGCAGCTTCCTATATTCCTATGTGATCCTCATTTGAATGGATTGACTAGCAGCGTCAGTGTAGGGTGGGGGCTTGTCGAACCAGGAAAAATCACTTAAATGAAGTGATTTCTTGTGGGGTTGCAGCAATAGATTTTCCACTCTAATAAAACTAGCCTAAGTCTGCCACTTGAGTAGGTCATCCATTGACATTTTGTCAAATCTTTTGTCAAGGTGTGGGCTTGTTGTTCCCAACCCTTTAATGCTTAACAGAAACACTTACTGATTTGTTTCCTGTGGGCGCTGGGAGGGGCAGGGAGCCATTGTGCAAATAATTAATGATGCTAGACAAATGAGCAGTGTTGGCATTTTCTTTCTTCTTCAGAGCATGATCGAAGCTTCTGATGAACTGGGAGCTTTTAGTAACAACTGCACAGATGGTCTTTGGCATTTAATAGACTCATCCCTTCATTTGCCATCTACAGCCATAAACATAACAATGTGCCAGCAGTGCTTAGGCAATAAAACTTGATTATAATTTTTCTTATGGTCAGGCATTCACCTACACCTTCACTCTTTTAAATACTCTAAACAAACAATAGCAAAAGACTTGCTTAGCCAAAGAAATTAACTTCCATTGCGGTTTCACTGCTGATAAATTCATGTGTATGTGTATGTTACTCTTTGTACAACAAATACAACAAATTCACCCTCAAGTGAATTCCATGCTTTAGTCTTTGAAGTAAATTGGTTCAGGGTATCCCAGGTTCCATGTTATTGAGCATGAATGCTCTAAATAGTTTGCAGAAGGTTTAAGTAGCAATGCAGAATTGGATGAAATGTTTGTTGCAAGAGGCAACAAATAACTTTTGTAGACTGTGGCATTAGTATTTCTTCTTGTTGTAAAGTATCCTATCAGTGAAATAACTCTGAGAGTAAAAAATGGACTTAATGAACCTAGGGGTGCGAAACTGAAAATATTTCCCCTCACAGAATACATCCCACTGTATGTTTTCATATTCCTGTCCAATGCCTTGTTATCATGTCAATATCCACACTGCTGTTTTCATATTGCTTTTTAATATTGGTTTTGCTGACTAGATCCAAGCCATTGTAGATAGGGTATCAGAATCAGCATGCATGTTTTCTGAGGTAACATGACCCTTTCAAAGTCTGTCAGGTATCCCGTATTTGGAAGCAGCTATATTAATGCCAGCAGCTGTAATGAAAAACACATCCAGCAATCAAATACTGCAGTCTCCAAGAGTCTGTAAGTAAGCAGTTGCTGGAATTCTGTGGCAAGCTAAAATTTCTAAGCGCATTCTTCACCCATTGCAAAATCCCAGCTATACTTACAGGAGCGCCTGATATATACTCTCTTATTCAATTTCAAATTTTAAAGATGATTCCCCTGAAGAAATAATATACATCCCTCTGAGTCCCCATCGCACAAACATTGTAACTGCTCAATCATACAACTAATAGACAAATGTGTAAACAGGGCAAGGAGAGGGAAGAAAGAAGGAAACTACCCTTTTAAATAAAAGACGAAAATGTGGTAAATATGGTAAGTATAATACCAAGGTCTTTCCAAAGGCTTTCCAAACAGCTTCTCTAATCAAGCTTAAATCTGATTTTTAAAACTCTTTTCTGTGGATGTATGTGTAAGAGAGTGGGAGGGATGGCTATTATTGACACCCCTGGTGGTCAGCCCCACTGAACTCTCCTCTTTCTGATAACCTCGCCTTTTGCTACTTCCAAACCTATGGGCTTGCTTTTCAAATCCAACTTGAAGCTTCAGGTTGTGTAATTTATTGCAATGACTAAACTCTTGACTCCGCAGCGTATGACTTCCTCTGATTCTCCACGGCTTTCCGTTTCTTAGAACAAATCATGTTTAATAATCTATACATTCAAAAATCTGTGAAGGCAAATTAATGGATGCCGATTCATTCTCTAACAAAATTGCTGATGTTTTGAGAGAGAAATCTCCAGAACTGAAAAGTGGGTTTATGTGAGGGAATTCAGACTTGGAAGCATAAATAGATATCCTCTGTTGTTTTTCCAGGGATCACCAGTCTGCTTGCCAATGGCGTTTACAGTGCTGCATATCCCTTGCATGATGTAAGTGGTCTTGGAATATATTTTATGTTTCTAGAAGCTGATACCAAGAATCCTTAACATGTTAGGTATGAATGACACTATCCTAAACATCTTCAGCCTTTCATGAGCCCAGCATCCTCCCGCTCTGCTTGCATATTACATTTTAGCAATTTCTTCAGGCCAACTTTTTACGGGTGTTGTAACACAAATAATAACTTTCTTTAGCTGTATATGAATCAGCCGTAAAAATGACTCAGCAAATGACCTGCTCAGCAAATAACCATGCTTTTGACCTTCTTCTGCCAAGGACACTGGGATTGCTGATACATATTTATATCCGTGGCACCATGTAGCTGGTTTCCTGATCTAAATCTCCTTGACATACTCCTAATAAATGCAACACATGCTCTCAATGGGCAGTTTCTGTTGTAAAGGTGGATTGCTTATATATGACTTGAAACACAGGCTACATATTAAATCATATTTACATGCATCCAGGAGTGGCCACCCTGTTGCTGCATCGTTATCAACTATCTAAAGGCTGCAGATTGTATACTCATATTTCACAATATAATTAATTACTTTGGGTGCTTGAAGATGATGATGGTACTAATAACAATAATAACTACAACATGTGTTTATTATGTGTGAATGTGATGTGTTTACCCAGCAATACGTTTAAACAGTTTAAATATTAACACTAAAGTCGAATTAATACATTCCCAAAGAAGACTGAGACCTGCTTCTCAGTGATCCTGGGGCTGTACCTGTACCCCTATTTTAGGTTGTCCAGCTTTATATTAAAAATGAGTGCATTTCAAAGCATTGGGTATAAATATTTTTTATTATTAATGTGGAAATATGCCTCTGGTCCTATTCTTTCATTCCTTTCTGCACTTAAAAAAGAATCACCTTATATTGCTACTGCCCCCCTTTTCCTGTACCAGTTCACCTTGTGACTGCTGTTTCGTGGCTTTTTCAAAAAAGCAGCTTAGACACTCTGTGGAGTTACTGAAGGAGGAGGTCTCATAAGCAGCAGCTTACTTTCATGCATGTGTCAACTGACAATGTAGACACTCCTGTCTACAGAAACTAAGGTGTTGATCTCCAGCATTGCTGTGTTACACCTGTCATTAGGTGACTTTAAAAGATGAAGGAATGAAATGCTCTTAAAAGGGTGCATTCTTTAGTCGCCTTGTTCTTGTGAATCACTTCCAGCATGCAGTGGGAAAACTCAGGCTCAAACAACAGACATTCCTGGATAGGGATACCCGTTCCTGGACAGGGTTAACCTGACCACAGTAGCTCAGGCATTGGTAATCCCAAGACAGGATAATTGCAGTGCTCTCTATGTGGGGCTGCCCTTCGGTCTGGTCTAGAAATTTCAGCCAATGCAGAATGCTGCTGCTACACTGGTAATGGGAACAGACTACTGTCAACACATGACACTGCTGCACTGGCCTCCTGTCTACCACTGGGCCAGGTTAGAGGCTCTTGAACTAGAGTGCAAATCCTTGAATACCTTAAGGGCCGCTTTACCCTGAGCACCCCAGATCCGTCACTGAGGTTGTGGTGGGCGTACTATTAGTGGTTCCCTGTGGGATAGAAGCCAACAAGGGAACATGCCTTCAGTGTTGTGGGTTCAGTTCTATGAAATCCCCTCCCACAAGAAGTCAGATAGGCACCATCCCTCTTTAGTTTAGTTGCCTGGTCAATATTGTGTTCTTTCTGGAGCCCTTTGCACCTGAATGCTTCTCAGATGTTTTACTTCTTTTTTCCCTTCTTTTTTGAGTTTCTCAATTTTAGAGGTTTTAAGTTTTGGAGATTTGATTCATGTTTTTAATTGTGCATGTTTTTATTGTAGTAAGCCGCTTTGAGACCTACATGGTGAAAAGTGGGGTATACTTTTTAAAATAGATGAATAAAAATGTTATTCCCCCTAGAACAGTTGCCCAGTCTGCAAAGGGAGGGCCTTAGCCCTTGCCAACCTGGTGTCCTCTAGATGTTTTGAACAGCTCCCTTTTCGCTGAAAAAAATGGATGACATGAGATTAGCAAAGGCTTGCCTAGGACATGATTTTCTAATTCGAAAGTCGTGTCTTTCTCTGTCATAATTACTGGTCTTGCATGTATACAAGAAAAAAAGAACACATGTCATTTTTGATTTGTTGCATAATATCTCTTTTCTTTTCTTTTTAAAAAAGGGGGATTATGAAGGTGAACACGTTGAGCACAATGACAGAAAAGTAAGTTGGTACTTGAGGACTCACCTCTCAGAGTGTCAGCTTTATGGGTCACCTCTTGAAGTATGGATCATATGGATACATGTCAAGTTTCGGGCCCAGCCAACCCACCTAACTGATTGCTTGGTTGGGGTAGCAAATGAGAGAGAACAGTATTCTGGAAGCATATTCCAGAATCGCAGAGTCAGGGTGGGAATGTTGCAGCTGCAGGGACATTGTGGCAGATGGTTTCTGCATTTGTGTGAGACACCACAGCCTTTTCTAAGCAGACTGTTAGAGCTGCAATTTTTGTGCAGATTTTATTGCAAGCAAGTCTCGTTAAAATTATTTCGCAATAAGTCTTCATAGAACAAGGATGTTAACAGCCTTTCAAATGTAAAGAGAAATGAGTGAGATATCAGAATAAATATCCTTAGGATATCAGGCTGAAAACAAGGTTCTTCGTTCCCATGAAACTCTGATTCTGAGACAGATTCCATTGCTGACCTGTTCCCCATTCCTGAGTAACCTTTTTGTTGGTGTTGGTTGTTTCCTCTGCTCTTGTTTGTTAGCCGAAAGGAAGCCAGAAAGCAATGTGTACACTTCATGTTCCACCAATTGTAACTTTCAATAACTTTAGCAAGTACATGTGTCTAATAATACCAGACATTATATGTTATTCAGTATTTGAGTGGCATGTGCTACCTTGAGTAATGTAAGAAAAAACATAGTTGTACTAGATTGCTAACAATCTATTTTAAAAGTGTGGTCTTTTGCTATTCAGGCATTGAACATGATGATACTCAAAGGGTTGGGGTGAGAACAAATGACAAAATCTTACTCCATCTAATGTTGCAAAATCACTTGAGCAAGCCCTGCCAATTGTCCCAAATGTCATAGGAAATGTTACCCCTTTAAGGGCACATGCCGTATAATTTTCCAGTTGCAGTTGTAGGGTGGTTCTTGCTAATTTCAGAATTCCATTTATGTAGGGGACATTTTCACAAAATAAGCAATTTCTCATTGCTAACTGCTGCGTTATTCATCTGAAAGCTAAATATAACTGAACTGCTGCTCCTTCAGACAGAGGAAGGTATTGTTGTGATTCCTCTGTTCCATTGACACTTTCTCTTCCCTGCATAAATAGCAGAGGGATTCTCATGAAGGAGATGCTATTATCTGAGCACGCCAGTTGTCACTTTGTGCTATCTGGACATTCAGTCAGAGAGAAGAATGTACTACCTGGCCAAGGATTTGATTCATGCCTCTTCCCAATGCCATCTTCACTTCTTTTTCCGGTAGGGCTTAGGCCTGCATCCTCTGGCCTATTTTCGGTGCCTGGGCTCATTGCCGACACATGAAACAAAACGGCAGCAAAGAGAGTTTCTTTAATAATACACAGAGTGAACTATCCTTACCACAGAAGGTCGCTTCACATGCTCAATTTTATCCTCAGGTGTGAGTCACCTGTGTGCCACATATTCACACTTCTGGTTAAATGTGAAGGGCACACATGTGCAGAAATGTAGAATCTGTGCCTTTAAAATATTAAGAAACAGATGATCACCATATTCTCTCAAGTATTTAAAAGAGAAACATGCCAAATTTAACAGGCACATACTCTTCCTGCTTTAACGGCACTGGCCTCTCTGTGGAATGATGCTGTTGCTTTAGGCAGCTGATTCTGGGTGCCCTGAAAGGACACCACATTTTTAGCTATTTAATTTACCATTGTTGTGTTTTTACTGCCAAGCTTGTGTTGTCTTTGGTTTAATGTTATGTGTGAATGCAGCCAAAGAGGCTTGCCACGCAGCTGTTTAAGAGCACATAACATGAGAGGAATATGGTAGTGCCTTCCAAACAGCATGAGTGAACATGCAAAGCATTTTAGGAATCAAAACTTTGGCTAAATTTGGGTTATGGTTTATTTTTTTAAAAAAAATGCTGATGGATGAGCAGCAATTTACATAACTGAGCTTCAGATTAGATGATTCCGCTCAGAGGAAATCTCAGTCTTGCGAAGATCCCTGGTATCTTTGTTATTACTTGGCTCCAATAAGGGTTCAAAGCCTCTTTTAAGCTGAAGGCCAGAACATACTGGCCTCCCCCAGTAATTGAAGAGCATCTCAAAAGGTGGAAAATGTTGGCTTCCCAACATTTTTAATCCATTTTGTGATTCCATAATAAATAATTGAGAGTTTAATTACATGTAGCGTCAAGCGCTAGACACATTTGCATCTGTTTATTAACGCTCTTTGCTGTTGTCGGCCCTTATGAGATTTTGCACATACTGTACCCCACAGTGGTGTAAATCCAGACGAACTCTGTGACCTTAAATATCCGTGTTGGTATTCACCCTCGGTGCACTTTGATTTAAGAACAGAGATTAAAATGTACTGTTGCTCCACGTTGTAAAAGGTATAGTCAGGAAGTTGCTCTGATGTGTCCAAGTCAGCATTGCTACTTCCAATAAGCCTGCATAAGGTTTCCTATACCAAATGCAACTCCTTTATCTGCCACCCAGCAATTGGGAAGAATAGCAGTGCTCCGCTAAGTGTCCGCTTGCATAGACAGATGTGGTGGAACATCTCTTCCATTCGGGCCATTTTCCCACACTACTGAGCAAGGAGGCCTCATTGCCTCCTCATTCAGCTGCAATTTTTCACTCTGCAGATTGCAATATAAAACCTTCAATTATGAACTATGAATCAAGTGGTCAGTCCAAAAGTCCTAAATGAAAAAAGTGTTACAAACACACAAAAGTAACTGAAACACTTTCCTTGACATTTGGAGAATTTGGTTATTTCAGAAGTTTAATTTAAGAATTGAGATTAACTGCATGCCAAGCATAACAAATTCATGATGGTTCTCTGATTTTCATAAATGCTGCAGTGGTGAGATCTCCAGAGTCTCACCTCTCCCGCAACATTGATAGGGTTGTGTTTGCACATTCTACTGTCATAGCTTTGGCCCAACTGACCTCCAGACTTATCCCTGTGTCCTGAGGAGTTTGGATGTAAATTGAGGGGGGTAGTGTTTGGTAGTGAAATGCATACCTCTGTGGAATATTAAAACTCACTGGCTGTAATCCAACAAACTTGCACAAATCAAAATCAATAGCCATCATTTAAAGGGGTGTTGAACAAAATTGAGGGTGGGGCAGAATTGCAGCAATCAACAATAACGCACCAAGCACAAATATTGTTATTTTTCTCCCTGTCATTACACAGTGACAAGAATAATCAATCTTTTTAAAAAAGAAAGAAAGAAAGAAAGAAAGAAAGAAAGAAAGAAAGAAAGAAAGAAAGAAAGAAAATGGCCAGCTCAGTTTTCTCTAATTTTATGGGTTTATACTAATAGTGGTCTTTATTTGATTTGGCTAACATCGTGGTAAAAAAAAGAAGGAAAGAATAATAAAGAAAGATCGTTTTGTCCTACTCTTAGGTTCAGTGTGCATCTTTCATATAGTGCATAATATTAGTTCAGAGGCTATAAGCCAGGTTCTTTCGTCTTAACCCACACTAATAACTCAAAGAACAAACATCCTCCAGATCTATTAAGAGCCTTTCTAGTATGTGCATTGCTACAAATCATACATCAAGGCCGCTCTTGCCTCCCGCCCTCCGCCCCCCAGCACCTTTATATCTGTCTGTTAGTTCTCTTGTAGATTAATACAAGAAGCTGTCAGTGAGCCAAACCATCAAACTCATGTTCAATACTTAATGCAAATTATATGTATTGGTGGATTAAAGAACATAAACCCACAAGATGGTGACACCAGAGGACAATGTGAACTCTGTAGTGGAAGCAAGGAAGGAACTGCTTGCTTGCAGTTTTAGTTTTAGTTTTAATTTTAAATTTCTTTTACAGCTCCTGTGTGAGGAATGGGCAAGTTATGGAGTCTTTTATAAGTACCAACCAATTGACCTAGTGAGGTAAGGAGAATGTGGTCCCTCATTAAACCTAAAATATTGCCTTGCCCCTTTCCTCCAAATGTTTGTTTACAGCTTGAGGCTCAAGAGAAAAGTCAAACTGCCCAGGTCATATGTTCATCCTCTCTCTGTATTCAGTTTGACAACCAAGAGTGGTTCTAAATGCAGGTGGCACTGTGGTCTAAACCACTGAGCTTCTTGGGCGTGCCAATTTGAAGGTTGGTGGTTCAAATCCCCATGACGGAGTAAGCTCCTGTTGCTCTGTCCCAGCTCCTGCCAACCTACCAGTTCGAAAGCACACCTGTGCAAGTAGGTGCCGCTGCGGTGGGAAGGTAAATGGCGTTTCCATTCACTCTGTTTTCTGTCACTGTGTTCCATTGAGCCAGAAGCAGTTTAGTCATGCTGGCCACATGACCCGGAAGGCTGTCTGTGGACAAACACTGGCTCCCTCAGCCTGAAAGCGAGATGAGCACCACAACCCCATAGTCACCTTTGACTGGACTTAACCGTCCAGGGGTCCTTTACCTTTTTACCTGGAGATGCCTGGGACTGAAGTTTCTGCATGCAATAATGTTCTCTATTACTGTACTGTGATCCTTCCACAAACTTAAGATCATGCTTATTTTGTTTTAATTCAATTTATAGCCTACCTTTTCTCCAGGAACATGCATGGTTATTCCCCCACACTCAGATGTTATCCTCACAACAACTCTGTGGCATAGATTAGACCAAGAGATAGAGACTGGTCCATAGTTACCCAGTGAGCTTCATAATTGTGTGGGGATTTGAACTCCGGCCCTCCAGGTCTAAATCCAACAATCAAACCACTACACCATGCTGCGTCCAACAATAGGAGTGGAGAAAATGGGATCATGGCTGGGGAGGAGTGGCCTAAACTTCCACAAATTGATGCCAAACTGATACTCCCCCCCTTCCCACATTCCTAGTATTTCATTTTATTTTTTAAAAAATGACAAAACTGCTAATCACATTTTTAACACAATGTATAGCAAGGCCCCAAAGGTAACAAAGCAGGTAGCAGGTACTATTTTGCAACTCCACCCTTTTCAGCAATTCCCAGGGAGATGCAGCTTGGGAAAAACCTGAATGCTCTGCTACCACCACCAAATTCTAGTGACACCACCTTACTACAAAAGGCTGAATGGAACAGTATCCATTAGCAATATACTTTGACTTAATGAAAGCTTCACTGGAAAGAATCAGCAAGGGAATATATTTTTCTCTCTAACCTCCTACTTCATTTTTTTTTCAGCTTTTGGCCAGACACTTCAATATATTGTGCAGCTCCATTTATCACACTCATCTGCACAAAATAAAGGAAGACTTTGTTAAATTAAGAGTCTACACTTAGAATCTGGGTTTCATTTATTGCTTTTGGAACAGAAGAGTCTGTGCACTAAAAGGAAAGCTCATTTCAGACATATGTGAGGGAAGGAAATTGAAGGCTATTGTTTCTACTTAATGGCAAACCACAGTTTGCTATGGTGTCTGGATTTTGCAAACTATGCTTTACTTAAAGCAGGCATGGCCAAACTTGGCCCTCCAGATGTTTGGGGACTACAATTCCCATCACCACTGACTACTGGTCCTGTTAGCTAGGGATGATGGGAGTTGTAGTCCCAAAACATCTGGAAGGCCAAGTTTGGCCATGCCTGGCTTAAAGGAAACAGTGTACTGTGGTTTGCCACTAAGTGGAAGCTGAGCCTCCCAATCCCCTTGCCTTGCACTTGGGGCAGGGGGGAAAGAAGACATGCCTTATTGTCCTCATAACAATAAACCATGGTTTATCATTGTGTCTGAACTGAGCCAGTGTGAGGAGATCCTCGCCAAGCCTGTGGTGACCAAGATAGCTATAGAAACAGATCAGCAAAGCTGCCTGATAAGCAGGAATGGATGACTTACTTGGTGCCTCCAGTCCTGGATCTGTTCCAAGCAGCATGCAGACAAGAATCCTCCAAGGGGAAATGCATTCCAACTAATCAACAGGGCTTATTTTCTCCTTCAAAGTCAACCCTGCTGTGTGATTCATAAGCTTAAGCATGGTACAATTTAAGAAATAGTAAACATTGCACAATGTTTCCCCTTCAATGTATTTCAGAAAGTACTTTGGTGAAAAGATTGGACTGTATTTTGCCTGGCTTGGCGTTTATACACAAATGCTTATTCCAGCTTCCATTGTGGGGATTATCGTGTTCCTGTATGGCTGTGCAACAGTGGATGAGAACATACCAAGGTAACATACACATTTGTGGGTTTCCATCTTCCACGTGTTCAAAACGTCCTCATTTCCTCTTATGACACAGGCCATGTCCAGTCTGCTCAGTCATGCTCAGGCATGAAATAAGTTTATCATCTGATTACAGCTGTAAGAACTGTGCAGGTATATTAACTTCTCGCACATAGCTAACACTGCTGAACTCAAGATAAATGTATAAATAACATTAGATGGAAGTATAAGCGTTAGCTTATTTCATGCCTGTTGATGAGTCTTGTACATATAAGGGGCAAGTACTGCCCCAAATCCAGAGATGCTTATATACAAAAAACTATTGAGTGCTAATAGGTACTCAGCTTCCATGCACAGAAACTGCTTGACCATTTCATAGATGGGAGATGAATTAATTTTGAGTATCGAAATATCTACACCCTGCTGAAATTAGAAGCACTAGTTAGCTTATACCAAGAACAAACTTAGTTGGGCTCTAAGGCACTACTGGACAACTTTTTTTTAATTTATTTAGCTTGTTATATACAGTGATATTCTCTAAGAATGAGGCTTCAATGCTCTGTACGCATTTACCTGGGAGTAAGTTCCATTGAAGTCAATGGGACTTCTGAATATACATACAGAACTGTTCTGCATGAGGTCCAAAGCTGATAAGATGGGAGTTTTACTAACTTCACTTAATGATCCATTATATGTAACTTGCTGTCATCAGTCTTGAAAGCTTGCATACTCTGACACCAACAGGTCTTATTCAAGAAAAAGATATCAGCTTACTTGCCTTATATCTCTCAAGAGTCACATTTTCTGTGGCTGCTTTTTAAAGCTTTCAGATCTTTAATTGAAAATAGATCAATATAGGGTACAGGAAATAGAAGGATGCTAATAATGTATATTAGTTAAGTGCTGCAACTTGCGACGCAGTTCTAATTTATGGGAAATGTCTGTTTTTCCTCAACATTTTTGTTTCCTTGTGGTATCTGGCTGATGGAATCACTGCAAAGATTAGACGTAAGGGGTTCAGAACTTAGTGTGGCATGTGGGAGGAAAGAGCTTCCTTAGTATAGACCAGGCATAGCCAATGTGATGCTCTCCAGATGTTATTGGCCTACAAACCCCATCAGTAAGAATGGCCAATGGTCAGGAATAATAGGAGTTGGAGTCCAGAAACATCTGCACTGGCATCCCTGGAACGAGTCTTCTGAAATGTCATTCTCTGAAGTAATCCAGTCCAGAATTCTAAAAGGTGTCCAAATGCATAGCAAACAAACAAATTACCAAAATACATAGTAGATCACCACTTAACCCTTTCCCCCATGACTTCTCATATTCCTTGAAGCATGAGTTTGATACTAATGGTCATTTTTATTATTAAGCATCATAGTTCAAGAAAAATGGTTACACATTGGGAGGAGTTCTGGAGAGGCTATGAGCTTATCCATACTTGCTCTTGTCCTGCTTCTCTTCCTCAGAGAAAACTGCTCTCTAGTGCTCACTCAGAACAAACAGCAACCCAATTTTCCGTAGATTGCTGTTTGTTCTGATTTAAAGCTAAAGAGCGGGTTTTTCCTGGGAATAATAATAATAATAATAATAATAATAATAATAAATTTTATTTATATCCCGCCCTCCCCAGCCGAAGCCGGGCTCAGGGCGGCTAACAACAATAAAACAGTACAAAAGTACAGCATAAACAACATTCTAAAATCATTCATTATAAAATTAATTCAAGCCACTGGCAACCATTGGGCCAGAGCTCCGTGAAGATTGCCGAGGGAGGGAGTCAGGCTGTGCCCTGGCCAAAGGCCTGGTGGAACAGCTCTGTCTTGCAGGCCCTGCGGAAAGATGTCAAGTCCCGCAGGGCCCTGGTCTCTTGTGACAGAGTGTTCCACCAGATCGGAGCCACAGCCAAAAAAGCCCTGGCTCTAGTTGAGGCCAGCCTAACTTCTCTGTGGCCTGGGACCTTCAAGATGTTTTTATTTGAAGACCGTAAGTTTCTCTGTGGGGCATACCAGGAGAGGCGGTCCCGTAGGTACGAGGGTTCTAGGCCATATAGAGCTTTAAAGGTTAAAACCAGCACCTTAAACCTGATCCTGTACTCCACCGGGAGCCAGTGCAGCTGGTATAGCACCGGGTGAATGTGATCTCGCAGCGAAGACCTCGTAAGGAGTCTCACTGCAGCATTCTGCACCCACTGGAGTTTCTGGGTCAGTCTCAAGGGCAGCCCCACATAGAGCGAGTTACAATAATCCAGTCTGGAGGTGACTGTCACGTGGATCACAGTGGCTAGGTCAGGGCGGGAGAGGTAAGGAGCCAACTGCTTAGCTTGGCGGAGATGGAAAAATGCCACCTTTGTTATAGCTGCAATCTGCGCCTCCATGGAAAGGGAGGTGTCGAAGATTACACCCAAACTCTTAACGGACGGTGCTGGCACTAATTGCGCCCCCGCAAGAGATGGAAAGGAGAAAACTGCCCAGCCCCATGCCTAGAAAATGCTGGTCAAGTTGAAAACTGCTTGGATGTATGCTAAAAAGTTGAAGGGAGTGGGTGTCAAAAAAAAACCTCAACCAGCCTGGAAATGCTTTTCTCCTTCTGCAGATTGAAGAGGACTAATGGGATGGGGAATGCGTTTTGCAAAGCATTCTGTTACGTACACATGTTTAAGGGATGGCACTGAAAGCAGGTCTTCAGAGAGCTGTGCTGCAAATTAAGCTCTGAGTCCATGTATACTTCGTACATTTGTACATAGTGAGGGTTCCTCTGAAGTCTGTTTCCAGAGAAGGCTCACCCTTGCCCTGTCTTCCTCACTCCTATAGAAATGCCTGCCTAAACAAGTTCTTTGTGCCATGAAGGTACCAGGAGATAGGAGTCAACCTGGGGCAAATTCCATTGAAATGCCTAAACTGCCTTGACTTGTTTACTTGCTATAATTCCTAGACCAAGGGAAATTTAGTGATAGGCAATGGTCTGGTACAGAAATAATTTATGGAACATGTACGTAAATGGAATGAGAACAGGTTACAGAGCTGGTGTTTCCTCCCTAGCCGCAATGTGAATTTCTTCCTTCCATCTTATGGCTTTCTATCTGCATTGTGCTAGCCAAAGTTAACATTAACCTCAATTATCTTTAACTGATGTCTGGAGACCATATTCATACCCTGCTTTCAAGCTCTGGTTAAAAGCAAACACTGGCCAGTATTAACCAGGGTTAATGTCAGTGCAGCAGTAGTTAATGCTGAAAAGGGAAGGAAAAGGAGAATGCAGGGGGCGGAGGAAAAGTTGAGGGAGAGCACAATTCTGTGGCCTGTCCCAGTTTCCTTAACTGTTGCTACATGTTGGATTATATTGGCCACTTTACATTGACACTGGGCCAGTATAGCTCAGTAACTACAACAACACTAGTTGCGTTTCAGGAGAATGGAGTAGAATGTCTTAGGGCACTGGTGTTCTGCAGGCTCCTAGGTGTCCGGGAAAGACATTTCATGCCCTAAGCATACAATATTGTACCAGCACAAAAATACTTAGACCAGTATGACATCACAAAATGCAGCAATAGCAGAGCCACACCAGCATAATAGACAAACATTTAAGGGCAGAGTCTCTATAAAGGAATCAGTGCTATTTCCCTTCTTCCTTTTTTTGTACTGTAACTTCATGCAGCTAATACTGTCATATAGGCTGCATATACACTATATATTTAAAGTGTACAAAGCTATAGCTTCCAGAACTCTTAGCAAACTTCAGTTCTCAGGATTTGGGGTGCATGTTTTCAATGTATGGTGTATAAACAGCCATAGGTAAGTCTGAAATGAGGAGGTGGATTCATGAAAAGAGCTTTTGGCAGGTCAGTCAGGTGAATATACAATCTGTATAAATTACAGATTGGGACCAGGGGAGAAGCAGGACAAGAAAACACCAAGTTTGAAGAATGGTTTGTATTTACCTGACATGCACTGTTTGTTTTCTCACAGCATGGAGATGTGTGACCAGAGGAACAATATTACTATGTGTCCCTTATGCGATAGAACCTGTAGCTATTGGAAGCTGAGCTCCGCTTGTGCCACATCTCGGGCAAGCCATCTCTTTGACAACCCAGCAACTGTCTTCTTCTCAGTCTTCATGGCTCTGTGGGGTAAGAATGTCTGCATGACTTTGGTTGGCCCGGGCATTGGCTGCGGTTTTTAATCTGCTTACTTGCGGAAGGAAACAAGCAGGAGGATAAATCAGTGTTTATACAATTCAACAGTTAATTATCTGTAGATCCCCCCTTTTTTTCCTTCTCCCATAAAACTGCCACCCTTATATTTATGTTTTGAACTGAAGGTTAAAATAGAAAGCTGCTTGGATGAATATAAAATGAAGCATTTGTCATAAAACTGCTGCATGGCATGTATAGATAGCATTAAGGGGATTGCAGAGCATGCCAACAAAATCTATTTGCAGACTTGGCTTCCAAATTAGACCATTGGAGCAAAGATTTATTGTTGGGGGGGCGGTTCTTATAGAAATGGCCTTTAACAAAGTACGGTTGAATAATGACCAAGCTGCTAAGTGCATTAGTGTTATCAATAGGATGCTGTTTGTACCTCTCAAGGTGTCCTTTTATTTTTGAGGGGCATCCCACTTTTGCAAAGAGCCTTCCATGATCCAGGTATTGAGTTGCTGTAGCAATTGAAAGCTATGCACCAAGCGGATTGTGTAAAATGGCAAAAAACAACAACCCTGAGATCTAGCTATTAAAATTCAAAAAGAGTAAGGATTTGCCTTCATAACATGACATGATCCTGAATATGCAATGGGGGATCTTGCACATGCATTCTCACACATGCAGCACATACCTGGGATAATGTGATATGAATGTTTGCACATAATGAAATCTATTACACCTATTCCAATTTGGAGGTGGTGTTGAATGCAGTCCATAAGCAAGATGCTCCCATAGAACTGTATCACCATTATTGCCTGGGTGGGTTTCAGTTGTTGCAACCTGAGGGTATAGACTAAGTACTTAAAGACATGTGGGCCACTAGCACTTGTTTGCATGATTCTTTCCTGTCTTGGCTGACAGTATCTAGCCATTTGGCTAATGCTGTCTCCACCCCTTCCTTGTGTGTTTTTGCCTGGCTAAATTGTATTCTTGGACGATGGCTTCTGCTTGCCTGCATGCACCATGGACAGATGTTTGTCTGAAAACCTCTGGCTTTTGTATGGCCGAAATATAGACTTGTGTACAAAAGTAAGAGTCACATCCATTGGCTGTGGTCATAACCCAGATTCCCGCCCACCCCACCCCCAGCACACACACCTGGTTAGGACCCCAGATCACCTGGTCTGGGCTGATGAGCTGTAGCTGTAGAAAAAGTGGGATGGTGGCAAGACATGATAATGCAACTGATTTCCACTGCTGAAAAAGGGGAGTGGATTATGGAAATGGAAACAGTGGCCCGGGAGGACTCAAGGAAAGCCAGTGTGGAGTCAATAATGTAGGAATATTGAAGAACACGTATGTAGCAGCAGCAGGAGGAGCAGATGGTCCAGTAGAAATCCATTATAAATGCACGTTAAAAGTGTCAAACACTTGTTGCTGCGTACGCTTGCAAGAAGGCACTTGTCTAAGATGTCTGCACCCTGTTGCCCCACTTTCAAATATTAGATATATGGAGAGTAAAGTACAGCAGCTTAGACAACAGAATTTGCAGCAATTATTCTTACCCTGCCTGAAATTGTAGTATGGTGCTTGTGTTTGTTTTTAAATTAAGATAATTGCCTGCCACGTAGAAAACTTTTTCATTATTGATGACATGTATTATGCCATTTGATATGAGAAATACAGTTCAAGTTTCCATTTGTTCAGCTGTACAGGGAATCAATTTTTTTCCTATTAAAATGCTTTTCAGTCAAGTTACCTCTGTGAGAGTTCAGGACCTGGCTTCTTCCACCACCACCACCACCACCCCTTTTGACTAAATCATCATTTTTTTTATACTGCTAACACACACAACTGTATATTTTACTTAATAGGAGTGGGGTGGTAAGGGGTGTCTGTGTGATAATGGCAAGCTGAAATATGGACTGATTGAGTTTAGATTTAATTTTATACTGCAGTCAGCAAGAGGGAAGCCAAAAAGGAAGGAAGATGAATCTGAGCAAAACAACCTATGCCACAGAGATCGATGATTTGTTATCATGTAGAGTGGCTTGTCACATTACATGTATTGAGAAATGTGATATATAAGCCAAAGCAGAATGTCGTGTCTTTAAATAGTCTTATCCCTTCATCCAGGCAATCAAATATCCATTCTCTCCCTTTCACCTTTCCCTCCCTTTCCAATACATTTGCAAGTCCCTCAGTCTAGTCTCCAGATACTCAGAATATATGATACACTGAAAACAGCACTCCTCTAATCAGAAGTGGCCATTGCCTAGTCTATTAGTCAAAACAATCCTATAGACCAGAGTGGGAAAACATTAGCCCCCCCCCCCCCCCCATGTTGTTGTCGGTTTGAAATCCCATCAGCTGCAGCTGTTGAATTCAAGAAGAAACTGGGCTGAGTCTATGGTTATTAAATAAAGATTCTTATTTTAGAGTACTTTCCATGTCCACACTTGCATACAAACTGGTGTTCCACCTTCCAGAATTGTCTCTAAGCCCTGTGGTGGACTAGTCTAGGCTTAGGCCAGAGAGCATTCTGGAATCCTGGGTTGCAGGGATGCTTGTAGGGACAACCCCGGTACATTTTCTGTTTTTAAAGCAGATTTTGATCTCGTGTTATGCTACTTTTCTCCACAACCGTAAGTGCTAAAAATATTTCCTGCTGTTATTTTTGTTTGTTTAGGGAAAGAAGAGACTATGCTATCAAATTTTATGTGGCTTGGCATGAATTATATGGCCAGGCATCACTTTGACCCTTCTCTCCTTCTCCTGTGACAGTGGAGAGCAGTATCTCAAAATCACTATGAAGAAGTGTGCATGCATACGAAAGCTCATACCAATAACAAACTTAGTTGGTCTTAGTTGGAATTTTTTTATTTATATGTTTTTTATTTATATGTTATAGTTTTGGAGCTTCTTCATTTTGTTTTTTATTATTTTATTTTTACAGAGACGGATTGTTCAGCTTTGTGTTTAATTTTTTTGCCATTGGTTACATTGGGAAGTCTGTATGTACATACCCATACACACACTGCATTGCTAAGTTGGCTATTTCTAGCACAGGGCAGTCCAACATGTGGCCTGAGAGTAAGCAAGGCTCAGGGTTTTGGAAAGGAGACGTGAGGGGCTCTGATACGGTCCTATAGTCCACCATTTTTCCTTCCCAAAGCCTAGTTAGCACTTTCCCAGCTTTGGGAAGGAGGTGGGTGCACTCTGGGTCCCTGCCAGAACCTTGCAACTTGCTTAACTGGCTTTGGGAAGGCAGCATGAAGGTTGGGGGTCATCAAATTTTGGCCTCGCTTCCGCCCCCCCCCCCCCCAACGTGTGCACAGCAAAGTAGCAACGTGTGCACAGGTCTCATGTCAAAGTACTGTTGCAGTCAACTTTGTGTGAAAAGTTGCTCTTGCATAAAAGAGGACCCAAATAGTTTTCTGTGTTTTATGTCATTTTAACCATGGTGGTTCAGCTGCAAGCTAAGCATTGTAAGCTAGTGCAAAGGGAAGTCAGATTTTTAGTGAGTATATATGAATAGAATGTCAAGCTCAGTAGCTAACAGACTAAATTGCAGTTTGTAATCTAGTAATGAAAATCCTAGTCCTTGTTATTGCCCCACACTTCCTCTCTGATATTTGCTCTCTAAAGCCTTTCAAAAAATTATGTTGCTATCACTGTGACAAATGCAAGCCTTCCACATCCACCTTGAAGAGACCAACCTCACAAGTATAAAATGGAAGGGAAACGTGTGTGTCATTTTGAGCTACTTGGTACAGGGCAAGATTTTATCTTATTTTTCAAAGGGTATGTATGTCTCTCTAGGTCTCTAGTCTAGTACTATCCATTCTGACTTGCAGCAGCTCTGCACGGTCTAAGGTGGAGGCTCCCATTTTCCCCATGAGTCTGCTTTGAGCTGAAGCTGTGCAGGGAGCGTACTTGGGGACATTCTGCACTCAAGCGCGTTCTCTCCCACTGAGCTATGGTTTCAAGTGGCAGCCTGATGGTTTGTGGCTGTGCTCTGTTCTCTGAGACCAAGGTTGCATGACATTATGACAAAAATGCATGCACAACCAGTGGTTTGGAGAGTAGGGTTTAAAAAAAATGTTTTACTGCATGGTCCACACCACGCAGTAAAGACACATCCTGATCATCTCCTTGGACCTAGCATATCTGCATGTTAGAGAGTGATACAGTTCCTTTATGGCTTTGTAAGCTAACGCTGTAAAAGAGGGATTCCTGGTAGCAAAGGGGGGTGGGGGAGAGAAGTCTTTCATTATCCATAATTCTCACTTTATATGCATGTACCATTCAGCAAGTATACCAAGCATCCCCCAAAAAGCTATCAACAAGCTACAGAAAGCCAAAAGCACCATTTTAAGGATTATACTTTTTATTATATATAATTATGATGTCAGTGTGCAATGAGTTTCTAAGATTTATGCACAGGAGATACAGAACAGATTAACAGAACGGAATAAAACATGATTAAAATATGTTGGCAGATTCCCATTGTTGCTGCGTAATTAAGATACGTGGAGACCTTGCCTAGTTCCTCCCATTTTCCTTTTCTCCAGGGTTTTACTGGGATCTCAGTACAGCTTGTTGATCACATCTGTTAGCAGTCACTTCGGAGCAATTCCCCTGGGGTTAGGCTTTCTCAGCACTCTTACTTCTTTCACAATTACTTATTTACTGTGTTGTGCTGGTCTGTTCCCAGTATTCAAATCCATGTCCCCAGGGCCTTCCCCAACCTCAGTGGCACATAGATTGATGTACACAAGCTGTGTTTGCTGCAGCTTAAGAGTTGTCGCTATGCCCCTCCTTTATAGTAGCATCCCCATTGAAAATGAAATTATAGCCACACTCTAGGTTCCAGCGCAATTACTGCTTTACATTTCCTTCTTTACATATTTTCTTGTAAGTCATTTGTCCAGTTAAGCTGAAGTGCTTGGATTTAAGATGATTTCACCTTAAGGAAATCTGCATAAGTCCCAAATAGTGCTGCTGCTGAAATTTGCAAGTAATGGAATTGAGGATTGATGCAGAGGTTCCAGCAGCCCCAAACATATTATTGCAGCTTCGGGCTGACAATTACTTTATCGGGAAGGTTTCCCCTGTGATCACTCATTGCAAATGCTTAACAAAAATTCAAGGTTTTATTAATATTTTCAAAGAATAGGGGGGAAACCCAGATAATAGATTGCCCCTACAGTCTTATTTTCATGAAGCTAGGGGCTAACCTGCAAGAGGTGGGTGCTCCAATTCATGTATGTATGTCTTATATATTTATATCTTGCCTTTCCTCCAAGGAGTTTGAGGCAAGGAGTCATCCAGCCTTTTGGTGTGTGTTGTCAGCAGTACACTGGTGACACACAGCTCTATTTCTCCTTTACATCTGCAGGTGTGGCAGTGGATGTGCTGGACTGTTGCCTTGCTTCAGTAATGGATGAGAGCCAATAAACTGAAGCTCAATCCAGATAAGACTGAGGCACTGGTACTAGGTGGTTCCCTAGGCCTGATGGGTAGAAGATTGCCTGCTCTTGAGGAGGTTACACTCCCCCTGAGGGAACAGGTACATAGCTTGGGGGTGCTCCTGGATCGCCATTGTCACTTGAGGCCCAAGTGGCCTCAGTGGTGTGGAGTGCCTTCTGCCAGCTTCGGTTGGTGGCCCAGCTATGCCCCTATCTGGACAGGGAAAGCCTAACTTCTATGGCCTACGCTCCAACAACCTCTAGATTGAATTACTGCAATGCGTTATACGCAGGGCTGCCTCTGAAGACAATTCAGAAACTTCAGCTGGTGCAGAATGCAATGGCCAGATTGCTCACCAGAACAAGACGGTTTGAGCGTATAACACCAAACCTGGCATAACTGCACTGGCTGCTGATCAGTTTCCAATTCGAAGTGCTGGTGTTGACCTATAAAGCCTTACACGGCTCAGGGCCTCAATACCTTAAAGACTGCCTCCTCATACAAACTAACCCAGACCATGCACTTGTCATCTGAGGCCCTTCTCTATGTCTCCACTCCCAGAGAGGTTCAGAAGGTGGCAGCAAGGGAATATAATGTAATGTGTTTCTAAAGTTGCACACCTCCCTGAGATCTTTTGATAAATGGTGGTGGTGTGTGTGTGTGTGTGTGTGTAATAAATAATTTATTGCTCCTACTATTTACCCACCCTTCACCCTAAGGTCCCAAGACAGGTTACAACAATTTAAAATATAACATGCCAAACAGTTTAAAACAAATTACTATCACAAAAGTGAGGTAGGTTCCAAAAATACACATCTCAGGTGTCAGAGAGCAGGTTCTTCCATTCCCCAACATTGTTCTCACAAGAAATGATGCTTTAATTGAAATGCTTAGAAGTGTATAAAGGTTTATAAGTTTCTGAGCATTCTCACAAGCACTGTGTCAAATTCTAGAGTTAACCCAGGCGTAGGCAAACTCGGCCCTCCAGATGTTTTGGGACTACAATTCCCATCATCCCTGACCACTGGTCCTGTTAGCTAGGGATGGTGGGAGTTGTAGTCCCAAAACATCTGGAGGGCTGAGTTTGCCTATGCCTGAGTTAACCAGTCAATCAGTCAACCTGCCTATTAGTGAGCTAGATTCCTTGAAGTCTCCCCATCCCTTTGCCTATGAAGGGAGAACTGGCATAGGAGAGAAGAGGGGCTCTGTGACCCATTTCAAGCATGAATCCAGATTTGGGAAACATGGGTCTGGGTTGACAAACAAAATGGACCACAGCTTTGGTTGCAAGTGGGGGCATTTCAATTTTGAGCCATCCTCACCCTTTGTACAGCTTGAATATTAAACCCCTCTTGAAAATTGTGGGTTAATAGCCCAGAATACTTGCTTGAGCCTCCATGGATGCTAATTGCTCAAGAATAATTGGGAACACCTGTGTTTAAATGAGATCCCCATCAGAGTTTGAGACAGGTGAAACACACATACACAGCCATGGGGAGAGGAAGGCAGATTCTGTGGAATTGGCAAAAGGAAAAAGAGTGGTAAGTTGGCTGAAGGCTTAATGGGAGCTGAGACATTTGTCTGGGGATCTGGTATGCCATAGTGAATCTTCTGCCTTTTAGGAGTGCCTCATCTTATGTACTGCTTATATATTTGTAAATAAAGTCAAGGCAACTTTTATTTTGTTTTATTCCTACAATATTTGTAAATGAAAATTGCAAAAACAGCATTAAGTGTCCTCTCGTGTTTAGACTTACTAGTAACCCAATGTTATCAAATCAATTACAATTATTTACAATCATCAGTCTTAAAGGCAGTAGGGCAGGCATGACCAAACTTGGCCCTCCAGCAGTTTTTGGGACTACAGTTCCCATTATCCCTGGCTGCTGGTCCTGTTAGCTGGGGATGATGGGAATTGTAGTCCCAAAACAGCAGGAGGGCCAGGTTTGGCCATGCCTGCAGTAGGGTCTTCCATTCTACTTTGGGCTTTGAAAGAAATGTTTTAATTTATTTGGAGAGGAAAGAAAGTAGTGTGCTGTATAGCATATGTAACCATCTCTGGTTTTGTTAATGGAAACCATAACAAATAGCAAGTGGTAGAATTAGCCTGCTCTTCTTAAGTATTTTTTTTCTTTTAACCACCCAGCTGCTACATTCATGGAACACTGGAAGAGAAAACAGATGCGTCTGAACTACAGATGGGATCTGACTGGGTTTGAAGAAGAGGAAGTAAGTTAATTTTGTTATGTGCTATTTCATTGGTTGTTACATCTGCCAAATGGTCTTTCATTTTTAGTTGTTGACCCATTGGAAAGGAAAATCCTGCACATATACTATTTCTAAGTTTGGGAAGGGTGTGGTAGTACGGTAGCATGTCTTGTTACCATGGAAGCATAACGTTAGAACTATAAAATGAAGGTCACGCCTAGTGTTGTGGGCATTAAAACATATATAGCTTGCAAATGACTCCCTTGATACAGGAAACATATTAAGTGAGCACACCCATGAAGGAGAACGGGAGGGGGAGTGTAAGAAAAAATTGTGTGATTTGCTCTGTTTTGAGAATAATTCTCTCCTAAATGCAGGGTGGCAAGTACTTCAGTTGTCTTTTCTGTGTGAGCCTAGATTTTTAAACTATAGCTTGTATTCAGCATATCAAACATTGATTGAAAGGTAAAATAATTCAAGACAGCAAATTATGTAGACAATATTAGAGAGCACTGACATAATTTAAGAACTGCAAAAAGGAAAATGTTGATTGTTTTGAAAGAGTGTTTTTCTGCTGTTTTCCTTTTGTTATGTTTTAATGTTTAGTTTTTTCAATTTTTCCCCTGAAATGTAAATTTCCCTAGAAATAGTTTGTAAATCAATCCAGTGTTTGTATAATCCATCCCTTACAGTTCCATTTTCAAAAAGTGAATAAATACTGCTTAAAATACTGCTTTAAAAGTTTTATAAGGAAATCAAGTAGCTTTTCGGTGTTAGTTGTGAGCTTCTATTTATAAAATAACTTCTGAGCTTCCAAATTAGAATTGAGTGTGTTACTGGTTTCAATGGCATGTCACGATGAACCCTACGATCTAGGTCACGCTGAAAGGAAACAAACCATAACCCCTAATTTTGGGATTTGAACCAGGGATTGTTCATTTTACTCCTAACAAACCACTTTCTGTAGCTTACTAATCAGGGTTTGCTGGAATAAAACAAACCATGGTCCCTTGTTCCTACATAAAGCTAAGCTAGGAATCATGATTTTTTTCCTCAGTATGCAAACGGGAAGGACATAAGCGCCTAAGAAAAGTATGCTCACGACCAACATTTACCTGTGTTTGCTGTGACATGCAAACTGGGCCACAGTGGATGAAGTTACTACACTAAACTAGGTTCAAGACAGAGTTGCATAAATTTTTGAGGTGTTTAGTAGCCTAAACAAGAGCAAAATGTGTATAGGGAGCTTGAGGCATGCACTTCAGCCCTCTCACATACACCCCTGCATGTCCTGCCCCACTCCTTCACTCCCACCATTTGCTCATTTAGCGTGTCTGAAGGGAGTTTCAGAGCACATTCAGCTTGACCAGGCACAAGCAAACTCAGCCCTCCAGATGTTTTGGGACTACAATTCCCATCATCCCTGACCACTGGTCCTGTTAGCTAGGGATCATGGGAGTTGTAGTCCCAAAACAGCTGGAGGGCCGAGTACTTAGAAGCCTCCCTCTTATTACCTGCCTTATTATTGCAAGAAAATTGGTCATTGTTTTTGCCATTGCCTGTTCAGGCTGAATGGCTGAAGAGAACTTCTGTGGTTTCTGTTTGGATGTCTCAATCACTGCCTCTTGCAGTTAGGAAAGGCTCGTGAATCTAAAGGCTTTCTTTTTTTCTGACTTGCCACAACTTCCCTCAAATTTATTTTTGGAAGGTTCAGTTGGTGAGTTTTGCTCACACTCAGAGTTAGATTAGAACCACACCAAATATTTTAACCAAAACCGGGTCATTGAAGTCAGGAGTAGAACGGGTGTGATTAAGGAGAGGCTACTTAATCATTTACCCTGAGGCTACTCTCTTCTCTCCAACAAACATTCCCATTTTGCAATTTTCCTATCCCTCCACTTTCTTTTTTAAATTTATTTTTGCACTGTGTTCTCTACCTCTCCAGGGTTAGAGTTCATATCTCTCATATTTTAAAACTCTGATGAGCAGACAAGTTTCCATTGAACTGTTGTGAGGATCTTTTACTACCATAAATCACAGCTAGTTTTGGCATAACATAGCATAGTATCCAGCAAACCCACAATGAGCATTTAACTTGTGCACGTTCAGCTTTATGCACTTGGCAAACAAAAATATATAAATAAAATAAAATATGAAATTTCATCTTTAGGTGTGATCCCCAGAACCAGAACCCCTGCGTAAGTTGAGGGCTTACTTTACAGTTAAACAAATCTGAGCTGAGTAAACCAACTGAATCTGCATTTGAATAAAAACGATAGTTCTGAAGCAAATGCATACAGTACTTTGTTTTTAGGTTGTGTATATGTGTGTCATCCTAGGCATCATCTTAGAAGAGACATTTCCTCTTTTGTGAGAGAGCACAAGGAAAACCTCTTTTAAGATGATGTTTGCCAACTGCAGTGCCTACATTAAAATGTTTAAAACGCTGTACAGTTAATCAGAGGCACAATTTTGTCTATCAAACTAAATATTCACTTTAGTGTAATCATTAATTTAGGGCTGGGATAACGGAATTTAGGGTGGGTCATCTGCTTCCTGCAGATGTCTACATGTACACCCAGCCGACACCCAAACGTGACAGGGATTACCCTGTCAGCTGGTATTTATCAACCCTCTACACTCAATGTCAAAGGTGATACATATTGAAATGAATAAATATAAATTACAGCCTTAATACTTTTTTGACCATTGGGTTGAAAGGTCTTAAGTGACATCAAAGTGTTCTAAGGCCCTGATCCTGTTGTTTGCTTGCAAACGTGTCACTGGGCTAACATGAACCCCACATGCATACCTAGGATTGAGACGTAACCTATTGGATAACAATGGGAGGATGTTTTTATGGATACCATAAGACAACTGTTCTTTTATTTTTGGTACCTTGTTGTTAGCTTACATGAAAGTGGAAAGGATTAACTGTATCCTTCTAGTGGCAAATATCTTTCAGGGTTATGTTCAGTGTTCTCTGCAATGGTAACAGCCTGTGACCTGAGATAACTGCTGTTAATAGAATGTATTTTACTTTTCACTTAACACACTCCAGTCCCACTAATTCAGCCCTATGAGCCAAGCTCTTGAGCATGCATTTAAATCCTGCTGAAGACTGAAGAGGTTAAATAGTGTGAGACAAAATCCCCAGGAGCTTCTCATCCCATTGAAATGAACACTGGCTGAAACTCCAGCGCACAACTGTTCTTTCCTGTAGTTGTTGTTTATTCCATTGAGGGTTTAATCATATGTCACCATCCAGACTGTATACCACCATGTTACTTAAACTCATTCATCTTGATGCAATAATATGTTTCCTTTCATGCTACCAATATAACATTAATATAAATACAAAAGAAGACAGTTTCCCCAAAGATGCAGCCATGTCTCTTCTGATTCCTTCAGCCACATTCACATGAATAAAAACAATTGTATCCAGTGCAGAATTGTGCAACAGTGAAGTAATTTTAATTTTTATGTTTGTTTGTGTTTTTTATGGTTTCCTGAAGGAGGCAGTCAAGGTTTGGATTTATTTTTATTTTTATTTATTTTTTTTGAAATTTCTCTACCTTTTTGATCTGTGGAGTGGTGAAAGATGCCTTCTGATCTCACCTCATTCTTTTTTCCTAGCATCTGATTTCCTTCCACTGCAATGATTCTTTCTTCCTATACTGTATATATATATATATCCCTGTTGGGACTTTTTCATATCCATTCCCATATCCATCTAATGCATTTTTAAGGCACTTTCTGAATCTTTTGGCTGTCTCATTCCTTCAACTTCTGATTATTTTCCACATCTTTTTCCAGTGTGTTTGGCAAATCTGAAATGCATTCTTTTGGCAAGACCGATCAGCTTAACTGATAAGAAAGAGCATCTCAGGTGTCCATGAACTGAATGCTTAAACTCAAACCACCTTATTGCTGTCCCAGCCCCTTCTTGGGTCATTTATGGTAACATCAGCTCAGATGAACAGTCTTACAAATGGCCTCTGTGCAATGACTGAAATGAAAGGTTCCAGTTTAAAATGAATTGCAAGGCTGCAAATCAGCACATTATGCAATATAAACCATTTGCTGCTAGTGAAATTGTTGCAGGGTTGTACTTGATTTGCATTGCTGCTGGCCATAATCCTGCCTCTGTCCCATCCCTAACTGTGTGATGCAGCTGCTGTGTCATATGAGAGAGGAGAGCAGCCAATCTCGCAGCAGCAGTGTCACCATCAAGGCAAGGACATCAGCTGAGCCAGCAGCATTGCAGATTATAGCTTAAGGTCTTTAGCTACAATGGCACACCAACAGAGAGCAATGACATGAGCAAGCATTTTAAATTAAATCTTAACATTCTATTTTTCAAATAAGATTAACATTTAATTTTTTTAAAATTAAATTACACTGGAACCTTTATTTGTTTTTGTTCTTGAACATTTGAATGGGTAGAAAATGGGTTTCATGGCTCACTAGCCTATTGACTTATTTGCAGGATCACCCCAGGGCTGAATATGAAGCTAAAGTGTTAGAAAAATCACTAAGGAAAGAATCCAAAAATAAAGAGGTAAGCTAACAATGTAGCTACTTTTTTTATTCGTAGTTAAGGTTTCCCCATTTACAATGACATACAGTAACAAACAGCAACTCTCCACCTCCATTACCATTCTTTAACTACACATATAAAGAAAGACAGATAGAGATGGACACCCAAAAAGAGAGAGGAAGGACAGGAGAGCAAGAGAGGGTAGCTACACAAACAGGGAGAACCTGTGACCTTCTAGATCAGGCATAAGCAAACTCCAGCCCTCCAGATGTTTGGGACTACAATTCCCATCATCCCTAGCTAACAGGACCAGTGATCAGGGATGATTGGAATTGTAGTCTCAAACATCTGGAGGGCCGGAGTTTGCCTATGCCTGTTCTAAATGTTGTGGGACTACACCTCCCATCACCCCTGACTATTGGCCATGCTGGCTGGTGCTGGTGAGAGTTGGGGTCTGACAATGTTTAGACGGCTGTTGTTGCAAGAAAATAATCTGAGCTCTCTAGGGTTAGTATAGATGTGGGTTCATCACAGGCATAGTGACCATAGGAATTGTTTTAAGATTACAATAATTCCTTAGAGCGCATGCAGCCTTATTCTGTGCACGTTCTCACACCTAAATCATGGTCCATGAATAGAATAGCAGGCAGAACAATTACAGAAGCCTGTGAAAATAGTATTAATATATGTGCACAGAATTGAACGCACTATATTGGTGTTTCCCAAAGTTCTGATAACTGGGTCTTTTCCCCCAGAATGAAAATCGGAGGTATACTTTAAAAGATCTACTTTTAGAATGTAAAAGAATAAGAATTGCTTTTTCTTGACGAGCTCACTCCAGGGGACCCTGCCTTAAATCTATTATTAGAAGAAAATTGACTACATGTAGGAATACAGTGGGCAGCCTCCTCCATAGCTAGGTACTTAAGGGCACAGAAAAACAGACTGTGACTAGAGCGAAGGATGTATTGTACAGGGACACGTGTAAGAAAGCCGTGATTGGCTGCAGCTGTCTGTTGAATATACACTCCGTGCCAAATCCAAGCTTACCTCTGTATAATGTGTGAAATGACCCAAACGCACCTGGGCAGTTTGCACTGTATAGTTGCCTAGTGGATCTGCATCTGGTTAATCACCATTTTCTCTCCCTCCCACCCCAGTCCAGTTATTTCCAAGGAAGCCACAAACTTCCCCCTCCCTGACCATTTCTATTTAGTAATTATTTTCTCTTGCTTCATTTCCCATTGACTTTCTTCATTTTCCAGGTTCGAGTCTACATGAGATGCCATTTTCAATAGATTTACATATGTTGGACGGGTGTTGTGAATGGGTTATCATGTGTCTGGACTGTAATACCAGAATCGGCACCTTAATTTGTGGGGGTTTTCAGTTTCATTAATGCTTGCGAGGCTCAGTTATTTGAGCCACTGCTCCAGAAAAGGAACACTCATCTTGCTGTATGGCATTGCCCTGATGTCCTGTGAAGATAGACTAGTGAAGCAGCCTCATCAACACTGGAATTGTGCTGCACTGGAAACAACCATTGCCAGACATAAATATTACTTGCTGTAGAACTGGGTGAAGTTGAAGTAGGTTGAGGTCAACTTTGGGGATTATTTGCTTAAACATGAAGGCACTTCTGCTGCGACTGAACCAATTACATTTGTGTCTATACATGTAATATTTTGACAGTAAGGTTTTATCATGGATTGGTATGAGTATGGCCCATCTGTGAGGCCATTATATATCAGTGCTCTGTGTATACCATTGCAGATATTTGTCACTTCAGGATCAGAACATAAGCATGTACTTCACATTCTAATTCACCATGGGTTTAAAACAGTTTAGTTCCATTAATTTCAGCATGATCCTAGTTTAAAACCAGGGGGGCAGAAACCCAAACTGGTTTATGGAATGATTTACCTAATTTTCAAGTCCTTAATTTTATATTTTAAGTGTTTCCCCTTTCTAACATCTCCAAGCTCCTTTGTAACCAAACTCCCGTACAACAACTACAGTCCTGGTTTTCTAGAAGAAGAATAGACATTTGACGCACTTTCACTGATACAGATTTCTAAGTGCCACATGTTATGTAGTGGTCTGTAAAGGTGTAGATCTGGCACTAAAATTAAAATAAAAATCAACTACTACAGAATTTGTGAGAGCCAGAGAACTCCCTCACCAAATGCTCCTGTGTAAAGTTGTTGTTATTATTTATTAAATTTCTATACCACCCTCCATCTGAGGCTCACAAGGTTTACAATATAAAAACACAAAAATACATACCATAGTACCAGACAAAAACAATACCCCCAGCCCACAGTTTAAAAGGCCATAGATTGTTTAATTAGCCAGAGGCCTGAGAGAAGAAGACTATTTTTGCCTGGCACCTGAAGATAACAAAGGTGCCAGGCAAGCTTCCCTGGGGAGAGCATCCCACAAGCAGTCGCCACCACAGAAAAGGCCCCTTTCTTAGGTTGCCACCCTCCAGTCCTCTCACGGAGGAGGCACACAGTGAAGGGCCTTGGAAGATGATCACAGGGTCTGAGTTGGTTCATATGGAGGGAATAAAAGTTAGCGGGCATGGAATAAAGAGGACAGGTGTTATAAATTTTTAACCATATGGTTCAACAGCAGAGAGGAGTAAACTGCTCAAGTTTGCAAACAACACCAAACTGCTTAGGCTAGTGGGCCACAAATTGGCAGCTAAATTTCATTGTAAGTATGTATGCAGTGATGCAAATTGGAACAAGAGCGAAAGTAATTTTTATGTACTAATGGGAGATAGACTGGTACGACTAGCCAAGCAAGAAATTTACAGTTTATGATGAATAGCTCGATGAAAACTTTTATTCAGTATGCAACATTGGTGGTGGTGGTGAGGGGGAATTAAATTGTAGTTAACATGGATGTGGGGGCAGGAACTGCCAATGTTCTTAATGTACATCTATGGTGTGAACATGATTGAAATACTGTATTCCATTCCAGTCACCCTATCTCAAAAATGAACTAATAAAGCGAAGACCTTGCAGGTAGATCCTTCTTGGTTTCTCCACAATCTCCTTTGGGTTCCACCATTCTGAAAAAGTTCATTCTATCTGCAAACTCACTACTCATTCCTGACTCCAGGTCATTGGTTAGTTAAACGACTCTAGTCATCCCACTGCAAAATATTGTGGGATTTTGCTGATAACTTTCATTATGAAGGAGATCAGACTCTTGTCTGACACATATTGTGACACCTTAAAATAATACAGATCAGTTTTTATCCTTTGCATTGTTGTTTTTGTTGTTGTTGTTTTACTAGATAACACTGGTCATTTTCCTGTGGTTTTATTTTGTACTTTCTTCCTTATAGTAATTTACTTCATTTCAGAAGACATAGCATTGGCCCATAACAAGTAAAGGCAGCTTCTATTTGTTTTTAAGCTGTAGCGTGTCCATATTTTGCTGAGGGTATTGATTTATTTGCCTATATGAGTCAATGCTTTGTAACAACCATATTGCATGACCCTTTTCTGTTTCCTTCAAATGCCATCAGAAGGGCCCGCAATTGCCGGAAGAGGCAGCCAACAAATGGCGACAAAGAGTTAAGAGAGTCATGGCTGGGGTGAAATTGGTACATTTCATTCAAATTTGTGGAAACTTTCTGAACTATGAATAACTATAGAAAACACCAATTGATTTGTTTTCCAAACTTTGTCTGTTTATTGTCTAATATACACATATACGTATTTTCCCCCCTCCCCCTGCCCCCTTCTTCAGCACTCTTGTTGGGACTGGTTTTCCTCTTTGTTTGGAATGGCACTGCATGGTTAATCCTTACATATTGACTGGTGTGGCACTTCTGCACGTGCCAGATGCTTGGCAGAGTTGCCTGCGGCTGTTTGTTTTTCCTCAGACAGCATGCGTGTGACATGCATGTGACATTAAATGCTTGTTGTTCTTGAAGTGGCCTTCTGTAATTATATATGACATCGCAATATTAACACATCATTCCCTGTTTTCAGGCTTTAAAAAATCAAATAATCTCCATGACACAGTGTGTTGAAATACAACAGTGATCACTCAGCAGACCATGAAAATAAACAATATACGATCAGATATTAATGTTACTATATCTGAACCCAAAGATGTTGCCCAAACCTTTAAAGCCCTGTAACGTCAGGAGAAGGTGCTGCCACTCTGCTTCCCATTCTGTTTCTTTTTGTCACCTTTCTTCCTTGCCAAATGTAGGGGGCAACAACTAGGCTCCCAGGTGAAAAGGCCCAGGACAGAAACTCTTCTATATAGCAGCATCTGGCTTGTGGAACGCCTTCCCTAGGGGGGCCACAAGGTTGTCCCTAGCTTTGCCTAGCTATTTTGTTCCTCCTGGCTCTTGATGGGTTTTCAATCCCACATTCTGGTTTTGTTTTGTTAATTGGTGTTTTTTTTAAAAAAAAATCTGTGTTGTTTCTAGTTGTTGTATATTGCCTTGGGGGCAGAAAAGGCAATTCATGAATACTTTTAATAAATAAAATAAACAAAAGGATGGAAGAAGGGAGCCAGTGGATGGATAGGATGGGAGTTGCAGTGGTTTCATTCTGTCCTTCTGCTATGGGGCTTTTAAAGGAACTACAGCATATCTTGGTTGAGACTGAGCAGCTGTAAACTAATGCAGGCAAGACTGGTTTGACAAGTATCAAGGCACCATGGCACTGAGATTCCACATCGCTGACCATGTTATTGACCATATTTTTCTTGGCAAACATATCCACACACACATCATGTTTCATGTTGGCCCAGTTCATGCTGTCTTGCCCTTGAGATCATGTGCAGTATATCTGTATATTGTTCCATATGCTTGCCTCAGTACCAGTTTCCTAAATTTTACCATATTCAGGAAAGTAGCTCCTGTTCCTCTGACTTGGAACAAAAAAGACAAGCCAAATGAGCATACTCCTCGTTTGCATTCTTTAATCAACTTATTTAGCATCACATTCATCTTTTCCCACAAACAATGGATTTTCGTGAGTGATGGAACTTTCACAAAGTACCTTAACTTTTCTGCATTGTTATAAACACATAGCAATGTTCTGAAGGGGGGGGGGGTTTCATAGTGGCCAATATAAAATAGACTAAAATAGAGACAGAGATAAATGTGCTTTGACAATCCCTAAAAATCTGTGTTTTTGTAAAAAATAAAATAAAATTGCTTGGCCTCATAACACTGATAAACAAACTAGCTCAATTTGAAATAAATATTGTGATATACTGACCCCTTTATATAGTTGTAGTTAACTGAATTGACTCCACACTGTTCTGACATTTGCCTCCTAAAATGTTTACTTCCATTCCTGTGTCTTTGCACTACTATCAAGTTATGCATTTGATTGCTTTCCTACACATCAAAGTTTGGATGACCGGCACAAATTAAAAAGAAAATGCTTTCGCCGCTACAGTATATGTGGCTATATTACATCGCAGGGTCATTTTGTTTTCTTTCATGCCATAGACTGAAAAAGAAAAACTGACGTGGAAAGATCGTTTTCCAGCATACTTCACAAATTTTGTGAGCATCATTTTCATGGTAAGTATTACCTAGTAAATGTTTACGGTTAAGTGTAATGCAAGATTTTTCAAAGGGTGAGCAAAGCTTCTGTAACATTGGAGAAGGACCAAGCTTCTTGCTGACTTCTCTCAAGTCAATTTTTTGGGATGCACTTTCATTAGTCAGTTTTTTTCAGTTCATATACTGTGATTTTATAGTTGATACTCGTGACTACTGTATCATCCCCATTATGAGAACATAAGAAGAGTTCTGCAGGATCATACTGAAGACCTCTGTGGTCCAGCATTCTGTCCTTGCAATGGCCAGCCATATGCTACCTGAACTCCTGCGTTATTTTTTACAAATAAACATTTGAAGAGGATTGAAACAAATTCCACACACGCACACATAGACCAATACCTCCCCCACCCCCAATCTATGAAATTTCAAAGCCTTTCAGTTAATTATTGGTCACCTTCAGTGGAGCTGTATATGCTTGCTGTTCTTTCTATTCCACAGTTTATCATGTAGTGTAACTGTGGACATGCTTCTCAGCCATGATTTAGTTATTTCCTTGGCAGTTCAGAATTCCCCTATAGTTTACATGGCCTTTAGGTTCATTGTTGATTGAATTACACCACCTTCTGAGAAAAGTGATACAGTAGCATTCAGAAATGGCCTCGATAATCTCAGTTAGGAGCAGCAATTTTCTTTAAAACCACGGACTGGTTCACACTACCTGCACCACTGACAAAGCATGGCCCACAACTAGGGTTGCAGCAAGGCAGTGCTGCTATATATGTACACCTGTGTGAGCTGGTTCCTTTACATGAGAGCTGAATATTGCCACTGCTATTTTTACAGTGGTGGCAACCTGAAAAAATGCTACAGCATAGACACACAAAGGACAAATATGATATATGAATTGGGCTCTAGGACAGAACCATTCCTCTAGTACGTTTCACTGTTAAACATTTCCTTTCAATCCAGATCTGGCCACCCTTTTAACAATTACTGACATCTAGACATTTTTACTGACATCTGCATATTCTTACGACATACTACTTTTGTCTTTCCAGATTGGACTGACATTTGCCATTGTTTTTGGAGTCATAATATACCGAATCTCCACTGCAGCAGCTTTAGCCATCAGCTCCACTCCTGGTGGCCGGTCTAATGTTAGAGTAACTGTCACAGCAACTGCAGTGATTATTAATCTGGTGGTGATAATAATCTTGGATGAAGTATACGGCTGCATAGCCAGATGGCTGACCCAGATTGGTAGGTATAAATCTTAAAAGTTATTTTGACTTAAAGCTACAGTTTCTTTAAATGGCCTGTCTTAAAAAAGCACAATTATTTCACTTTGGCCACACAGCCAAGAACAAAGCATGTCTAGCCAATGATATATATAAAATAATCACTTGGTATTATTACATGAACTTCTTTCAGCAACTAACATTGGTTTGATTATAAAATGAGGAAATGGACTTAGATTAATCAAGAGCCTCTTCACTTGCTATGGAGAACCAAACCATTTTCAGAAGCTGAGTAACGTAATTCATCTTCATTTACAGTCATTGCTTTCTTCATAGGGACAATAAATCAAGACCTGGAAAAATGAGGTGTCCAGTTATTGCTGAGCATGAACTTCTTAGGGTTTCATCAAACACAGAATTTTCCCTGAGTTACATTTCTTGTGATCAGACCAGGCTGATGTTTCCAATGAATGTAGTCCATACCTAGGCATGACAATGCATGCAGCTCCAGACATGGAGAGGGTTGCTGGAAGCTGGAAGTTTTCTAGTTCCACCATCACCATACAGACAGGACCATTGGGATGTACCCTTTCTTTTTAAAAAAAACAACAACTAAACAGATCAAAATCTTCCAAAATCTTAAATCTTAGCAGGCTCTAAAATTTAGCTATTTGAATGCTTTTTTCAAGCACTCTTACATTAATCTTATTTACACAGAGGTTCCAAAAACAGACAAGAGTTTTGAAGAACGTCTTATCTTCAAGGCCTTCCTTTTGAAATTTGTCAATGCCTACACGCCTATTTTCTATGTGGCTTTCTTCAAGGGCCGGTGAGTTATACAAGCAGTGAATTCAATACCTTTTTCAAGGACCAGTAAGTTGCATAAGGTGAATTAAATGTTTAACTTCAAGTGTTGTAACTACTACTTCAAGCTGACTCTTGAGACCTTATACAAGAACCAGTGAGTAGCAGGAGAAATTAATTAAATATTTAATAGTTATCTAGGCTGACTCTGAACATTTGTTGAGATAAAGTCAGGACCCAGGCATGGGAATGGAAAGGTTACTGGGACCGAGAGATCCAGGGGAGCCTGCCAATAATATGCACAAAAACGCATATATTAGTGTAATATGTGTGTAGAATTGCATATAGTACTGAAAATAACAGAAAAATGCATTGTTTTTAAGCAAATTTTACAGTCAAACCTCATTTTGTGGACGGGATCTGTTCCAGAGGCCCATCCGCAAGCCGAAAATGACGCACGCCGAAGCGCCATGATTTAGCGCTTCTGCGCATGCGTGATTTAGCACTTATCTGCGAGCGGCGAACCTGGAAGTAGCCTGTTCCCGTACTTCCGGGTTTGCTGCAGACATTCGCTGAAGAAGACACAAGCGGAGGCACACACAGAACAAGGTTTGACTGTATTTGCAAAAATGTGTATATTATCAGAAAATTGCAACAAAATGCTGATTAATTTCCATGACTCTACAGAAAATCACAAATTGATGCAGAAATGTGAAGAACCAAACTCAAGCTTACAAAAGTGAAAAACTGAGAGAAACAAAAATTGATAAATTCACCCATTTATATCAGGACCCCTACTCAATGAGGAATAGGAGCCCATGCCCTGCAGCTTATATAACTGGATTCAACTAATAAGTCCCACTGGTGGAAGCCCATTCAAAAATATCCACTTGTGCAATGGTGCTTACCCCCCTGCCCCGCCCCCCCACTGTCTTCTGCTCCTGCGTGCTCCCCACACACCCGAAAATGGCTCTGGGATAGGGCAAGAGAACCCCTCAGAACAGAGGATAGAGAAGGATGATTATTATTAAAGAACAATCTATAAACAAACAGACAAACAATGCTGAAATTCTTGCCCCAAGAGAACGATTGACATACCATCACACTGAATTCCTCCCAAAGATTCTATCTGGATGTGTGGGAGATGTTTTGTTCCTCTAAAATAGGCAGAACAAAAGAATAATTGTTTCTGAATTTTCCTAGATTCGTTGGGCGCCCAGGAGATTATGTCTACATTTTTCATTCTTTTCGCATGGAAGAGGTAACGGCAGTTCATTTTGTGCATGCTTATTTCTGATCGAGAAAAAAAAAGATGGTGTGGATACAAATTTAACCATCTGCACACAGAAGGGCAACATCTTTCCACAGAAGGCTTTTGATCCAGTAGAGGGACCCCACTTACAGAAGTGGGGAGAAAGCAGTTTTCACTGATTTTACCTCCACCCCCTGCAGCCACTTCTCACACTGTTCCAGAGGGTCCTCCAGCTTTCAGGAACAGAGTTTAAGAGGCAGTAAGAGGCACAAGGAGAAGGAACCAAAGTCTTGATATAAGCCTGTGTTACGTTACCTAGATCCCCCTAATCTATGTATCTCTATTTCTCCTTTAGTGTGCTCCTGGTGGTTGCCTAATGGAATTGTGTATACAACTTAGCATTATTATGTTGGGCAAACAGCTGATTCAGAACAATCTTTTCGAAATTGGCATCCCGTAAGTAGCCAAGGACTGAGACCATCTGCTGTAAAATGCTAGCATATCAACTTGAAAGTAGAAATGCTATGTTGTTTTTTGGTTTGTCCAAAAGGCAAGAAGACAGCTATGCTACATACTATAAAATAACATGCATTTGCTTTATTATACCATTTTCAATATTTATTATTTTGCTTTTCAATCATATGGTTCCTAGAGTGGTATGCAACAGAACTTGGACAATAAAAAAGAATTCTGAATCTACAGTGAAAACAAATTAAACTAAATTTGTTTGTTAACAGGTAGTAGCAGAAGCTGAAAATAATCCTAAATACTGAAAGAAATGAAGGCCTAGTTCTTACAAAATAGCTTATTAATAACACCAGTCTTTGCCATCCTTAGGGACTAGTGTGAGAAAGTGTATTGACCTCATCCCATTTACTTTTTCAGATGCCTTGCAAATATTTAGACTGAATCCAAGGAGTAGCCCTACTTACAGTAAGGCTTCTGAGGCCTACCCTTCCAATGTGCCTCTCAGACAAGGCATCTCTGAAGGTCAAATAAACTTCAGGAAGAGCCCTTGTTGCAACTGTAGACTGGGAGATGAAGCACAAAAGCCTCAGAAGGCTCTCGTGGAAAGTCTTGTGCACATCTGAGGGACCCTTTCGTTCCCCTCCACAGTCCCCATATAACTAATTTCATAATCAGCAAATTCACAAATTTTTGTTTGGTTGGTTTTTTTGGCCTTTTGCTCTTACAAAACTACTGAGACTTTTAAAAGAGTTGTTTTTAATGTTTCGTCTTAGAAAAATGAAAAAATTCATAAGATACTTGAAATCGAAACGACGGCGTCCTGGAGACCACGAGGAATATTTGAAGAAAAAACAACGCTATGAAGTAGACTATAATCTGGAGCCTTTTGCTGGTCTTACTCCAGAATACATGGAAATGAGTGAGTGAGATTTCAAGTGTTTAAACTAGGGTTTCAGTTTTTTAATAGCTTACAGTTCTACCCTATACAAAGAGTAAGTGAGCATAGAATCACACCCTTAATCAGTGATAGATGAGTAATGGTCATGGTCAGTTTTGGTAGGTGAATGTGTCTTTTAAATAAATAGAATCAGTCTCAAGGGCAGGATTGTTTCTTTATAAACTATTTTGTATATGATTTGTTAGCATAAGATGGAATATGTAAGAAAAATGTTGGAGAGCCTCTTTCTGAGAGTTGAGCAGTCATTCCTTCTTCTACCTGGAATTGTAAATTCTCACATGTTCCTTGATATCTCAAAGTGACACCCATAGTGAAGTTCTGATACTATGCAGAATTGTGTACATCTGAACTGCAGTCTAAACACCCTTTGCCCTAGGCTGGTAGAGGTATAATTTGGATTGAGCAAAGGCTTCCTGCCACTCAATCCAGCCAGCTTCAGCCCAACAGCAGAAGGTTGACGCGATTGCCTTGCAGAACTACCAGTGTATCCTGTGCTTTAAATTTGTGATTATAGCAGATCATGGTGAAACCATGTGAAACAAGGATGCTGCAGGTTCCGAACAAAGAGCCATTTAGTCCAACACTTTGTCTTCAAGATTACAAACAGATGCTTTTGGAAGGCTTCTAAGCAAAACATGGTGAATCTAGTCATCTCCATATTATCCACTCACTGAACTCCTTATATTTGTACCTCATGCTCTCTCCAAAAGTTATCCCAAAGTGGCTGACAACATCAAGCAGAAACAAATACAATTAACACCAAAAGGCAAAAATGTGAACAATTACCTGACAATAAAAATGCCTTCAATAAACTTTCAAGAGATCACCAATTCAATTAACTGTATATAACTCATAAATATGTCAACAAACATGTTATTTGGATGGTGTTGGTCCAGCATTTGACCATGACCAAAGGGACTGATAGAGGCCACTGCAAATAGACACCATGTGAGATTTTTAAAAAGTAAATCCCTGGATTGGAAAATCATTCTCAGTCCATAATTAAGCAGACCTATTTCCATTCCAATCTACACTAATTAGCCGAGAGCATTTGTAGTTTTCATGTAGTTTTCTAAAAACTACCAGCCATTTTAACTTTGAAGTCCATTTTTATACAATATGTGATCCTGTTTTTCGCTGAAATAAAAGGTATTATATCCCCCTACAAAGAAAGTTGCTATCTCATGAAGTTCTAGAAAACATAAACCAGCAGGCAACCTACTGTAGGTGAACATTACAGGGTCAGCACCTACCTACATTCATATGCATATGATCTGAGAATATTGTGGTTTCAGTAGTTAGCACTGGCTGTTTGTGGGGAGCTGTTTCCAAAATTACATTCCATCTAGAACAGCATAATATGCAAACTACAGTGTGTTTTCTTTTTAATTTTCAGTCATCCAGTTTGGGTTTGTAACCCTGTTTGTTGCATCTTTCCCACTGGCTCCCTTGTTTGCACTCCTGAACAACATCATTGAAATACGTCTGGATGCAAAGAAGTTTGTTACTGAGCTTAGAAGGCCAGTTGCAGTAAGAGCAAAAGATATAGGTAAGCAGTTCACTAACAGCACAGTAACTAGTCAATATTTATGTCACTTTGTCATATGTGATGGTTGAGGCACGACTCTTATTTTAGTTTTGTGTTTTAAATTTCAATCCTCCTTTGTTCTACTAGGGAAATTCAGGTCTACTAACTGCATAAGGTGATGAGATGATGACACTGGTGGTGAAGATGATACTTTAGTCAACGTTTCAATCCCAGATCAGGGATCAAATAAATAAAATAATAGAAATATATCTATATGCGGAAAATTATCTATCTATATACACACACACGCACAAACACACAAATGGACAAAGTGTAAACAAATGGACAACTCCATCACTAAACTAAATAGCAATAAGAACAACAGTTAGGGGATTGAAGCAGGATTTCACATATGGAGCAGAGTGTATGAGACAATACATATGGAAGAAGATAGTATTTAGAGTACTTGAGCCCCAAGCTGTTTAGGCTATGGAGATAAAAACCAGCACCTTGAACTTATACAGTGATGTTATTTATAGTTATCCATTCTTATGGGTAGCCATTTTAAAGTCTTTTAACCTTCTGCTTGTCTTTTCCCTCCAGGAATATGGTATAATATCCTCAGAGGTGTAGGAAAACTTGCTGTGATCATAAATGTAAGTAATTCTTTGCAAATAGTGATTGATCACGCCGATTCTTAATTTCCTTTCAGTTACTTGGAAATGTTAACATTATAGACATCTAGTGTGATGTGGAATCTGGAGTGAAACCTCAGTTCAAATTCCCACTCAGCGATTAAGCTCACTGGGCAGCCATGGGCAAATCACTGTCAAAGTTTTGTTGTGAGTCTAATATCTTGCTCTGATTTATTTATTTAACTCGCCCTACCCTATTTCAGCTTTCATGGAACAAAAATAAAGAAACTTTTATTCTCAATTTCACAAGCTTGCTTTTGAAGCTCAAATAATATAAGTCGCTTTTATAACTTTCGAAACTTTTATTAACAAAGGACTATTTGTCAGTAAAGTATGGTAACGATTTTCCTGACACTGCTGTTGTTTAGTCTTCCCACTTAGGCAGATAGTTTTTCATGTGAAGCAAGTTCTATAGAGCAGGTGGGAAGCTGAGAGAGAAAGTGTGAGCTGCTCTTTAGCACATGTCAGCCCAATTTTTATACTTCTTGACTGTTGGGTGCTATCTGGAGGCTTCCAAGTCACTGGAATTTAGAGCACATGTGTCTTCTCTGTTTAAAAATAATAATAATAATAATATATCTCATTTTCCTCTCTGAGGACACTTTTCCTGCTTTTTCATAATTCTTATAGCAACCTCTTCAACAATGACAAATGTCATTTTTTTGTTCCTCTGACTCGCCCTACCCTATTTCAGCTTTCATGGAAGAAAGCAGACATTTATTGTTCTGCATATTGTCTCATACTCCCCTTTCCCAGGCACAGGGCAGAGTTTCAGTTTCCTTTGCAAAAGACATATTGCAGCTTGTCTTGTTGCAGTATTCTATATGCACTTTTTACAAATGTACAGTTGTACATTGCAAATGTGAGTAGGCCTTACAGAAGCATATAAGCAACCACTGAGGTAGGCGGTGTGACCCAAAAGACTGCCTGCTTCCTGAGACTGCCTCCCCTCACAAACTTCTTAGACCCTGTACCAAATCTGACAAAACTTCTTTCCATTCCTATCCTACCAGGTGAGTGCAGCTCTCATTCCAGATACCTGCAACAACCAGTTGCCCAACAGTGACTCTTTTCATCTCATGTTTAACACCTGCTTCTTAAAGGCAATAGCTCAGGGATCAGCAAACTAAGGTCCACAGGCCGGATCAGGCGTAATTGCCTTCAGGATCTGGCCTGTGGACTGTCCGTGGATCAGCATGAGGATTCTGTTCATTCGGCCTGCACCAATTTTTTTTCTACGCCATTCCATTTCCTCACACACACCCTCACACACACCGCGGCAGCGCCTCCTCCCTCCCCCCTCCTCCTGGCTTCCCCCCGCCCTGCCTAAAGGAGGAAGGGGGCTGGGCTGAACTGGCTGAGCACCATTTTAAGCAGCCCCTCTCCAGAGCCAGTCCTTTCGCACCGCTCATCTTCCCTCCACCGCTGCCGCCGCCCTGCTGCTCCTATGGGCCAGAGAGTGGAGCAGACGAGCTTGCTCTGCCTACCCATGAGAAGAAGCTGCGGTGGCGGCGGCGGCAGCCCCAGGGAAGGTAAGCGCAGTGGTTGGGGGTGGGGAGGAGGACTACTGGCCCCCCTTGCCTCTTCTTCCAGCTCCCCCCCCCCCCCCCGGTGCTGCTTCTCAGGCCTGCCACAAGGTCTGAGGGACAGTGGACCTGCCTGCGGCTAAAAAATTTTGCCGATTCCTGGAATAGCTGTTAAAAGGGGCAGGGGGGAGAGTTGTTGAAAACATAACTGACCTAGGTTGTATGTTCTGTATTATGTGTCTTACTTCTTTTAAAACATCTCAACATAACTAGTCACAGTCATTAGGCATATCATGTTTAGAAAAAGCTATATGGCCCAGTGGCCCAGTCCGTTGTATCTTGATGTTAATAATAACCCTGTTAAAATGGATGTTTTTGTGTAACACAGTGATCGTTTATTTATAGAGTTGGTTTGTCTTCAGTTCTTTGCCACGCTTTAAAGGGCATCCCAAGAGTCTTTCGAAGCTCACATAATTGAGCTGGCATTTGTTGTAGTTGGAGTAGAGGAAAACACAGCAATGTAAAAAAAACTTAAGAGATCACCAAACAGTGATTTAATAACATACTAGCGGGATGTCCACCAAATAGGAATATATTTGGGAAGGCAGCCATAAAGATGAGCTGAGGCTAAAGCAAGTGCCATGCTCAACTTCTATTTCCAGCTGGCTTTGCCCACCTTTTTCTCTCTGGGTGCCTGCTTCCTCTGTCTCTCTGGTCCTTCAAGGACTCACGGCCATATTTGCATCTTTACCTCCTTCCCTTTTCCCCTTCAGATGTGGCCCATCCCTGTAGCTATATGTGTAAGATGCTCATCCAGTGATGGAAAAATATGTGAAACTGTGGAATAGAAATAGGCGAGAAAGTCTCCCTGCTTCTGCCACTCTTGCACTGTCTCCCAGTTGTGCTCAGGCAGAAGCTGTGCTGGTTGATGCTCACCTCTGTGTGTCCACATTCATTCTTGACTTTTTGCTTCCAAGCTTGTTATGCACGACGTTCTTTGTCCTTTTCCTTAAAGTGATATGTGTCAGTTATTAAGCTTCCAGATGGGTCTGAGTGTGGAATCGGTACATTGGATTCGGAAGCCACTGGTGGAGAAAGCTAGGAGAAAACAGCAATATTCCCTTGCGACAAAAATGGGGAACCTGTGGCCCTCTAGGTGTTGCTTGGCTACAACTCTTATTGTCCCCGTCCATTGGCTATGCTGGCTGTGGCTTTAGTCCTCCAGACGTTCAAGAACATCTGGAGGACCACAAGTTCCCCACTCCTGCTTTATAAGAATCCTTTGGAAAGGGATCGTTTGGGCCTTGAGCAAATGACTATATGTTCCCCAAATGCTCCCCCCCCCCCAATTTTCTGGTGGTCCCTCTTGTGCTCACACCAGCAAATCTAATTATATAAGATTTATTAATATTATAAAGGACCAAAAATGTTGGTACATTTTTGAACGTTTGAGTCTTCCTGGATGGAATGTTTTCCGGTCTTTTTAAACAACTACTGTGTGTCATCCCCTTTACGGTATGGACATTCATTATTGTTTGACAAGATTATAATAAATTTGGGTGCCCTTGATTTGGAGCATGTGCCTAGGCTGACCCAAACTGCTATTACTTTCAGACCACATCAGTGCAAAGTGGTTCAAATGGCTCACTGCACACAACAAGGAAAGCAAGAGGGGATTCTTAAACATACACTCCCCTTAATGCCTTAGTAAATAATAATAATAATAATAATAATAATAATAATAATAATAATATGTGGATATAGAACCAGAGAGAGCAGAACACTGCAAATGTTGCACTTATACTGAAAGCAGAACCATATTGAAATTAGAAAACAATGAAGGACCTGTTTTTTATTGTCCACATGATGTTATGTCCTCAGCCAACCTCAATTGCTCATTCTCAATTTGCTGCAGTTCTAGAGTTCGAATATCAAAACTTCTATGGAGTGAAGAAAATCATTAATCTGCGGATTATGGCCTGAAACCAGCCTGATTTATAGCAATCCATCTGCTCATAAGCCCAACTGGGGGAGGAGACAGTTGAGTTTGGTTATGAAATCAGTCAAGCATTGCCTGAATATTGCGCTCATTGTTTACTCTTATGGCTTAGGCATTTGTGATCTCATTCACATCTGACTTCATTCCACGCCTCGTGTACCTGTATATGTACAGTGAAAGTGGCACCATGCATGGCTTCGTGAACCATACGCTATCCTATTTTAATGTCAGCGATTTTCAAGATGGAACAGCTCCAAATGACGCTATGGAGCTTGGCTACCCAGTCCAAATATGCAGGTACATACTGTTATTTCCTTAAAAGAGATTTTTCCCTGGGATGTTTACCCATTCATGCATCTCAGAAGGACTCATATTTAAGTTTCCATGTATTTAGGTTGTATGTATTTGAACATGGATTTGTGGCTACCACCTTCCATCTGCATACGAATCTTCCTTCTATATTCACGATCTCGTCTCAGTTGTCATGGTCTGAGCCATACCATTTCCTTTCCTTGACACCTTTCTCAAAGCTTGAAAACTGTCGACTTCAGAGCTTCTCCAGCTCTCCCCAACACTATGGCCCAGAAGAGTGCACCTGAGGTCTCAATGTGATGTCATTTCCTCCCATTGCACTGCCACCCAAGGAAGAATAACAAAGCCGTCTAAAACTACCCCCCTTCACTAGGAAGCATTTCTAGTTAGTAGTATCCACACTAACAACCCCAGCCTGTTAGGCGACACATACCAGAACTAGTCATTATCCACAGGACTCCTCCATTTGTCTAACACCCACCAAACCCAGAGGCCTGTGTGAGGACCCACTTTCCCACAGCCTTTACATGAAAAGCTATGGCTGCTGCTTACTCCCCTTTGTCTTTATGACTGTTCTATTGCTCAACCTTTCAAATACACAGTACAGCTCAGCTACTTGAGGCTCTACTTACTACCGCAGCATCTAGTCCTGTAATCAAAGAACGCCCAGAAAGCTTGTTAGCTTGCCATCAACCTCAGAACATATATCCATAATCCTATTACTGTTGGATATGCTTTTTGTCTCTGGTCCAAAGACTGGAATCTGAAGATCTAAACCAGAGACTAGGCTGTTGTGTCTCGTTAGTTATCCCAGTAACATGCATTGTTGAAAATATAATGGTCAGCTCCACCTGTGCTAGAACAAACTCATGACCACATAAGCTTCGCCCATTCCCTGTGCCAATCTGAACTTCTAAGCCACAGCGCTCCTTTTCATTGGGTCCCAAACCCAAATGTAATCTCCTGCCGTAAGCATCCCACATAATCTCTCCAGGATTACGTGCAAGCCACTAAGGCCAACAAAGCTAGCACCCCTTCCTTCCCTTCACCAAAATATATCTTCCACCCCACACACCCTGCTATCTCTGGTGTCACTCATCTCCTAGGACAGGGGTGGGGAGCCTATGCTCCTTGAGATGCTGCTGGACTCCCACCATCCCAGACCATTGGCTGTGCTAGCTAAGGATGGTGGGAGTTGGAGTCCAGACAATCTAGAGTGCCAAAATCTGCACTCCTGTGCCTCAAGGCTTCATTGTACCTCCGTGCTCATGACATAGGGCTGAGAACACCTTCCAATATACTGCACAACTCCCGGTCAATATACTGTGTTAAAATTCCTAGTAAGCTTCTCCCTGGCCTCCAACCCAATCATTTTAAAAAGTTGTGTTAACCCTTCTGCCCCACAGCACATCTTTTCCTGGATAAGATTTCCATTTGGAGTCAGCTCTTCCTATTTTAAAATGGGAGGCGGTTTATTTGTTTTATTACATATTTTGCTTCAGTCCATCCAATGAGGCAGCACTCTATGCCTTCCCCAACTGGTGGCTGAAGAAGGCAGGAATGGGTCCAAAAGGGTCTCTGCCTACTTTCTTATTGCAAGTCTCATAGGACTTCGGGTGATAAGGGCTCCATCTCATTTCTTCACCTCCCCACCAACCTGCATCCTTTTCCCCTACCCTAATTTGCACTTACAGTAGATGGAATATGCAGGGGAGGAGCTAATGGCAAAGTTAGGTCTGTTACCAACATGATAACATCACTTAATAGGCGTCAGCCTACTTTTAGTTTTAGAAACCGATTGTGAATGGTTTTCTCACAAATCAACCCGGACTCTTACATAGATAACTGGTGATAATAACATGCATTTTGAGGCTTGCATGGAATAAGCCCTTTCTGTTCAAGAAATGCCTGTGCTCACTCTCACTCTCTCTCACACACACACATACGTATCAAAACTTACATGCACACGCTTTCTCTCAGCATCTCTAAGAAGGCTACAACTGAAATATTAAGCAACACCAACAGGTGGATATGATAAGGGTACAACAAAGCAACAAAACTTTGGCAAGGTTTCATGCTTTTTGCAAGAGCCATACTGTGTATATTCAGTCGAGATCCCCATCTTGAATATATTGACTCTTCAGTTCTGCTTTTCAGATACAAAGATTACCGAGATCCCCCATGGTCTGAAACTAAATATGATATTGCAAAGGATTTCTGGGCTGTGCTAGCAGCAAGACTAGCGTTTGTAATAGTGTTTCAGGTAAAGTATATTCCAAAATTATTTAAGGTGGTGCTGTATGAACAGACAGAGCTTGGAAAAGAGAAGACTTCGTTAATATAATATAACCGAATCCACATATCTTAGACATAAGGGTCTGACATGCCATTTTCACATCCCAGTTCTAATTAAATCCTAACATTTATTAAACCCAAGCATTTAGCACCCACATATCGATAACAATATTATCTGGACCCATTTTACTTTGGCTCCAGTCTGGTTTTGCCACCAAAATAGCCTTAGTCATGTTTATCAGGAGAGAAATGGGGAGTATGAAACCCTGTTATTACTCCATGAGTACTCATTGATACAAGGAGTCACTGTAGAGCTAGATGACATCTGGGGCAGCTTATGCCCAATTTTGACTGTTGTGCCAGCAACAACTGTTCTTGAACCAGGATAGCCTGGTGCCAGTAACCCATGCTCTGGTGACCTGTTTGTACTAGGTCAAGTGCTCCACATGGGACTTTCACTGAAGATGGTAAAGAAGTCTGTGACTGCCAGATTGGGTCATGTGTCACCTGTCCTAGCATTGCCTTGGCTTCTTGTAAAGCCACCAGTTCCAATCCAATGTGTTGGTAATCACAAAGCCCTTAATAGCTCAGAGTCTAAGTATGTAAAAGACCACTTCCTCCAATACTAACCAGGCAAGGTCTTAAGATCAATGGTTGAGGCCTTGCTTGTAGTGCCACCAATGGAGATAGATTGGGGGGGGGGGCGGTAGCCCACAGCATGACCTTGCTCTTTGGCAGCACCCCTACTATCAAATCCACCCCCCCCCCGATGAAAGATGATTGTCACATGCATTGCCATCATTTTAAAACATTTTTGTTGGCCAGGCATTTTGTACTTGAAGGGGTGATACATTTAGCAGCTAGAATTATGTATTGTTTGAAATGTGCTTTGATAGTTTTGACTTTAGTAGTGTTTGAATTATGTTGTTTTATTTGTGGGTATTGGGTGGCTGCCCTGGGCTCCTTTTGGTGGGATAGGAGACGGGATAAAAACAGAGTAAATAAATAAATTCTCTGAACCAATAATTGTTGAATTTGACTCTCTATGAGTTGAGGGCCTACGTATTACCACTTCCCACCAGGAAATTCATTTCTGAGAAAGAAAAGGTACATGTGTTGTAACATACGAAGAGTGTTACATGTGTTTTCTGCTACAGATGTATTAGATCAGGCAGATGTTGGCCATGTGACCAGAGAAGCCAGGGAGGAAAACTGTGTGTGTCCTTAATGTGTCACAAAACAGACTTTTTTACTTTTTCTTTCTTAATCTTCATGTATAAAAAGTGACATTTAGAAAAGGAGAGCTGCATGCAGGCAGACACTGGGAAATTTTATTCATGACAGGCTGATTTTGTTTGGGAGTGGGCCTTAAATATCTGTGGCCATGTATGCCAGAGAGTTGTAAACTGCATGCTAATTTTACATAACTCTGGTTTCTAAATAAAAAAAAATAAAAAATATGTGTCTAGCATATCAGTCCTAATTGTAGAAGTAATTCCCATTGATTTCAATCAAGGTTGCTTCCAAGCAGGCTTATTTAGGAACATGATTTATGACGCAATCTACTCAAAGTTAAGCAATGTTTATGTTCTGCAGACTTCCGTGGGACAAATTTTTGCAAATACTGAGCTCTCCGTTGTAATAATTGGGACTTCAAAGTGCTTAGTTTTGTCTGCTAACATTGGCTCTGAAATTCTTATTTTTCAGAACTTGGTCATGTTTATGAGTGACTTTGTGGACTGGATTATCCCAGACATTCCCAAGGACATCAGTCAGCAAATTCATAAGGAGAAAGTTCTGATGGTGGAAGTCTTTATGAAAGAAGAACAGGGAAAGCTGCAGCTGCTAGAAAACTGGGGGGGCAAGGAGAAAAGGAAAGGTGAAAACTGTAACAACCATAGCCCCAGATCATCAATGAGCCATAGAGGGAGTGCGTCTTCCATTCATTCATGCCATGTTGAAGTGTAGAAGAGGAAGTGGTTTTATTCCGGGGCATTCCACTCATAAGCAAGCCATTATTTAAAGGATAGGACTTGATTCTTTAACAGCCTGGTGCATGTTTAAGCATATGCAACCATTTTGCTTATATCTATGTAAGAAATTACGTTCTTACAAAAATGGAGGACCATATTCTGTTTCTGACAAGGATCTTTTGGGGGTTTTATTTGCACAAAAAGCAATGCAGGGATATTCTTTTTTACATATATCTATATTTCATGGTTAGCTTATAACTATCACTGTTTTTATATTTTAAGAAAATAGAACAGGTAGGCTATTCTCTTGGGAATTTTACTTTAGCTTATTTATTGAAAAATGGCTGAGGGTTTTGAATAACTAGAGGCTCCCCATTCCTGATAAGCTGTATGGGAGCTTTACAGTTTGCAAAGCAAATAAAGAGCATCCTGTGGAGTTCTTCCTTGCAAGACAGAGGAAGAAAAACTGCGCTTCAATCTGCTGGCCTTTTTGCAAGCAGAAATCCTGTTGTGTTTCCTGGGCTCTATGCTGAACATGCAATATTTTCTCTTAAGCAAAAGCAGTGGCAAGAAGATTTTGTTTCTCATCTGGGGCTCACGCCTTGGGTAGAATCCAATTCATCACTTCACTCACGCCAGTGAACAAAATGGTGGGGCCATCAGCCCAGCACTACTGAGAGCAGTTTGTTTGAATATCTTTCATTCCTTCCGATGTGAAAGATGAAGGATTTGTGAAAAGGGCATTTATGTTTAGTAATCCAGAGTGTCTAAGTGCACATTCCAGAGGGGGTCCAGAGGACAAGAAAGAATATTAGCAACAGCACAATTTCCCCAAGCACTGAGGGGCCTTTTTTCAAAAGTGCCCTGAATTAAAGAGCACACACACAGCTGCTAGCAAATTGCACTGCCCTCCACAAACCTAGGAACCTAGCTGCTGAAGGAATATGTTAAACCAACTTATTCCCCAAGCAATTACGTTCACAAGTCATCCTGCTCAGTGTAGCTGGACATTCCCATCTTTGATTACATCTCATACTTCCAGATACCACAGCCCCCTATCATTTCACTGACCAGAGTATCGTAACTCAAAGCATCCTTCAGTTCAGCAGTTACGATGACTCAGCTGCCCAGTACCTGACAAAGGTATCCAAATATTGTTCTCTGCCACTTTCCAGCTTCTCTGCTGCTTTCAGTTCTCTCGCTCTTATCAAAGGGTTGGAGCATCTTCTCTATGAACATTTGAGGCTTTGTTTTTTTTTACTAAATTGGGATATCTTATACAATTATGACTGGCACAAGGGGAGAGAGAGATTTCTCCCTCATAATATTCAGGGTCCCTCAATGAAATTAACAAGCAGCATGCTCAGAATAGATATTAAGAAACACAATTGTTTCTTTGTGTGACAGCTTGTAATTCCTGTCGGCTCCAAAGAGACAGGGAGAGGGAGTGTGGAAGGAGTGGGAATGAATGGCAGAAAGGGAGGATCAGTACGTGAAATGCATGAGGAAGAGTGCATAGCAGGCTGAGTTGAGGGAAGAAGAGCCCATCAGAGCATGTGCTGGGCCAAGGGTGTCCCTCTGCAAATCTAGTATAGACTCTGGTATGGAGTTATTCCTGAGAATCCTTGAGGATTTTTTTTTTGAAATAAAGTTTAAGATCAACAGTGCAATCCTATGCATGTTACCTGGGAAGTAAATTTTCCCAGGTAAGTACATATAGGACTGCAACTTAATATTACCTTTGGAGTTTTGGTGAAGTGGGGATAATAGAACTCGAGTTCTAAGCTGTGTTTTGGACCAGATATTTCCACCTACAATGATTCTGTGGATGAAAATAGTCCTTTTAATTTTTCTAGCTTTTGGGACTCTATGTCCACTTTCGACATTCAGAGCAACACAGCCCCAAATACACTCTTCCCTGAGCTTACTATAAAGTTTATATTATGATGATGTTCCACCTGTTCTGCCCATTCCAGAATATTTCTGATGTGCCTGCTATTTATTTTTTTAACATCAGGCTCTCCAGTTCCCTCATCTTGTGTCGGAGGCTTCTAGCATCAGCATATAAATACTTCCATGTTGCATCTCCTGCCAAATCCCCTTTTTGTGTTCAGTTTTCCCTATGACCCTATCGAGTGCCATGCAGAAAGAAATAAGCCCGGGTTGCCTTTGCAAGTCTACCATGCACAAACTGTTCTGGACACTTCAAAGTCGAACAAATCCTTCTACGAACACCTAGCTAGCTCTCGATTGCAATTGTCACTTTACAGTTTGTACTGGGATACGGACAGCCAAGTACAAGATATGCATGCCTCTCATCACATCTGAAGGGCATGTATGTGTAAAATTTAGTGCATGCCTCTTTAAAATAACAGCAACTGGAAGCAGATCACATGGACGTCCTTCAGACTTGATAGTAACGGTTAGCATTTATACGGCTCTTTCCAGAGTACAAAAAATCTTCAGGTGCATTATGTTGTGGAAAATGTGATGAGTAGCAAGTGTACTTTTTGTATGCCATCTGCAAAATGTAAAGGGTTTTTTAAAAACAAAAAACCTGTTGCTGATCCCCAACAAGTAACACTTGCTACTTCCTACAGGCTGAGGGCCCAACAGCCTCATTTGGGTCTTTTTGGCAACATATCTCCATCTCCTGGGATGGAGAAAGAAAGAAATGGGAGAATCTGTTTAGTGGCTGCTAAGCAACCATCACATACCCTCCCTACAATTTGCAAACGTTTGGCAACAAATGGCACTGGTGACAGGGTTTGGGCAGCCAAGGCACATGACAACATTCCTTCCAATGTCAGTCTCCAGGGAAAGTAACCCAAGAGGAAGCTCTGGATAACAAGTCCGAGAGCTAGAACATACCTGCCAGGTCCATCCGCTCCACAGTTATATCTAGTGTCAGGCCTAGTGCTTAGGATACGATTGTTCCAAAAATATGGCATCCTTGATAGATAGCCCCAGTGATGCAGGTGGACACAAAGATGAAAGTAGAATCAAAAGGGCAAGCACCCTGAGCAGACCCCCTCCCCTCTTAATTTTGCCCCATATACATGAAAAGTCTTTAAATTTATTTATTATGTGTGTTCTTGGCAGGGCACCAGCTCCCTCTTAATCTACACCTTCTACGCATATCTTGAGCAAAACCAACAAAGCAAAATATAGAACGTTTGCTTCATGTTACATACAATATGAAATGTTCAGATAACAGTCTTCCTAGTTATGAACTGCAGTGCATCATATCATATATACCAAAAAAAATCCTATGCTGTGTAAGTTGAGGATGAAATTTAGTTTTAATAGAGAACAAAAATCAATTTCATCCACAACTGCCAAAGCCTGGCGTTATATTGCAAATTAACTTACTGTATGGTTTGTTGCAAAACCAAATGTCCAAGAGTGTTATATTTCAATTAAAAGAGCATTGTTGCAGAATAATAGAAAATAAAAGCAAAATCATCACATAGTTTTGTAGTACTTATTAGTTTTTATACAAAGTATGCAGCAAACTCATTCTTAAGTATAATTTGTCCGAAACACTCTTTACGTGGAAGTTAACAAAATGTTGTCCAACATGTTTAAAATACCAATCTAACCAAAGATTGTTTTTAACAAAGGGCTTGTTTTTGTTTATAATTGCTTCTTATAGATTGAATTGCAGGAATGTCACCTTTTTATATCTAAAAAAACTTGCTTAAAAGTCTGTTACCATTGTAGTCAGCCTTGTCTACCTTTATTGATACAGGATTCACAGACGACAATAGAAATTTTCTCTCACTTTTACCCTGATCCAACAATGGCCTTTGGCAGTGGTAAGAGCTTTTTACAACATGGGAAAGCGTCTGTGCATGTTTATTGGCTATGGATCCTGCTGCCAACCTATAGGTATGGGCTTTGATGTAAATATGCAGGGAGGATGCACATGAGATGCAGAGGTGTTACCCGTTCATGGACATTGCATGTATAACCTGAATGCAAGTTGACATTCCCATCTGTCCCTTGAAACTGATGGGAGTGTTTCGCCAGATGCCATTTGGGTACTACATTTTCATTGCATATTACCAGTTGTCCACAACATCTAGCATCGAGGTGAAAATGTTATCTATTGGGCTAGAAAGTCTTTTGTGTGATAGCCAGAACTGCTCTGTTCTTGGCCTGTAAACGTCAATTATTACATTTGAAAATGTAGTTAAGGCACGACCTAGACTACACACCCCAGGTTATGCTAGGACTGGCCAGATGCACAGAGTGATATTAGCCACATCTAGAGTAGATGCACTGAAATCTGTGGGTTTTATTCCATTGGATCTATCTAGCATTGGATACCATCCCAAATCCAGAGATCCCTACCTACACATAGTAGCATTCCACCAAACCAGTAGCCAGCTCTTTCAGCTTTTAAATGTTCATCATCTACTCCAGGAGTGGGTAACCTTTGGCCCTCCAGGTGTTGCTGGAATAAAACTCCCATCAGCCCCAGCAAGCATGGCCCATGGCCAGGGATATTGATAATGATAGTTCAGCAAAACCTGGGGGTGGCAAGGTTTACCCATTCATGATCTACTGGACAGAGGGAATGTTTGAAAATCAGTTCCATCAAACCCCTTCCCAACCAATGGTCAGTATTTTTAGTATGCAAACCGATGCACAAAATATCAGTGATGAGCCAGCCAGGATAGCACATTCAGTGTTTTTTTGGCAAATGCACAATCTTTCCCCCTGGATCAAACTCTTCTGGGGTTTTTTTTCAGTAGAAGCTGGATTTGCACAGCTCTGATTGGCTAACACCCCTGTGTCGATCATGAAGCCAACTCCAATGATTTCTTGGAGCAGTTTTTAAAGCCTTAAAAAGATGTGGCCCTTTTAGATATACAGGAGATATAAATAATTACGCTGCCAAGCAGATGCGTGAGCAGATAAATATGAATGAAAATGTGTTCAGCGTTAGATCTGGAGGCTGTGTGTGTGTTCTTTGAAGAGCAAAATCAAAGCAGCAGAACTTGCCTCGGAGGAGAGCAACCTGTACCCGATTCTGTTTGCAGGTGCATCTGTATGCAACCTTTGAGCTGTTAGCATTGACCACCTGTTCAAAGTTCACACAGAGTGCAGGTGCCAGATGGATATTTCCTTCTGCATTGATGGGACAATATTCAAAAGAGCAATCTACATGAAGGAGGCTGCGGCCCTTTGCACACTTACATGGGAGTTAGTCACACTGAGCTCATGGCATGGACATGATTCCAGAAGCCCATTTGCATGTGCAGATTATGCTTGTTGGATTGGGATGAATATGAGGGAAACAAGGCAGCAGGAACAGAATGCAGGAGGTGCCAGCCTCTTCGTCTCATGAGCAAAAAATCAATCCCTTTGTGACTTCCATCTTACTGTTTTTCTCTCTAGGTAGCCTACATTCATGTAAAATGTATCCTGAGCTATTAGTTTAACTAGAAACCAGGATGAATGTACACACCCATAGAAAATGTATATTCCATTTCACGCTCTATCAGCTTGTAATTTTATAAGTACTGTAGATGGATTGCCCAGTTTAGAATTATATGCTGAATACAAGCGATGGGAAATAAAGAAATTGTAAAGAGTTATCTTAAAATGTTGTCCTAATACATTCCTGTAAATATTAAGACTATATACTTATAAACATTCATTATTTTGAGATCATTAAATAATAATAAATGCTTTTACTTGTTTTATAGTTCTTTACTATTTTTCAATGGGGTTTGTATATAATATTGTATTATGACCTAGAAAATTATATAATGCTTCCTTTTTTAAAAAGAAAAGAAAAGTAAATGCATATAAAGCTGCTTTAGTTTTCTGTTGAATATTTCTTTGTATAGTTAATATTCCTTCATTGGCTCCTTCAGGCAAATGCCATTTCACAGTACTCTATAGTCATCTAATAGGGAAAAACCAAAAACAAAGGGTTGTTGGACTTGTAATGTCAATATAAAGCGACGGTTAAATTTGGGTTGGCTTTGACACTATTGCTATATTCCTCTAAAGTCTGAAATTTTAGGAGATCCTGACCACGTAGTGTGATCTTTTTGTTGCTCTCTGAACAAAAGTTGGACCTGTTCAAAAATCTGAAGATTATTCTCTAGCTATGTCCATACCAACATATAATTGATAGAATTCAATTAACTAATGAATCCCACCAATGAAAGCCCTCACAAGGATTGTGCAACAGGGCTTTCCCCTCCCCTGTGTGCCACTTGTGCCCCTACAATTTGCTCTGGGGGGTTCAGGAGAATGCCCAGAACCATACATGGAGGGAGAAAAGAGGAATCATTCTATTTGTCAAGCTGAAATGCTTGCTCTGATGAAACTGTCAACATGGCACAACATGGAATTCTTCCCAATCTTTATTGCGTTTTTCATTTTTGCCCCATGTTGTGGTGGTGCTAAGTTTCTTGAATACATGTGCTTTCTCCTCCCAGAATCACAGACTTACTGCCCCTCCAATAATGCTGAAATTTACCCATGAATCCTGACGTCTATAGCAACAACCTTCTTTGAAAGCTGCTGCTCTTCTCATGAGGGCATCACAATCATATATAAAGGATTTTTTTTTCTCCTCCAAAACATTGCACAGCTTGATCCCACTGGCAATAGTACAGACCAGTAAAGACTGTTCTTACTGAGACTAATTTCTTGTCACTGAACAAGGGACTGATAAGCACTTAAAGACTTTACGACTGAATTTGCAACAGGGGGGAATCCTGGAAATTACAGGCTGGCTAGCTTAATGTCTGTCCTGGGAAAACTGGCGGAAAGTATTGTTAAAGATAAAATAACCAAGCTTTTTAGAAGAACCAGCTGAAGCAGAGCCCATTGGGCAGCAGCTGTAAAAAAATACAAATTGCATGATAGGGATCAATGAGGAAAAGAAATGAAAATAAAACTGCTAATATAATGCTGTTATATAAGTCTATGGATTTGGAATAGTGCGTACAGTTTTGGTTACCTCAACTCAAAAAGAATGTTGTAGAGTTGGAAAAGGTTCAGAAAAGGGCAGCCCAAATTATCAAGAGGATGGAGTGACTTGTGATGAAAGATTGCATCAACTGGGACTTTTTAGTTTTGAAAAAAGATGAGTAAGCTCCTTCATCAAGTTGTTCACTATGACCCCAAGGGGTATCACAGGTAAGGACACTGGAAATGGGAGCAGTCTATTATTATTATTATTATTATTATTATTATTATTATTATACCCAACTCATCTGCCTATGTTGCCCCAGCCACTGGGGGGCTTCCAAAAAAATACGGGAACAACAACAAACATTAAAAGCTAAATGAACTCAGTGTAGGTTAGCTTCCTGTGTTCTCAGTCAGTCAATACTTTATTATGACCCATTCAGGTTAAACTACAGAGTGCAAATACAGTACACAAAAAGTGTGCTTCCTCCAGCTTAACTAAAACAATCAACCTATATGTTATTAGAATTCAAAGTGTTGATGCTGACCTTTAAAGCCCTAAACAGCCTCGGCCCTGTATATCTGAAGGAGTGTCTCCACCCCCATCGTTCAGCCCGGACACAGGTCCATCTCCAAGAGTCTTCTGCTGGTTCCCTCACTGCGAGAAGCAAGGTTACAGGGAACCAGGCAGAGGGCCTTCTAGGTGGTGGCACCCAGTCTGTGGGACATCTTCCCACCAGATGTCAAGGAAATAAACAACTATCTGACTTTTAAAAGACATCTGAATGCAGCCCTGTTTAGGGAAGTTTTTAATGTTAAGTTTTATTCTGTTTTTAATGTTCTGTTGAAAGTCGCTCAGTGTGGCTGGGGAAACCCAGCCAGATGGGCAGGGTAGAAATAATTTTATTATAGAAAAGTATCCACGAATCAGTATAGTTACATTTATGTTGGTAACGCTGTGGGCTGCTAGGTTTTCAAAGCTTCTGTTTGCGAAATATGCATTATCAAGATGGTAACTGACCTTAGTTCCAGTCTCAAGCTACTGTATATGCAAGAGGAACAGCTCACTGTGGGCACCTTTCAAAGCATCAGATAAAGCTCAGATAAGCTGGTGGCTGTGCTGACTGTGGCTATCATAGTGAAAAGTTCTTCAGATATGAGGCTTCAGCTAATATTCCCTTTGGCAAGTGGAGGCAAGTTTCGTCGTCGTGCCTTCCAAGGGCTAGTTTGAAGAAGGATTTGTTTTATGAAAGATTAGCCCACATAATCTATGGAAATAAATTCACCTTTGAAGCATACTGCTAAAGAAGGAGCACAACTTTAATCTGCATGCAGGCAAGAGGCTGTTACGACAGTGTCCCGAACAGTGAAACCTCTACTCAGTATTGAAAGGGTGTTGTCTGCATGCAAGGATACCAAATTCCATGCAACAGCTATAATGCAAAAACCACACAATCTGAGTGGAAATTAAGAACTATGCTGGTATGAATTACACTGGTTTCTTTGGTAAGTCGCTCGTGCCAAGCAGGACTTGAAAGTGGATGAAAATACTAGGCTGGAACATTTGATTACTTACACACACACACACACACACACACTTGTTTGCCAACCTAAGCCAGTATTGTGGGAAAGGCGCTGACTTCTGTTTGTATGTTTGAACCAGAAATTACTCACACCCTGTTCTGTTAGCATTGCTTGACCAGCCCTATTTGATTTCCATAGCACTGTGTTTCTAAGATACAGCACACAAATTATTGGCAGTCTTACTTTGTTTGAGGGTGAATAAATCCCAAGTCAACACAACTACGCCTCAGCTTTTTTAACACTTATCTGCAGCACAACATAGCATAATATACAGGGGTTTGTGTGTGTGATCAATCCAATGGGCTTCCATCACAGTTGATCAACTCAATGGGCTTCCTCACCATCTTACAATCCAGAAAAGAAAGGGAAAACACACAGCATGAAACCATCTAAAATAGCTTTAAAAAACAAGATTGTTAACTGTTGCATGATGCTTATCCCAATTCCAGTGAAAAAAGAATGGCGAAACTCCCACATATTCTAGGAACCAGGAATAAACAAACTATGATTAAATTCCTCCTAGTTTGAGGAAGTGGGAGCACTAGAGTATTTTTAGATGTTTTCCCTCAGAGATCACATCTTCCCAATGGAGCTTTCAAAGAAAACCTCTCCCCTTTGTCTTTCACCCTTAAAAACCATTTACATCACTTCATGTCTGCTTACAAATTCACATGTATCCTTGTTATTCTTATTCAATTATTTCCGTATGCAACATTGGGGGGATTTTTTTCTTTCTCATGATGGCTTGCCAATTTTAACAAAGTTTTGATGGAAGAGTAATCTTTATAGTAAATAAATACATATTTTTTTAGGCAAAACAACCATGAGGGGAAAGTTGTAAGGACCTTTAAAAATGTATCTATAGGTCATCCTTGGAATATTAATTACAACTTTCAAGATCCGCTCACATATTCTTGGGTAGACTTAAGACCCTGATATGTCCATTTCCCTAAAAAGTAAGGTTGAAGCAGGTGAGAAACATGTCCTGGTAGCATGTCTCAAGTGTCGTCAGTGTTGGGCTAGGATGTAGCCACCTCATATTTTCTGGTTCCTTCCAATTCTATGGGAGATTACAGATTATTTCCTAGTATGACAAAAGTATAACGTGGAGAACTGAGTTTCAGATTGGAAAAATGAAAAGAAAAAAAAAACTAGGAGAACCGAAACTGACGCATTCTTCCATCCCTGCTGTCAGCCTAACCTACCTCACAGAGTTGTGAGGATAAAAGGTGGGAGGTAGGAAGCCATGTACACTATCCTGGGCTGCTTGGAGGAAGAATCATAGAATTGTAGTGTTGGATGGGACCCTAGGGGTCATCTAGTCCATCCCCTGCAATGCATGAATCTCAACACAGAATGGGTTATAAAGGTCATAAAGGTAAGGCATACAACAAAATGCTGTTTCTGGTTGAGCCACTGCTGCTGTTTTTCTCTATCAATGCATTCCCTAGGCTAAGCTGATGTCCTCAAATGTTTTAGACTAGGGGTCAGCAAACTTTTTCAGGGGGGGGGGGCGGTCCACTGTCCCTCAGACCTTGTGGGGGGCCGGACTATATGGGGGGGGAATGAACGAATTCCTATGCCCCACAAATAACCCAGAGATGCATTTTAAATAAAAGCACACATTCTACTCATGTAAAAACATGCTGATTCCTGGACCGTCCGTGGGCTGGATTTAGGAGGCGATTGGTCCTGATCTGGCCCCTGGACCTCCTACAGACATGCAGGATGAGGCTGATGGGATTTGTAGTCCAAAAGACATCTGGAAGGCACCAGGTGGGAGAAAGCTGCCCTGGGCGATGCATGCATGCAATTCAAGTTACAGTGACAATTTGTTGTGCTAAAGATGTGGGGATTAGTGTGTCATTTTGTCCGCTTGCACCATAACACCAGTTTGGCTACTTGCACAACTTGGAATACAAGTTTGGGTGGGAAAGACTGGGATTCTTACTTCCAGGACTTCAATATCGGTTTGAAGTTGGTGGCAAAATAAATTATAAAAACAATTTTCTGTTTAGAAAAAAAAAAGTTGAATGCAAGCTCTACAATGAAAAAGGAATTCCTTTCTTATTCATTCTTTCTGAACTGGTATGAGTAACCACCATAGTCATATCCTGTACTGCTTATTGACAGGACTGAAGATAATCTGCTCCCTGTGAATAGAAAGGGCAACGCCCTTTCTAACAGAATATTAACAAACCTTTCCTTTTTCTGGGAAGGAGAAGTGATGACTCATGAAAAAGGAAAAGAAAGGATCAGGGTATCTGCTTACATTCAGCTCATATCCAGACAGTGTAAAATATACACCCTAACCATTTTTTTAAAAATCGGAATTAGAGACTTTCCATACTCTCACTCAGCAAATACCTCTGACTCCTGACAGGTACAGCTGCTTTTGCTGCAGGGGCCTGGATTCCTTAGGGGGGGAAATCATGACTGTTAAAGCAGCAGCATGGTGCTTTAAATGTGTAGTGCAGAGGTGGCCAGAGAGATTTGGGGGTCTTTAACACTGGTGGCGCTGTGGGTTAAACCACAGAGCCTAGGACTTGCTGATCAGAAGGTTGGCGGTTCGAATCCCCACGACAGGGTGAGCTCCTGTTGCTCGGTCCCTGCTCCTGCCAACCTAGGAGTTCGAAAGCACGTCAAAGTGCAAGTAGATAAATAGGTACCGCTCCGGCGGGAAGGTAAATGGTGTTTCCATGCGCTGCTCTGGTTCGCCAGAAGCGGCTTAGTCATGCTGGCCAAATGACCCGGAAGCTGTACGCCGGCTCCCTCAGCCAATAAAGCGAGATGAGCGCCGCAACCCCAGAGTCGGTCACGACTGGACCTAATGGTCAGGGGTCCCTTTACCTTTACCTAATTCATACACACATATGTTGAAAACAAGTGACGAAAATAATGTAGCTAGCATGCCTGCTTGCCTTCCTTGACTGGAATTTGCAAGAGGTATTGGAACCTATTCAAAAAGAAAAGGGGCCAATTTAATCTTTCTTTGAGATTTTTCAAGGCAAGACTGGCCCTGCTTCTGCTAGGCCTGCTTTAGGTCAAGAGCAGATCTCCTAGTGGGAGGGAGCTACAGCAACTGCCTTACCACTGCTTACCAGGAGGGGGAGACATGGCTGGGGCAGTGCAGGTTCACCAGGAGGAGCACTGGATTGGCTGGCCTGGTGTGGCCACTGTCTCCCCCTACTGGTAAGAGGGAATGATGCTGCTGGGAGATGAAGGCTGCTCCTCTGTCCCACCATACAAACCACTGCTGCTTTAGATGTAGGATTTAAAGAGCTAACAAATGAAATGTTTGTTAAGGAGAGATCATTTCTCCTGTGATTCAGGTAATGCCTATGGCAAAATGGTGACTGGATAGTAACTCTTCAGATGGGGGCTCAACACAGTTGAATATTTCATTTCATTTCACAGGATTTATATACCACGTAATCGTCATAACCTAACCTTATATAACCTTTGAATCAAAAGGGATTTCCCTGTACCAGAGTTTCCCAAGTTGTAGTCAGCAGATCAAGCTTCATAAGGTCGTCTGCAGCACACCTGTGAAGAACACTTACAATCTGAATTCTATAGAATACAGTAACATTCAATATAAGAAATAAAAGAAGCAAGGAAAAGGCAATTAAAAATCATACAGCATCCGACACGGTACACTACAATTGCTGCAAGAGGAAGAAACTGTGTGAACTGTTGGTCTTTTTAATGGTTATTCCAAAGAAAGGAATATATTTTCTGTGGTTTTCAGTTCTTTGAACTCCCTCTGCTGGACTTGAACAGATATTGCTAGCGGAAAACTAGACTTTTGAATGCTGGACCACGAAGCACAGAACTAAAGTGGATTTAGTCTCCCTAGTGCAACAAACCCACTTTCTTTCTTAAAACTGACTTTTAAACTATGATTTAGAATGGAAGGCAAGAAGCATGGGGGGGCACTGAATTTTGGCGTCGCACAGGGTGCTGCTGGAATTTGAGGCCCCAAGATCCGCCTCTGATTGTGTTTTTACGTACTGAAATCCCATTGAAAATAGTGTTATTTGCTTCCCTGTAAACATAGGAGTGAGTCAGAACATTGCTCCATCTAGCTCACTATTGTCTACACGGATTGGCAGCAGCTCTCCAGGAACTCAGGGGACATTTCCAGCCCTATCTGGGTATTCTGGGAATTGAGCCTGGCACCTACACTGAGCCATGGATCTTGGCCCAAAAATATACACTCACCTGCACACATTGCGCTCTAAATATTTCCGCTTGGAAAGCAATGTGACTTTAAAGTGCTAGGCTTTGACTGCCCAAAGCATTTTTATCCATTGTATTTATTTACATAAATTAGAATGTGCAATAATTTTTTTTAAAAAAATTAACCATGTAATAAAGGACATACATTTCAATAACATACAAGGAGGAAGGAAGACTGTACAACTGAATTAAAATTAAGAATATGCACAAAATACAAATCCCTGAAAAGAATTTTGATTATTGGTACCGGGAGGGGGGTAGTGGTTAATCAATCAATCAATTAATTAATAATTTTGATTGTTTTCTTTTATTACATATAGCAATACAAATGTTTGAGAAGTGCAGAAATAAAACAACGACTTTGCCCTTTTGACATCATACAATGTCCACAACTTAGAAAAGCAGTTATCTTATCTTTAAAAGACATCCAAAGGCAGCCCTGTTTAGGGAAGTGTTTAATATTTAATGCTGTACTGTTTTTAACATTTGATTGGGAGCCGCCCAGAGTGGCTGGGGAAACTCAGCCAGATGGGCGGGGTATAAATTATTATTATTATTATTATTATTATTATTATTAGAAAATACAATACAAGGTCCACAACTTAGAAAATAAAATGATGCAGAGCGGAGAACTGGTGGTTGCAGAAATGCATAAACAATGTTTCTGCAACGGAGCAGCCAGAATTGTAATACGGTGTGTAACGACACCTCCATATTTTTAAGTGAAATGCTTAACTAGAAAAGCCGTACATTTATTTCTGAGCTTTCTTCTCTGGCTGGCTTGGGTCGTGTTAACAGCGGCGCTAGTTGCAAAAGCCGTGCCAGTGCTGCCCCCTGGTGTCCGCGGAGCGCCCTGCGATTCTCTCCCTCGCCTCGGATTTCCGGAGAGAGGCAAGCTGCGCGGCGTGGGCGGAGGGCCCCGAAAGGGAAGCGACCTCCCTCCGGATGACGCCGGAGCCTCCGGATCGACAACAAAGTTTCAACCAGGAAGTAAGTAGGTAAAGCTTTCTAAAAACTTAAGTTTTCCATTCTTTCCAACCTCCTATCGAGATTTCAGCGCCGCGCAAAAAGTTTCCTAGCGTTTGTTTTGGGGGGAAAGTTTAGAAAACAAAGTGAAAGAGAAAGTCAGATTTTAAAAAGTTGCGTTTTCTGCCCGATGATCGCGCTAGGGTTCAAATGCATCTTTGCTAGATGTTTCTCTGCCCATTAAAAAAAAAATTGCATTAAAGCAGTATTGTATTTAAAAAGGAGAAAGGTTTCCTGAATACTGATGCCTTTAATATGGACACCCTAACTTCCCGCCTTGCTCTTCCTAGGTTCCCCAGAAATGGATCCGTTTTTGGATCTGCTGAATTTATTCTCGAGGAGCCTTTCTCCAAAGGAGCTCGCCGATCTCAAGTTCCTTTGCCGGGATCGCATTGGCAAAAAAAAGCTCGAGGCCGTGCAAAGTGGCCTCGACCTATTCAACATTTTCCTGGAACAGGAAATAGTTACGAGGACCAAGGTTGAGTTCTTGGAGCACGCGTTCAAAAGCCTGCAAAGAGAAGATCTGCTGACTTTGCTCAGGCAGTTTGAAGAAGGCACAAGTGGTGACCCGGAAGATCAGCTGGATGCACAAGAAAAACGTAGGTGGAAATGGCTTTTTTGTTTAATCGAAGGAAGTGGGCTGTGGCATATGAAAATTTGTTTCTTTATTATTGTGTTTGTAGCCTGTAAGGAGCTAAAGGTGTTCGACACCCTTACTCTGGCTTTTGACACTTGAGGTGTATATTTTCAGGACCCACCTTAGTTTTGTAATTTTAAGTTGTTTTGCACAGTTTTTAAATTTGTGTTTTAATATTGATTACGTCATTTAATTGTTGTGACTTGACCGTAGGGCTTAGGGTAAATTATTAATACTACTACTACTACTAGTAATAATGATAATAATAATGCTGCCTGAAGCAGCTCAGTTCACCTTTTTGCATTGCCTAACCTTCAACTTTTTGAGGGATGCAGGTGGCTCTGTGGGTTAAACCACAGAGCCTAGGGCTTGCCGATCAGAAGGTTGGTGGTTCGAATCCCCACGATGGGGTGAGCTCCCGTTGTTCAGTCTTTGCTCCTGCCAACCTAGCAGTTCGAAAGCACCTCAAAGTGCAAGTAGATAAATAGGTACTGCTCTGGTGGGAAGGTAAACGGTGTTTCCGTGCGCTGCTCTGGTTCGCCAGAAGCGGCTTAGTCATGCTGGCCACATGACCCAGAAGTTGTACGCCGGCTCCCTCAGCCAGTAAAGCGAGATGAGCGCCGCAACCCCATAGTCGGTCACGACTGGACCTAATGGTCAGGAGTCCCTTTACCTTTACCTTTTAACCTTCAACTTTAGCTTCATCTTGATCAAGCTGCTATTAAAGCTGATCAAGCTGTCTTGTCTAGGGTTCTTGTTTTTAACAACTTGAAACAATTTGCTTAGCCCACTAGCCTTATTTAGGTGTTTGCACACCTGTACACGTGAGGCCTTAGAGCAGCTTTCACCACTAAAACTCCCTTCAGCCCCAGCCAGTGTGGCCATTTTGACTGGGGCTGGTAGGAGTTGTAGTTGGAAACAAATGGAGGCTCCAGACTGTCAGAGGGAGTGAGGAGGAGGTGCATTGGCAAGCCCACCCTCCAGTGTTCCCTTGTGCATGGGCTCATATTTAGGCCCTCACATGTTCAGCATAAAGGACTTGTGGGGGCTTCTGCATACATTTGACTGAATGCATAAAGAAGCTTCCCTATGATTGAGAGTTCTAATAATGCAGGCATTATCATGATGCTTCCAACACGCTCAGACATCCTCTTCAGCCCTTCACACTGAACACTTGAAAGTCTGAAGAGGAGCCTCTATGTAAATATTGGGGACAGCATTTGTATGTGCACCTCTGCCTCCTCCCTGCTTTAAGGCTTTGTGTGAACCCCTGAATAGGGCCAATGCCATCTGCATTCCAGAACTCCTCTTAAACTTCTTTTGCTTTAAGCTATCCTGCAAGGAAAAAAGATGGTAACTCTTTTCCTGTTTCCCAATATAGAAATAAACAGACACTTTGTGTGTGCTTGCAGGAAATGATGTTTGCAGGCATCGCCAAGCTGCTGATCAGTGGTGCCTGCAAAGCATTGGGCCCAGGGATTTCCAGTATTCGACAATCAGCTGATCGCTGCTGGCAGAAGGCAGTTAGAAACTCCTCTGAGCTATGGCCTTTTCTGAGCTTCTCAAATCTGACCAATGGGCCTGATGGTTCTCTCTCCCCCACCTCTTCACCATTAGCCAAGTTTGACAGATGAGTGAGGCTGCTCACTTGTCCATCACCTGATGTCACAATGGCAGGTGATACACACACATGCAAGCCTGGTTTGAAATCAGAGTGTGTGAGCAAATGCACCGTGCACAAAGTACCAGCAATCAGCTGATTGTCAAGTACTGGGAATCCCTGGGCCCAGTGCTTTGCATGGGGTTTTGCAGGCAGCACCAATCAACTGCTTGGCAATGCCTGCAAACCTCATTTCATCACAGCCAAGTAACTGCATGTTCCACTCCACATCTGGCATCATGTATGATGTCAGGTGTAGGGCATGTGGGTGTGGCTTGGCCGAAAAGACTTCATGGGCCAAATGGGGAGGCCTGATGGGCTTATTTAGGCCCCCAGGCTGGAGGCTCCTTACTCCTTAAGTACAGTCAAAGGTTGGCCAGTGAACTTCTCGCTGGGTATGTAGATACCCAGAGGCCCTGCACACCTCAAGGTGAAAAATGGGGTTGGCTGGGTGGCAAATATGGGAAGTAGCACCCAGACTGGAGTCCTGTCCCATCTCTTGAGTGTTACGCCATAACCCCGAGTGTTTCACAGTAGGACAAGTAGGAGGGTCAAGACAGAGTATTCTCTGGAGTATGGCAGGAGGAGCGTTAAATGGTCCATTGTGAATTAGCAAGTTGACGCAAACTATGATTTTGTTTTTAGGTAAGCTGGACAAAGCATTTGAGATCATATGTGATCACGTTGGGAAAAACTGGAAAATGCTCGTTCGAAAACTTGGCATCTCAGAAGTCAAAATCGATAGAATTGTAACCGCCAATCCATATAACATGCATGAACAAATGATGCAATCGCTTCTAGAGTGGCGGAAATCAAGGGGGAAGGAAGCAAAGGTTGACGATGTAATAAAAGCCCTCAAGAACTGTCATATGAAACTTGCGGCAGACTATGTTGAAGAAGCTTTGCAACGGGAAACTGAACAGTGAAATCAATGGGAAAAGATGACATGAAATGGAAAATTAAAGACACAGTTGAGCTGTCATTAAAAAAAACAAATTGGTTGGGGCCTGTGGCTGCTATAGACAAACCACTTACAGAACTGCATTTGCACTTAACCTTGCTTCGTTCTTTCTCTTCTTGCTCTCTGCTTTGCTCCAAGACTGATTTATGGGTCAATCTGAGGGTCTCACCCAGCAAGCTGGGAGGTTGGCTTATGCTAGCTAGCATCATGTAGTTAGGATGTTATACATTCCCAGCACAAAAGCTGAAAAAGAGAAAACACAAGCACTCCAAAACACACAGCCCATAGCAAATAGACAGCCCCTCCCCGAAGCATCCAGTACTGGGATGGGAAATGGGCCAGACCGCAGGCTGGATTCCTTAATCCTCCACTCTCTGTGGGCCACCTTTGACAGGTGGAACTACCCACCAGCCAAGTCAGCTGCTATTACATAGATAGCAAGTGGCACCACACCTGTCAGCGTTCACCTGAGCCGGAGCTACAGTAGCCTTCAAAGATGGGCTTTCAGAGCCAATCAGCTGAATTCCAGAGCAACATCGCACGTTCTCGCCAATTGCTGAGCAGCAAGTAGGCTCCTACATTGGTCAGGCATATAGGGAGCCAATCCATTTCCAGAAACAGGAAAATACCACCATGGCATCCCTCTTCCCCACTACATGCAATGTGTGGGATACCATGAAGCTCATGCAGAACAGTGGTTCTCACACCTTTTTCTCTGGGCCACACATTCAGAATAAAAATTTGCTTGCACCACACCACATTTTTATAAGAAATCCATTGGGAAACAAAAAAGAAACAACAGCTAGCAGTCCTTGATTTATAACATAGAACACATGATCATGGGACATCCAGGAAGTAAAAAACAATGCAGCTACATAAGAACATGAATTATTCCCAAAATATGATACTGGTGGTTCTTGAATCTCCCCGCCCCACTTGCCACCCTCTCTTGCCATACCCTTTAAGAACCACTGCTGTAGAGCAACCTGGGTCTCGTGTGAGAGGTCCCAGGTTTAGGCCTGGATGTGAACTCTCGCTGGGTGCAGCTGGGAAGAGTACAAACAGGCACACTGGGGAGAATGTTGTGGCAGCCAATCGGGGCGAGTTCTGCATGAGCCAGCATCCCATTTAGTGAATAGCCTGCCTCCAGGTTGGTTTTACCATCAACCATTGCCTCTCCCTGGCCCCTGCACTTCTCTCCCCATGCCATAGCGTTCACCACAGTACTCATGATCGCCTCAAGAGGGTGCCACCATCCCTTTACCCTAAGCCGGAGTAGCCAATGTAGAGCCTGCCTGAGGTTGTTAGACTTCAGTTCCCATCAGCCACAGCCAGCCTGGCCAATGGTGAAGGATGATGGGAGTTGTAGTCCAGCAGCATCTGGAGAGCCACAGGCTTCCCCATTCATGTCATTGGAGCTCCTGCTCTTGTCCAAGCTTGCCGTGAACCCGGATTGCCTGTGCTGTTTGTAGCACTGTGTCACAAATTGGCTACCCAGGTGACTTTATAAGTACTTTGTGGTTGCTTCCTCCAGCAGAGGTCCACCATATTGTTATTTCTGTCTAGATGGAAAAACAACTATTGAATAGATCTTTTTGGAGGGGTGGGACCATAGCCATTCAGTGAACATTTGAGCTGAGTGGCGGGACTGTACGTACTAGCCCTGGTCCCAGTGCCATCTTGCCCCTCTGGTAGCCACACATACAGCATTAGTCAGAAAGCACCCAGCATGTATACTGTTGTACGCACCAAGTTCTTGATTGTGAAGGAAAGCGGTATGTCTGTACATGTTGGGCCCCAGTCCGGGAGCTTCGGCTGGTGCACAAGGCAGCGGCTAGACTGCTGATGGGGCAGATGGACTGCCTGAGCTCGTGTATCCCCATTTGATCCTTGAGATCATCTGGAAGATCATGGTTAGCTGTCCCCCATGTTACAGAGGCCCCACCGGCCTCGACCAGAATTTGGACATTTAGGGTTAGCCCGTCTCAAGTGGAGATTCTGCAGGCTTTCACACTTTCGACTTTCAGGCGTCCCTTGAAGGCTTTATGCTGACAGCCCTATGCAGTTGTTTAACATTTTCTTGAGTAGCCAATCATTTTAATGTTTTTTTCTGTTCTGTTCTTAAGTACATAACAGTAATACAATGGTGCCTTGGTTCTCAAACTCAATCCATTCCAGGAGTCCGTTCAACTCCTGAAACGGTTCAAAAACCAAGGCACGGCTTCTGATTGGCTGCAGAATCTTCTTGCACTCAAGCCGCGCCGGACATTCGGCTTCCAAAAAACGTTTGCAAACTGGAACACTTACTTTTGGGTTTGCAGTGTTGGGGAGCCAAAACGTGAGAGTACCAAGGCGTTTGAGAACCAAGGTACGACTGTAATAGATAATACGTTGGTTATATAGCCATATCCACAGTGTTCAAAATTAGCCAGGCACATTTTGCACCTGGTTAAACCACAGAGCCTAGGACTTGCTGATCAGAAGGTCGGCGGTTCGAATCCCCATGACGCGGTGAGCTCCCGTTGCTCGGTCCCTTCTCCTGCCAACCTAGCAGTTCGAAAGCACGAAGTACAGGTAGATAAATAGCGGGAAGGTAAACGGTGTTTCCGTGCACTGCTCTGGTTCGCCAGAAGCAACTTAGTCATGCTGGCCACATGACCCGGAAGCTGTACGCTGGCTCCCTCAGCCAATAAAGCAAGATGAGCGCCGCAACCCCAGAGTCGTCCGCGACTGGACCTAACGGTCAGGGGTCCCTTTACCTTATTGGCCACTTGCGACCAAGTGAAGATGCCCGGGTGGCAGGATGGCACCTGGAGGTGCATGCCTGGGAATCCTTGGACCTGGACTGTTTTCACACACTAGTAGCACATCCTGTAGAATTCTATCCATTGGATTTTATCTACACAATCAGAATGAGTTTCAGGAACCAAAAAGCAGTATTGAAAAGTACAACTTAGGAGCCGCCTGGCCCAAAAATGGCAACTAGGCATTTCTATTTGGCAACTGTAACCCCGGTTCAAGGAGCCATTTGGCGCCTACCGTAGCTTATATATTTGAGCTTATCCATGCGCCTGGTGTTTCTGCAAAGGGGACCTGCCCTTGCCCCAAGCTGCTACATTTCCTTTTCACGCTTGTGCAGCTTGAAAGATTGCCGGTTAACTGGCGCATTCTTTGTGTTTGGCACTAGGAAGGAATTGGCAGACCCTGAATCTAGCGTTGAATTTACAAAATAACGTTACAAGACAGCAACATGTAGCTGACATGCTTTCCACTAACATCTCACACACGGCTGGCTTTGTTGCTTGTAAAATTGGCAAGTTAATACTTGACTTCAGCTGCAATAAACTTTCTCGGGGACTCTACCACAATTTTAATTACTATATTTCTGAGCTATGGAAAGCAAATCTCACATGAATTTCACATGAGTGCTGTGGACATTCTCAAGTACACGAGTGAAGAGGCAATCCATGGCTTTTTCTTTGATGTTCTGCACATACAATTTTCAGTAACTGAACCGTAGCTGAACAACTTTTGGACAGAGGCGATCTGTGTAATTAAAGACTCCCATCGTACAGAAAAATGAATGAAAGTGGAACTAGCATTGAGATCTGTCATTTTGTGGTGTTTAGGTGCTGAATTTGAATGCCTGGAAGGATTCCAAAAGACAAGCACCTTATTTTTATTTTTTAAAGACTCTGAAAACTATAGTGATTGTTATGTAAAGTAGGCTTTGACTCCCCTGTTCTGAACCACCAGCATCATGCAGTCAGAAAGGCCCTCAAAGGTCACAGTCACAGGCCATTGCCTACAATCCACTACTATGCTGTCCCTGATAGGTGGACATCCAGCCTCTATCACACTACAACTATAGTGAAAGCTGTGTGCTTCTGAATACCGGTTTCTGGAAACCACAGGAAGGGGGAGTGCCCTAGTGCTCAGGTCCTGCTTGTGAGCTTCCCATGAACATCTAGTTGGCCATTGTGACAACAGGAAACTGGATTAGATGAGCCATTCGCCTGGTCCAGCAGGACTCTTGTGATCTTATGACCAGCCAAGGAAAAGGGGAATCCGTTGGAACTGACATACCAGTTGTCTGTGCCCAGGGCACGTTCCTGTATGTGCCTGTGTCATTCCTATCAAGAAGGCTGGGTGACTTCTTTTCTTCTGGCTGGGCTTCTGTGACACTTAAAAGACAACACGAGGCAATTCAGCATGGACAGTGCTAATCTTTGTTCATTTTCATGCCGGTAAACACTTGCTGAAATTCTGCTTGATGTGTGGCTCTTCAAGAAGGAGTTATAGTAAAAATAAAATAAAATATAGCAATCTTAATACAGAGGTACCTCGGGTTAAGTACTTAATTCGTTCTGGAGGTCCGTACTTAACCTGAAACTGTTCTTAACCTGAAGCACCACTTTAGCTAATGGGGCCTCCTGCTGCTGCCGCGCCGCTGGAGCACAATTTCTGTTCTCATCCTGAAGCAAAGTTCTTAACCCGAGGTACTATTTCTGGCTTACCGGAGTCTGTAACCTGAAGCGTATGTAACCTGAAGCGTATGTAACCCAAGGTACCACTGTAGTAAGGCTAGATAGAAGGGACTTTGGTGGGTGGGAGCTTCTCTTACAGGATTCTACTGTAGAAATTCCCTCTAGTGGGTTGCCACCATATTTCCTAATTGTTAGTTACTGCTACTTATTTCTGTTGCTCACACGCTTAAACTGCTGACTTTCCCTGTTATTCTCTGTAAGTCACTGGGGAGAATTTCCCCTCCCCTTTTTTTTTCATCCTGTTAGAGCAGCCTTTTATATAATTGAAAACAATTAACATACCTTGACTCTTTACTCATCCTGCTCCTTCCTTTTCTGAAGGCGTTTTCTCAAAGCAGAGATTTTGCTGTAAGCGAAGAACACCGGAAAGAAATCTAGGCAAGAATCCTTGTGTGTTTTGTTGCAACAGAGTTTAGAAATGACCCATTTCTAGGGGCACATCTGTTGGTTTACCTACATTCCGCAAATATGTCTCTTAAGATTATTATTTTTTCTTAATATTGAAATAATATTTCCAATTCTGTTGGTTGGTTGTTAGTTTGTTTGCAGCTTCGGTAGCAGCATCTCAAAAACATAGATGCGCAGTATGCCAAAACTGTTTTTCAGTGTCATTATTAAAGGTCTAGTATTCAGCCAATCTGCAGAATTCTCCTTTTTCTAACCCAAATTTCTGTTAACTTTGACCTTGAAACAGCAGGCTATGCCTTATGTGATCCATCCCTACACAATAGAAATTTTACTGGCATCCTTGGCAAATGTAAACTTTGTTTTTATTTATTTTTAAGAAAATCTTAAGACAGTTGGATGGCGCCCTGTACACCTTTTTTGGGGGGGGCAACTCCTGCAGCCAAGCTGGTGCCAAACGTATTGCTCTGCTTTCCTTTGGATCACATCAGGGAGGCTGGGAGAGGAGTCTTGTCGTCTGGGCAGCCCAGGAGCTCCCTACACACTGCCCAGACTTGCGCTCTGCAGAGGTCACTTTGGTGCTGCTAACAGAGCCTTTGACTTCACCACTGGAGGCACACTCCAGTGTCTCTTGAGACAGAAGGATGCTAATAATAATAACAACTGGCTTTATTGGCTTTCAACAAAATATAAACAAAATGCAGAGTTTCCCCCTCTTCCGCCCCCTCCCAAACCCTGGAGCAGAATGTTAGATAGGAAATTAATAATAAATATTTAGTTCCAAGACTGCATTTGGCTTTCAGCAACTAAGGTACCATAGGAAGCTCTGGGAGAAGGATTCCACTGGCAGAGAGGAAGGCCCAGCAACAGATGGGCATCTTTGTTGCCACAGGTCTTCCTACCTTGGGCATATCTGTGGAAAGTCGAATAGGTGGTACCACCAGTGGTATTCCAATAGCACAGGGGGGCAAAATGGGGCAATCTAGGAGTCGGGACATCAATTAACAGGTTTCTTTTTTAAAAAATAAAAAATAAAAATATTATTATTAATGTACAATGAAAAAAGCCATACATCAAAACTGAACAAAAAAAACCCCAAGTAGAAATAATAATAAGCAAAATCAAAAATCAAAAAAATCACAAAGCATTATAACAAAAAGAAAAGAGGTCTTTTGACTAGTCAACTAACAGGTGGCGCTGTGGTTCAAAAGCACGTCAAAGTGCAAGTAGATAAATAGCAGGAAGGTAAACGGCATTTCCGTGCGCTACTCTGGTTCGCCAGAAGTGTCTTAGTCATGCTGGCCACATGACCCGGAAGCTGTCTGTGGACAAACGCCAGCTCCCTCGGCCTGTAGAGCGAGATGAGCGCCGCAACCCCAGAGTCGTCCGTGACTGGACCTAACAGTCAGGGGCCCCTTCACAACACCCAAATGAGCCCTCAGGCTGTACCAGCCCTGGAATTAGCAGTGCAGTGGCAGTGGAGAAAATAAAATGGAAACATCTCCCAGATTAACCAGAGGCCAATGTCTCTTCCATATTAAATGCTAACTTGCATCTTCCCTGTGTGAAGCCAATTTCATACCCTTAAGCTTACTTTGTAAAGCTGTTGCAGAATAATCCTACTAAAAGGGAGAAGCAAATATGCTGACACAAGTTCCTTAGGGGAAACATGGAATATAAATTAATAATCTGATTATTTGAACAAACTACCTAGTGCCTTTTGAGTTCATTCAAAGGTACTGATTTTGACCTACCAGCCCTGAAGAGCAAATCCTGTGTATACCTGAGTATACTGTGTATACTCAGAAGTAAGCCCCATTGATTTCAATAACGGGTAAGTGCAGCCTAACTGGCTTTTGCCAGTGATCTCTGACTCCAACTTGAATGCCCTCTTCACATGCTCAGTGCTGTGCCTGATTTGCTAAGCAAAAGTATTCTTAATAGCTACATCACCACTTTAAATATCCTTTCCTTTTAAAACTCACCAATGCCAGATTTTTAATAAATAAATATTTGTTTATTTATTTAGCCTGTGGTTTTCTGTTTTGAGAATGTAAGAATTCTTCATTTGGGCTGGGATTAAGGTTGGGGATTTATTTAAAATATATTTTTTTTAATGTATTTTGATTGATTGCCAACTTTAAAATTGATTGCTATTCACCTCAGGCATCTGGGAGAGGGAAGAAGGAAATGTCAGTAATTTACAAAATCTCTGCAGCATTCATTTTAAAAGATCTTTGTAGAAAAGACTCTTTTCAGCCCATTGAAGCGAGACATTTCACTTGCCTCGATTCTCTGAATCACCCACGTGCTTCATTTTTCTTCTGCCATCGCCCTGAAATAACAACTTACCGCATGCATGACAACTGCTCATGTAGTCTTTTCACTGACTAATTGCAGCATCGTCTTGCGCTTTTGCTGAATTTGAGCTGAGGTATTCGCGCTTGTCACAATACCTCTCCTTTCCCTGAGTGTGGCCAACAATAAATCTGAGCCTTGAAATGACTGAACTTTTCAAAACACACAATTCCTCTTGCAATGTTTGCGAGTGCATCTGAATGTGACATCCAAACGCTACGCATATACTAATGTACACTTTGTTTTGTGTATTAAAAGTACATGTTTGTGCATGTGAATACAACTGTAGATGCATGTCTACAAAAATTGGCACCAAACACTATGTGCTGTTAAGCGCAGGGTATGCCTTAAGGCTGTTTACAGCGCTGTATATCATATTGTTAATTACACAAGATAATTCTTGGCCATAGTACCTTATTTTCATATAAACACTTTAATGAGCAATAGGCAAACTGGATTAGAATTCCCTGCATCATCTGTTCAAAGGCAAGAAAAAAAATCAATGCAATTTACACATTATTAATTTTTTGACTGATGTTAAGCTTGAAGTCTGATGATCTTTTGCAGTCTTTCCAAACGCAAACAGAGCAAAAAGTCACATTGAGGAAGAAGCCTGGAAACTTTTTTCCACGTTTTGCGTAAGGTAGAAAGTTCTGTAGAGCAATCCTATGCACATCTACCCAAAAACGGATCCCATGATGTTGTTGATGTTTAATGTTTGAATTTTAATTTGCAATGTAAAACTTAATAAAAAAAGATTTGACAACAAAAACGTAATAGAACATTAAACATTGGGGTGGGGGGGATAAAAAATGGATCCCATGGAGTTCAGTGGTGTTTACAGCCAAGCAAGCACACATAGGACTGCAGCTTTACAGCGCAATGCAATCTTGCACATGTTTATTGAGCAATAATTTCTATTGTGTTCAGCAGGGCTTGTTCTATGGTAAGTACATTTAAGATTGCAGCCTGAGGATTGCTTTGTTAGTGTGATGGGAAAGCCGTTATCAGTAATGGCCAAGTAAGAACCTCTTGCATGACCAGCAGCAGAATTTGAGGGGTAAACTCAAGTCAAGGACTAAGGTTGCTGTTTACATATAATAAAGCTGTTACCTCTGATTCAGAAGTCGCAGCTTCTGGGACTCCAGCATACTGAATTAACAGTAGCATGTCTAGAGCAGGCCAATAGTGGCAACAGTAGGCAGGGGCACTACAGATAACAAATATCATGTAATGCAAGGGTGGGCAACTTGTGGAGTTCCGGATGTTGCTGGACTACAACTCCCATCATCACTAACCATTGATCATTCTAGCTGGGGCTGATGGAAGTTGGGGTCTAACTCCCAATAGTAGCTATTGGGTTGTTGTTTTCATTTTTATTATGTATTTTGTGGTTTTATATCTTGATTTTATTCTGTGAACCAGCCTGAGACCCCCGGGTATAGGGCGGTATATAAATAGGCACATGGGAAATGGATGACATAACAGGTCAAATACCAGCTGAAAAAATGCCTTGCTCCAGTAGCACACATGCATTGGAGAGGGAGTAAAATAAGTCTCCTTGAGCAGGAACTTCCAAGGTCTAAGTTGCTTCCCAACCAAACACAACTTAGATGTATGAAATGAGTTGATAGGACCAGATAAGGGACTGTAGGAAAAGCCCAGTATGTAAATATTTTTAGAAGAATCTGTATCAGAATTATATCCGGTTTATATCTGATTTCATAATGGGTCTCCCTGAAGTCAAAAGTCCTAACTGGGTTTTTTGGAATGGTTCCCTGTTGTTTGCGGTTTAAGAGAAAGCAAACTGAGAGATGAAGGCAGTCTCTGGGCCCAAGGCAACATTTCAAAATGCTTTGGGAAAACAGGCCTGTGATTCATTTAGTTCCCTAGCCTCAAGGACTGGCAACAAACAAGATGGGGAATCATAGCCTTCTGAATTGCTTTGATTTGAGGAGGTGAAGTGGAACAGCCTGTTCTCTAATCCAGGGGTGGGAAGCTGGTGAATCTGAACCTACTCGTCCTTCTCTGGATCATTTGCTTGTGGACTCCCAGCCACAGAGCAACAGCAAAATAACTTTCCCCTTCTAATTAATTTGCTGAAATGAAGAAAGCTAACCAGGAGTGGACTTTTTGTGAAAGGAATATGAGCTCAGTTCAGTTCTGGAGTTGAAAACAAAGGCTCAGAATAGGCTTAGAAGCACCTTATTCATTCCAAACAGATGTCTAGTTCGCATATGGCTTTGATTGATAGTTCTTGGAGTTCTAATGAAAAACAAAATAGATTTGACAAGCCTGAAGTCTGCCCACCCTGGTCTGATCCAATCAAGGTGCACGTAGAAATGTTTACAGGTGGAACATGGAACTCCCTAATGAGACTTGCCTCACAGATTGTGACCCAGGTATGTAAACTGAATTATTCTCCAGTCATATTGAAAAGCCTGTTGATAGTTTGTTTGTTCAATTTATATACTACTAGGATATTTTTTTTAAAAAAGCAAATATAAAAAACAAACAAACCCCAGAGAATTTCTATGATCCACTAAATAAAACATCATCTTCAATGGAACATTACACATAAAAATCAGCTACAAAAATACAAGGAAAATGTGTAGTAAACATAGCAAACAACTAAACAAAATATCCTCTAAACATCAGAAAGTAAAATATTACTAATGGAAATCTACTAAAAGCTATCATTTCCACCTTCTCCATGAACTGTGAACTACTCACAAAGTCTACTGAAGCGTCACATGAATGATCATGACATTGCTAATTTAACCAGGAATAGTATGTAAAGTTGTCCTGTTTTCTTCAGCGGCTGTTAAAAGACTGAGATGAACTTCAGGGCAATGATCTGAGCCCCTCACAACTGAGCTTACGGCTTTGCTCGAGTTCTCAGTTCCAGCAGTGCATTAAAAGCATATTTAAAACTAAGTGTTGTCTTATTTTACTATTCATAACTTGGAGCATAACCACAGTTATCAAAATAGCTGCTTTCAGGACATAGTACATCTTGTTTTGGAAACATTGCCGTAGCACTACAAATAGCAGTAACCTCCCCTTTTCCCCCTTTCCTACCCAGGAAATTGGATTGGAAAATTTTGAAAATGACACAGAGATTGGAAATAATGATAGTTCTGTGTATCATGACATTGAGGCATATTAATGACTGCGGAGGGAAATCAAATCATACATCTAAAAGAAACCTCAATGGATTAATAAGAAAGTTTCTCTAATGCACACCTCTAAAGGTTTCTCTGTTGCCTGACAGAGGCTTGTGGAATGAGCACCTTCCACATTGTCTAGGGATGAAGTTGTTACACACTTTTGTCTCTGCAATCATATGTTAAAGTAGCTGGCTTCAGGATCCCAAATATGGTACTTGTATCTCTACACACAATGTCACTATGAATAACAGCCCTAAAATCTGTCAAAAGCATGTTACTAGCATTTTTTAAAAAACAAACTAGCCTCTTAGGCTGGGGGAGGGGAGCTTTCTACCAGGTGGGTGACTGACTACAGACTGGTGTTGACATCTGTCTGTCTCAGGAAACAATGGAGGAGTGTGCCTTTGCAGGTGAAGCCAAACTATTGGAGGTTTGAAGCACCTGCTGTGGCTGTAGAGACCGATGTGGGAGAGACACATTTTGTTGTTCATACAGAAAGCTTGGGTTATTATGTTCTTCATCTGACAGCTGGCTTGGTTTCTGTGATCTTCCTCCCTAGCCAGCATAGAAACACAAGTGGGCTGGAGCAGAAGGAACAGATTGATCTATCCCTCTCTCCTCCGCCAGCCCACTATGTTTCCATAGTGACCGGGGAGAAAGAGACTTTACTTCCTCCATAGCTAGCATGGAAACTAAGCGTGTTGGCAAAGGAAAGATGGACTACTCTATCCTTCTCTTGCCAGCCTGTTTACTCACCTGGGTGGAATTCCATGTATTCACCACTGTGGAATTCCTTGATGTCTATGATGACTAGGCGAGCTGTTCAATGCAAGGGTGGTTTGAGATGTTGCATTGGTGTGTTGTTGTAGCCAGTCCTAAGCATTCATTTGTAGGGCTTGGTCATAAATTGGCCCATAAGTTTCACCAGTAATGAAGAATAAACTAATCTTGATGATCATCATTATTAATATATTTAAGTGGATAAATTATAGGCCAATTTTTTAAATTAAATTGGAAATCTACTGATACATGGAAGGGAAGTATTTATGTTATGAAGTTGCAGTTGTCTTGTTACTGCTAACAGCGCTGGTTCTTCCTTCTTCTGCTTCTTCTTCCTTCTTTCACAATGTTTACAGTGACATGTCTGTATGAGGGTCAAGTGCTGAGATCTAGCACATGCAGGGATTTCCCATGGCTGCCAGGTTAGTAGGTTATGACATTTCTACCTTGCAACATATGCATTTCCTGCATGTCTTTTGTTTCCTAGTCGGTTAAGGTTCACATAAATGTTCCCAGAGTGCTCATTCTGATTTTCTGATGAAGTTGTTTCTGCAACTTCGGTTGCTGTCTCTGCAAGTTTCAACCTGGCTTTAACTCTTTAAAAGGTATACCTTTCCGCTTCAGGCAACAGTTAGCTATAGCTAGCTGTTTATTTCACACAGGTGTCATTCATGTTCATCCTTCATGTCGGATCCTGACATATTGCCATCCTTTCTTTTCTTCTTTTTTCACCCACAGTGCTGGAGGGAAAGTACAGATTTAAAGGCAATAGCTGGAACTTAGCCTTTCCAAAACAGAATTGCTATTGATCTGTCCAAAACAATAATGTGAAGAAAGGAGTAAATATACAAAGTAATGTAATCGGATAAATTATTTTTGGCAGCTCATTGTGTTGGGGGCATGCTTTACCTACAAGCAAGCACATTACTACGGTCGCAAATTAGGCGGTTTGTTTTCATTGGGATACTTTCATTCTTATTATTCACAGACTGAGATCAGGGAAAAGTTGATTAGTGGTTGTGTATGTTCTTGAAGGACAAGGAATGACACATAAAGGGCATGTGCCACAGGCCTTTATTATGCCAGCTGCCCTTAAACTGTCTGAGCATCATTGAAATCAATGGGGCTAAGCTAGTTTGAGTATACTGTACATAGAACATAAGAAAAGCCCTACTGGATCAAGCCAAAGGCATATCTAGCCCAACACAGGCAGGGACAATGGCCAGCCAGATGCCTGCAGCCACAATCTGCTCACTTGCAATACACAGCTACTGGTCTATTCTACCAGTGAAGGCAGAACATAAGCATCATGGCTAATAATGACCTTTGAGAGCCTTGTCCTCCATACATTTATTTAATTCTCTTTTCAGACGACAATGTTGCGAATTTCACAGTGTTACTACACTGTGGCCAAAATTGTGGAAACCTTTTGGGAAAAGTATATTTCTGAGGTTTGAACACCACTTTTTTGGGGAGTAATACCATAAAATTATATATCAATGGAAAGATAATTTAATGAAGAATGTAATGCAACAAAGTATGCTGAATTATCTGTATTCTATCAAAAGGTATAGCCAAATAACCAGTAAAAGGAAGCACAACTTGCTTAGGTTTCCTTCATTTGCATGTAGCCAATGAGCATGAGTGTTTAGAGAGCCAATCAGGGGTTATGAGCCATCAAACCTCGGAAATACACTTTCCCCAAAAGGTTTCCACAATTTTGGCCACTAGTCTATGTGCTGTATGCAGCCTGAACCTGAACCTGTGTATATTTAATATTGAGCTCCATGGGGCTTTCTCCCATGTAAGCTGCCCCAAGCTTTTTTTTAAAAAAGGAATTATAGGATATAAATGGATTAAATAAAAGATGAGTGTCAGAAAAGAATGCGAGAGATGGAAGTCAATTCTCCAGTCATTCAATGGGTGAACTGAGGCCAATTTTTAGGCTATTTAGAAGTTTACCACTCCCCACCACCAGACACCCGATGGGTGGACAGGGAAGTAGAAACCCGCCCACGTGCCACAGTCAAGGCAATAAACAATAAGGCCACGGTAACACAATGACAAAAGCAGAAGAGAAGCTGAAAGGTCACCACACCTTTCCCTGAAGCAGTGGCTACAATCACATGCAATGCTTGGGCTACAAACGTCATTCAGAACTTTAGAGCATTAACAACAACAAAAAATCAGGACTTTTGTTGGGAAATTATCACTAAGTCACAAGCTCCTTTTTTGGGAGGGTGGGGCTCACATTTAATATAAACCAGTTGCTTGCATATGTTTGCAGAATGGATACAAGAGAAATGTCCTAAGTGTGAAATATAGGTGTTCATTTTTGAGAAATAATTTTAAACAGCTGTCTTTTTCTCTTTTATCCTTATCTAACAAAAGTAACATTAACCAGCTCAATAATACGTTAGGCTGCAATTCTATCCCCACCTTCCTTGAAATAAGTCCCATGGAATTCAATGTGAGATATCTTTCTGAGTAGATGTGGATAGGATTGTGCTGTTAGATGCTAATCCTTAAATGGCAAAACCTGGGCAAATGAACACTGAGGCTGAAATCCTTTGCACATTTACCAGGGGGTTAAGCTCTGGTGAACACAGCGGGGCTTACACCTGAGTGACTATGAATAGGACTGTCCTACAGCTCTACTATCTTCCGCAGAAAACTGAGGAGGGGGGTTCATGCTTCTAGAAATCTTCACTTCTATAATCAAGGGGATGGCATACATTTGAATGCACACACATAAAAATAAATGGGCATTTCCTTAAATATATCTAGCCTCTTGTCTGTGGCTTAGCCTCAGGGTTTTCTTCTGTGTCTGTAGAGGATAATCTTTCTTTTAACCTGCATCTTCTAAGGGGAAAGGCAGCATTTAGGTCACATCATTGTACGAACAAAATAAAAACGAGTGCCGTAGGCAAAAAATAAAAATAAAATACTCTCTTCCGTTGCTTCTCAAATCATTCAAGTTTGCATGCAATGGACACTTTGCAGAATACATGTTTACTCATGAGGCAAAGTCATCTAGCCCAAGGAGAGAGTGGAAATAAGGTGCTTGAAGTATGGGAGCAGAAAGGGAGAGAACTGTGCAAGCCAGCTATTTTTCCAATAAGGGTGTAAACTGGTTAGGGTAGCTCTGAGGGAAAATGTTGGGCGATATCAAACAAAACAGTATAGAGGGTTCATCTGAAATAATGTGAATGTACAATATACAATATTACAATATACAATAGTGTACAATGTACAATAGCACTGTACAATGTACAGTGATATTTAGCATGTATAATATATTGTGTATACAGTGCAGGGTGAGAGGTGTGACTCTCCAGATGTTGTTGACCTTGAGCTCCCATTATCTCTGGCCAATGGCCATAATGGCTAGAGTGGATGGGAGCTGAAGTCCAACTTCATCTGTGGGGCAAAAAAAAAAGGGGGGGGGGAGCAGAACCTATAGACATTAGGCATGGGAGAGAATTCACACTTCCCAAATATGTGAATCGCAACACAGAACCCAAAGTTTGCACTTTCCCCAAATTCTGAATCTGTGCTGTAGTTTCCCAACCAGAATATACTGTACGTACAGGAAAGGGTATTTTAGGGGAAAGTGCACAATAAACGTGTGTTAATGAAAAATATATGTATTATATTGAGGAAAACTGCTTTAAACAAAATCACATGCAGTACAACATTGTCTCTGTTAAGAGACATGTGAATGAAAATGTGTGCAGATTTTTCATTTGGACTTCTTTTTTTAAATGCTAGCCAGTGTAGAAATGGGGTGAACTTAAGATTGGCAAAGAAAGAAACTAAGAGGAACCGAAATGAACACACCAGTGTGGTGTAGTGGTTAAGAGCGGTGGACTCGTAATCTGGTGAACTGGGTTCGTGTCTCTGCTCCTCCACATGCAGCTGCTGGGTGACCTTGGACTAGTCACACTTCTCTCAGCCCCACTCACCTCACAGAGTGTTTGTTGTGGGGGAGGAAGGGAAAGGAGAATGTTAGCTGCTTTGAGACTCCTTCGGGTAGTAATAAAGCGGGATATCAAATCCAAACTCTTTTTCTTCTTCCCTAGCAGAGAGTAATAGCTATAGATCAGTATTGTTATTTTCATATTTGGGGTGGGGGTGGGGGACAAACTGAGAGATTAGTGACTTGCTAATGGCTACCTATAAGGCAATCTCTGTATAGGGGTTAGCCCAGCTCATTGCATATACTGTTAGCTGCCATACTATATTTTTCATGTATACTGACACAAAATAAGCCTACTTAAGAACCTAGATTAATATCAGAATTAAAACTCTGCTTCTGTCAAGAGCTTGTCCTCATATGCCATGACTGTCAAGAGGAAAGAAAACAGGTGTGTGTGTTTAAAAAGGAAGAAGCAAAAACGCTAACCCCTTTTCCTAAGCTTTAGGCTCTAACATGTCAACAGCTGAAGAAAAGGAGCTTTTGTATCCTTCAGTTCATTTGAAATTGATTCTATGATTGGGTTTTTGTCTTAGATATTTATCCAATGGACCTTGGATGAATCATCCTGTGCTGATGATTTGCTGTCAGTGACATAGAATGGGGTTACATGTGATTGCAGCTAAAAATATCATATTATCTTATAAACCGTATACAAAGTACAATCTGTATACAAGTGCAATCTGTTAATGAACTTGCACAGCAGAAATGAGAACAATAACAAAACATGGTAAAACCTCTTATCAGCCAGGAAGCTATTACGAGGGCATCCTTCTTTGTATTGTGTAATACCACCAAAGAGAGAGGGTGGGTTTTTCCCTCTCTTTCAAAAGATTAAGTGAAATAACCTGTTCTTAAACTGCCTTTCTGAAATGCTGAGCAGATTCAAAGCATAAAGTAATCCTCCCATGCATGAGTCCCTATAATGATCCTCTGAGCACCTCTGGAAATATTCCCCTTATTCCAAGAGTGTTACAACAACAACCCCCAGGGGTAGGTGGAAGGCAGATTGCAATGTACTAAGTGAGTTGCAGTAGACTGGCAAGGGCTTCCAACTCCCATTTGTCTAACAATTGGAACAGTTAAAAGGTTCCCTTCACCCCTCCATTTCTAAAATAGGCTACTGAAATAAAGAAAGCTTGGGAAAAAACCAAGCTTGGGAAGAAACCAGAAGTGGGCGTTTGCTCTGGAATGAGCAAGTAGTTAGTTAGATACATCCTATCCTTTTTTCTTTTTTAAAAAGATTTTATTTATACTTTTCAAGTTTATACATTTCATTAATTTTACATTCACTTTAACATTTCAAAGTTTGACTTCCTTCCCCCTCTTTCTGTGGTTCCTTAAATTTATTACTTTATATCTTCTGCATATCCAAATTCATTTAATTTACTCATTTAATTATCTACTTTAAATATATACTCTTATGAAACTGCAGGTTATTACAATAATCCTGCCAATGTTTTTCTCTGTTTGCAATTTATCTGTAAATATTCAATAAACCATTTACATTCTTTTATAAAAAGTTGTTTATCTTGATTTATTCTTCCGGTAAGTTTTGCCATTTCTGCATATTCCATAAGTTTTTGTATCCATTCTTCCTTTGCTGGGACTTCTGCTTCTTTCCATTTTTGTTTTTTTTTTTTTTAAATGATATTTATTAAGATTTTCAAAAATACAGAAAGTAAAGATTAAAGTACATTCAAAGCCTTATTTTCATACATCCACTTTCCGGGACTCCCCCCTTCCCCCACCCCTACCATATTCCCCTTTCATTTTGTTGGCTCCACAAGCTCTCAGTTCTAGTTGAAACTTAATTTGTTTAGACCATTATTCGAATTTAAGATTTATACACTCCTCATCAATACCCTTAATAAAAGACAAAAGTTCTCTCCCCAGGGCCCACCCCATTTTCATTCCACAATTTCCCTTTTTTTTTAATGATAAAGACACCCCACACAATAGAAATATAAGAAATAAGAAATAAAAAATATAATAAATGAAAAAGAGCCAATTCAGAAAAAAAAAGTTGACAAGCCTTTGGATTTTAGTTCTCCCCCCCCTGTCCCCGGTTTAATTTCCCCCTGACCACCAAACCATGTTATCCGCCTGGAATTCTTAAAGTCCATAAATCACCTATTTCCCCCAACTCCTTGCTGGCTTTTTCTTTTTATAGTTATTTTTTAAAACATTTAACTTCAGATCTTTAATAAAACTCCCCCCATTGTTCTTTCCAAGTTGTAGTCCAATTTCCTCTTGTTCCGCTGCTGAAACGTTCTAATTCAGAAGTTTAGTAACTCTGCAGGGATTATTGTTATTCAGGAACAAAAACTTGCGTTCAGTCCCTTCCTTTCTTCAATAGAAAATTCTATTGTCTCCTTTAGCTGAACACCCTGTAGACAAAATATTATTTCCGTTTTGCAGCTTTCCCAGAAGATAACCAGTCCTGTAAAATTCCAATGGTATTTTTCCACTTACGACCATCTTTGTAATGTCCCGAAACTCCTCTAGGGGGATTGTTGTAACTTTGTTTTCTCTAGTCCAAAAGTCCGATTGTTATCCATGTTTTCGCCATTTTGTATCCAAGTTTTAACGAATTATAGCAAATTGTAACAAATTTAACCAGCAAAGTTCTCATAATAAAATCCTCTCTGCTTTCCGACTTTGACAGCTACTTTGACAGCTGTCAAAATCTCCGACTCTTTTCACCAGGCTCTCTCTTCAATCACCCCGGTTCCCGGGGGGGGGGGTTGCGTTTCCCTTCTCCCTCGATTCTTCCTCCAGCACAGTTCTTGTAGTTCCCCATCGTGGAATTCTTAGTTTTTATCAACAATACAAATCTTTTTGGACCTTGGTTTCCCCGTCCTTGTTTTGGAAGGTTTACAGTAGGGAGGGGGACTGACTTCCTTTTTGGATCCCCCCCTGCTCGTGTCCAATCCGAAAAAAAAAAATTCTTTTTTTTCTCCTTTTGAACCCGGTTTCCAAATTACTCACGGGTTGTTGTTAAGAAGTCCGAATTTTCCATGGAAGAAGTCAGCGCTCTCCGCCGGATGGCATGCGGCTGCGCTCGGCAGGGATAGCAGAGGACTCAAAGCACCACGCTTCTCCCCGGCACCCGATCCGTAGCCTTTAAAAAGGCTCCTTCACGAGTCGGGAGGGCGCTAGCGGTGCCAGCCGAGTCTCCATGTCCACGGCCTCCGTGGCCGTGGTTTTTAAGGGTCCCCGCATCGCCGGTGCGGTAGGACCCAGCCCCTGCCGAGCAGGCTCCCTCCGGAGCTCGGAGGGAGTCCGCCATTCGGCGATGGCGCCAACCCGGAAGTCCTGCTTCTTTCCATTTTTGGGTGAGTAGCATTCTTGCTGCTGTAGTAGCATACATAAATAAATTTCTATACAATTGAGGTAGTTCTGTCCCTATAATTCCCTAAAGGAAAGCTTCTGGGTGGTTTTTTTTTTTTTTACAAAGGTTATTTTGAACATCCTTTTCAATTCATTATATATCATTTACCAGTAAGCTTTAACCTTACTACAAGACCACCATATATATATAAAGAACCTTCTTTCTCTTTACATTTCCAACACTTGTTTGATTTAGATTTATACATTTTTGCCAGTTGACTCGGTGTTAGATACTAACGATATATCATTTTCATATAATTTTCTCTTAAACCATAACATGCTGTAAATTTTATATCCATATTCCACAATCGTTCCATTGCTTGCATGGAAGCATGAGATATATCCTATCCTTAATTCTTAGGGCATCTCCACTCTCTTGTGCCTGGCTCTGGATAGTGGGTCTCAGGGTTCAAGTAAACAAAAGTGAAAGCAGATCTCACAAGTCTAATACCTGTGTACCCCTGACCTATCCCGTCCTACTTCATTCACACAAAAGACAGGCAGCACTTCCAGGATCTGTCTGCTTCCATTGAGCTGCTGTAGTTGTGGTATCTGATGCCTAGGAAGGAGGTACCACTGCCTGCCTGTTCACATGTGCCCAAGCATCTACAGCTGAAAACAGTAAGTGGTACCTTGGGTTGAGAACTTCATTCGTTCCAGAGGTCCGTTCTTAACCTGACACTGTTCTTAACCTGAGGTACCACTTTTGCTAATGGGGCCTCCTGCTGCCACCGCACCACTGCCCCATGATTTCTGTTCTCATCCTGAAGCAAAGTTCTTAACCCGAGGTACTATTTCTGGGTTAGCGGAGTATGTAACCTGAAGCGTCTGTAACCCGAAGCGTCTGTAACCCGAGGTACCACTGCAGTTGGGCCAGGATGCACAGCTCCTTGAAGGCCAAAAGACTTCAAGAGGCTACCGTGCAGAACCTTTGATAGCCCCATGGCAGTTTCTTTCCCACCAACAGGCCATTGTTATGTCCTGCTGCTGTGTCATAGCAGAGAACTGGCTGATGCAATACAGTGGTACCTTGGGTTAAGTACTTAATTCGTTCCGGAGGTCCGTACTTAACCTGAAACTGTTCTTAACCTGAAGCACCACTTTAGCTAATGGGGCCTCCTGCTGCTGCTGCTGCTGCCGTAGCCCAATTTCTGTTCTCATCCTGAAGCAAAGTTCTTAACCTGAAGCACTATTTCTGGGTTAGTGGAGTCTGTAACCTGAAGCGTATGTAACCTGAAGCGTATGTAACCCGAGGTACCACTGTATCGCTAATAGGCATTTATAAAGTATACACAAAGTACTGAGTATATTTACATTCATTTATTTTTTGTGCTGGGATATAGTAAATGTCATGTCCACGTGACCACTGTTGCATGGGCAGCTGTTGCGCACCACGTCAGAGCACTGGCGCATCTAGCTCAGCACAGAGTGGCAGCAGCTCTCCAGGGCTTTGGCAGGAGTGTTTCCCTACCCTATTCAGAGATGTGGGATGTTGAACCTGGGACCTTCAGTGTGCAAGGCATGCGCCGTCCCGTAAGAGTAACATTACATTAATACAGTATGTATGGACTTTTGCACTGAGCTACTGCACCATCTCTGGAGCTTTGACTGGCTTCTGTCCAGCAGAATGCTGCAGTGTTATAGGAAAATGTAGGGAATACGGCACAGTATGGCCTTGACGTTTGTCAGGAGGATCTTCTGGTCCAGACACAAAAGGAAAATAGCCCTAAGACACACCGGAATGAGTCATGCATGAAATGATAAAAGCTGTCTCACATCTGTCTCACATAGTTAAGAGGAATTATTTTTACCCATTTAGGACCTACTTTTAGCAATTGTTAAGTACAAAGAAACTTGTGCAGTGCACAAACCCTAGACCATGGGCAAGGCAGCAGAAAGCCAGTGCACCAGAACAAAATGTAAGGAGAAAATCTTACTGTGATCTCAGTCATTCCTACTCGAGCTCAGCTCATGACAGCGATCAATTATAATCCACAAATCCTCTCAGCCGTGTCAGAGACTAGCTATCCATGTCCCTCTAGTATTTATAAACATTTCTTTCTTTCACATAGTGCTTTATCTTTTTATTCATTACATTTCATTTTTCAATTTCCAATTAAGTGTTTTGAGGTCTAAATGGCATTTTTAACAGATACACCTACCCACCTGTGTAGCTTAAGTTTAAGCACAGGTAAGAGTTACATTAGGGCATGGGAATGAGGATGTGGATAATACACCAATCAACTTTGCATATTATTCACATCCTCATACAGCACCCACCTGTAAGCAAACTTAAACATGTGCAAGGGACGGAGGAAATTGCATATGGCTACCCTATTTATGCATGCCTGCACTTCCTTCCCATTCCTCTGTGTGCCACAAAAATAATTTTAAGTTATAAGCTCCTCTTGTACTCTATAAAATGCCACAAGCACTGATGGTGCTATCAGTGCAAATGCTGAAAGAAAAGAACCATGTAGAATTCACTTTGTTTCTTCCTCTGATAAATTCATTTACGATTCATTAAGCCCACCAGAGGAGCTCCTTCATACATGCAGATATTCTAATATACACACTCACTAACTCACATTTCCCCACCTACAATATCAGAGCAGCTCCAATATCAGAGCAGCTCCAAATGCACATCTCCCAATGAACACAAGTCAAGAGCAGGCTATGATCTTCATAGGGGATGTGAAGTTGGAGCTGCTGTGGTCTATAGTCAATAGTAAGGCTTATTTGTGTGAGCAACGAGGACGCAACTAACTTTGGATCAATCTCGTAGTGTGTCTCCAATCAGCTGGGCAACATAATATCTGTTATTTGCCAAAAGGAATTTCAACTGGAACTGTGACAAAAGCCTTTCTTTATATACTTCGGTAATCGTGTGTCCTGCTGTTTCCTGTATGTTTCCTTTCTGGTTTTCAGGACATCCGACAGCTCCTTATTCATCCAGCTGGTTCTCTTATGAGCCCTTCTTATCTTTCCTTTGCATCAGAGCAGCCTGAAGTTATGCATCTGATAAAATCTCCTTCTAGAGCAACTATCAGTTTAGACACGTTTCCCTCTTAGTTGTTGGGTTATTGTTTTTTTTAAAAAATACTATGGGGCATGAACATCTCTGCAAAGCCCCAGTTGAAATCTTCTGGGGGTTTTGGGTCTTTTTTGTATAACTCTCTTTACTCTGCCGCCTTCAACTTTTATTAATATGGGTAGTTCCATTTTCATGTGTCATATCAAAACCAAACCAATATATCCATTCACTTTCCTTCCTTACTAGGTGTCCTATTCAAAACTGTCTTTTAGGAATGTGTGAAGAACCTAGGGCACCATGGACAGAATCCAGCAAGTTAATTTACATACATTCAAAAATGAAGGATACATTTGGATTTCTTAGAATGCCATAAGGACTGCTTCCCCTGGATAGTTTTCTCTCCTCCCTTTCACAGACAGAAAAAGTGTGTGCATCACATACATTTTGTGCTTTTTCCTATGAGGTCTGGTAAATGTCATACCCAGTAGAATTCAGATAGCTCCTCTTGAAATTGAAGAATTTTAGACACTCCCCACAATCATCAAATTAGAACTTACACATGAATCTTCATTATTTTTCCACTGGCAACAAAACCATCCACAAATGATCCCTTTTTTAAAAAAAAATTATGAGAAGCAAAAGAATCCATTAGTGGTATACAGCTAATGTTTACTCAGAGTAGACCCATAGAAATAAATGAACATTACTGAGTTAGGCCCATTACTTTCAATGGATCTACTCTGAGTGTAGCTCAGTGGAATACCACCTCATGTTTTTGTGCCATACCAAATCTGTGATCTGTATGGTTCAGTCAATGGAAACAGATGTAAGATGTGATTTGATGACGGGGGTGGGTGGTGGGTAACTGTGAAAATATTGTGCAACTTTAACAGCATCCATTTTTCTAATGCCTTCTCACTCTCTGGCACTCTCTCCATCTCTAGCCTGACTCCTGCAGTGTTTTGGAGGGAGGTGACAAAAAATCAGTCCTCCTGTCAGGGAAATATCTCCTTACTCACCCAGTGTTAAGATATTCCACCCTCTCCTTCTTTAGCAGAGTTTGTCTTTTCATCCAGTGAAGTAAACAGCTCACATATATACATGAAACCAAGCCTTAACAGTAGAAAATGTAACTGATGACCTGAAGGAAGGGGCTGATTCTAGAGTACAGCATTAAAGCCCCACACCCTAGAGGCCAGGTATTCCATTAATCAAATTAGCTTTCAGTGCTTTTCCTATATGCAGCACCGACATGCTCACCACTGGTCCCGCCAATCTTCTCCCCTTGCAGTCTCCCAGATTGTTCCTCTTTCCCACCCACTCTCAATTCATCTGTGCAGGGGCCAGTCCGAGCTGTGGAAAGTGCATGGAGCTAGAAGAGGAAGTGGGAAGAACAGCATTGCTCTTCTGATTTCCTCCTTTGGTTTTCTGTATATTTCGAGGGGGCAGTAACTGATGTCACATGACAAAGGAGGCAATGCAGGGTGGGGCTTATGGGTATCAGGGGACTCCTCAAAGGCACCATGTTGGTGACATCAGTATGAAGAATGACCACCATTTCCCCAGGTGGTGCAGATAGGATATTCTTGACATCTTTTTGCTCATTTATCTCAGCGGCTTACAAATAATCCACCCTTATAAAACCCTTTCCATAGCAACTTCTCTGTTTATGGACACCAGCACCACCTCCAGAAGGTTGTTGTTTGGGGGGAGGGCCTTGGGCAAGATGCTGTCAGCAGAGAAGCCTTGTCTCACTGTGGAACAGGCCACTAGTACTATTTTGTCACTGCTCTCTCCCAAGAGAGTGGACAAAGAAGTGAGCAGTGATTGAGGCAAAGAGGAGCTCCTGCTTGTTTGCCGTTTTCTCTTCTTTGGGGTAGTGATGGGAACTTGGTTTCACTGCCATCCAGAAAGGGAGGGAAAGAGGTCAGACAATCAAATTAGTATATCCATCTCACATTTTCTTTAAACCTATGAATGCTCCTATGATGCACGTGTGAAGATCTCTTTTTCCTTTTACAATTGTCCTTCTTTCACAAAATAGGTAAAGAATAATGTTTCTAGAAAGTTTCTCAAATGTGAAGGCACAGAAAAATATTGGCATCTGAGATGAGGTACTGCTGTGCTGTCCTCCTGGCTCTGAGTGCTGCAGCTGCTCCCTGGGGCTGGGGTAAGATGAGGCAGCAGAAATACTGGGGGTGGGGTGGGGGTGGAGGCAGCCTCAAGTGCAGTGTGTGCTTGGTTGTGGCATGTGTGCGGTGCCTCACCAGTTTATTTGGTTTGCATGTGTACCCATGGGCCCAAGAAGGTTGGGGACTCCTGAGCTGCCATAAGCTACTGGTTGAAGTAAAAAGGTAAAGGACCCCTGGACAGTTAAGTCCAGTCAAAGGCAACTATGGGGTTACGGCGCTCATCTTGCTTTCAGGCTGAGGGAGCCGGCGTTTGTCCACAGAAAATTTGTGGGTCATGTGGCCAGCATGACTAAACCGCTTCCGGCACAACGGAACACCCTGACGGAAACCAGAGTGCATGGAAATGCTGGCCGTTTATCTTTCTGTCGCAGCAGTACCTATTTATCTACTTGCATTAGTGTGCTTTTAAACTGCTAGGTTGATAGGAGCTGGGACAGAGGAACGGGAGCTCAACCTGTCACGGGGATTGGAACCATTGACCTTCTGATCGGCAAGCCCAAGAGGCGCAATGTGTTGGAGTACAACACACAGGCCAATCCCATGCATATTTATTCAGAAATCTCACTAAATTCAGTGGGCTTTACTTCCGCTTCCAGTGGAGGAATGCCTAATCGTTAATTCTGAATTCTTCTTAGATTGTTGCAAATGCACGTGTAACAGCTGCAGACGTGACATATTAAAATCCAGGATCCGAGAAACCGACTCCCGGCCGGATTCGAGTTCAGTGCCCAAGGACCACGACAGAAACAGAAGCAGCTGAGCGTTGCTCACTGTGTAACTCATTAACCGGGGCAGTGCCCTTCCCCCACCCTCTTCACCCTTCACAAAAATGTTAATCCCCTGCGGCTAAGCCCTCAGAAACCCCTGCTAGGAGGTATGTTTTCTTTTCCATCCTTGTACCAGATGCCTGCCAGCGAGTCCCCGCTCTTCCTCCCCACCCCCGGGGCCGGCCTTGCGCTTCCAGCTCACAAGGGGAAGAACACCGCTGGCGGGGCGAGAGGGCAGATCTCCACCAGCGAATGGCAAGAGGCAACGGAAAGCAGCCCCAGAGCCCCCCCGGTGATGATGGCAGGGTGAAGAGGCAGCGCAGCCTTACGCCCCTTCATTTAGGGAGCAAGACAGCACTGCGTTCCACGGGGCTTACTCGCGGGTAAACGTGCCCAGGATTTGCAGCCTTCCCTCCGCGGGAGAGAGAGAGAGAAGTTCTCCCCAATCCCACTTGCAGCCCCCATAAACATCCCTCACAACAGTACAAAAGCGCGTGATTTGATCCCCATCGCGGGCTCCCCGCGGCGGAGTCTCGAACCCGCAGCCCCCAGGGCGGGAGAGAAGGACGCGAGGCAGCGGCCCAGTCCTTGACGCGCGGTGCATTGTGGGCCACGCACTGTTGTGTGCAGGAGCCGCGGAGGCTGCCGGGAGCGGCGGGAGGCGGCGACGAAACTCTGAACGGCGGCGGCGGCGGCGCCGCTGAGCAGGAGGAGGCGGCGGCGGCGGCTGAGGGCCCGGCTTGGGAGGCAGCAGCGGCGGCCGGACTCGCTCAGCTTCTCCTCGGCTCCACCAGCGGGACCCTACCGGGCCAGAGGCCGCCGCCGCGGGACGGAGGAGCGCCGAGAGAGCAGCAGCAGCGCCGCCGCCGCCGCCGTGGCCACCTCGGATGCGGAGGTGGCGGCAGGAGGAGGCGGAGCGACCTGCGGGTGGGAAGGCCGGGCTCGAGGGTGAGGGGCGCTCGCCTCTCTCCGCCGAGGCCTCCGGGGAAGGGAAGCGAAGCCCCACCTTCCTGCCCCCTCTTCTTCCTCCTGGTGAGGGGGGAACCTCCGAGGAGAAGCAGCTCAACTTCGGGCTCCCCCGCACCCACTCCCAACTTTTCAGCCGCTTCTGCGTTTTATTTGTTTCTCCATCCAATTTCTACACTTTGGGGTGGGGATTAAGGATTGGGGCTGCTCCCCCCCCTTTTTTAAACTTCCAGGGAAGATGCCCAGAACGGTTTCTGCGCCCCCTTGAAGCTTCCCTACCGCACACGCCGCCACCCACCGCCGCCTCTCTCTGAAAGAAAACAACCAACAACCCGCTTAAGAGGAATTATAAATGAGGGACAAGAGACCCGAGAAGCTGAAAGAAGGAAAAGTTCCTGCTCTGCCTAACGAGAGGCGGGTTGGAGGAGCGCCCTCCCAGCTCCTGCGGGAATAGAGAAGTTCTCCCAACTTTTTTGGTATCTTCGGGTTTTTTTAAGTAGCGGCATCGTGACCTAAAGTGAGCTTTGTATACTGTGCACTGTTGATTGATTGTCGGCCTAGAAGCACTGAAAACAGTTGGCCCTTTTTTTTGGCCACACGCTTCTCCTAACCTGGCTTTTTTTGTAAGCCAGGATTAGATAGGAAGGGAGCTTGCTTGAAGACTGGGTTGTTCCGTATCTGTTTCTTTACCCCAGAGGACGATATTATCTTGCTGCTGCTGCTGCTGCTGCTCCTGTTGGACCATCTCCTTTTCCAAGCAAGATTATTTATCCTCTTGTTTGCGGTTCAAGGATTATTTAATGAATGGATTTTGTAGTCAAGCTGGATGGCTGCTCTACCATTTGAAATGTTTTTGGAAATCATGCCGAGTTGCTGAAAAGAGCTGATATTGCTGGAAAATTTTAGCCTCTGGCAAAGCCTTTTTTGTTCACCGACCAAGGTAAATGAAACAATGGAAGCTTATAAATTATTTTAGTTAGCAGCTATAAAACATGAGATAACTAAGAGAAAAGTAACTACATACATTCCACTTTGATTATGTTGATTAATGCCTAAGAATTATAAATGAAGTTTTTCATTATATTATATAATCATAAACGTATGGGGAGTGGAATTGGTCCCATTGCATGGCCCTTGAGAAAATTGCTTGCTTATGTTTAGCTCAGTCTTTATGAACATCTAAGGAAGGATAAAGGACTTTATTAGATGAACTCCTTAATTTGGTTGGCTTTAACAGAAAGTTAGCTGTTCAGTTTTGTCAGGGAACAGACACATTTACTCAGTTTTTTTTGTACTTTTTGTAATGCTGTACTGAAGTGTATATGTCCACATACATATTAAAACTTAAAGAGCTATACAGTCACTATTATTAAAATAGTTTAACATGTGCTTTGATGCTTTTGTATTTTGTTCCCATGGTGGCTTTTTGTGATGCATTGTAGGGTCTAGTGATGCTGTATTGCTGTTAGTGCTTTGATCTTCTGCTTGTTCATGAGGTTGCTTTTTGTGTTGTACTTCCTAAGAACCTGCCTGCTTATTAATTATCCAACTGCAAAAAGGCTCTAATGCTACTTTAATGGCAACAAATTTCTGTAATGGAGATTGTGCAGCTACAATACGTAATAAGCTCATGTAGACAGTAAAACCTAGCTAGCTTTCATGAGGGCAGAGGGCAGTTTTAAGAACCTGGGGGTACCTATTTTTGCATATAATTGATTGTAGTTCTACTGTAGATCTTTGATTTTATATGCATCATAAGCTTGCTTTTAAGTTTTGTACCAGATACAGGATAGAATGCATGCTCTTTAAATCAACGCATTTACATTGCTTAATAATTACTGCCTGTGGTTCTATACTTGCAATGCAGATTAGATTTCCTAATCTCACCCACAAATATGTGGGTGATTCACCCCTATGCCTCTAATAACTTCAACAGGATAAAGTGTGTTGAACAATTGTGTTAAGTGAATCTGAGGACCTTAAAGGCATTTGGTTTTGTCAGGTTAGAGGTAATGTAGCATAAGAATCTTGTTAGAAGTAGCAAGTTAGAAAATGAGGTATTGTGTTAGCAGTTAGTACTAGTAATACATATTTGTTTTATACTTAGCTCATAAACGTCATTTGACGTGACACAGTTGTAAAGACACTGATAACAAACCTCCACTGCTACATTCAGATAAGTTAAAGAGGTTGTGGAGTACTTTATGTCATTGGGGAAGACCATTGCACATAAAAGCTCTGTTACTCTGGATTTGTATTTTTTGCCATGTTAATGGTATAACTAAATGTCTTAAATTTCATTTCAAGATGATGTGCGAGGTGATGCCAACTATCAGTGAGGCAGAGATTCCCTCAGGGGGAAGTGGAAGCCATGGTTCAGGTTCCCCCCTACAGTCGGATGCTGATTCCCATTTCGAGCAATTAATGGTATCCATGTTGGAGGAACGAGATCGCCTTTTGGACACACTGCGAGAGACTCAAGAGACACTAGCATTAACACAGGGTAAACTACATGAAGTTGGTCATGAAAGGGATTCTCTACAACGACAGCTTAATACTGCACTGCCACAGGTATGTTTTTTTAATATATATATATATATATATATATATACACACACACACAAGCAAACCTTGATATCATTAAACTTTAGATCACTGTCTTCAGGAATTAACATGTGAGTTAAATGAAACACTTTAAAGAGCCCATAGCATGATTTTTTTCCTTTGCTTAGTGAAATAATATAGGAAATAAGAGACAAAAAGTTTAATGTGAGCAGGAAAACTTTGAAGGTTGCTTCATACTGCACTGTTGTTGCAGGATAGACTCTCAGAACCTTGCAAATTTAGCTTTAGGTGGCTTTTTAGCTTTTTTAGAAGTAACAGTTTGTAATCAAGGTGGCCAGCAAGATTTCTAAGGCTAGAATAAGCAAACCTTTTGTGTAAGGTTTGTAGTAGTGTAAGTAGAGTGGTGGTGTTGCAGTGTAAATTGACAGAATTGATTGGCATTAAAGGTGAATTGCTTTACTCTTAAAGATATCTAGGGTTCATTTTTAGAGAGGTGGAATTAAGCACATATAGAATCTGAGCAGCAACTGGAGGGATTACAAATTTTAAAAAACTACAATTCTGGTTGTGCCCCTATTATTTCTTAAGAGTGGAAGAGGGAGAATCTAGAGGTGTCAAACATAGTGAACCACTGTTCTTCTCCATATTAAGAAACTGTCATCTTGATCATTCTCTGTGCCAGGAGAGAGCTGTAGCAGCAGTCATAGTTTGCAGTCAGGTTTCTATAGATCAGAAAACAATCACATTATGGCCCCACCCCTGCACCCTTTGTGTCCTTTTCTCCTGTCAAAGGCTGGACTATCCTATTAACAGCAGCTGCCAGACACTATTCTGTTAGGCTCTCTAGCAAAATAGTGAGCCACTCAAGTGCTAGGGTATCCCTTTCTTTCTCCTGATAAAGAAAAAGCCCAACCTACCTGTAAGAGTTACTGGTCCCAGGATATGTGAGCATCAGAGCTCAGTGGGGTTTTGGACCACGTCTGTGGTCACCAGATGTAGTTGACTCAGTCAGTTGCTGGCATACAATAAGTTTAAGACTTCTGTAATATAGAACCCTCCAGTTAATGCCAGAAGAAATAGCAACAGATGATTGATCTTTAATAAAAAGGTAAAGGACCTCTGCCATGTCAAGTCCAGTCGCGAATGACTCTGGGGTTGCAGCACTCATCTCACTTTACTAGCCGAGGGAGCCGATGTTTGTCTGCAGACAGTTTTTCCGGGTCATGTGGCAAGCCGCTTCTGGCGAAACCAGAGCAGCGCATGGAAATGCCGTTTACCTTTCTGCCGGAGCGGTACCTATTTATCTACTTGCACTTTGACGTGCTTTCGAACTGCTAGGTTGGCAGGAGCTGGACCGAACAATGGGAGCTCACCCTGTTGCGGGGATTCGAACCATAGAGTACATGCAAAAGGTCCCATATTCAGTCCCGGTATCTCCAGGTAGTACAAGGAGAAACCCTTGTCTGAAACCATGGAGAGCCACTGGCAGTTATTGTCAACAATACTACGCTAGAGGGATGAGTGTCCGGGTGGGACCCCTAAATGGCTTGTGATCCAACAACCTAAACAGAGAGCCTCTGCCAATATCAACTGATCTCAGGCCCTATGATTGGCAGGGGAGACAGGAAATGGCAATAGCTCTCCATGGTTTCAGGTGAGGGTCTCTCTCGGTTCTACCTGGAGATACTTGGGATTGAACCTGGGATCTTTTGCATGGAAAGCATGTTCTCTTCTCTATTGCTGAGCTATAGCCCTTCCCATTAAAAAGCTTCTTATGTTCCTTTCTTAACTGAACTATCATACCTACTTCTGAGATTTGGAGCTGGTTAACTACTTGTTGCCCTTGTGCTGCTTCAGTATTAAGTCTCCTCAGATTATTTGGTGTGTGTTTTTTTAAGCTGCCACTTAAATACTGACATGTGTTGAGCTTTAATGGAATGCAGCGTCTGCAGAGAAAAGCTCCTTATTTTGGCTGTAGTCTTAAATGAGAACACAATGCATTTGTTATATGTAATTGTTAGAAGAGGATATTTAAGGCTTTCTCTCCCACAGGGATATGTTGGGGGAGGGGGAGGGTGTATCAGTTTAAGAAGTTACTTTGGAGACTGCCAGGGGAGAGAAACAATAGGATTTTATTTTTGTTTGTATATATGTAAATAAAGAAGCAAGTAGCCCAACTATAGCCAACCTCTTGTCAAGTATGCTACAAGTTGATTCCACTGCATAAGACAATACCTCTCTAATAATTGGCATGAGATTACAGTAATATGTTTAACAAACAGTCTTGTGGCACCTTAAAGATGAAGTAATTTACTCTGACATAAGTTTTTGTGGACTTATTTGTCTTAAAGATGCAACAGGACTCTGTTTTTGTTTTAAGAGACTAATACTTGTACTCCACTGGACATGGAACAAATTTTACATCATTACGATCTAAAATAATCAGTACTCAAAAACACCACAAGAAAAGCAAGAAAATAGAAATAGTTTTTCCTTATGTTGGGTCAGATCAGAAAGTAAATAGTCCCTGTAGATCAGTGTAACAAAGGGTCTCAAATCCAGTTTCACTGATGCTAACGAAACACTGAAAATTCAACCTAGAGCCTGATTATGTTCAAAGTTTGAACATGGTGAAGCCACTTGGCATTCTTGCTTGCTGTAGAGATTGTTAGAACAACTTTATTTAAAGCAGAGATGGGGAACCTGAGGCTCTCCAGATACTGGGTTGCAACTATGTGTCATCCCTGACCATTGGTCATGCTGGCAAGGGCAAATGGAGTTGGAGTCCAGTAACATATAGACAACCTCAGGTTCCTCATCCCTAGTGTAGGGATAACTTTCATATATAAATAGCATTACACTGAGAATTTTGATATATTGTTTGCTAGACTCTAGCATTTGGACTTCTTTGGTTGTGCATATGGTTGGCTTAATGAAAGTTGAAGATTTAGAGAGGCAATCCTATTGGTTCCTCCCTCCTTCAGAGGGAGTGTAACCCCATCAAGAGCAGGCAACCTACTATCCATCCAGTCTAGGGAACCACGCACTAACAGTGCCTCAGTCTTAAAGGCAAGCATGTTTTTTAAATGCTTGAAGACAAGAATGGAAATGCTTCTCCAGACTAATTTGTGGCCATTCTTTTAAAAACTTATGCTTAAAGCCAGTGTTAGAAACTGAAATATGAAACCTAGGAGCTAAACGGCACCTTAAACCTAGGTTATGGGTGCAACAACGGAATGTCTAGGCGCACTTTTTATAACAAGAATACAAAGCTGAAAATGAATGAACTGCAACTAAAATCTTATATTCATTTTCCATATGGTCTAGTCCTCATCTGAAGACTGCAAAAAACAAATAATAATAATAATAATAATTTATTTATATCCCGCCCTCCCCAGGCTCAGAGCGGCTAACAACAGTAGAAGTAATACAGCATTCTAAAACCAATTCATTCTAAAATCAATTCAAAATCAAATTAATGGCAACCACTGGACTAGAGTTCTATGAGGATTACCAAAGGAGGGGGTCAGGCTGTGCCTTGGCCAAAGGCCTGGTGGAACAGCTCTGTCTTGCAGGCCGTGCGGAAAGATGTCAAGTCCCACAGGGCCCTAGTCTCTTGTGACAGAGCGTTCCACCAGATTGAGGCCACATCGAAAAAGCCCTGGCTCTGGTTGAGGCCAGCCTAACCTCCCTGTGGCTTGGGACCTCCAATATGTTTTTATTTGAAGACCGTAAGGTCCTCCATGGGACATACCAGGAGAGGCGGTCCTGTAGGTACGAGAGTCCTAGGCCGTATAGGGCTTTAAAGGTTAAAACCAGCACCTTAAATATGATCCTGTACTCCACCAGGAGCCAGTGCAGCTGGTATAGCACCGGGTGAATGTGATCTCGCAGCGAAGACCTCGTAAGGAGTCTCGCTGCAGCATTCTGCACCTGCTGGAGTTTCTGGGTCAGTCTCAAGGGCAGCCCCATGTAGAGTGCTTCCCCTGCCTGCCCCCATAATATTCTTAAGACGGTCTCTTCTCCAGTCTTCAGAGAGTGGCTGGAAGTGGGGTGGCAGAAAAAGGCCCTCCTTTCCTTCCAATCTGCAGCTTTAATCTCAAATCTTAGGCACAGTACTGTGCTCAGAGCTCAGAAACTGCTCATGCTAATGAAATTCCTTGTCTCAAAACGCTTAGAACAATGGGAATTTTGAATGCTGCTTAAAGCCTTGGAAATAAGTTGATGGGTGAATCAAATTCACATGTCTAATTTTAACCTGGACAATGTGTCATGTTGTTTGGATACTCAGCTATTCGTTTCTTTAATATATAGAGGAAAACGACACGAGGGAAACTAGAGGCAACTTATCTAACTTGGTGCTCAGTGCCTAAAGACTACATGTTTTCATAATCACATACAGCTAAACAAGCAAAATACCAAAATAAAAAATGGCAACAACTAAAACTGTACCCATTACCTCTTGAAATTAAGTGCAATATGTATTGAATACATAGGTATGATATTAGGGGTATGTGTTATTGTTGGTTAGTGCATGAAAGTTAGTGTTAAATAGTTTTTATGTGTTTGGTTCTACAATGATACATTTCACCACTAAATACATATTTATTTAATCTACAACACATGGTGTATTTGTGCACCTGTACTTACAAGCAGAGCTTGTTGAAGGCCAGGGGCAGGAGTCTTGTTAGAATAAAGTTATCAACTCAAACGAAAAAAGCAAATGGTCCCTGACGGGGCCTCCTGGCTGGCTTAGACCTTGGAGGCCTAGGGCAAGTGTACCTGGCTGCACTTCCCTTCATGGACCTGCTTACAAGTGAATGAAAAATCAGGAAAAAAATTTTTTTCTTGACATGCAGTTACTAAAATAGGCTTTGGAATTAGTGAAACAATTTTTAAATTGCAGGCATAGAGAGTTGCACTTCTTTATAGGCCTGCAGGATGAGTAATCTCAAGCAGTACTGATTAAGTTGTTGTAAAAGAAATGGTCATAATTGCTGTTACACGACTAATTATAGTGATTTGCTTGTGACACATAACATGAACTCTGCAGACAAGAATGTTAAAATGTAAAAGGCTTGAATGCCCTTGTATCAGTGTCCCTTCATGTTATTCTAATACAGTGGTACCTCTGGTTATGTACTTAATTCGTTCCGGAGGTCCATTCTTAACCTGAAACTGTTCTTAACCTGAAGCCCCACTTTAGCTAATGGGGCCTCCTGCTGCTGCCGCTGCGCGATTTCTGTTCTCATCCTGAAGCAAAGTTCTTAACCTGAGGTACTATTTCTGGGTTAGCGGAATCTGTAACCTGAAGCGTATGTAACCCGAGGTACCACTGTAGTACAGAACATGCAATACATTTGTCCAAATAGCTATTAACCGCTATTATATTCTAAAATGCTGAAAAAGGTTTAGTGTAAGCTTCCAATGTGGTCTTTTTTAAAATAAATAGGCTGTTTTTTCCAGAATTTGATTGATTTGTTTGATTTAGAATTTCTCCAACTAGGCTTTGCTGTGAATTTTTGTACCCTGGATAAAGAAGGTTGAATCACAGCAAGTAAGCTGTTAAATGTAGGAACTCTTTTAGGATTAGCCTCTGTGGCATAGATTCCTTTAATGTTTAGGCATATTCTCTCCTTACCTACACAAGTTCTGATGGGAAAGAAGACTTCTGTCCACAGCCATCAACAAGTACCTCAAAATATCTCTATTTAGGCCTACACCATGCCAGCTAAGCTGTGAGCATGCTGAGGCTGCCCTGTGGTATCAATGTGTTACAACCTACAAATGTTTTGCCTGCTTCTAGAATCGGTCCCTGCCTGTCTTCTTTCACGATGGCTCAGGTCAGCATGAATTGAGCTCTCTAAAACTTGTAAACTTCTCTATGGCCATGTGGTATGCTTTTGCATTACAGCTGTTGTTAAATAACACAATTAGAAAGAGATATGGAATACACTGCTTTGTTTCTTGAAGAGGAAGAATCTTTTCTCACAGGTGTGGGCCTCTCTCACTGTTGATGAGTAATCCACATTCTTAAGAGGCTGGAGCAACTTCCCTACCAAGAAAAGTTACAACATTTGGGTCTTTTTAGTATGGAACCTGATAAAGATTCAGGACAGGCAAAAGGATGTAGTTAGTGCTTCATGTAGTGCAGGAGTGGGGAACCTTTGGCCCTCTATGTGTTGCTGAACTTGTAACACCCACTGGCCCCAGTAAGCATAGCTGATGACCAGGGATGAAATGAATTTAAGTTCAGCAACATCTGGAGGGCCAAAGGTTCCACACCCCTGACATATTGCACAGGTAAACCCCCACGGGATGTAGTAATGGCCACCAACTTGCGTGGCTTTAAAATAAATGCTGGCAAATTCACAAAAGAGAAGACTATTGGTGGCTCCTGATCACAATAGCTGTTCACTGCCTCCAGTATCAGAGACTGTATGCCTCTGAATCCCAGTTGCTTGAGAGCCTGTGAGAGAGTGCTGTTGTACTCATGTCCTGATTGCAGGAATCCCATAGATATCTGATTGGCCACTGTGGAAACAGGATGCTGGATTAAACGGCTCTTTGGCCTGATCCAGCATATCTCTTCTTACATTCTTGGTACATGCAGATGTTGTTTCCCAGAGTGCCAGGCAGGGGTGGATCTACTATGAAACTAATGAAGCTTAAGCTTCAGGGCCTCTAATCCCAGAGGAGGCCCTGAAGTGACTTTAGTCCACACTGCTTAAAAAAATGGGGTCTAGTAGACCCAATTTGAGTCTCATGACTGTGTATATTACACAGTGTATATTGTGTATATTACAACAATTTCAAAGTTTGAAAGTCAGTAGCACAGATGTTGTAAAGGTGTGGTGATCTGTCATGGAACAACTCAATTGAAGAAGATAACAGTGGTTACCCAGACCTTGTGGCTGGTTGTGAAGGGACCCCCATAATGGTTCAAGCGTTAGGGCCCCCAAAATGTAGGTCCCCCACTGGTGCCAGGGCCCAGTAGTGTGCTATGAGAAGCTAGTTTTTGCGCTATGAGAAATTAAATATTATTTTAAGCCTAAAGAACCCAATGGCACATTCAGTTCCCTATTTCATCTTTGCAGAATTGACTGCTCTAGTCTTGCCTCCTTCCATTTGGCCTCCGCAGGTCATGTAATCCTGACATTGGTTCTAAATGCATTTGGCCAATTCAACACCTCCCAATGTAGTGAAGCAGCATAATTGCTCATACTTAGAGGAGGCTTTCTATTAAGTTTCTGCATTAGTCACTGTTCTAGGCATGGCTCCTTCTAGTTAGGTGATAATCCCAGAACGGTGAGTCATGCAGAAATGTGTAAAGACAGTTCCACTGATGGTGTATAATTCTTGCTGTTAACTATATATAATGAATGGGCCACCAGCTGTTAATGAATTGTAATTTAATCATTCGTCAATATTTGCTATGCCGGCTGGGGCAGATATAGGATGTAGTCCAACAACACGTATGGAGAGCAACAAGTTGTCCACCCCTTCTCTAAAACATAATACAGTGGTACCTCTGGATGTGAATGGGATCCGTTCCGGAGCCCCGTTCACATCCAGAAGCGAACGCAACCTGCACGTGCGCGGGTCGCGATTCACCGCTTACACGCATGCGCGTGATGTCATTTTGACCGTCTGCGCGTGCGTGAGCGGTGAAACCCAGAAGTAACGTGCTCCGTTACTTCCGGGTCGCCGCAGCGCGTAACCCGAAAATACTTATCTCAAAATTACTTCAACCTGAGGTATGACTGTATTTTCTTAGGGTGCAAGTGTAAAGTGTTCTTATTCTAGGAGAGGGGGAAAGAAGTGGCTCTGCCATCAGTAGTTTTGTGAAGCACTGGGCCAAATATGGAAAAAAGTTTAAACACAACATGTATTCTAGCTATTGTAGGTATTACATTATATTAGATGTTGGATATAAAAATGATTATAGTGATGAACGCAGTCTAAACCTTACACCTCCAAATAACTACACAGCTTGTTTCAGGAACTGTTCCTGCTGAAAATTTCCTTGCTTACAAGTATACAGGGATGATAATTGAGTACATTTTGAACTGCCATGAAAGAGGTGGCTAAATTCTTGTTTATGAAGTTGGAGGTTACGAAATGCATTTGCATTCTAAGCAGTAATGAACTTGAAAGCTGTAAATGCAGACGGGAGTTTACAACTTACAGGGTGGCCAAGTTCTTTCAGTAATTTGAAGACTTTCAGATGTTATCTGTGTCAACACCTAATTGCAATATTTAAAGCACATTTCCCAGTAAAATGTAATTGGTTTGCACCCGATTTAGAATGTCATCATGCATTGAAAGCTACTATCACTGGCAAAGTTGTATGGCTCCTGTCTTTTGTGAAAAAACAGCTAGGACAAGGTATTCTTAATTCGGCGTCCCCAAACATTGAAAACATCAATAAAACATGTAACCAACCTCCTGATCACAAATGCCTGATACTGCATAACCCTGTAGCAGAATTCTAGATCTTCTTCCTCTCTCAAAGTGATGACTCTTATTTTTTGCACTTTGGAAGAGTTCATGAGCAGCTTGTAAGTCATTAAAGTATTTTAGTTGCCACCCTTCTTCTGCCTGTTGTTTTTGGGAAGCAAGTTTTGTTTAATGTAGTTTAAATAAACTTAATTGTTGTATTAACAAAACTTTAGAAGTAGAAGTAGCACTAGAATCCTTTGTCTGTTCTTTGTCCCAAAGTGTCATGTCAGCTGCTCTGTTCTTCCTGTAGATGTCTGATTTTTTATGTGCTTGATAGTGGGCATTGCCTAGGATAGCTAGAAACAAGGAGCTACATCAAAAGTAGCTAGACATGCCAGCAAGCACTTAAACACTGCATTTTCTAATTATTATTTTTGTATTTGGCAAGTGTTAAATCTGCAGAATGTCCGAAAGTTTAATTCCAGAGTACCAGCTAGCATTACTGTATTGAACAGTGTGTGCTTGGCGTTCCACAAAATGCAAAAAAAGGTTCTTGCTTAAAGAAGCTTTATAGTTCAGCAACATTTACCTCAAAATAATTTAGTCTTCAATGTGCTTATAATGGTTATTGCCTTTTAATTGTGATGGCTCAGCAAAAATGCAGAATTCTAGTGAAATCTGTAAAAAGGATCTTAAACAACTGGCACAGGGGGTAGAAAGAAAAGGTATCATGAGCGAATGACAAGTGCTATCCCAGAACAGTTAATTCCAGTTTTGTCAGTTAGGAGTGAAATGCAGTCAATGCTTTGAACTACTTCAAAGAATCATTGAAAATTAGGTGGGCCGTTGTGGTTTTTTCCTACTCAGAATTTGTAGAAATAGAAGTACTGGGTATTTCATTTAATATGTATATTCTACTTTGCAGTGTGCATTGAGCAGAGCTGTGATTTAGGGAAAGTTCCCTGCTCACAAGTACTGCAGATAAATGCCTACAGCCTTACAAGATCAGCTGCCAACCAAAACACACTATAGGAGAGTGAATGTTTCTATTGTGAAATCCTGGCATACTTTTCTCCATGGGCCCCAGGACCATTCGATTTCACTGAGGGGAACTGTGGAGAAAAAGCTTAATGAGAAATTCAGAACTCTTGGTGCTGAAAAGTCAAATGTAGGCCACTAGAATATGTAAAGCATACTTGTTTCTAGAACGCATTCATAAGGAAAAACGTAGTTGCCACAGGCATTTTTTAGTAAGTTTTCCAATAGTTTTATATTTGCAGTGGTGAGAGGATTTTTGAGACGATACCTCTGGCCATCAAATAGAACAAGAGGTTTTCTGTTGATCAGTTGACTGGGGTTTTTAAAACAGGTTTAACAAACAAACAATTATATTGCCAAACAATGTTTTGTTTTGTTTTGTTTTTTTAAAAGGCATTAACATTATAGGAGCAAAGAAGATAATCACCAACAGATCAGATAGCTACGTTAATTACAAAAACCAAATACAGTGGTACCTCGGGTTACAGACGCTTCATGTTACAGATGCTTCAGGTTACAGACTCCGCTAACCCAGAAATAGTACCTCGGGTTAAGAACTTTGCTTCAGGGTGAGAACAGAAATCGCACAGCGACAGCAGGAGGCCCCATTAGCTAAAGTGGTACCTCAGGTTAAGAACAGTTTCAGGTTAAGAACAGACCTCCAGAATGAATTAAGTTCTTAACCTGAGATACAACTTTAGCTGTTACTGTGTAACTATGACATTAACAGGGCTCAGGGTAGTGTACATGGATCTCCCACTGTCCTGTTAGTTTAATAGTTGGAAAAAACCTATGGTATAGGTTAGGTTGAGCATATGATTGCTGAATGAGTAATGGCCGAGTCCAGGTTTAAATGCAAGTGCCCCTGTTCCTAGCCTTATACTCTATCCTCTAAGTCAGTGGTTTCCAAAAAGGGGGGGTCCATGGTCCTATCCCTTGCCTTCCCCCCCAACTAGTTTTTTGTCATTTTTGTGCATTTTTTTCAATATATTGGCCAAAATATTTTTGAAATCACACCACGATAACAATTTTGACCCAGCAATATGCAACAATATATTGCTTCTCGTGCAAGGGAGAGCAGGGAAGCCGGTTTCAAGGCACCGCTGATCTGAACTGCCTTCCCTCATGCTGAGGGAGACCAGGGCAACTGATCGCCCTCACTTCAAGGCACCGTGGCACTACCATCCCCTGGCACTGAGGTGAAACAGTGTTTCTCAGTCAGCAGGAAAGCAGCAGCAGGCACAGTGGATATTCATCTTCACTGGCTGTCACTGCTGGCTGCCCCATGGACAATGGCTTGATCTCCGCGGCTGCTCCTTCCCTCATCCTCACGCCTGGAATCTCCAATTTCAGACATCATGATATATCAGAATACTGCAATGTTGAAAATGCTGCTGATATATCACAATGTTGAAAACCAGATATCGCTCAGCCCTAGTCTGTTTTTTAGTGTAACTAAAATCCTTTTCTTATTAGGGGCTACCCACATTTTGTTCAAAAAATTGCTTTGCAGAGGTAACTACCATAGAGTTATCAAAATTTTCAAAAGTAGGGAGTCCAAGGCTTGGCTTTTGAAAAAGAGGGGGTCCTCTGTAATCAGCTAATTAGGAACCCCTGCTCTAGGTAGTAATAACTGTTTGTGTTCTTGTTTGAATGTACTATACAGTGGTACCTCGGGTTAAGAACTTAATTCATTCTGGAGGTCCATTCTTAAGCTGAAACTGTTCTTAACCTGAGGTACCACTTTAGCTAATGGGGCCTCCCGCTGCCGCCGTGCCACCGCTGTGCGATTTCTGTTCTCATCCTGAAGCAAAGTTCTTAACCCGTGGTACTATTTCTGGGTTAGCAGAGTCTGTAACCTGAAGCGTATGTAACCCGAGGTACCACTGTAATGTTATAGTAGGTAGTGGGAAAAGATTTGCTGTGGTACTGGGTTTGCCCCTGAGTCTTTGAATGCTAGAGGCTGTGCTCCCTTTGCTATCACAGGACAGCACAGTGAAATACAAAAGGTCAGCTGACATCCAAACAGTGACATTTTTGGCATATTTGATAATATTTGACTGGTATCAAATAGACCAGGGGTCAGCAACCTTTTTCAGCCGTGGGCTGGTCCACCATCCCTCAGACCATGCGGTGGACCGGACTATATTTTGAAGAAAAAAATGAATGAATTCCTGTGCCCCACAAATAACCCAGAGATGCATTTAAAATAAAAGGACACATTCTATTAATGTAAAAACACGCTGATTCCTGGACCGTCCACGGGCTGGATTGAGAAGGCGATTGGGCCACATCCAGCCCACGGGCCTTAGGTTGCCTACCCCTGAAATAGACTGTCAGTTGTCCAGTGTGTCAATCGTACCCTAGCAGCAACTTTGGCCTGTGTTATAGCTGGAATGTGTTGTGGGAAAGCATGTTTGATTATGTGATGCTTCCTGGAATTATCTAATTTGTATGCACAGCAGTATTTCAACTGTTCTACAGTATGTTTTTTGCTGTTCATTTTGAAAGAGTCCATTTTTAAAAATAAGTAATTGATATCTTTGTGTTCTCAAAATAGTTCATGAGATATGCTTATTTTTATCTGTAAAGATAAAGTCAGAAGTCTAATTGAATAAAAATATGCAAAGCATCTGCAAGCAGTAGAATGACACATGGTTCTACTGTTTGCATCTGGTGTAAATCCAAGAAGTACCCTTGGACAGATTACTGTCTCCAATATGGCGTCAGAAAGTGGTGGGAAGCTAATTTAAGATCATTCATCTAGTAGTGCTGTCATTTTCCAGTAATGTATACCAAGCTTTTGTACTGGAAAAAACATTTGTATCCAGAAGTGTTGTAATGCTTTAGTTACAGAGTACTACAGTTTCAGTCATCCTAAAACCCAATTTCCAAGATAGCAAGAATGAAGAATGTTTAAAGTAGTTGCCATAAATACTCATAAAAAATTCAGTCAGAAAGATGAAGAAACGAGTCCCACTCTTTAGGTATAAAGAAATTTAATTGAGTTAAATATTTTTACCTGCACATTCCTCAACTTATTCTGTATTATGTCCCCACATCAAATTGAGGAAATATATTTTAGATTTCACTCAAAATGTGTTTCATTCAGTCAGTTAACTTTGGACCTGCAGTTTCATAATAGAACACTAACATTTCTAAAGAAGATCTATTGAAGCTTGACAATCACCTCAGTTAAGCTAAGGAAATCTACTATTGTAAATGATCTTGCATGTGCTTATAACTGGCTATGCATATTTGAACGCTCTTGTAAATGATCTTGCATGTGCATATAACTTGCTAGGCATATATGAAATATACAACACAGGATGTGGTTTATTGCTGAAAACATTACAATAATTTGTTTTTAGTCATCATAAGAAGCATTGTTGCCTAGCTGGCAACATAAGTGTTTTTAAATATATTGAAAAGAAAATATTGCTTTGAGTTGCATTCTATTCAAATGCTTGACAGAATGGCATTTCTATCCAAGTTCTTGTTACACTTTTACAGCTTGTTCATATGTGACTAGAGAAGCTTTAGGGTCAAAGTATATTATTGTTAATTTGCTAGTGTATTAAACATTAGGTGGAGTATAATATAGTTAGCCCCCTTGCACTCATGGAAGGGGTTTCCTCCAGCAGATACCAGATCGAAGGTGCAGATTAAATCTGGCTGCTTATGAGTCTCCCATTCTAGATGCAAAATGAATGGTATAAAGTAACACAAAAGAAGAACGGAAAGCATGCATGACTTTTAAATTTAGTCAAAAGGCTTTTATAATCTTAGATTCTAGATTTTTTAAAAAATGCATGTTTCATTGTTTTCTGCTCGTAACATATACCGTATTTTTCGCTCTATAGGACGCATAGGATGCACCAGACCATAGGAGGGGGAGAACAGGAAAAAAAAATTCTCCCCCTCTCTGCTCAGCGTCCCTTCAGCAAAGCGGTAGGAGAAATGGAGCCCCTTCCATTTCTCCTGCCGCTTCGCTGAAGGGGCGCTGCACAAAGAGGAGGAGATTTTTTTTTCTTGTTCTCCCCCTCTAAAACAAGGTGCGTTCTGTGCGTTCAAGGTGCGTTCACCCAAAGCCTCTGGAGCCCAGCGGGAGTTCCTTTCGACCTGCTCTTTGGGGCTGGCGGGGGGAAGCGCTGCTTTCCCCCACCGCCAGCCCCATAGACCAGGTTGGGGCGCACCGCCTTCCTGCTGCTCCCCGAGCTTGTGGGGCTGGCGGTGGGGGGAAGCGTTGCAGCCTTCCCCCCACCTTCGTACAGCCTTCGTAGCTTCTGCAGGGCAGCGGGGTGAAGGCACCCCGCTGCCCTGCGGAGGCTTTGCGCAGACATCCGCAAGCTAGAACAGCGAGACGGAGCGCTCCTCAGCGCTCCGTCTCCCTGTTCTGGCTTTGGGCTTAGCCGCGCAGCCTGCATTCGCTCTATAGGACGCACACACATTTCCCCTTAATTTTTGGAGGGGAAAAAGTGTGTCCTATAGAGCGAAAAATATGGTACATACTAAAAAGATGCATGCATCTTTGGTTAGATTTTCTTTATTTATAAAAAATGTTTATATACCATTATGTCATTAAAAAAAAATCAAAGCAGTTTAGAACAGTAAAACATAAAACTCTACAATATAAACCATATTAAAAGTTAAAAACAGACATCAATTAAGCATTGTGGAAAGATGTATTCAAACTGCCTATTTGGGCCTGGCAGAATAGAAAATTTTCAGCATGCATTTAAAAGTTGTTTTGTATTCTTTGTTTTATAGAATATATATAATAATGTTATGTTACTAAGCAATTAAAAAAAAACACCAAGAAAAAATTTACAACCCCCCCAAGCATGCATTTAAAAGTTGTCACAAAAGGTGCCTGCTGAATCACTATTGGCAGAGTATTCCGCCAATGATCAGGGTGATGGAAGTTGTAATTCGACAACACTTGGAGGCTAACCCTGTCATAAAATGTTTGTTAAATAATGTGGTCGTACTACTTTGATGAAACTACATCTAAGTCTAAGAAGCATTGCCATCCAAATTGGTATTTGTAAATTATATGGAATGTGTGTTAATGTTTTCTATATTAAAGTGACAGGCCATATATTCACACAGATGGAATGTATATGTACACCCCACCCTTCTAATGTATAGTCATTACTTAGGATAGCTTGCCGCAGTTAAGGTCATCTATATAATACAATAACACTTAATAAAATAGCCATTTAAAGTACAAGAGAGACAAACTGAGCAGATAAAACGGTCATTAGATAGAAACGTTATCTACTGAGTTGGAACAGAAGCCTCCTGAAACAAAAAATAATAATCCTGAACTATTCAACAAAAATAACAAGGGGGAGTCCAGCTGAATCTGAAAGCTAGACTATAGACAAGAAATATCTTGGAAGTAGGGGCATGAGCTAAATCCTTTATAACCTCAGTTAGAATGGAAGGCCACCACCTGTACAGCAGTAAAGATCAGCCTTGTTATATAAACTTTCTACATAGGATAGCTGAATGAGCTCCACAAATGCTTTCCTGATTACCTTCTTGATCTTCAGTGTTCTGTTATGCAATCAGAAGTCTGTGGTGCGACTGAAACAGCAATATAGGATACATCCCTATTCTAAAAGAGAGGTGGAAACCACAAGCCCAGCTGCTGAATGTGACCCTCCAACCCCACCCCACCCTTTACGTGGCCCTTGGAACTCTCCATGGGCTGCAACTCTCACTAGTCTTCCTTCATACCCTCCTTGAGGCAGGTGGGTGCATTTAGAAACCCCTGGCTTCTGTGTGGCTGGGAGCTATCTTATTGTACAAAGGTTAAGAGGCATATCCATTATTCTACCCACTTTTGCCTTGGACCACACACCCACCTTTGTCTCCAGGTTTGCCCATTATTCTCCTAAAATATGATCCTTAGACTCCCCCTCCCTCAACTTAGGGCTAGGAAATTATTTTTCCTAAGACAATCCATTGCAAGCCTAACTATGACTATAATAAGAGGAGGCAAGAGTTACAACCATGCGGCCAATTTTTGTTGTAAGTGTAGCGCTTGTCCTTTTCTGGTTTTGGTAGATCTTTGAGCAAGATCCCCTAAGTTGGGATACTTCTTCTGGCCTTCAGTTACTGTTGCTCGTACACTAACCCTCTTTCTCCTGGTCCAGTCTAGATAGCTAGCATGAGAGAGTAGACAAGGTGAAGTGGAGATCACTCCTCTTCCTCTTGTCACTCTCTTAGAGAGGACTGATGGCTGTGCAGCAACAGCAAGGAGTAGCAGAACTGGACCAGAAAGCTTGCTGAGGCAATAACCTTGGCAGGTGTTTGATGACATGGACTCCTGACAACAAACATAGGGTAGAACACACATTTTGTTTCCACCAGATGTCTTCAAAACTCAGGAGATGTTTCTCTACCATAAATCAAGGCGAGGTAGGTGTGACTTCCAGTGGCTAAGAATTGGGCAAGAAGGTCAATTGTTAATCCTTCTCTTTCTGGGTGCTTTTTTCCTCTCTAGCTAGCAAGGGCTCCTAGACTGTGCTTCCATCTGGAAGTGAGTTTGGGGGATTGTAGTTAAGTGAATAGTGAATGGCTTCTTTGCTAGCAGTCTCAGCCTGCTTTAAAGTGGAAAACCTATAGCTGAGTTTTGCAGACAGGCAGTGGAGATGGAATGGGTAGGCCTGCCCAGAAATGTAATGGCAATGCAAGATGCACTGAGCAGGGCTATTACCGTATTTTTCGTCCCATAGGGCGCTCTGGCCCATAGGACGCACCTAGGTTTTTTTGGGGGGGGGGGGAATAAAGGAAAAAATTTTCCCCTTTATTTCCCCCCCAAAACCAGGTCGGGGAACAGCGGGATGACGGCGCTCCGCCTCCCTGCTGTCCCCCGAGCTTGTGGGCTGCAGGCTGCTGCCCGCAAGCCTTGCGAGCCCGCGGGAACTCCCCCCGGGCGCGCAAGGCTTGTGGATAGCTTCCTGAAGCCTGGAGAGCGAGAGGGCTTGGTGCGCACCGACCCCTCTCGCTCTCCAGGCTTCAGCGAAAGCCTGCACTCGCCCCATAGGACACACACACATTTCCCCTTCATTTTTGGAGGGGAAAAAGTGCGTCCTATAGGGCGAAAAATACGGTAAATGGAACAGAATGGTGTAGTAGCAGGTGGGAAATTCATTTTGCTCAGTGGTGGGAGACAGGAGGACTAATTTGCTAACTTTATTACTAGCATTAATATTCTACCATTCTATAAAAATTGAAGTTGGTAGAAGAGGTGAGAGTAGGATTACCTTAGCATAATGCTGCTTTTCTTTTATTTGTTGCCTAACATGTAATGCATTTGTTTGGATGTATTAATAATGAATTCATTCTTGTTTGCTTCGATTCTAGGAGTTTGCGGCACTTACTAAAGAACTTAATGTTTGCAGAGAACAACTCCTTGAAAGGGAAGAAGAAATTGCAGAACTGAAAGCAGAACGAAATAATACAAGGGTTAGTTAATTATCTGATATCATTTTGTTGCTATTGCATGCAATGTTGCTCTTGACTTTGCTTTTTAAATTAAAGGGGGAAGTGAATGGATAGAACCTTAAGCTATGCTCTTACCTTTCTGAATATGGTGCTTCTGTGTGACATGTATGTTTGGGATGTGCAAGGCTTGAAAAAATGAATGAATGAATGAATGAATAAATATATAAATTTTATAAATATACAGCTGTCAAATCAAAATCAGATAAGCCACAGATTGCACTAATAGGGCAATGTGTATAACAAGTAAGATGTTATATGCAAGCTGTATTGAGCTAAAAATGCTGCAAACCAGGAAGTTAGTAAATGAATTGTGAGTATGTTTATGGAAGAGGAAGTATTAAGAGCCCAAGGATGACCAAACAGTGTTATTGCCTGGTGCTGCATGCAGACTAACCCAGTACAGTGGTACCTTGGAAGTCGAACGGAATCCGTTCCGGAAGTCCGTTTGACTTCCAAAACATTTGGAAACCAAGGCGCTGCTTCCAGTTGGCTGCAGGAAGCTCCAGCCAATCGGAAGCTGCGGAAGCCACGTTGGACGTTCGGGTTCCAAAGAACGTTCGCAAACCGGAACACTCACTTCCGGGTTTGCGGCGTTCGGGAGCCAAAACGTTCGACTCACAAGGCGTTTGGGATCCAAGGTACGACTGTATGAATTTATGCTGGGAAATGTAGTAGAGTGGCTCATGGGTGCACGCCTACTACATGTGTGGGAATGGATATCTTCCTTTTGTACCTACATATTCCACACAGTGAATTTTGGTGTTAATTCAGCAAATATGACTCCTGTGTGATAAAGTATGAATTTGTCCTTACCAGTCAAATGTATTTTTCTGAATGCTGAACTTAAGAGTTTCAGAATGAAATTATAATCATAAATTGCCACCAGGTATGATTTCTTGCCAGTATTGCCCATCGTAAGCTTCGGATATAACATTATTTAGCTAAACGTACTGTTTTACTGAGTTCTGGAAATCCCCAGGAGTGCAACCAAAAGCTTGCATGTTTGGACTGGTAGCTCTTGGAGATCTCATCATCTTTACTCCTCCAGGCATAGTTTTGAGAATCAGCTTGAATTTATATTTGGTAGTCAGTGCCAGTAGTTGATTACTTGCCATTGAATCTTTCTAGTTATTCAGGATTAACCCACTTATGTTTCAGTATGGTAATAATAGTATAATTAGAGCATTTGTGATTCAACTGTGTAAAGAATTTTTTTTTGAAAGTGTCATTGGATTTCCTTTATAAAGCCAAATGAAATGTATCACTGCTCAAGATCTTAGGAATCATCTTTTGACCTTTTGGGTAATCATCAATTTTGTCATTCTCTATTTCACCAAATTAGGGCAATACCACACCAGCAAATTTAGCAGCAAGACAGAGCCATATAAAAACACAGTAGCAGTTCCTGTCTATTTGGGGAAATTCCCAGTATTCAGGAGTATATTTGTAAACTAAAAGGGAGTAGGGTTAAAAAACCCATATGGCCTAACAGGGAACTATTCTCAGCGGCTTCTGCAACTTCTGGAATGATGTGTGTGTGTGTGTGTTGGTGGGAGGATATAGTATATTGCAGATAAGAGGGAATTGGCCTCTTTGAACCAGGTTGGGGAAGGCAGTCCAGCAACAGCTGAAGGACCATGGGTTAGCCAGTTTTACATGGGAGCTTAAATTCTCATAATGCTGAACTCTGTATCCTTTGTGAAAAACACTGCATAACAATTTTGCTTAATACAATTATAAATGATGCTCAAATTTGCTGTTGTCACTAGTTAAGTAACTTATTGGATCTCAGCTAAAAACACTGCAGGTGATTTATCATTCTATAGGAGACTTTTGCAATTAACTTGCTATGGATGGATCTGAGACCTCTGCAAGGAGGAAAGCAGCTGGGGAGGGCAGTTCTTAGGAAAGGCTAAGCATTTCAGTGGATTTGAAGTGGTGAGGATATAAGACATGTAGAGGTAGATTGTGTAGTTTTATCCTTAGTGAGAAGCTTCCCTGGCTATTAAAGGAATCACTATAAAGGCTGAGATTACAAGAGAGCATTGATATATGTAAAAATAAATTGCTGGCAGATTATTTATCTGACTTGAGGAAAAAAGAAAACTTTTGAAAATGTCTTCCTATTCTTTTTGGTTAGCAAAGTACATGTTTTTTTTCCTCAGTTGAATTTGCCATGAAACTTTCTGGGCTACACAATTTTTCAGGCAGTCAAAGTTAAAAGAGATCATTTTTAAGACAAACAGAATTCTGTAACTCATGTGGTCATAAACAATCCATCATTGCGGGTTTGGGGTGCACATTGCATCATGATTTTATTTTCAAACAATAGCATAGTGTTTCTCTTCAGATGCTTAGAATGGAATTCATCTGTCTTCCTCATCTAAATTTTGGCTATTTTTCAGCTGCTGTTAGAGCATTTGGAATGTCTTGTCTCCCGGCATGAGCGATCTCTTAGAATGACTGTAGTAAAGAGACAGGCTCAATCTCCAGCAGGCGTTTCTAGTGAAGTAGAAGTTCTCAAAGCACTAAAATCCCTATTTGAACACCACAAAGCCCTTGATGAAAAGGTAAATGTACTGAGTGCATTGTTTATTATTTGAGAAATGTATTTATACATTTGAGAAATGTATAAGAAATGGTTATGGCAAACTAATTAAGTGCATTAGTGTAAAAACAGTCTGTCGTTCAAAATTACTCATGTAATGCAAGTGGAAAAAATAGCTGGCTGACTTGTAAAACTTGTTTGTCTTTGTAATAACTAGCTTACCTTTGTAAGTTTACCTTGTTATAACTAGCTTACCTTTCTAAGCAGGTGTCAGCCAGTGAATTGGTCTTCTAAGGCAGTCCCCTTGGTAAAACAAACAGAAAAAGTGAAAATAACATTTGCCTTCTACTTTTGTTCAGTTGAAGCTTGATAGCACTGCTGTCTACTCCAAAATATAGATGCCAGGAAAGTGGTGGCAATGTCAAATTGGAGTGCGACAGTCTTTTATTATGGTGCCTTCCCAGTCCCTTTTCATCGGTTTAGTTCAACTCTTTGTTCCCCTTTTTGCTTCATTCTGTTTCTTCCTCCCTTTTTCCCAACTTTTGGTATGCGCATAGGGGAAGAGACAGGAAATGAAAACACTTTAATGCATTTGGGTGGTGGGTGGGATCTGTGCCACTTTTAAATTGTGACATAGGAAAAAAAAGAAGTGGTAAGAGCAGAGGGGCCAGCTTAGCCTAATACTGTTAGACGTATATGCTGTAATGCAAGAGAGAGCTTAGCTTCTTCAAGTCCCCTTCCTGACTTCTTCCCCTTCTGAGGGTTGGGACACCCTTCTGAAAAGGTGGGCTGTGATGTAGGGGGCTGAGGGGAAAGGGGATCACTGAAAACAGTGGGTTGTGAGGGAGACGGGGAGGCAGGGAATTCATCCAGTTGCCTCCTGTGTGCTTTTTCTATGGATCCAGTTCAGTATGACTATATGACTGCCCATCAAACAGTATGGATAGGCATTGTGAAATTTGAAGTTAAGCAGTTGAAGTCCCAATGACTTCAGAAGAGGCTTATCCTTAACTTTGGTTGAACAGTGCCCTTATTTCCCATTTCATAGAGAACGGTGTTCTGTTCAGTAGCTTCCATCTCTTGCTTTTGGGAAGTTCTGGGCATTTAGCCTTTTGAGTAAGCAATCTTACTCAGATCTTTTGAGTAAGCAGTCTTACTCAAATCAATAAACAAGTTCATTTATTTCAATTAATCTACTCTGAGTGTGACTAACATCAGATGGCACACCTGGTCTTTAAGCAAATATTTCATTAGTAGAAAAGCCATGGATGGTGGCTTTGATTGTAAGGATTGTGAGCAGAAATTTGCTCATGGAGTAAGACTTTTGATGTGGTGTAGGGATTGTAGGTGGCTTGGGTTGTGGAAATGAGAACCTTCTATATGATCAAGATTTACCCTTATGCTTGGGCTTTATTGGATCCAGACCCATAAGGTTTATACAGCGTATTCACAGGTGACATATTGATCAATTGAAATTTTATATTTTAATTGTTATAACAACCAATTTCTTTGCTTGTTTAGTCAAGAAAGATGAAATACAATATGATAAAATTAATATATTTAAAATCAATTCATCCTATCTAACCATGATATTGTTACCAGTCCACATTTCTGTAGTATAGCTAATACTATACTATTAAGCTTGTCTGAGCCAGAGGTTCATTGCCTGCAAATGAAATAGGAGTTCTGAATGTATATTGGCTCCATATTGATTTTGCATAAGCTGCTTGTTGTTTGGCATTCCATAGATATTGGAAGAAATGTTTCGGTTGTTACTTTATTGTTTTTAAGAATTTAAAGATAATGTTCATTGCCAAAAATAAATATATAACTGCATGTAAATCAAAACTTCTGCACAGTTTAGTTTTGGAATTGTTTGTGTTCACACCTTGGCTCTATCTTTTTTAGGTAAGGGAAAGATTACGAGTAGCACTTGAAAGATGTAGCTTGTTGGAGGAAGAACTGGGTACTACACACAAGGAGGTAGGTCATTTCCTTAAAACAAAAACTCCTCTTGTCAGCTCTGAAGGAGCTATTGACTTTTTGAGGGGCCCAAAGAACTATGACTGAAAGGAAAGGGTTAGAATCAGTGAAATGCTCCCATTGCATCTCTTGGTCCTGCTGCGAATTCTAAACACAGATTCAAAAGTTTGTGAAGCAGCGTGTCTTCATTCATTCACTTTATTATTTGTGTACCACTTTCTGACAACTCCCCCCCTCAAACTCAAAGCAGCCTACAACAAAGATACAGATGCATTTCAAACACTGCCCCCCCCAGCAAATCATAGCATAGGAAAACAATAACATAGTAACAATTTCATAATATGTAGCAAAACAAAAATATAACAACATACCCTGAAACACATTCCTATACTATAAATATATAACAAGATTACTTAAACAACATTCAGCATTCATACAAAAATAACAAGGGAGTTTCACAGTTTCACCTTAGTCCTAGAAACTCCCCTCCCTTGATGTTGCTCACAGTCTCTCTCCTGCAGCAGCTTCTTTGAAGGCTTCCCAAGGGCAAAGGGTGGGGTAGCTAGAAACACCCCTCCCTGTCTTCTGCAGGATAGGGACTTTGTGCAGCTTGGTGATGTTGGGAATACATTTTCCATGGAGTCTTCTCTCTAAATGCAATCTTTTCAGCTGTGGACATGTCACTGCAAGGTTTCAGTCAGTCCTAAGAGCCAATTCACCCAACTCCATTCACTTATTAAGTAAATGGCAGTCATAGATCATTTGTTTTGCAGAAGGTTTCCTGTCTGACAGTTGAGTACTCCTCAAAGGCAAGCTTACCATTTGACAAATATCCTCTAAATAGATTATAGAAATCAGTTCCAATTCTGCTTTAAAATTGAGGGCGGTAGTATATCTGTTGCCTATTTATTCATAAATGCAGAATTTCTATCTTTGCAAATGTTAACTGCTCCTTTTTTAATTTCTGAATTAATATCCTTTATTACCATAACTGAAACAATACTTTAATTTCATTTTCAGTTAATGATTTTGAAAGAACAGAACAATCAGAAAAGAACTCAAGCTGATGGGATGCCTGATGTTAATCATGATCAGGAGAATGCACCTAGCACTAATGGGAAGGTAGGTGGAAACCTTGGTCTTGTAGGGCTTGTTCACTCATCATTTCTGAGGAAATAAATCTTAAACACAGTGTGGGTCTCAGGTGCACCTACACCATCATCTCATTCCGATGAGAAAGTAGTGAGTGAAAGCAGCTTTATACAAACATAAATGTGTTGTCTCTGTCATCTCCTGATCAAACGCTCCAAATCTTTTCAGGTAATGGATTTGTGGTACAGAAAACACCATTTTCAGATAAACATGGTTTCAATTTGATTTACTCATTGTTTCTTGAATCTCTGGCAATGAGACCAGAGACTCATCCCTTTGAAACTTTTCCTCCTAGGAAATAGTAAATGAGCAGACCTTAATCATGCCTGAATTATGACAGCTTTAACTTGAAAAATTATGGTAGTATGTAGTACAT